>NW_027361688.1:10380000-11580000 GCF_039654945.1 Dendrobates tinctorius
AAAATAAAAGGAACGAGAAGAAAATTGTCCTATTCGTTGCAACAGAAAAAAAAAAGTTGTACCCTGGCACAAGCCATCTGAAGGGGAGGCCCTTGCAGCAGGAATGCAACCGGCAGCAGTAGCTATTTGCAGACTTCCATCTCCCCCTTGCAAGTGACTAGAGCAGTCTGCCTTAGAAAGAGGAGGAGTACGTGAGCTAGCAAAAGAGATGGGTTAGTGCTGATGATGAAACAGAGGCACGGCCCTGTGTGTGACTTGTGAACACACGTACCCACACACATACCGCCTGAACCCAGCCAACAGCCCGCACTACCGTACAAGCACGCAGGCACAAAGCATGTGCACAGCGCCGTTGAGCTGGGATCAGGCGTATGTGTGTATATAGATATGCATCTGCATACACATATACAAATGCACACACAAACATACACAAACATGTTCTCCTGTACAAACAAATAGACACGTACGCACATTTATACACATATATACACACCCATATAAACATACATACATAAATATGCACACAAATACACTATAATATACACATAAACTTATGCACGCACGCATACATACCCACACACAACTATATGTACACACACGTCAGGGGCGGACATATCATTGACGCAACTGGTGTGGCCGCACAGGGGCCCAAGTGGTAAGGGGTCGTCTTATTTTGCTTTAATGATTGTATTGTTAACGTTGTTACTTATGACTTCTGTTTTGAAACTGTTAAACTGTAAAGTGCTGCGGAATATGTTGGCGCTATATAAACAAAGATTATTATTATTATATTATTATTATTAAGGGCTCCACTACCACGTCCAAAGAAGGTGGAATTGTGCAGTATGATGAACTGTTGGGCTGCAAGGAGCCTATAGATTGTGCTTGAACAGGGACCCTTTTCTGTCTGTATCTACCAGTGACACGTGTAGATACATATACACACACATGTACATACACACTTATGCACACAAATATATATATTTGTGTGTATATATAATAAACACATACACACACATATACATGTGATGAGGTGGTGGGGACCCTCATGTACCTTCTCTTCTTAATGCTGTTCACCTGTGTCACATGCGGCACCCTGATGTTTTACTAATGTTTTGCTATTGTGTGCACTGTAATGTATTTGTCATGTACTGTACTTTAGCTTAGTGATAGATTAGTGAGTAGTGCAGGACCATAGGGGGATTAGAATAGAGGGGGCACAGTAGAGATAGAGCATAGAATAGATAGGAGTGTTAGTTAGATACAGGCAGCATAGGGGTTAAGCAGGTGGGGAGAGTCACACAGCAGAGCAGGGGGGTATAGGACAGATACTTCCTGGTTCTGTCAGATACCAGGGCACCTTGCCCAAGGGCAGGACATGTGAGCAGAATATTACAGGCCATGGGGATAAATCTGTTTCAGTAGGGGGGCCCCAGGCTACAGGCATGGGGATAAATCTGTTTCAGTAGGGGGGCCCCGGGCTGCGAATCTTGCAGGTGGTCACCAGCTTATACAGAACCGTTCCAAGGAAGGATCTGAAGCTAGCAGCTGGGATTAGGAGGCAGCTGAGTCGGCGAGCCCATTACCCTATAACTTGCAGCCGGACCAGGGAAACGGCAGGAAGCTGGTGGGCCTGGAGCACGAGTGGGACAGAGATTGTCCAGAAAGAGGGACAGGGATTGTCCAAGGAAACCGAAGAGGGACAGGGATTGTCCAAGGAAACAGAAGAGGGACAGGGATTGTCCAAGGAAACAGAAGAGGGACAGGGATTGTCAAGGGATATAATTGAGCTTGCTGGGAAAGGAAAGCTGATGCAGAAGATAAAGTCTGTCTGGATGACAGGGAAAGATAAGATGTCTCTGTATTTAACTTATGCTGCCTGTGTGATGAAGGCAGATAAGAAGAAGTCTCTGTGTTTAACTTGTGCTGCCCATGTGATGAATATGCTGCTGTCCAGTAAAGTTAATCGGTTGGAAAAAGACCTCGACTTGGAAGTGATTTGCATAGCTTATGAATGCGAAGCCGAAATGACAGCAGCGGAGAAGACTCTGACAGTAACCGTGAGGGTGTTGCTGTGTGCACTGCACATGCAGTACAAAGGACTTTATTTATCTTTTCATGTACAAGGTGCCGGGGTACTCACTGACTGTTGCTTAGTGAACTCGCCCACAACTATCACCCTGTGCCACCTTGTTACATACACACCCATACTTGAGTAATGTACACAAATACATTCAAATATGCACATATATATACACAAAAATACAGATGTACACATACATGCATATATACACACATTTCCACTTATACTGTATACGCAAACATATATAATATATATACACATACACACATATTTATTTATTTTACTCATTTATATAGCGCCATTAATTCCACAGCGCTTTACAGACATTATTGGCACTGGCCCCGATGGGGCACACAATCTAAATTCCCTATCAGAATGTCTTTGGAATGTGGGAGGAAACCGGAGTACCCGGAGGAAATCCCGTAAACATGGGGAGAACAATCAAACTCCTTGCAGATGTCCTTGGTGGGATTTGAACCCAGGGCCCCAGCGCTGCAAGGCTACAGTGCTAACCACTGAGCCACCATGCCGCCCATATACATACACACATGTACATAGACATATACCTACACATATACGTACATATATACACTTACAATCATGGCTGAAAGTGTTGGCACCCTTGAAATTGTTCCAGAAAATGAAGTACTTCTCCCAGAAAATTATTACAGTTATACATGTTTTGTTACACATATGTTTATTTCGTTTGTGTGTATTTGCACAACACAAAAAAACTAAAAAAAAAGGTAAATTGGACAGAATTTCACACTAAACACCAAAAATGGGTCGTACAAAATTGTTGGCACCCTCAACTTAATATTTGGTTGCACCCTTTGGAATAAATAACTGCAATCAATTGCTTCCTTCTTGAAGTATGTTTGGGGTCATTATCCTGCTGAAAGACCCATGACCTAGGACACAAATCCAGCTTTTTGATACTGGGCACTACATTGCAACCCAAAATAATTTGGTCATCTTCAGATTTCATGATGCCTTGCACATAGTCAAATTACCCAGTGCCATGTACAGCAAAACAACCCTAAAACATCTTTGAACCTCCACCATATTTGTCTGTAGGTACTGTGTTCTTTTCTTTGTAGGCCTCATTCCATTTTCGGTAAACAGTAGAATGATGTGCTTTACCTAAAAGCTCTATCTTGGTCTCATTTGTCCACAAGATGCTTTCTCAGAAGAATTTTGTCTTATGTACATTTTGGCAAACTGCAGTGTATTTTTTTTTATGTCTCTGTGTCAGCAGTGGGGTCCTCCTGGGTTTCCTGCCATAGCGTTTCATTTCATTCAAATGTCGACAGTTCACACTGACGCTGATGCTCCCTGAGCCTACAGAACAGCTTGCATTTGTTTGGAACTTGATTGGGGCTATTTATCTAGAATCCAGACTATCCTGCGCTGCAACCTTTCATCAATTTTTCTCTCCAGTCCACGACCAGGTGATTAACTACAGTGCCATGAGTTGTAAACTTCTTGATTATGTTACCCACCACGGACAAAGGAACATCAAGATCTCTGAAGATGGACTTGTAACCTTGAGATTGTTGATATTTTTCAACAATTTTGGTTTTCAAGTCCTCAGACAGTTCTCTTCTCCTCTTTTTCTCCATGCTTAGTGTAGCACACCCAGACACACAATTCAAAACACTGAGTCAACTTCTTCCCTGCTTATCTGGTTTTAGGTGTGATTTTTATTTTGCCCACATCTGTTACTTGCCACAGGTGAATTTGAACAAGCATCACATGCTTGAAACAAAGTTATTTACCCGGAATTTTTGGAAAGGTGCTAACAATTTTGTCTGGCCCATTTTTGAGGGTTAGTGTGAAATGATGTCCAATTTGCCTTTTTTCAGTTTTTTTTTGTGCTATTCCAATAAACACAAAAGAAAAAAACATGTGTATAACAAAACGTGTGTAATTGCAATAATTTTCTGGGAGAAATACTTTTCTGGTAGAATTTCAAGGGTGCCAAAACTTTCGGTCATGACTGTATACACAATGTAAATATATACACACACATATGTAAGGAAGTGAAATGCGATGTTTTCTTATTCCCTTCCCTCAGAGTTATCTCTCCTATGTTACTATGTATATATTGCTGTATTATAGTGTTTCTGATTAATGTCTGTGGTACTGCTACATAGAAATATGTACTGTACTATCGCCAGTCTTTAATGGTATTGCCACATGTATGTGTTACCATTGTGTATTGTTTAATATTATGTGTCTGTTGTCTATGTATAGTTAGCATAAGCTAGTGCATTCTTCTTGGGACATTAGAGGAGGGCACTCTTAGTACATAGTTCCCGTATAGACCGGGTAGATGTAATTATGTTGCGGGCCTCTAGATGGGGGCATACTAGTGGGCTCTATAGATATAGCTGATAGGATGTTCATAGAGGGTTAATTGTAGGAGGGCTTGCTGGGAGTTAAGGTTAGTGCTGAAGAGCAATTTAGTCAGACGGGGCCAGGGTGCCCAAGTGTCCACATGGGCTATAGGCCCGGACAGCTTGGCAGCCACGTAACGTTAAGTTGTTATAGCCCAGGTTATCCACGACAACTGTGTGTCTTAGCAGTGGGCCAGGAAAGGAAAGATGTGGCGTCTCATCACCTGGGCCAATGCTTTTAGGGCAGAAGTTAGCTGGACTAAGGAGATGGAGGGAGTTGGAACTTTGACGAGATCGGTACAGACGTGCCGGATGCTTTACCAGGGGCCACTAAACGTAGTGACTAATGAATTCGCATCTGGGGCGAAACAGGCTGAAGGACATGTCATTTAACAAGGTCAGGCCAGGAAGGAACTGGGAAGCAGTCTAAGACGGTCTGGTCCGGGCGTGTACTACACAGAAGTGACAACAAGCAAGGGAAAGATGAGGAAGCAAGCAAATGTTATGATGTACCAACTGTGGATGTAACGTGTGAAATCCTAGGTAAAGAAAGTGTTAAAGTTGTCTCGGACTGTGTCTCTATTGGTGGGGGTCACCTAGAAGAAGGACCATTATGGCCTAGGAAGTGCCCGGGTGAAGCTGAATCTGGGGATGCAGGTATGCCGAGGAGAAGAGTATTATTTCATGTAGGAGAAGGACTGGACACAGCTGCTACAGTAATACAGGTCACGACTACAGTCCTGTCCCTCCCTTAGGCTAGTTTCACACTACCTTTTTTTTGCGCTTCGCCTCGTGCGCATACCAAACGCATGCAAAAAACGCATCATGCGTTTTGCATGCGTTTGCTGTTTTTTTGCGCATGTGATTTAACCAGTTTGTCACCATCTTAACTAAAAAAACGCATGCGATTTTAAACGCATGCGCATGTCCTAGCGCACGCGTGCGTTCCCATAGACTAATGCTGTTTCTTTGCGCATTCCGTGCGCTAACGTGCGCATGCGTTTTTTTGAGACAGCTCGGACGGACCAAAAATGCAACAGGTTGTGTCCGGCGCGCCTAGGCGAACACTACAAAAAAAGCGCATGCGCACGAAAACGCATATGAACGCGTGCATGCGCTAGACCATGCACACCCATGTTAAAGATAGGGGAGCAATGCGCATGCGCACGAGGCACAGCACTAAAAAAACGCAAGTGTGAAACCAGTCTTACACACACATACGGCTCTGGCAAAAATTGAGAGACCACTTTCATATGTTCAGTTTGTCTGATTTTTCTCTTTCTCTAGGGATATTTTTGAATAAAATGTAAAATGTTCTTTTAGTCTACAAACTTCTGACAACATGTCTCCAAATTTCCAAGCACTAAAATTTTGGGTTTTTTTTTCTGAAAAGGAGAAATGGTCAAAATTTAAAAACAAAACAAAAAACAGTACTTTCAGACCTCAAATAATGCAAAGAAAACAAGTTCATGATCATTCAGAAACAACAATACTGATGTTTTAACTCAGGAAGAGTTCTGAAATCAATATTTTGTGGAATAGCCATTTTTAAAAACAGCTTTCATGCGTCTTGCCATCAGTCTATCACACTGCTCCTGGAGCAAAAATGTAAGCAGTTCTTTGTTTGATGGCTTGTGACTATCTATCATCCTCTTGATTACATTCCAGAGGTTTTCAATGGGGTTCAGGTCTGGAGAATGGGCTGCCCATGACAGGGTTTTGATGTGGTGGTCTCTTTATTTTTGCCAGAGCTGTATATATATATATATATATATATATATATATACACACATACATACGCATAGATATGTATACACACAAACATATAAATATACACATACGCACACATACACTGTACATACTGGTACAGCCGCACCCTCACCAGGATCTATTTGCTGGAACCCAGCCTCTATAGTACCATTATTATTCACTCCAATGACTGCCAGATTTTCTAGTAAATATTAACTCTGCATTGTTCCACTCCTTCCTCATATACTACCTCCTGCAGGGAAAAAAATTAAAACGCCGTCAGGCCCGTACTGTTATATACAGCCAGTATATATGAGTTGTTATTAGTTCAGTGATAATTAAAGGGGTGATTGTGTTAAGCATCTGTAAGAGAGGCATGGTGGTGGCTATAACTATAG
Source organism: Dendrobates tinctorius (assembly GCF_039654945.1). Taxonomy (NCBI): domain Eukaryota; kingdom Metazoa; phylum Chordata; class Amphibia; order Anura; family Dendrobatidae; genus Dendrobates; species Dendrobates tinctorius. The sequence continues at coordinate 10,386,630 of NW_027361688.1, forward strand.
GTATACACACAAATATGTAGATTATATAGGCATGTGGATATACAGTACCAAGCGAGTGTGGAAAAATGCTGCCTATTCAAAAATAGAAGTATTAATAGTTTATTATTATCAATTTGTAAAATGCAAAGTGTATGAACAAAAGAGAAATCTAAATCCCATCAATATTTGGTGATCGCCCTTTGCCTTCATCACATCTTCTAGGTACTTGTACTTCCACACAGTTTTTGAAGGAACTTAGCAGGAGGTTGTTCCAAACATCTTGGAGACTTGACCCCAGATCTTCTGTGGATGTCACTTGTGCAAATAACACCATTAATCCTGACCAAATCCCCTCTCACATTTCCAGAAACACATACCCAAACTTGTCAGGAACCTCCCCCATGCTTCATTTTTCCTGCACACCCTCATTATTGTGCCACTCTCCAGGCCTTCAGCAAATAAACTGCCTTCTATTACAGCCAAACAATTCACATTGTGACTCCACAGTCCAGAGCACCTACTTCTATTTTTCTGTACCCCAGTTCCTATGTTTTTGTCCATAGTTCAGTCACTTGGTCTTAGTTCCTTGTTGAAGGTATGAGTTTTTTTGGCAGCAATTTCTGCATGAAGACCACTTCTGGACAGACATTTCTGGACAGTAGATGAGTGTAGATGGGTCTCACTCGTTGCTGCCAGTTCTGAGTTGATGACACTGCTGGAAATCTTCCAATTTTGAAGTGAAGTAAGCATGATATGTCTTTCATCTGCTGCACTAAGATTCCTTGGCTGACTACTATGTCAATGTCCCTGTCGTTATCCATTTCTTGTTGCCTTTTCTAAAGCGTTTGAACATGTTGAAAGCCCAGGCTGCTTTGAAATCTTTACCTGAGAGAGACCTTGCTGATGCAGTATAACTACCTTGAGTCTAGTTGCTGTTCTCAGTTTAGAAATGGTGTATGACCTGTGACATGAAAGAAGAACAAAGTCCTGGGAGTGATGATCTGGTCCCATAATGCCCTGAGCTCAACATCATTGAGTCTGTCTGGGAAAGACAGAAGGATTTGCTTGAGCAATATCCACAGAAGATCTGGCGTCAGTTATTCAAGATGTTTGGAACAACCTCCCTGACAACTTTCTTCAAAAACAGTGTGCAAGTGACAAGTACCTAAAAATACTAATGAAGGTAAAGTGCGGTCACCAAATATTGATTTGATTTAGATTCTTTTTTTATTCATTCACTTTGCATTTTGATAATTGATAAAATTATTAACATTTCTATTTTTGAAAGCTTTCTTACTTTATTTTTTCCACACCTACCTAAAAACTTTTGCACAGTACTGTTATATATATACAATATATATATATATATATATATATATATATATATATATATTCTCTATCTGTCTATCTGTATGGGGATATATATACTGTAAGTACATTGTATGTACAGTACTGGTCAGAAGTTTGGACACACTTCTTCATGCACTGGTTTTCCTTGTTCTAATAGCAATGCGCACATTGTAGATTCATACGGGAGGCAGCAAAACCACAAAGGTACACATATGAAAGCAAGGAGTAAAAAAACACATGAAACAAACCAGAATATGTGTTAAACCTTACATTTTTCCAATCCCCTTTGTTTACTCTGTTGACAGCTTTACACCCCCTTGGTAGTCTCTCCAGCAGCTTGATCAGGTGGTCACATCGGATGGCTTCCAACAGTCTTGAAGGAGTTTCCAGAGGTTCTGCGCATTTTTTGTCTACTTTGCCTTCACTCTGCAATCACCTCATCTCAAACTATTGCAGTTGGGTTGGGGATGGGTAATTGTGGAGGCCAGGTCATTTAACGAAACCTTTATGCCTCTCCTTCTTGGTCACAAAGCCCTTACATAACCTGAAAGTTTGTTTTGGATCATTGTCCTGTTACAACACAAATGATGGTCCTACTAAATTAAAATCAGTTGGGATGATATGTCATTGCAGAATTCTGTGATAGCCATCCTGGGCAAGTATGCTTTGAATAAATGATAAATGGTGTCACCAGCAAAGCACCCTCACGCCTCCAACTCCATGTTTCACAGTGAGCTGTTATCTGAGGTCCTGTCAGTTAGCAATCAGTAACTCTGATGAACTTATCCTCTGCAGCAGAGGTCATTATTGGTTCTCCCTTACTGGGGCGGACCTCATGAGAGCCAGTTTCATTATAGCAATTGATTATTTTCATGACTGCACTTGAATATACCTTCAAGGTTCTAGCAATTTTCTAGATTGACTGACCACCATGTATTAAAGTAATGTTGGACTGCCATTTCTCTTAAGTTAGTTGAGTGGGTCTTGCCATATTCTGGCTTATAGGAATTGTGGAATAAGGCTCAGCACTATATGGAACTGTGCACCAAAACTGCCTTGGCAAAACACACCTGACAGTCGCAAACACTTTATGAAGGCTGGTGATTCCACAAATGAACTTTTGAAGAGGCTTACTTGCCCATTGGAAACTATCCAAGGTAACAACCTGATGAAACTTCTGGAGAGAATGTTAAGGGGTGTAAATCTGTATTCAGAGTGAAAGGGGGCTACTTTGAGGAATGTAGGCTTATTCACTATCATCGAGAGGAACTGCAAATAACTCTAACCTTGTGCCAAAAAACAGCAGCCATGGGTTCTTCTAAGCAGCTGCCTAGCACTCTGAGGCCCACAAAGCAGGATAAAGCTATAAGAAGATAGCCAAGCAGTTGCACTTTCCTCAGTTCGAAATGTAATTAAGAAATGGCAGTTAAGAGAAATAGTGTAGGTCAAGATAAGGTCTGGAAGCCCAAGCAAAATTTCAGTAAGAGCTGCTTGTAGGATTGCTAGAGAGACAAATCAGAACCCCCTCTTAACTGCAAAAGTCCTTCACAAAGATTTAGCAGACTCTGGAGTTGTGGTACATTGTTCTACAATTCAGAGACACCTGCACAAATATGGCCTTCATGGAAGAGTCATCAGAAGAAAACCACTCCGGCTTTTTTCTAGCTTTACATGACTTGAGCCCTGCCTCTAGGAGCCTGTTATGAACTGTTCTTGCTGTGCACTTCACCCCAGCTGCCATTTGCCATTTGTTTTGTAGGTCACTTGATGTCATCCTGCGGTTGCTGAGTGACATTCGAATAAGATGACAGTCATCCCGGTCAGTGGAGAGTTGTTTTTGCTCTCTGCCGGTCTGTAGCTTTATTGTCCCAATTGTCTGCTGCTTGACCTTGTTGTAGTGGACTGCCCTCTTAGAAATTTTAAGGATGGAGGCAACATGACACTCACTGTATCCCTCTGCTAGTAAAGCCAGAATTGAGCCCTTCTTTTCCTCACTCAAGACTTTTCTTTTCAACTCCTTTGGCATGGTTAACAGTTATTTTCTCATTCCTATTACTTTTGGGACATTACTTGCACTTGTTTTGCCATCCAGCTTGTCCTACTGCAAGAGGATTGTGAGCACCACAGCAGGGTTTTTTATATTTTCCTTCGTTAAATAAGATTTGGTTCAGGTGATCACCTAATCAGAAGCACATTAAGTAGAATGAGGTGTACTCTGGTTGGAATTCAACTGACACTGGAATTGAATGGCTGTCTGACATGTAGAGAAGCTGATTTTTATAAAACTGTGCAGTGGTCTCTTAATTTTTGCCAGAGCTGTATGTGCATTATACACACACATACATATAGTGATATATATGTACGTTATATACACACACATACATATAGTAAATGTGATATATATGTACATGATATATGCACACATTATATACACAAATACATATAGTGATATATATGTACATTAAATACACCTTATATAAACATATAGCAGTATATATGTACATTATACACACACATTATAAACACACATGCATATGGTGATATATATATATATATACATTATGCACACACACACATATGTATATCTGGATTTGACGATGATGTGTGTGCCTGAAGTCCAACTACACAATGACATCCCAATTCCTTTGGGTGTCACATAGATTTCCCCTGCTCGGTTCTCTATAGGAGTGGGTGCCCTGCCTTCCCCACCCAGCCATGTTTATTTCTTTCTCCTCTCCCACAGTAACTCCCCTGCCTTCACTTTAAAAACCATCTGCAAAAACTGAGCTGAAGCTGCTTGGCTCTTTTCGAGCTATGATCTTGGCACAGAGTCAAAAGCTGATAAGCACTTGGGCGACACAGCTCAACTGCTGGGCTGGAAAAAAAAAAAAAAACCCCAGCTGCCATGATTGCAGTTTGATTGAGTGTGCTTACAGGAGGAGAAAAAAAAATCAGCAAGAGAAAGACTAGAAAATGCCAGAGGATTGTGCAGAAGATCCACCATGCTGGAGGAGAGAGAAGTGTCTGCCCTCCATTTTCTCTCCAAAGTCATAATGCAGCCTTGCCTGCCCTCCCTTCCCCCTGTATAACCTCAAGCGAGCAGCAGAAATCATGCCAAATGTCACGTTGCCGGTTACACAGAAACAATTTTTTAATTATTTTTTTTCTTTTTTATTTTTCATCCCTTGGTTTATAAAACAGCAACGACATAAAACAAGAAAAACCACAACAAAAAATAAAAATAATAAAAGAAATCAGAAATGGACAGTGAGAAAAAACCCTACAAGATACATAAAAAAAATCACAAAAATACACAGCACCTCCTTAACCCTTCACTGGTGCCAATATTGCCTCTTCCTGAAGCAAAAAAAAAGATGTTACGCTTTCTCAGAGCCGGACGACCCGCCTGAGACACGAAGACCGAAGGAGCGTGAGTGTATGAATTTTTTTTTCCCCCTTCTTTCCCAAAGACCAACATTTGGCTTTTTCCATTTGTGGCAGATCACTGTACGGCTATTGTAAGGAGAACATCCTGCCTCTTTTGGCATCGTTTCCAAAGGCAGCTCAACTAAGTTCAGCAGAACAAACTTTTTTTTTTCTCTCTCTCTCTCTCTCGCTCTCTGCCGAAGAAGGAAGACAAAAAAAAAATATCCTGCAACCTTTTTTTCTTTTTTTTTTTCCCTACTTTCCCGGTTTCTTTTTCTTTCTAACTTGTTGTCGTCTTTTATATATATTTTTTTATTTTTTTTTTTTATTTTTTTTTTTAAACCTTAAGGAATGAAAGCTTAAATCTTAATCGAGATCTGTCGAAAAAAAAAAAAGGAAAACTGACTGAAAGAAAACCAAGGTGGGGTCTTTTCTTATCCTTCTGTTAAAAAGAAAAAAAGGGGGGATTAAAAAAATAAATAAATAATTGGGGCGGTGGTAATTGATTAGGACTGCCTGTCGAGCGGCAATCTTTCCTCATGCCTAGTTTAACACCGTACTAACTGTACCTTTTTCCCAATGCCCCCATACACCCCCCCACCTTTTGTATGGTCGTCTTTGCCTTTAACGCTCTCACTAACCTGTATCCCCATTTTTTTCCTATTCATTCTAATGAAAACATCCGCCGGACTCTTCCTCTCTCTTCTTTACAGTGAGCTGTTTGCAGTCTCGATGGTAGAAGCCAAAAAAGCAGGGAGAGAGAGAAGAGGAGGGGGGCGGACAATCAGACCTCTACCAGCTAATTCTCTCATAGCAACAGTAGTTCTTGGTACGTCTGCTTTGGCATACATCAGCATTTCTACCCTGCCAAGTGTCCCGTTGCGTCATCTCTCGCCATTTCGCTCAACCAATAGAATTCTCTCTTGCCGTAATCAAAAAATATATACTTTTAACTTCATTGGTAAATTTGAAGGAGGGAGGATTGAAAGAGAAAAAAAGGGAGGACCAGAGTTAGTGAGAAAGGGACTATTATCGTACGTGTATCGGCTTGACTAAACTTTCCTGGTTCTGTATCTGTGTACGGGTAAAAAAAAGAGGAACAGGTTCTGGGGGGAGTCAAGTATTTGTCTCTTTAGGGTTTTATTACCGTTTATGAACCGATATGTAAATTTTATATCAAGAGAATATCTTCATAATTATAACTCAACTATATATATATATATATATATATAATTGTATATATATATATATACTCATATACATATAATTGTAGTTATATGTATGTATAAAAATATATGTACAAACACATATATACAGTGACATTAGTATATATATGTGTATTATTGCTTTGCTCTATTACTGTACATTACATAGGTTCGGTTGTATACGTAGCCACAGATATGTATATTTTTAACAACGCAAAGGCAAAAGCAATATAATACAGCAAGATTAATGGCATAAAAATAGCCCCTTGTCGACAGGATGTGGGGGGATGCTCGGAGGATGTGGGGGGCACTGCAAGTAATCACTTCAGTATAACCTGACGTGTACAGATTACAGTTTCTCACCCATGTCCTGGGCCTGTACGTACTGTTATTATTACTTGCGGGTCGTGATATTTTGCTCCAGTCTTTCTAAGCCAGGCCTAGAAGGTAGCAGGTATTTTATACCAGTACTAGTTTGTGTGGGTTGTAATAATTTATACTGATCCCTCTATTCCGGGCCTAGAAGGTAGCAGGTATATAACACTATTATTATGTGTGGGTTGTGATAACTTATACTGAGCCCTCTAGGCCGGGCCTACAAGGTAGCAGGTATATAATACTATTGTTAGGGGTGGTTTGTGGTAATTTACACCGATCTCTTTAGGCCGGAATTAGAAAGTAGCTGGTATATAATACCATTTTTTAATTTGTGTGTGTAAAGTAGCATGTATATAATACTATAATTATTACATGTAGGTTGTGATAACTTATACTGATCCCTCTAGGCCGGGCCTACAAGGTAGCAGGTATATAACACTATTATTATGTGTGGGTTGTGATAATTTTTACTGATCCCTCTAGACCGGGCCTAGAAAGCAGCAGATATATAACACTATTATTATATGTGGGCTGTGATAACTTATACTGATCCCTCTAGGCCGGGCCTAGAAAGCAGCAGATATATAACACTATTATTATGTGTGGGTTGTGATAATTTACACTGATCTCCCTAGGCCGGGCCTACAAGGTAGCAGGTATATAACACTATTATTATGTGTGGGTAGTGATCATTTACACTGATCTCCCTAGGCCGGGCCTACAAGGTAGCAGGTATATAACACTATTATTATGTGTGGGTAGTGATCATTTACACTGATCTCCCTAGGCCGGGCCTACAAGGTAGCAGGTATATAATACTATTATTACGTGTGGGTTGTGATAACTTATACTGATCCCTCTAGGCCGGGCCTAGAAAGCAGCAGGTATATAATACTATTATTATGTGTGGGTTGTGATAATTTACACCGATCTCCCTAGGCCAGGCCTACAAGTTAGGAGGTATATAATACTATTATTATTACTTGTGGTTCGCGATAACTTACACCGGTCTTGCTAGGCCAGGCCTACATAGTTGCAGGTATATAATACTATTATCACATGTGGTTCGTGATGTCTTATACCGATCTCTCTAGGCCGGGCCTACAGGAAAGACACAGGTGTTACACCCGAGGCCTTTAGTTTAGTATTTTTCTACCATTGTTTTTACTATTTATCTGATAGATTTTGCGATGTCTAACTCAAGATAATATGAAGAGAAGTTTTATGTAATATTTGCAGGTTCATATTTATTTCTTTATTACCACCCAGTAGTCTGTGCTCACAGCCCCCATATACCTCACATAGGAAATATACGCAGGTTTAAGGCCTAAGCAGCAGAACACATATTTGTCTCAGGTCACCTGTTTCTGGGGAGCCTCATATTTGACAGAAAAAAAACATGTTCTATCAAAACAATGAACATGGTGGACCCCAATATAAGACGCCGGGTCAGATGCCTCTGGGAGACGAAGACCATACTGTGGATGGGAAACAAAGTCTTAGGGCGGCGATCAAGCCTATATCTAATATACTGTATGGTGAAATATTTGTGTGTGTATAATGGCTGGGAGAAAACCAGGAGCCGATGAGCATGAGGTCTTGGTATATATTGATAGATTAGTCCTGAAATACAAAAAGGGTCACAGGCTCCTAAAGGTTATAGATAATTAGATGTACAGAAATAATTAGATAGATAATAGATGATAGATAATAGATGAAAGATAATAGATAGATAGATAATAGATAGATATATAATAGATAGAGAACAGATAGATAACAGATAAATATTAGATAATAGATACTATATAGATAATAGGTAGATAGATAATAGATGATATATCAATAAATAAATAGATGATAGATAATAGATAGATACCTAATAAATAAATAGATAATATATAGATAGATAATAGATAGATGATAGATAGATGATAGATAGATAATAGATTACATTTGGCAATTTTCACTATCTCTATATGGTGCCCAGAATACCCTATGGATACATTTTCTCCGATGGTTGTTCTGTATTATACAGTATACAGCGGGGGTCTCTCTCTCGATATTTATGTATATATCGGTTTAACGCCTCGTTTGCTGCCGTGCTGGAAACTTCCGAGCCTGCTTTCACTTTCTAGCAGCAGACTCGGCTCCTGGCTTCGTGCCCCGATTCAATCTTTTTTTTTTTAATATCTGGACCGCCGTAATTAAAGCCACAGACACGTGAGACCTTGCAACAAGTGAAAGGCTGTAAAAGCTGCGGACCCCATATTCCGGCCACCTGTACTGCCCCCGTATATCACCCTCCCTGCTGCTTCTTTCTGCTCTTCTGCCTCCCTTCCCGTTCTGTCTTGTCATGTGCCCGTCGTGGCTGCCATCTTGCCACGAGTGGTAAAAAATACTGTTTTAATAAAAACAAAAGGACAAATATGGATGAGTTCAGCAAGTAATGTGCTGAGTATACAGGGTTAAAACACAAGGAAACATATAAAGCTGCGGAAGCCGCGAGTATTTGATTTCACAGTAAAAAACGTAAAACACCATGCAAACAAAGATAATAAGCAACACGTTAACCCATTCACTATCCAAGAGCCAAAAAACATCTAACTGCAGAAGCTTCTACACGTGCAACGTATCTGTGCCACCCTGATATATACCAGGAGGGGACGTATATAGTGACTACTAGTCAGCTCTACAACATGCTGCAAAATAAAGGTAAAAACATCATAAAAATATAAGAATACTGGACAATGTGAACATAGGACCTACACAACAGGACTAAGACACACGAGGTCCGTCTCTAAAAGACCCCTACTGTGAGAAGACCACCCACACATCCAAACCAGATTTTCTATCTATCGCTTCCTATAACCGTCAACAAGCTTCTTACACCTCTCAACTGGAATTTTGGACCACGTTTCTTTTGCAAACTGCTTCATATTTGAAGGCACCTTCTTCCAACAGCAATTTTTGAGATCTCTCCACAGGTGATCAATGGGATTTAGATCCGGACTCATTGCTACCACTTCAGAACTCTCCAGCGTTTTGTGTCCATCCATTTCTGTGGGGTTCTTAAAGTATGTTTGGGGTGATTGTCCTGCTGGAAGACCCATGACCTAGGATGCAAACTCAGCTTTCTGACACAGGGCACTACATGCCACCCAAAATCCTTTAGTAATCCTCAGTTTTGCACAAAGTCAAGCCACCGAATGCCGGAGGCAGCAAAACAACCCCCAAAACATCTTTGAACCTCCACCATATTTTACTGTAGGTTTTGTGTTTTTATCTTGGTAGGCCTCATTCCATTTTCAGTAAACAGTAGAATGATGTGCTTTACCTTGGTCTCATCTGCCCACAAGATGCTTTAAAAAGAAATGAACCAGCTCACCTGTGGCGTGTGGAAGCAAGGAGACCATGTAGTCTGCACGTGTCACAAATGGAAAAAAGGAAAAAAGTTCTCCAGATTCGATTTGATCCAAAATGTATTCATTTTAACAAATATATTTTGGATCAAATAGAAGCTGGAGAACTTTTCTTCTTTTTTCCAAAAGATGCTTTCACAGAAGGATTTTGGCTTACTCACTTTTTTATGTCTCTGTGTCAGTAGTGGTATCCTAATGTAAGGCAGAAAAAAAAAAACCCACGAGCTTCTAATTTCATTTGAAATCTTCTATCAACAATTAAGTGAATAGAAAAAGGAAAGGTTGTTTAAAACAATAGACAATACAATAAACAGAACATGTAACAGCGGGTAATGGTTAACCCCTTTCTTGCTGGAGTGCGGTGACTTGGATTGCTCAAGAATTGTGTAACCATGTCTGGAACGGTTGTGTTTACTGCAGAACTCCGCAACGCCAGCAGAAGGACGAGAGCTGCTGCTCAGTCATCGATTGTTCTACTTACATCTCGCAGTTGTGTACTGAAGGAGACTTGGTGAAAATTTATATATATGTATAGATTTGGGATGGATTAGATAGACAAATTCAAGTTACGGTAGGTGATAGATAAATTAATAGATACTTTAATGGCCCATGTGTCGGAGTTTCATAGTGTGAACCTTTCTCAAGGCAGGGTACACTTTATGAACTGAAACTTTGCCACCCGAAACAATAAAGTCCTATAATTTGCACTAAATTTAGAGTGCTACTATTTAGGTTAGCCTTACGAATGGGGAGAATTGCAGCCCCATTTGCTCTCTCTCTCTCTCTCGCTCTCTATATATATATATACACTGCTCAAAAAATAAAGGGAACACTCAAACAACAGAATATAACTCCAAGTAAATCAAACTTCTGTGAAATCAAACTGTCCACTTAGGAAGCAGCACTGATTGACAATCAATTTCACATGCTGCTGTGCAAATGGAATAGACAACAGATGGAAATTATTGACAATTATCAAGACACCCTCAATAAAGGAGTGGTTCTACAGGTGGGGACCACAGACCACATCTCAGTACCACTGCTTTCTGGCTGATGTTTTGGTCACTTTTGAATGTTGGTTGTGCTTTCACACTCGTGGTAGCATGAGACTCTACAATCCACACAAGTGGCTCAGGTAGTGCAGCTCATCCAGGATGGCACATCAATGCGAGCTGTGGAAGAAGGTTTGTTGTGTCTGTCATCATAGTGTCCAGAGGCTGGAGGCACTACCAGGAGACAGGCCAGAGAAAACCCACGCAAACACGGGGAGAACATACAAACTCCTTGCAGATGTCGTCCTTGGTGGGATTTGAACCCAGGACTCAGTGCTATCCACTGAGCTACCGATCCGCTTTTTTACTTTTTGTAGATGAATAGGTAGATAATAGATATGTGATATATAATGTATAGATAGATAATAGATATGTGATATATAATGTGTAGATAGATGATAGATAGATAGATAGATAGATAGATACATACATAATATAGATAGATAGATAGATAGATAATAGATATATGATAGATAGAATGGCAGAAAATATATGGGCTATCCCTAATATATATTACATAGAAGGGTATGAGTAGGAAGATAAAAAATAGTAATAGAAAGAATAGATAGGTAACTTATATCAGATACATAGATATATAATAGACAGATTAGTATATAGATATATCGGATCTAGACCTCAGTATATCTACGTCATATACAGACTGTGGAATCACTGATTCATTAGCAGACAATATATTTGTTGCCTACAGTATAACAGATTTCGATTTATTTTTCGTTCTCTCTTGTCGTGCGGTTTCTTTCCTGGACTGTGTCGGATATATAACGGGATGACAAGAATATACGAGAAAATCTATAAAAACATTTACAAGACACGATGATGGGAAAGGCTTTGTGCTGCGTCTGCGCTGCTCTCAGGTGCTCCCCTCCGTAGCCAGCTGCAGGAGACATGGGCTTCCGCTGTTCTTTCTGCGCGATCAGTTCCTGACTTGTAATGAGGCAGGACGGCGCATAATTACTATATACAGTGACACCATTCCTCAGCTAATCACTGATCGGCAGGTTCAATAATGCTCCAAATAACAGCAGGCAAACCGGGCACACCTGATTCATAGCCGGTAGGCCTCTGCTTGTTCTTGTGTAGTGTATACGTACAAATGGGGAAGAAGACGTAATGGCGGCATCAAATTGTTGAATTGTTTTTCTATTTTTTTTTTGTCTATACAGTCAGTACAAAATATATGGCAAAAATAATGTTATGAACAGCTGTACAGAAAAAAATAAAAACTTTAAGCATGGCCTGTTGATGAGAATTCATAGCAGTCTAAAAAAAAGCATAAGAAAATGTAAAGCAAAAGTCAAGATCTCATGTAAATGCAATAAGAGAAAAAAAAAGGAAAAAATAACAAAAATTCAAAAACTCATAAAGTGTTCCCTTTTGAAAAGGACTCATGTCAGTCCAAAAAAAAGAGGTTAAGTATAAAAAGAAAAATAAGCAAAAGATTCCAAAAAGTGGGGCCTCTTTGCAATGTAAAAAGAGCATAAAATAAATTTAAAAAAAGTGCGGCCCATGGACAAAAACTTTTGGCAATCCAAAAAGGGCATAAGAAAGTACAATAAAAAAAGGAAAATATTACAAAAAGTTTGACCTGTTGTCGAAAGTTCATGATAGTTCTAAAGAAAAAAAAAACAACCTAAGAAAATAAAAAAAATAAAAAAATTAAAGTTAATTACATTATAAATAACATTGAAAATAAGAAAAAAAATAGTAAAAGAATGAAAACATTTCAAAAAGTGTAGCCTGTTGTTGAAAACTTATGACAGTTCTAAAAAACACCCAATTAAATAAAAAAATAAAAATTAATTACATAAAAAATAAAATAAAAAAATAATGAAAGAAAAAATAAGTACGAAAAAGTAAACACATTTCAAAAAGTGTGGCCTGTTGTCGAAAACTAATGACAGTTCTAAAGAAAAAAAAACAATTAAAAAAATAAAAATGAATTACATAAAAAATAAAATTAAAAATAATTTTAAAAAAGTACAAGGAAAATCAACACATTTCAAAAAGTACGACCTGTTTCTAAGAAATCACGGCAAAAAAAAAGCATAAAAAGGTAAAAAAATAAATAAATATGGAACAAGTAACAGTAAACAACTGAGTCTAAAATAGCAAAAAAAAATAGGAAAAAAAATTCAATTTTATGTTAAGAGGCTCCACTGTCATATGCAGTTAAGAACTAATGAGCCTAAGGAAGAAAAAAAATAATTATGTTAGTGTGGCCTTTGCCCTATGAAATAGAGAACTAAAGAGCCCAAAAGAAAAAATAAGAAAAAAATGAAAAAAAAAAGCGTAAGAGTTGCTTGCAAGCGAGAACTAATAGCAATGTGCAAGGTTCCTAAGGGCAAAAATTTCTACAAGTACTTTCCGCCGAATCCCCACTCACCAATCAGAAAAGGAAAACTGAAACTTTTGAATATAAAACATTCTGAAAAGAACCCTGAAAAATTCTAACCGTATATTTTATTTATTGGAGATAAGGTCATCAGATTACGTGGCCCTTTCCTTTATTGGGAATCTTAACTGCAGAGGATAAAATGTCTCGTTAAAGCCCCATATGTCACAATAAGGCACTCAACGAGGTCAAAAAAAGTAAAAAAATAAAAATAATTAAAAAAATAAAAAGCTTACACCAGCTTACAGACACTGTGCTGTCATTTCTAAGAGCCGTTCTCACACACACACGGCACAACAGACACGTAGAGATTTACGAGGTCTCCGCAGATGGGTGCACGCTGCCAAATTTTTTACTGGGGTATCCACAACGTTTTATGGGGACCCTCCTTTGTCTGTCTGCCCCGGAGCTGCAGTTTTATCAGCTTCTTTCGAAAGGGTGAAGGATTTTCAAACCGGCAAAGACTTTGCCAATTTTAAAATTTCATGGTCGGGTTTGAAAAGAAATTCTTGCTGACCTACTTTAGCAGCTTTTCTCAGCCCTACGAGATGTAAGGATGTTTTTTTTTTCTTCTCCTTCCCGTTTTTTTCATCTTCTCTTTGACAAAGATTCTTTTTTATTTTGTTTTGTTTTCTCATCCTTGTATAAAGAAGGGCTCTGATGGCGGCCAGCTTGTTCATTTGCATTGATGGAATTACCATTTGGATACACGACCTCCTAAATAATGCATCGTTTATTTGCCTGGAAAAGTCCATAATTGTACAGACGACTTTATGATAACAGCGATCTGACGTTATAGACAATCTCACCCCTAAAAAACAAACAAAAAAAACAACAACTCTACAATCTGAAACTTGAAATTTTAGAAGATAATTATTTGAAATATTTTTTGAATTTTTAGAATTTGACATTTTTTTGGTAAAACTGCGTTCTACAATATGGCTGCTACTCTTGCGGAATTTGTAATACCTTTTGACTGGTAGGAGTTACGAAAGCTCAAATCAGTCGTACTCTAAAAGTACACCAAAAATTTACATATACCAGTGTGCCACGGTTTACCATTTGCACAAATGTAACAATTTTTCCAAATTATTTTGCGTTTGGAGTAAACAGTATAAAGCAGGGTTCCCCAACTCCAGTCCTCAAGGCCCACCAACAGGTTATGTATTCAGGATTTCACTTGTATTGTACAGCTGATGCAATTATCACCTGGGCAATACTAAGGAAATCCTGAAAACATGAACTGTTGGTGGGCCTTGAGGATTGGAGTTGGGGAACCCTGGTATAAAGGGTACTGGAGTCTGAAGACCATTCACATGTCAGTGACTCAGGTAGTAGAGATGAGAAAAAAGATACGTACTACCCTGGTCTGACTTCCACTTTGGTACTCACAAGCAGTTGGCCTAGGCAGTGGGAACATCCTTGGTCATCACTCGAATGCCATTCATCTTGGGCACCTCTTACAATTACCAGGCTCCCAGTGACATTACGGCACAATCCTGGGGGTTAAGTAAGCCCAAGAGATGCCCAAGATGTTGTCAGTTAAGTGCCAGTTAGAGAAGTTCACCCTGCCCTTGCTCAGCTACCATGGAGTACCGAAATGGACATCAGACCAGAGTACTGCAAGTATTTTTGCTCATATCTATCAGGTAGTCATTAAAAATGGTAGAATTTGACTCACCATGGAAATAATTCGAATATGCAAAGTCCTAGACTGGCTTATTTGTCTCAGTACTGTAGATTTCAATTGAGCAGCAAGGTGCATGTCCAACCTATGCTCCTTTAAACTTGGCCATGATTTGGGGAAAAATGGAGGATAAATGTGCCGTGTTCTGGTGATTGGGGGAAGTCCAAATAGTCAAACCCCTTATATCTATTCATATGGGTTGTATGATAAAAGTTGTTCCTTCATTAGATACGGAAAAGAGTGCCGGTGGCTTCTCTGCTATCATAGAAGGACCCCTGCTATCTTGTAAGGACCTCCAGTCATCTGTTATTTATGAGGACATCAAGTGTTTAATTGTCCTCTGAAGAAAAGTATTACTCGGGTCTGATTGATGATGTTAAAGGTTTTTGACCAAGTTTAGAAGGTATTGTGTATCTACAGGATAGGGGACCACTTCCTGAATGCTAAGGGTTCAACCACTAGTACCACCACCGGACTGGAGAATTTGGGCTCTACAAGGCCCCTTCTGAATGAGGAGATCACACATCCACGCCACCAATCCATTCCTTTTCTATGGGACCATTGAAGATAACCAAATACAGTGCTGTGCGATCTCCGGTAGTCTCTTAGAGAATGAATTGGATCGGAGGAGTTCATACTTGATTGGCACCCCATTCAGTTGGAGCTCTTGGGATCATTGGATGTCCCAGGCTTCAGGATGTTATTCACAATCCAATTTTTGGTACTGATTTAGTATAAACAGGATTGATGATGTTAAAGGGTATGTACCAAGTTTAGACGTTAGCATGTGTACCCATACCATAGAAGATAACTTCCTGAATGCTCAGGGTTCAGCCTCTAGTACCACCATCGAACATCCCAAAATGGGTCCCGTAGAGAGTGAATTGGACAGGATGAGTTTGTTCTCGATAGCCACTCCATTCAGATTGATCTCTTGGGATTATTGGGTGTCCCGGACATCATGATGTTATTGTTAGAATCTGTTCAGTTTGTGACTATCCGCCTTTTTCTTGTAGTGTTCTGGCTGCTGGTCTTTCTCCCCTGGTGCTGCGTTTGTCATGGGTCAGGTGATTGTACCTGCACCTGTCTCCCATTCCTTGCTGGACAACAGTGTTAATCTGCTTGAAGTCTGGCTTGGAGCCTTGCTTTGCCTTCTGTGTGTTTAATTAGTGCAGTTCTGGGACCTCTGGTTCTGCTAGTCTTAGTTTCTGTTTTCAGTTTGTTTCTGCAGCCTTCTCTGTGTTTTCTATTAGGAGGTGACACGTTTTTGTACCCAGTCCTTAGATCTTTCAGGGACCCCATTCCCCCTATCAATAGGTCTTCGCTTGAGGTTAACCTAGGATCATCGGTGGGTCTATTCACAAGGAATGGGTCGCCCACTACATCGTAGGGTATCAGCCTAGTCGCAGTGCAGGGTCAGTTTTCCCACCTCTTACCCTAGTCCTGTGATGCAGAACCGTAACAGTTATTCCCTATCCAGTACTGATTTGGTAGGGACATGTTTGATACCTCAAGATAAAGTAGAGCTCCTGAATGAAAAATTTTTTTGGACCTACCGGCTATGCTAAAGCCTGCCGCTTGCCAACCTGAATCACAAGCTTCCTGACAATATTAATAATAATTGGACAGCAAATATAGAGAAGGTAGGATGTGGGTTGTGTTTCTTAGATTTCTTGTCACGGTGATCGAATATTGTACAAAATTAATACTTATCACAAATTTTTGGCTTTTCACAGATCTTTTAGTCCCATTTTTTAATTGGATGAGTTTATTGGATTTTATTTCACTGTTTTATTTCACTTTATGTCATTGACATTTGTTTTCCAACACATCACATTATTGGAATCCGTGACTACAATACAGTTCAAAATAAGGATACTATCTCTACGAAAAACCTTGTCACCGTATCTGTAAAGTAGGGACAGATGGCATCCAGTACATGCAGGTCATCTGCCGAATGTCAGAATTAGAGCTGGCCATGTGACCTCGTGTGTGAGAAAATCTCATGGATTATGGCTCAGTGAGGTTGCAGAAACTTTGTTCATGATTTCTGCGGTCACATATTAAATATGTTTCGCGAGCGTCAGAATCTTTTTCTTAACCAGTCAACATCTTTTAGATCAATTGCCGAAAATCTATGTAAAAAATTTTCCTCCGTGCTGGATGTTTTTGAATATGAAATTTATTTTACGAAAGGCCAAATTTTTTGTCGAGTCTGATATTACAAAAAATGTCAGCTAAGTATGTTTTTCATTTGTGCATCTGATGAAATTAGATTGGCGAAACATTATTTGACTGATTACTCTCCGACTCTCCCGGTACATCTGTGATGATTATCCATCGTCAGGATGGTTTCCATCTTAACCCTGATTTGAACCTTACACTAGAGATAGAAGGATTCATTTTTCAGCACTGGATAGCCATTGTTTTATGTCCACACTATAATGTTTTGCCAGGTGTCTACTTCAAAGGCACAAAATAAATAAAAAGCTTACAAACTCTTTATAAAATCAAAGGTTAATAACATACTCACCAATTTTTCAAAATGTAGATTTTTTTTAACCTGATCTCTTATGGGTGGGACAATCTCATGACTGGCCATTTCAACGTCTGAATATGTCCCCGTTCCTGACCCTTAATGTTCCCCGCCCCACAATCTCATAAATGGCCATTTCAACATCTGAATATGTCCCCGTTCCTGACCCTTAATGTTCCCCGCCCCACAATCTCATAAATGGCCATTTCAATGTCTGAATATGTCCCCGTTCCTGACCCTTAATGTTCCCCGCCCCACAATCTCATAAATTACCATTTCAACGTCTGAATATGTCCCCGTTCCTGACCCTTAATGTTCCCTGCCCCACAATCTCATAAATGGCCATTTCAATGTCTGAATTTGTCCCCGTTCCTGACCCTTAATGTTCCCCGCCCCACAATCTCATAAATGGCCATTTCAACGTCTGAATATGTCCCCGTTCCTGACCTTTAATGTTCCCGCCCCACAATCTCATAAATGGCCATTTCAACGTCTGAATATGTCCCCGTTCCTGACCCTTAATGTTCCCCGTCCCACAATCTCATAAATGGCCATTTCAATGTCTGAATATGTCCCCGTTCCTGACCCTTAATGTTCCCCGTCCCACAATCTCATAAATGGCCATTTCAACGTCTGAATATGTCCCCGTTCCTGACCTTTAATGTTCCCGCCCCACAATCTCATAAATGGCCATTTCAACGTCTGAATATGTCCCCGTTCCTGACCCTTAATGTTCCCCGTCCCACAATCTCATAAATGGCCATTTCAATGTCTGAATATGTCCCCGTTCCTGACCCTTAATGTTCCCCGCCCCACAATCTCATAAATGGCCATTTCCACCAATGAATATGTCCCCGTTCATGATCCTTAATGTAGCTGCCCCACTGGGTGCAGGTGATCGGCTACATGACAAAGAAAACAAGGGGAGCTTATGTGACACCTGGGAGATTTGAGAATCTTCTGGGAGTTAAGGTCTTACTTTTTCACGTAACATCATAAATATACATGGAGAATTGGAGAATAATTTTATGAGAAGTCTTCAGAGTTTCTTAGACTAGTAGAATATTTTCTAGTAAAGTTTTTTGAGATTATGTCTATCTGAAAAGGTTCGGCCAGAGGTTGATATTACTGTTCCCGTGTGAAGGATAAAAACCATTATGTTTAGGTAGGAACATGAAATTCTGATAGAGTTTTTCAGGAAACTGGTCTAGACCACTTCAAAGGAGCTTTCATACCGACATTCAGAACGGAAAAAATAAGCATAAATGGCACTTACATATCAATGATCTGAGCGAAGCAAGAGTGGAATAAGGGTGCGCCTCCATGAATAATGCTGGATCTCTTTGCAGAGGTCCTGGCCCATGTCAATAACATACCCCGACCATTCTCATTCATTATTAACCCTCAACATTGTATAACAATAATTATTACAAAATCGCCCCCAAAAATCGGGTTAATAAGCATAAAGTAATATAATTCTGGAAAAAGTAATAATTATAACTAGCACTAGTACCTGTACGCAAAAAGCAAGGGGGAATTAAAGAAAATAGTATTTCTCTAAAAATATTTTTTTTTCTCTCCATATATAAAATTTCAAAACATATAACACCCTCTGAAATTAAAATATACAATAAAAAATACTATAAAATTGAAATATAATTTTTTTATAGAATTTGCCAAAATGTCTTTTGGATATGTAAGTATCAATCACCTTAGGTCTTTATTGCCTTCCTGACAGCTGATTAATGCTGCCCAAACCACAGAAAGTATGAACCAGGATATGGATGTGGTATTGAAACCGTGCATGTTTTACTTTGAAACACGACGGCATTTCAGACGGTCGTTGAAAATTACTCGGCGCTCAAATAGATATATGATAAAGCAAAAGTTCCATCTATTGCATCCAGAATTAACGTTAAACGTTTTCGGTCTACATCTGGACCGAAAACGTGGTAGCGACCGTAGTGGTGGAGGAGATGGCGCGGGCCTCCTCGACTACGGTCGCTACCATAGGCGCGTTGACATACAGAAGTCACCCCCATCCCCCCCCCAGCATCCAGGCCACCTGATCTTCTCCCTGGAATCTCTGTGGAGAACAGGACATCCTTAGCAGGATATATAATCTCACCACTTGGCTTTCCATATCAGTTCTGATGAAGGTCCAGATGTGGACCGAAAATATTTAACGTTAATTCTGGATGCAATAAATGGAACTTTTGCTTTATCATATATCTATTTGAGTGCCAAGTTTCTTCCACGATTTGTATTACGAGCTGGACACCCTACTTGAGCACCCCCTCCTCTGTTGACTGTACGAATGCCGTGTCTTTTTTTCTTGTTGTGGTATTTCAGAGGAAGCATGCTTTGAAGAGCCGGTCGGGGACCATACATCTGGAAGGACTAGTCTAAGAGGTCGGTCCCCAGTGGCTTCTTCACTGCCTTGGACATACATGTCTGTATACACTCACACATAGGGAGACTGTAGGGTTCGTGGGCCGGGCTGGGGGGTGGTCCCTCTGTATACCGCGCAGTGACGTACAGACACAAGATAGAGGCAAGTTTCGGGTGCAACAGGTCCAAGTTTATTTTCCACCGTCCGACTGACGGCCCTCACAGCACACCGCAATATCTTTCTCACGGCCCTCCATGTTCAGGGCCGCTTCACACACCGTACTTTACACCAGGGACGTATTTATACGTACCGCCCCTTTTTCACTCTGTGACGATCCTGTCAGCTCAGTCACTGTGGCCGCCTTAGGCCCGTACACCATCAGCACTTTACTGGTCAGTTTTGTCGTTCCAAATACGGTGTCCTTCAACCCGTGCCTCGTCTATACTGCGGTTCTTCCTGTCAGGACCACCCCCCTTACCTCTCTCCTCAGTCCACCTAGTTTGGTTTTCCTCACAGTGCACAAACTGTCGTAGTCCTCCTGTCACTGGAGCTCCCCCTGGGGACTGGAACTTTCTGGAATCCTCCTTCAAATATCTTTCCCGGTTCCCTGTAACTCCGCCCCCCATAACCAACGGTTTCCTAAGCCCTAAGCTGATGTCAAGTCTTTTGCACACACTCCTCCCTGCCCTCTAATGGTCAACCTGCACGTCCACTACACTTTCTCAGCTGTTTCCCCACTGTAGTAACTGACACCTGTCTAAACTGTGCAAACCTTCCCTTCTCTATTCTGACAAGTCCGTCCGTCCGTCAGGTCACCTTCCCTACAAGACCTGTCAGTCTAGAGAAGCAAGGTGGGAAGAAGCCTCCAGATGCCAGCCTCTTGGACTAGTCATCTGAAATTCATGGTCCCTGAATGGCATTTCAAAACATGTTCTCTCTGAAATTCCACTGCGTTTCACAGTAAACATTTATGGCTTCACAGCCGGTCTCTGATCTATGCTACACTTGGTCCGGACAGCTTAAATCAGCTGGCAGGTTCTCGTACCCCAAAAATGGCCAAGGTTTTATCCTCATGATGGATCATTCTGTTTTTAAATGAGTTTCTAATAAAAAGATTAATTTTGTGGATGAACATGCCGGAAAATCCTTTTTTGTTTGTTGGTTACACAATAGCTGACTTCACCAGCAGGAATTGGCAACCATTCATCAACTTCCAGTGAATCCCGAACAATATTGGCGTGATGAGCTTCTTTATTTTTTTTTCTATCCCCCTATTCCTGCTGATACCTCATCTCCATGAAGGTCATGAAGAAATGTGAAGCAAAATACTAGAGGTGGCTTAGGGTTGGCATGGACATTAAAATCACTTTTTGTCTTCCAAGGTCTGCTCTTGCAGATGGCTGAGTAAGTAGTCTTAAGTCCTCCTTAGATGGCTGTTGGCCAAACGCTAGTTCGGCCGATCGTTCCCCTGAAAGCTATTTCAGCCATATCTCCCATACAGAAAGTGCTCCTGCATTCTCTATGAGAAAGCCTCTGCCACACGTCCCTGATGTGGTTTTTCTCAGGGAGAACAAATTCAAAATCGGACATGCCGATTCTTATCTTCCCCGATAATCAACTGTCTGGGGCCTCTAAACACATTTGACTGTTGGCCAAAATCTTCTATATCGACAGATTCGTTCGACATTAGTCTAATGTGTATGGGGTCTTTAGGTTTGTCGATAACATAACATTTACTAACAAAGAGGATTTTTTTTATGGCTTAAAAGATTTGTCCCAAGTAGCAAAAATAGAGATAAATCGGCCAAAATATGACTGGTCGGAAATTTCTGAAATTTGGGGAATTTGCCTACAAATTCCTCTTATTGCTTTTGCGGTTGTTCTCGTATGATTACAGGTAAAACATTAATAATATGGCATAACAGTTTTTGGTTTTCTATAATGGTCGCAACACCTGTCCTCATCTCCGGAGATCACCATGGGGTCTTATGGAGATCTAAGTTCGGTTCAAAATCCAGGAGGCCAGACGTTGCGACTGTAAGACAAGTATAATAAGGGTACATTTTTGGTGCCGTTATTACAATTGCAAGTCCCGGCTCAATGACCCAAACTTACAGAATTATAGATCCAAGTTTGGATTAATAGACCCAAAGCTGCAGGAATGTGCCGTACTTCACTTGCGTTAAACTGGCTTAATAGAGAATGTAAAATATAGCCATATATTGGCCACATGAAACCGGCCTCACTGTGTAATCAGCATTTTCTAGCATCCAAATACTATCAACTAAAAATGTATTCTGTATCTCACGCTGATAATAATGGCGTTATAGCTATAAAACTTTGGGAAAGTGGAAAAAATACTTAAAAGAACAACCCCTCAAAAAAGCCGATCCCTTCACGACTCTTTCCTTTTTTAAAAAAAATACAGGATCTTAATTTCATCAGTATTCAGGAAACGGAAAAGAAAAAAAAAGATGATTTTGTGAAAGGTGCAAAGTTCTTTTTAACCCTTAAAACCTCCATAATTATAGATGCTGAATTATACTGAATAAGGGTTATAATTAATAATACCGATAACATATATTTTATGAATATGGATAATATATGGAGTTTATTAAAGCATATACTCTATAATACTGAACAAGGGTTATTATAATTATTGATACCAATAACACAGATTACATGAATATCGATGCTACATAGAATTCAATTATACCAAACAAGGGTTATAATAATACCACTAACATACATTGTATGGTTTATACATGTATGCGATCAAGTATACCAAGCAAGGGTTAGGATAATTAATACCGCTAACATATACTGTATAAATATGGATGTGTCATACATATTATTTAAGTATGTAATCGATTATACCGAACAAGGGCTATAATTATTAATACCGCTAACATATATTGTACAAATATTGATGTTTATTCATACAGTTTATTAAAGTATGTGATCAGTTATACTGAACAAGGGTTATAATCATTAATACCGCTAACATATATTGCATTAATTATTCAGTTTAAGTATGTGATCAATTATACTGAACAGTGGTTGAAATTATTAATACCGCTAACATGTATTGTATACAGTACATATAGACTTTTCTAAAAGATTACGCTCAATGATACCAAGGGCTATATTTATTAATACTGATAAATGATACTGTATAGGCGACATAAAGAATTTATTCAAGTTTATGCTCAATTATACCAAAGATTAATACTACTAAAATATATTGTGTAAAAATGGATGGTATACATTGGTGCGTAAATGCTCAAATATATCAAACAAAGATTATAGTTATTAATACCGGTAACATATTGTATAAATGTGGATGAAACAGAGTTTACGTTTAATAATACCAAACAATGGTTACAATTATTAATACCGTTAACATACATTGTATGAATGTGGATGATTTCCATAGTTTATTAAATGCTCAAATATACCGAACGAAGGTTAGAATTATTAATACCGCTAACATATATTGTATGAACATAGATAATACATAGCATTTATAAAAGTTTATACGTAATTATAATGGCCAAGGGTTATAATTAGTAATACCGATAACATATATTGGTAGTGTTAATAAAAGTTTATGCCTAATTACACCAAACAAGGGTTATAATTATTAATACTGATAACATATAGTGTATGAATATGGATGCTATATAGAGTTTCTTAAAGTATGTGCTCATCTATTCAGAATAAGGGTTATAATTATTAATACCGATATACAACATATGTTGTAAAAAATATGGATGATATATAGAATAAATGGTGATTTATCAAACATCTAGATGATCAAATAGTCATACAAAAGTTTTACGAATCAGTGCGACTTCTGCTTTCATGTCTTACTGGGATCTAAGTGTTTGTGGTTTACTCCGTTTTGCGTTTTGGGAAAAAAAATTGTGATTTTTGAGACCTCTAAACTCAGAATTATTATTTTTATTTTTTTTGTGGGCAGCACGGTGGCTCAGTGGTTAGCTGGAGTCCTGGGTTCGAATCCCACCTAGGACAACATCTGCAAGGAGTTTGTATGTTCTCCCCGTGTTTGCGTGGGTTTCCTCCGGGCACTCCGGTTTCCTCCCACACTCCAAAGACATACTGATAGGGAATTTAGATTGTGAGCCCCATCGGGGACAGTGATGAAAATGTGTGCAAAACTGTAAAGCGCTGCGGAATATGTTAGCGCTATATAAAAATAAAGATTATTATTATTATTATTATTATTTTTTATTGGATAAAAAATATACTGTAAATAGATATTTAAAAATCTGTCTCATTGGATCTATTTCTCTTCTATTTCAAACAATTTGTGAAAAATTATTCATTTTTATTGTTAACTGACAATAATTTTCAAAAACAATTTTTACAAAATTTTAAAAAAAAATTTCATTTTTTTTCATTTTTATTTCTCGGTTTTCTAGACCCTTCTGAATTGCAATTAAAGATAATATAAGCATCTGCTTTATGATATAGAAAAAAAGCAAAGTAAAAAAAGAACTCTGGTGTGAATGAGGCCTAGTATATATATGTGTAGGTGGTAACTGTTGCTATTGCGGTACGATTACCATCCAGATGGCAGTATAATTAGCGATACTCAAAACCTATAAATAACAAACAAGATATTTTTTTTTTTACTCCTATAGAAAAAAAAAAGTTCAGCTTCATTAGACCCGATACCCAGTGACTCTTTGAATGCACGTGCCTAAATTAGTTCTCTATTTTGTGATGCCCCTTTGAGAGCGGCTCCCATTGAGAAATGAACAAAGGCCATGACCCGGAGGTCAGAGAGTAACTGAGGAAGTCTGACCCCCCTTTGTTGGGAGCTGCTCTGTTTATTTTGCCTAAGTAAAGATCACCAATACATTAACTAAAGAGGATTAAAAAGGTTATACCCCTAGGGATCTGATTCAGGCAAGTGGCAAAATCCAGCTCTGAGGACACTTTACACTTTGCCTTAGTAGTGGAGAGAGAGTCACTTTCACCAGTAATGCGGTCACATGGGGTCCGGAGGCGTCAGAATCACTTTCCAATAGTAAGCCTCAAAAAATGGATAGATTGTAGATAGATAGATAGATAGATAGATAATAGACAGATAATAGATAGCTAGCTAGCTAGATAATAGATGATAGATAATAAATATAGTACATAGATAGATAATAGATAGAGAGATAATAGATAGAAGATAGATGATAGATAATAGATAGATAATAGATAGATAGTAGATAATCTTAGATAATAGATAAATATTAGATAGATAGATAATAGATACACATACATACACATATATGTCCATACATACCAATACATGCACAGATATATACATACACACATATACACAACACATACATGCAAAAACATACTCATACATACATATGTACATATACATACAAATATACATACATTCATATATACACATATATACACATACATACAGATACATACACATACATACACATATACACATGCATACACATATATACACATACAGCTCTGGCAAAAATTAAGAGACCACTGCACAGTTTTATAAAAATCAGCTTCTCTCCATGTCTGACAGCCATTCCTTTCCAGCGTCAGTTGAATTCCATCCAGAGTACACCTCATTCTACTTAATGTGCTTCTGATTAGGTGATCACCTGAACCAAATCTTATTTAACAAAGGAAAGTATAAAAAACCCTGCTGTGGTGTTCACAATCCTCTTGCAATAGCACTAGCTGGATGGCAGAACAAGTGCTAGTAACATCCCAAAAGTAATAGGAATGAAAAAATAACTTTTAACCATGCCAAAGGAGATGAAAAGTAAATTCTTGAGTGAGGAAAAGAAGGGCTCAATTCTGGCTTTACTAGCAGAGGGATACAGTGAGCATCATGTTGCCTCCATCCTTAAAATTTCTAAGAGGGCAGTCCATTACAACAAGGTCAAGCAGCAGACATTTGGGACAATAAAGCTACAGACCGGCAGAGAGCGAAAACAACTCTCCACTGACCGGGATGACCGTCATCTTATTCGAATGTCACTCAGCAACCGCAGGATGACATCAAGTGACCTACAAAAGAAATGGCAAATGGCAGCTGGGGTGAAGTGCACGGCAAGAACAGTCGTAACAGGCTCCTAGAGGCATGGCTCAAGTCAAGTAAAGCTAGATAAAAGAATTTCATCAATGAGAAGCAAAGGAGAGCCAGTCTTTCATACTGCTTTTGGGTGACCTTATGCCACTCCTGGTACAAAAAATTAAGCAGTTCTTTGTTTGATGGCTTGTGACTATCCATCTTCCTTTTGATTACGTTCCTGAGGTTTTCAATGGGGTTCAGGTCTGGAGATTGGGCTGGCCATGGCAGGATTTGATGTGTTGGCCCTTCATCCACACATTGATTGACCTAGCTGTGTGGCATGGCGCATTGTCCTGCTGGAAAAAACAGTCCTCAGAGTTGGGGAATATTGCCTGAGCAGAAATAATTAACTGTTTTTCAGGATAACCTTGTATGCTGCTTGATTCATACGTCTTTCGCCGGAAAGATTAACCTGCCCAATTCCAGCCTTGCTGAAGCATCCCCAGATCATCACCAATCCGCCACCAAATTTCACAGTGGGTGCAAGACACTGTGGTCTGTACGCCTCTCCAGGTCTCCGTCTAACCATTAGGCGACCAGGTGTTGGGCAAAGCTGAAAATTAGACTCATCAGAGAAGATTACCGTACTCCAGTCCTCTATGGTCCAATCCTTATGGTCTTTGGTAATCTTCAGCCTGGCTCTCCTTTGCTTCTCATTGATGAAAGGCTTTTTTTCTAGCTTTACATGACTTGAGCCCTGCCTCTAGGAGCCTGTTCCGAACTGTTCTTGCCATGCACTTCACCCCAGCTGCCATTTGCCATTCCTTTGGTAGGTCACTTGTTGTCATCCTGTGGTTGCTGAGTGACAATCGAATAAGATAACGGTCATCCCGGTCAGTTGAGAGTCGCTTTCGCTGCTCTGCTGTTCTGTAGCTTTGTTGTCCCCAATTTCTGCTGCTTTACCTTGTTGTAATGGACTGCCCTCTTAGAAATTTTAAGGATGGAGGCAACATGATGCTCACTGTATCCCTCTGCTAGTAAAGCCAGAATTGAGACCTTCCTTTCCCCACTCAAGACTTTTTGTTTCAACTCCTTTGGCATGGTTAAGTTATTTTTTCATTCCTATTACATTTGGGATATTACTAGCACTTGTTTAGCCATCCAGCTTGTCCTACTGCAAGAGGATTGTGAACACCACAGCAGTTTTTTTTTTTATACTTTCCTTCGTTAAATAAGATTTGGTTCAGGTGATCACCTAATCAGAAGCACAGTATGTAGAATGAGGTGTACTCTGGTTGGAATTCAACTGACACTGGAATGGAATGGCTGTCAGACATGTAGAGAAGCTGATTTTTATAAAACTGCAGTGGTCTCTTAATTTTTGGCAGAGCTTTATATACATTTACATACTCATACATACACATATATACACATACATACAGATACATACAGTGGGTACGGAAAGTATTCAGACCCCTTTAAATTTTTCAATCTTTGTTTCATTGCAGCTATTTGGTAAATAGAAAAAAGTTCATTTTTTTCTCAGTAATGTATATTCTGCACCCCATCCTGACTGAAAAAAAAAACAGAAATGTAGAATTTTTTGCAAATGTATTAAAAAAAAACCTGAAATATCACATGGTCATAAGTATTCAGATCCTTTGCGCAGACACTCATATTTAAGTCACATGCTGTCCACTTCCTTGTGATCCTCCTTGAGATGGTTCTACTCCTTCATTGGAGACAGCTGTGTGTAATTACACTGATAGGACTTGAATTGTAAAGGCGCACACCTGTCTATATAAGACCTCACAGCTCACAGTGCATGTCAGACCAAATGGGAATCATGAGATCAAAGGAACTGGCCAAGGAGCTCAATGACAGAATTGTGGCAAGGCACACATCTGGCCAAGGTTACAAATTAATTTCTGCATTACTCAAGGTTCCTAAGAGCACAGTGGCCTCCATAATCCTTAAATTTAAGTAGTTTGGGACCACCAGAATTCTTCCTAGACCTGGCCGTCCAGCCAAACTGAGCAATCGTGGGAGAAGAACCTTGGTGAGAGAGGTAAAGAAGAACCCCAAGATCACTGTGGCTGAGCTCCACAGATGCAGTAGGGAGATGGGAGAAAATTCCACAAAGTCAACTATCATTGCAGCCCTCCACCAGTTGGGTCTTTATGGCAGAGTGGCCCGACGGAAGCCTCTCCTCAGTGCATGACACATGAAAGCCCGTATAGAGTTTGCTAAAAAAACACATGAAGGACTCCCAAAGTAAGAGAAATAAGATTCTGTGGTCTGATGAGACGACGAGAGAACTTTTTGGTGATAATTCTAAGTGGTATGTGTGGAGAAAACCAGGCACTGCTCATCACCTGCCCAATACAATCCCAACAGTGAGACATGGTGGTGGCAGCATCATGCTATGGGGGTGTTTTTCTGCTGCAAGGACAGGATGACTGGTTGTAATTGAAGCAAACTTGAATGTCGCCAAGTACAGAGATATCCTGGATGAAAACCTCTTCCAGAGTGCTCTAGACCTCAGACTTGGCCGAAGGTTCACCTTCCAACAAGACAATGACCCTAAGCACCCAGCTAAAATAACAAAGGAGTGGCTTCAGAACAACTCTGTGACCATTCCTGACTGGCCCAGTCAGAGCCCTGACCTAAACCCAATTGACTATCTCTGGAGAGACCTGAAAACGGCTGTCCACCAACGTTCACCATCCAACCTGACGGAACTGGAGAGGATCTTGCAAGGAAGAATGGCAGAGGATCCCCAAATCCAGGGGTGAAAAACTTGTTGCATCATTCCCAAGAAGATTCATGGCTGTAGTAGCACAAAAGGTGCTTCTACTCAATACTGAGCAAAGAGTCTGAATACTTATGACCATGTGAGATTTCAGTTTTTTGTTTTTAATAAATTTGCAAAAAAAATTTCTACATTTCTGTGTTTTTTCAGTCAAGATGAGGTGCAGAGTGTACATTAATGAGAAAAAAATGAACTTTATTGAATGTACCAAATGGCTGCAAGGAAACAAAGAGTGAAAAATGTAAAGGGGTCTGAATACTTTCTGTACCCACTGTATATACACATATATACACACAAATATACACATGCATAGATACATAGTCATACTATATATACACACTCTTATGTTGCCTCCTCGCTTCTACCTTGCACTGTATCATTTTTTTTCGATGGTCGGACTGTTTTTAATCTCTTACCAGTGTAATATCCAGAGAGAACATGGAGGACCCGGCAGGACATAACCCGAGTCCATACACGGCCTCACACCAGGAATAGCTGCGGATAGTTTCGCACACCCACCACCCCACCATCAGCACCATGGATCTTTGCAGATTTGCGCACAACTTAGATCAATATTGAAACTATTTTCCAAATATTTGCCAAAGCATAAAAGTTTCCATTATTTATTAAGGGCTCATATTTTTATTTTTTATTCTTCCCGTAAAAAAAAAAAAAAAGTAACTTTCCAGCAGCGCCATTCCTATCCGTGCACGGCTCCTGATACTGAGTGCAATATTAACAATAAAATGTGGCGGCCTGTTCTTTTTAGAAAGGCCAAAGTAAATATCACAGTATACCCGAGCGCTCATATAATCCCTACAAGACCCGCACGCCGCCGCCGTCATTTGCCCCAAGTTGCAATAAAAAAAACAAAAATAAATGAAACTTGGCGACGTGCCCCGTGTTTGCTTGTTAAATTTCCCGAAATATTGGAGACACGGAGAAG
Source organism: Dendrobates tinctorius (assembly GCF_039654945.1). Classification (NCBI taxonomy): domain Eukaryota; kingdom Metazoa; phylum Chordata; class Amphibia; order Anura; family Dendrobatidae; genus Dendrobates; species Dendrobates tinctorius. The sequence goes on from NW_027361688.1 coordinate 10,416,298, forward strand.
GAGAGAGACAGCAACATCAATGCAAACATCACAAAAATTATACTACCAACGTATATATATATATATATATATATATATTACACACAAATGTATATACAGTATATGCATTTTACTATATTGGCATACGGTACACATGGACACACAAACGCATGCAAATATATATGTGTCTGTGTGTAATTATGTATATATGCATTTCCCAATACTATAAATGTGCATACACACACATATATATATATATATATATATATCCACACACACATGTATACTGCTTTACAGTATATATACACATACACTACACACATGTGTATATATATACATATATAGTTATATATATCTTTATTCATACTCATGTACGGTATGTATTTCACACACACGTGTACATATATATATATATGCACTTTTACTATATTGGCATTTTTACTATATATTATACACACACACACATATATATATACACCCCTACACCCCCACCCCATATATATATGGTGCAAAAAAAATTTAAAAAAATTATATATATATATATATATATATATTGTAAAGAATTTCCAAAAACATTTACTACTATATTGTCAGGAAAATGCCTTAAATATGAAATAACCCCCCCGATATTCTGACGACACTAAATAAGCCATAAACACTAATAGATCAGACAGATCTCCTGATTCCTGGTTACCTTCTGCAGGAATCAGTGCATGTGTCCAGTCATTAACATCTCATATCCACTAGTGATAATGTAGCCGAGAACCCCACAAAATAAAACTCAGGCGGCCAATTGAGGAAGGATTAAAATTTCTCTGTTTTTATTAAAAAAAAAAAAATAAATAAATAAAATAAAAAAAATCTAAATATAAAAATGAATAACTAAACTATCGGTGCCGATATACTCTGACGCTCATTTACAATAATACTGCTAAGTCTATGAAAAAAAAAAAAATGTTGCCTACAATGAAAGGACGGAGACAGAACGCAAGACTTATAACCTAAAGAATTGCGGAAAAATCTAATAATGTTCAAAGGCATCTATTGCTATCATGAAATGTCAATGGCTCAATACTGACTGACCAAAAAAGGAACGAAAAAAGAAATATATAAAAAATTGACCCCAGTAAGGCTCTCGTGCCCCTTTTTTTTTATTACATTGATTTTTTTTTTTTTTTTACATTTTTTTAGTATTTTATTCCAGTAAAACTAAAGAAAAATCAGTAAAAAGAAAAAAAAAAAAAAAAAAAGTATTTCGTATTTTATTCTGGTAAAACTGAAAAAAAAAAATCCGTGTTAAAAAAAGCTTTTAGTATTACATTTTAGAAAAGCTGAAAAAAAATCTGTAAAAAAAAAAAGTATTTTGTTTTTTTTTATTTTGGTTAAACGGAAAAAAAAAATCAGTAAAAAAATAGTACTTAGTGTTTTATTTTAGTAAAACTGAAAAAAAATTAGTTAAAATAAGTATTTAGCATTTTATTCTAGTAAAACTGGAAAAAAAAAAATCAATAAAAAAAGTATTTACTATTTTATTTTAATAAAACTGAAAAAAATATTTAAGAAGTATTTAGTATTTTATTGTGGTAAAAGTGAAAAAAAATCTAAAAAAATATTTAGTGTTTTATTGTAAAAAAAAAAATCAGTTAAAAATAGGAAAAATAATATGAAAAAAATGGAAAAAAAAATTAGGAAAAATTGATACTAGTATGGTGAGACTATGACACCAAAAATAATAAATATTGAGTGTCCGCGTACCTTTTTATGGCTATTTGCTATCACCTTATCAGTTAACCAATAAAAGGTATCAATATCAACCACTGAGGATTATCAAATTTTATTATTTTTGGTATTTTTGGTCTCACTATAGTAGTATAATTTTTAATTTTGGATATTTTAATAATTTTTCTATTTTGATTGTATCATAAATAAATGACCGTTTATACCATTACTTTCTATTTTTCATACCAAGTCCTCTCGACTAGTTTTAGAAATTATTCACAAAGTCCAGGGGGGGTTTTTTTTTAGACCGATTCTCATATGTGGCAAATTTATATTCATAGTTTTTTGTTTTTTTTTAAAGTAAGAAAAAATAATAAATTTGATAAATATTGCAATTAACAAAAAATTATCTAGATCAGAAATCTAAAATTAGGGGTAATAAGTTATTTCTCTTCTAAAACTGAAAATAAAATAAAATAAAAAAATAATAAAAAAATGACCATTTTACAAACTGATATCGCATTTTCAAGACAATTCTCAATAGAGTAATGAAATAAATAAAAAAAAATAAAAAAATCAAACGACGTCTTTCTTGTGAAAAATCCCTTTAAATAAGTATTAATAAATATTTACTACTAAACGTAAAAATTTATTTTATTATTATTAATATTTTACACCCCAAATTTTAACATTTTGCAGTTACTAAAAAAAATCAATCCAACAGGTACCCGAAGAGTTAAAATAATTAAATAAAAAAATAAATAATATATTATTGAATAAAAGAAAGGAATAAATCTAAACTATCTGGATGTTACGATGTTAAGCTATTGATATTATCTTATCACCCCGCAGCACGGTGGTGTCCTCACTCATCGTAGGTAGCTTAGTATTTGTTTCATAGTTGATGGCTGCAGCTGCACATTGAAGGTTTTTTTGTGTATTAGGTGTGAATATGATAATTTCTGTGTCATTTTGGGGCACAAAATGCAGGAAAAAAAAAGAATAAAGGGTGAATATTGAGAGATTTTCAAGAGCTTTATGTGGTAGAACAAGAGGAGGCGTATACATACTGAGACAAAACGAGGCACTGACAGCTAAGAGGAAATATGCATGGGAATCATGTAGAAATAGAAATAGATGAGAGTGATAGGAAGGAAGAAAGAAAGAAAGAAAGAAAGATAAAGAAAGAAAGAAAGAAAGAAAGAAAAAAGAAAGATAAAGAGAGAAAGAAAGAAAGATAAAGAGAGAAAGAAAGAAAGAAAGAAAGAGAAAGAAAGAAAAAAGAAAGATAAAGAGAGAAAGAAAGAAAGAAAGAAAAAAGAAAGATAAAGAGAGAAAGAAAGAAAGAAAGATAAAGAAAGAAAGAAAGAAAGAAAGAAAGAAAGATAAAGAGAGAAAGAAAGAAAGAAAAAAGATATGGGAAAGAAAGAAAGATAAAGAGAGAAAGAAAAAATAAAGAAAGAAAATGAGGAAAAAAATATGGGAAAGAAAGGAAATAAGTTATGGGATAGATAATAGATAGATAATAGATAGATAATAGATAGATAATAGATAGATAGATAGATAGATGATAGATAGTAGATATATAATAGATGATAGATAGTAGATAGATAATAGATAGATGATGGATGATAGATAGATAATATATAGATAGATAATAGATAGATAGATCATAGATAATAGCTAGATAAAACATAGATTACAACTACAGTCCCACCCTCCGTTATCATATATTTGGTGATCCGGTCACATTTCCATTAATCTGGATATTTGCTTTATGTTTCCTCACCTTAGAAACGATAATATATAATTCCCCAGATTTTTATTTTCGGAACGTCAGTAATATTTCGCCTGTGATATGACTGATCAGGAGGCTAAGAGCGGCACCGAGAGCGACCTGTGACCTGGAGCGGCTCCGTCCGGTGCGGATTTTACAACGTCAGAAACTTTTAATACATAAGACAGAAAGGGTTAAAGTGTGGAACAAGCGGCAGCGCCGTCCGTCCGCCGCGTCACTGGTGAACTGGGTTTTCTCATTTTACCTCTTCTAACCCTGGAAAACTTAATCCAGTGTTTTCTCCCAGCCGAGCATCCGAACTGTGTCTAACGACCTCATTATACATCTCTTGACACTCATTATACCGCCATACAAAGCATGGCAGCACTGGACCCATCGTCACGACGTCTCGTGGGGTCCCAGCCAACAACGTACTGCAATATGTACAGGAAAACAGGACGGCAAAGTCACAGGCTTGGTTTTTAACTTTTTTTTTCAATGTTAAAACATTTCTTCCTCACTTCCTACAGGAAAAATGGGTTAGAATTCTATAATTCTATTTTTTTTTCCTTTATTTGATATCTACACAAAAATATAAAAAAAAGTGTACAGTGCAATATGAATTAATTTATTCCTTGATATTAATTAATATTCTATTAATGTCAAAGATTTAATTGTCAGAAAACAGAAGTTAAAAAAAGAAAATTGTAGATGAATTCAGAGAAAAGGGGGGGGGGGTTAAAAATCATATACGATAAATGGGGATTTTTTGGAGGTTAATAGTGAGGCGGCTGTAAAAATGTGAAAAAAATATTTGTGTGGAGCTTTTGTGTATATAATTTATTATAACTATCATTATTACACATCATTATTATTACTATTAGTATTATATTTACAGTTGTACAGTATACAGGCCCTTAGTGACCTTCCCTCTAAAAACCATCACAACTGAGACTTTTATTCTATATAATGAAAATATGAACTTGTATATGTATATCCGGGATAGATAATAGATAGATAGATAATATATAGATAGATAATAGATAGATAGATACATAATATATAGATGGATAGATAATAGATAGATATGGTACATAGATATTTTTTTTACTTGAAAAAGGCTCATGGCCTGGAAGTTGGGAGAGGAGAAAGAAAGAAAAGAACCCAGCACTGCATTGAGCACGATGACCCTTAAGGTCCCTTCCAACTCCAACATTCTATGATTCCGTGATTTACTTTGAAAAGAGAAAGAAAAAAGAAAGAACAAAAAAGGATTATAGGTAGATAGGAGAAAGAAAGAAAGAAAAAGAAAGGAAGGGAGAAAGAAAGAAAGAAAGAGAAAGAAAAAGGAAGGGAGAAAGAAAGAAAGAAAGAGAAAAAGGAAGGAAGCAAGAAAGAAGGAAAGAAAGAAAGAGAGAAAGAAAAAGGAAGGAAGGAAGAAAGAAAGAGAGAAAGAAAGAAAAAGGAAGGGAGAAAGAAAGAAAGAAAGAGAAAGAAAAAGGAAGGGAGAAAGAAAGAAAGAAAGAGAAAAAGGAAGGAAGCAAGAAAGAAGGAAAGAAAGAAAGAGAGAAAGAAAAAGGAAGGAAGGAAGAAAGAAAGAGAGAAAGAAAGAAAAAGGAAGGGAGAAAGAAAGAATGAAAGAAAGAAAAAAAAAAGAAAGGAAGGGAGAAAGAAAGAAAGAAGAAGGAAGAAAGAAAGAAAGAAGGAAAGAAAGAGAAAGAAAAAGGAAGGAAGAAAGAAAAAAAAATACAGAAAGAAATAAAAAGAAAAAGTAAGAAAGAAAGAGAAAAAGAAAGAAGCAGAATTAAAAAGGAAAAATGGCTACAGGAAGGTAGATAGGAGAAAGAAAGAAGGAAAGAAAGAAAAAGGAAGGAAGAAAGAAGGAAAGAAAGAAAGAGACAGAAAAAGGAAGGAAGAAAGAAGGAAAGAAAGAGAAAGAAAAAGGTAGGAAGGGAGAAAGAAAGAAAGAACGAAAGAATAAAGAAAGAAAGAAAAAGGAAGGAAGAAAGAAAGAAGGAAAGAAAGAAAGAAGGAAAGAAAGAAAGAGAAAGAAAGAAAGAGAAAAATAAAAAGGAAGGAAGGGAGAAAGAAAGAAAGAAAGAGCGAAAAAATAAAGAAAGAAAGAGAAAGAAAAAGGAAGGAAGAAAGAAAGAAGGAAAGAAAGAAAGAAGGAAAGAAAGAAAGAAAGAGAGAAATAAAAAGGAAGGAAGGGAGAAAGAAAGAAAGAACGAAAGAATAAAGAAAGAAAGAAGGAAAGAAAGAAAAAGGAAGGAAGAAAGAAAAAAAATACAGAAAGAAATAAAAAGAAAAAGTAAGAAAGAGAGAAAAAGAAAGAAACAGAATTAAAAAGGAAAAAATGGCTACATGAAGGTAGATAGGAGAAAGAAAGAAAAATAAAGGACTATAGGTAGGTAGATAAGAGAAAGAAAGCACAAAGAAATGATTATAGGTAGATATGAGAAAGAAAGGAAGGAAGGAAGGAAAAAAGAAAGAAAGGATTATGGGTTGGTAGATAGGAGAAAGATATAAAAGAAAATATGGAAGAAAGAGAAAGAAAGAAAGGATTATAAGTAGATAGGAGAAAGATAGAAAAAAAATACAGAAAGAAAGTAAAAGAAAAAGTAAGAAAGAGAAAAAGAAACACAGAATGAAAAGGAAAGAAAGGGCTAAAAGGTAGATAAGAGAAAGGAAGAAAGAAGGAAAAAAATATGATACATATAGATATAGCTGATATGAGGTAGATAGAAATAGAGATAATCTGGCCGTATATACTTTTTTGATCAATACATACTTTAGTAGTGTAGCACAAAAAATGCGGGTCTTTATGTGACGGATATGCTCATATTTATGGTATGTATAATTAATAATACTGATTTATTGTGTGTCTCCCCCTTAAATATATGCATACCTACGCTCAATACTAATATATGTATGTAGTCCTACTTGCCAATTCTACACTTTCTTTGGGAATAGTATGTGTATATATATATATATATATGTTTGTCAATACATTACTGCTATCGGTCGAAAAATAGAGTTAAAGAGATGATTGATATGATAATTTTGGTTTACAGTGCGTGTTTCCCTTTAAATATTACACCTACTTCCATTTATATATATACGATTATTACTATTTGCATTAATGGCATGACCAAGGCGGGGTGTGAGCATGTTACCGACTAGCACAGAAGTTCTCGTCCTCCTCAGCTCTGTGACCGAGCGGCCATAAAGCAACTTCCAAACTAGTAAGAGAAAAAAAAATCTGCTTCATTTTCAGCAGTCTCAAGTGGAAGCTTCCTCCTTCCAAACGTGGAGAAAAATGTGCTGAGAGCAGCAGTTTTACAGAATTTTTTTTTTTTCACTTGAAGGCACCAAACCCCACCCCAAGTGCACGCTCCCTAATCTGCTGTGATCTACATAGCATAGCATAGTTAATGTATCTCACGATAGGTTCCATCTCCGCCCCCCAGTACCTCCATGACTTCTCCTGGATGACATCAGCAGCTGGATCGTTGCTGTAAAGAACTAAATGCCGCCGTGCATTTTCTTCAGACAATCCGAGGCTCGTAATCCAGAAAGACTTTGGCTGAAAATATTCCTGCTGTTGCTTCCGGTTTTGCCACATAGACATGAGAAAGACAAAGTGCTTTATATCAGCTGGTGAGCGCGTATTTCTGTGCAGATGTAGCAGAGGTGACTGTGTCATTTATCCCTTTAAGGACACTGTCCTATCTATAGGATTACAAAACAAGGTTTGTAATTGGTTGAGAGACGAATGGCGAATGACTACTACTCTGAATGGTCCCCGGTTATAAGTAGTGACCCCAGCATTCAGTGCAGGGTCCCCATCATTCAACTTATTTATCATTTATAGAGAAGACAGGCTTAATAGCGTTGGTTCTTTTAAAGCAAATGACACCAAGCTATAAAGCATAGTGCAGTCTATGGGGGATGTTGATAAGTTTACAGGCTGATTTGGACAATCTGAATGTTTGAGCATCCATTGGGAGAAGAGGTTTAATGTTAAGAAATGTAAAGTTATGCACATGAGCACTAATAATATACAGGCACCATATGTTCTAGAGGGAGAAAAACTGTGAGAGTCACTTGTAGAAAAGGATCTGGGTACTAATAGTAAAGTTGAACTAGGAGAGTCACTTGTAGAGAAGGATCCGGATACTAATAAACAAGTAAAACTGGGAGAGTCTCTAGAAAAGAGAAGGATCTGGGTACTAAAGTTGAACTAGGAGAGTCACTTGTAAAGAAGGACCTGGGTACAAATAATCAGGTAAAACTGTGAGAGTCATTTATAGAGAAAGATCTTGGTACTAATAATCAAGTAAAACTAGGAGAGTCACTTGTAGAGAAGGACCTTGGTACTAAAAATCAAGAAAAACTAGGAGAGTCACTTGTAGAGAAAGATCTTGGTACTAAGAATCAAGTAAAACTGGGAAAGTCCCTTGTAGAGAATGATCCGGATACTAATAAACTAGTAAAACTGGTAGAGTCACTTGTAGAGAAGGATCTGGGTACTAATAATAAAGTTAAACTGGGAGAGTCACTTGTAGAGAAGGATCCAGGTACTAAGAATCAAATAAAACTGGGAGAGTCACTTGTAGAAAAGGATCTTGGTACTAATAATCAAGTAAAACTGGGAGAGTCACTTGTAGAGAAGGATCTGGGTACTAATAATCAAGTAAAACTGGGAGAGTCACTTGTAGAGAAGGATCTGGGTACTAATAATCAAGTAAAACTAGGAGAGTCACTTGTAGAGAAGGATCTGGGTACTAATAATCAAGAAAAACTAGGAGAGTCACTTGTAGAGAAAGATCTGGGTACTAATAATCAAGAAAAACTGGGAGAGTCACTTGTAGAGAAGGATCTGGGTACTAATAATCAAGTAAAACTTGGAGAGTCACTTGTAGAGAAAGATCTTGGTACTAAGAATCAAGTAAAACTGGGAAAGTCCCTTGTAGAGAATGATCCGGATACTAATAAACTAGTAAAACTGGTAGAGTCACTTGTAGAGAAGGATCTGGGTACTAATAATAAAGTTAAACTGGGAGAGTCACTTGTAGAGAAGGATCCAGGTACTAAGAATCAAATAAAACTGGGAGAGTCACTTGTAGAAAAGGATCTTGGTACTAATAATCAAGTAAAACTGGGAGAGTCACTTGTAGAGAAGGATCTGGGTACTAATAATCAAGTAAAACTGGGAGAGTCACTTGTAGAGAAGGATCTGGGTACTAATAATCAAGTAAAACTGGGAGAGTCACTTGTAGAGAAGGATCTGGGTACTAATAATCAAGAAAAACTAGGAGAGTCACTTGCAGAGAAGGATCTGGGTACTAATAATCAAGAAAAACTAGGAGAGTCACTTGTAGAGAAGGATCTGGGTACTAATAATCAAGAAAAACTAGGAGAGTCACTTGCAGAGAAGGATCTGGGTACTAATAATCAAGAAAAACTAGGAGAGTCACTTGTAGAGAAGGATCTGGGTACTAATAATCAAGAAAAACTAGGATAGTCACTTGTAGAGAAGGATCTGGGTACTAATAATCAAGTAAAACTGGGAGAGTCACTTGTAGAGAAGGATCTGGGTACTAATAATCAAGTAAAACTGGGAGAGTCAGTTGTAGAGAAGGATCTGAGTACTAATAATCAAGTAAAATTGGGAGAGTTAGTTGTAGAGAAGGATATGAGTACTAATAACCAAGTAAAACTGGGAGAGTCAGTTGTAGAGAAGGATATGAGTACTAATAACCAAGTAAAACTGGTAGAGTCACTTGTAGAGAAGGATCTGGGTACTAATAATCAAGTAAAACTGGGACAGTCACTTGTAGAGAAGGATATGAGTACTAATAACCAAGTAAAACTGGTAGAGTCACTTGTAGAGAAGGATCTGGGTACTAATAATCAAGTAAAACTGGGAGAGTCACTTGTAGAGAAGGATCTGGGTACTAATAATCAAGTAAAACTGGGAGAGTCAGTTGTAGAGAAGGATCTGAGTACTAATAATCAAGTAAAATTGGGAGAGTTAGTTGTAGAGAAGGATATGAGTACTAATAACCAAGTAAAACTGGGAGAGTCAGTTGTAGAGAAGGATATGAGTACTAATAACCAAGTAAAACTGGTAGAGTCACTTGTAGAGAAGGATCTGGGTACTAATAATCAAGAAAAACTAGGAGAGTCACTTGTCGAGAAGGATCTGGGTACTAATAATCAAGAAAAACTAGGAGAGTCACTTGTAGAGAAGGATCTGGGTATTAATAATCAAGTAAAACTGGGAGAGTCAGTTGTAGAGAAGGATCTGGGTACTAATAGTCAAGTAAAACTGGGAGAGTCAGTTGTAGAGAAGGATCTGAGTACTAATAATCAAGTAAAACTGGGAGAGTCATTTGTAGAGAAGGATCTGGGTACTAATAATCAAGTAAAACTGGGAGAGTCACTTGTAGAGAAGGATCTGGGTACTAATAATCAAGAAAAACTAGGAGAGTCACTTGTAGAGAAGGATCTGGGTACTAATAATCAAGTAAAACTAGGAGAGTCACTTGTAGAGAAGGATCTGGGTACTAATAATCAAGTAAAACTGGGAGAGTCACTTGTAGAGAAGGATCTGTGTACTAATAATCAAGTAAAACTGTGAGAATCACTTGTAGAGAAGGATTTGGTACTAATAATCAAGTAAAACTGGGAGAGTCACTTGTAGAGAAGGATCTGGGTACTAATAATCAAGAAAAACTGGGAGAGTCACTCGCAGAGAAGGATCTGAGCACTAATAATCAAGTAAAACTGGGAGAGTCAGTTGTAGAGAAGGATCTGAGTACTAATAATCAAGTAAAACAGAGAGTCATTTGTAGAGAAGGATCTGGGTACTAATAATCAAGTAAAACTGGGAGACTCACTTGTAGAGAAGGATTTGGTACTAATAATCAAGTAAAACTAGGATAGTCACTTGTAGAGAAGGATCTGGGTACTAATAATCAAGTAAAACTGGGAGAGTCACTTGTAGAGAAGGATCTGGGTACTAGTAATCAAGAAAAACTAGGAGAGTCACTTGTAGAGAAGGATCTGGGTACTAATAATCAAGAAAAACTAGGAGAGTCACTTGTAGAGAAGGATCTGGGTACTAATAATCAAGTAAAACTGGGAAAGTCACTTGTAGAGAAGGATCTGGGTACTAATAATCAAGTAAAACTGGGAGAGTCACTTGTAGAGAAGGATCTGGGTACTAGTAATCAAGAAAAACTAGGAGAGTCACTTGTAGAGAAGGATCTGGGTACTAATAATCAAGAAAAACTGGGAGAGTCACTTGTAGAGAAGTATCTGGGTACTAATAATCAAGTAAAACTGGGAGAGTCACTTGTAGAGAAGGATCTGGGTACTAATAATCAAGAAAAACTAGGAGAGTCACTTGTAGAGAAGGATCTGGGTACTAATAATCAAGAAAAACTAGGAGAGTCACTTGTAGAGAAGTATCTGGGTACTAATAATCAAGTAAAACTAGGATAGTCACTTGTAGAGAAGGATCTGGGTACTAATAATCAAGTAAAACTGGGAGAGTCACTTGTAGAGAAGGATTTGGTACTAATAATCAAGTAAAACTAGGAGAGTCACTTGTAGAGAAGGATCTGGGTACTAATAATCAAGTAAAACTGGGAGAGTCACTTGTAGAGAAGGATTTGGTACTAATAATCAAGTAAAACTAGGAGAGTCACTTGTAGAGAAGGATCTGGGTACTAATAATCAAGTAAAACTGGGAGAGTCACTTGTAGAGAAGGATTTGGGTACTAATAATCAAGAAAAACTAGGAGAGTCACTTGTAGAGAAGGATCTGAGTACTAATAATCAAGTAAAACTGGGAGAGTCACTTGTAGAGAAGGATCTGAGTACTAATAGTCAAGTAAAACTGGGAGAGTCACTTGTAGAGAAGGATCTGGGTACTAATAATCAAGTAAAACTGGGAGAGTCACTTGTAGAGAAGGATCTGGGCACTAGTAATCAAGAAAAACTGGGAGAGTCACTTGTAGAGAAAGATCTGGGTACTAATAATCAAGAAAAACTGGGAGAGTCACTTGTAGAGAAGGATCTGGGTACTAATAATCAAGTAAAACTTGGAGAGTCACTTGTAGAGAAAGATCTTGGTACTAAGAATCAAGTAAAACTGGGAAAGTCCCTTGTAGAGAATGATCCGGATACTAATAAACTAGTAAAACTGGTAGAGTCACTTGTAGAGAAGGATCTGGGTACTAATAATAAAGTTAAACTGGGAGAGTCACTTGTAGAGAAGGATCCAGGTACTAAGAATCAAATAAAACTGGGAGAGTCACTTGTAGAAAAGGATCTTGGTACTAATAATCAAGTAAAACTGGGAGAGTCACTTGTAGAGAAGGATCTGGGTACTAATAATCAAGTAAAACTGGGAGAGTCACTTGTAGAGAAGGATCTGGGTACTAATAATCAAGTAAAACTAGGAGAGTCACTTGTAGAGAAGGATCTGGGTACTAATAATCAAGAAAAACTAGGAGAGTCACTTGTAGAGAAAGATCTGGGTACTAATAATCAAGAAAAACTGGGAGAGTCACTTGTAGAGAAGGATCTGGGTACTAATAATCAAGTAAAACTTGGAGAGTCACTTGTAGAGAAAGATCTTGGTACTAAGAATCAAGTAAAACTGGGAAAGTCCCTTGTAGAGAATGATCCGGATACTAATAAACTAGTAAAACTGGTAGAGTCACTTGTAGAGAAGGATCTGGGTACTAATAATAAAGTTAAACTGGGAGAGTCACTTGTAGAGAAGGATCCAGGTACTAAGAATCAAATAAAACTGGAAGAGTCACTTGTAGAAAAGGATCTTGGTACTAATAATCAAGTAAAACTGGGAGAGTCACTTGTAGAGAAGGATCTGGGTACTAATAATCAAGTAAAACTGGGAGAGTCACTTGTAGAGAAGGATCTGGGTACTAATAATCAAGTAAAACTGGGAGAGTCACTTGTAGAGAAGGATCTGGGTACTAATAATCAAGAAAAACTAGGAGAGTCACTTGCAGAGAAGGATCTGGGTACTAATAATCAAGAAAAACTAGGAGAGTCACTTGTAGAGAAGGATCTGGGTACTAATAATCAAGAAAAACTAGGAGAGTCACTTGCAGAGAAGGATCTGGGTACTAATAATCAAGAAAAACTAGGAGAGTCACTTGTAGAGAAGGATCTGGGTACTAATAATCAAGAAAAACTAGGATAGTCACTTGTAGAGAAGGATCTGGGTACTAATAATCAAGTAAAACTGGGAGAGTCACTTGTAGAGAAGGATCTGGGTACTAATAATCAAGTAAAACTGGGACAGTCACTTGTAGAGAAGGATCTGGGTACTAATAATCAAGAAAAACTAGGAGAGTCACTTGTAGAGAAGGATCTGGGTACTAATAATCAAGTAAAACTGGGAGAGTCACTTGTAGAGAAGGATCTGGGTACTAATAATCAAGTAAAACTGGGAGAGTCAGTTGTAGAGAAGGATCTGAGTACTAATAATCAAGTAAAATTGGGAGAGTTAGTTGTAGAGAAGGATATGAGTACTAATAACCAAGTAAAACTGGGAGAGTCAGTTGTAGAGAAGGATATGAGTACTAATAACCAAGTAAAACTGGTAGAGTCACTTGTAGAGAAGGATCTGGGTACTAATAATCAAGTAAAACTGGGACAGTCACTTGTAGAGAAGGATATGAGTACTAATAACCAAGTAAAACTGGTAGAGTCACTTGTAGAGAAGGATCTGGGTACTAATAATCAAGTAAAACTGGGAGAGTCACTTGTAGAGAAGGATCTGGGTACTAATAATCAAGTAAAACTGGGAGAGTCAGTTGTAGAGAAGGATCTGAGTACTAATAATCAAGTAAAATTGGGAGAGTTAGTTGTAGAGAAGGATATGAGTACTAATAACCAAGTAAAACTGGGAGAGTCAGTTGTAGAGAAGGATATGAGTACTAATAACCAAGTAAAACTGGTAGAGTCACTTGTAGAGAAGGATCTGGGTACTAATAATCAAGAAAAACTAGGAGAGTCACTTGTCGAGAAGGATCTGGGTACTAATAATCAAGAAAAACTAGGAGAGTCACTTGTAGAGAAGGATCTGGGTACTAATAATCAAGTAAAACTGGGAGAGTCAGTTGTAGAGAAGGATCTGGGTACTAATAGTCAAGTAAAACTGGGAGAGTCAGTTGTAGAGAAGGATCTGAGTACTAATAATCAAGTAAAACTGGGAGAGTCATTTGTAGAGAAGGATCTGGGTACTAATAATCAAGTAAAACTGGGAGAGTCACTTGTAGAGAAGGATCTGGGTACTAATAATCAAGAAAAACTAGGAGAGTCACTTGTAGAGAAGGATCTGGGTACTAATAATCAAGTAAAACTAGGAGAGTCACTTGTAGAGAAGGATCTGGGTACTAATAATCAAGTAAAACTGGGAGAGTCACTTGTAGAGAAGGATCTGTGTACTAATAATCAAGTAAAACTGTGAGAATCACTTGTAGAGAAGGATTTGGTACTAATAATCAAGTAAAACTGGGAGAGTCACTTGTAGAGAAGGATCTGGGTACTAATAATCAAGAAAAACTGGGAGAGTCACTCGCAGAGAAGGATCTGAGCACTAATAATCAAGTAAAACTGGGAGAGTCAGTTGTAGAGAAGGATCTGAGTACTAATAATCAAGTAAAACAGAGAGTCATTTGTAGAGAAGGATCTGGGTACTAATAATCAAGTAAAACTGGGAGACTCACTTGTAGAGAAGGATTTGGTACTAATAATCAAGTAAAACTAGGATAGTCACTTGTAGAGAAGGATCTGGGTACTAATAATCAAGTAAAACTGGGAGAGTCACTTGTAGAGAAGGATCTGGGTACTAGTAATCAAGAAAAACTAGGAGAGTCACTTGTAGAGAAGGATCTGGGTACTAATAATCAAGAAAAACTAGGAGAGTCACTTGTAGAGAAGGATCTGGGTACTAATAATCAAGTAAAACTGGGAAAGTCACTTGTAGAGAAGGATCTGGGTACTAATAATCAAGTAAAACTGGGAGAGTCACTTGTAGAGAAGGATCTGGGTACTAGTAATCAAGAAAAACTAGGAGAGTCACTTGTAGAGAAGGATCTGGGTACTAATAATCAAGAAAAACTGGGAGAGTCACTTGTAGAGAAGTATCTGGGTACTAATAATCAAGTAAAACTGGGAGAGTCACTTGTAGAGAAGGATCTGGGTACTAATAATCAAGAAAAACTAGGAGAGTCACTTGTAGAGAAGGATCTGGGTACTAATAATCAAGAAAAACTAGGAGAGTCACTTGTAGAGAAGTATCTGGGTACTAATAATCAAGTAAAACTAGGATAGTCACTTGTAGAGAAGGATCTGGGTACTAATAATCAAGTAAAACTGGGAGAGTCACTTGTAGAGAAGGATTTGGTACTAATAATCAAGTAAAACTAGGAGAGTCACTTGTAGAGAAGGATCTGGGTACTAATAATCAAGTAAAACTGGGAGAGTCACTTGTAGAGAAGGATTTGGTACTAATAATCAAGTAAAACTAGGAGAGTCACTTGTAGAGAAGGATCTGGGTACTAATAATCAAGTAAAACTGGGAGAGTCACTTGTAGAGAAGGATTTGGGTACTAATAATCAAGAAAAACTAGGAGAGTCACTTGTAGAGAAGGATCTGAGTACTAATAATCAAGTAAAACTGGGAGAGTCACTTGTAGAGAAGGATCTGAGTACTAATAGTCAAGTAAAACTGGGAGAGTCACTTGTAGAGAAGGATCTGGGTACTAATAATCAAGTAAAACTGGGAGAGTCACTTGTAGAGAAGGATCTGGGCACTAGTAATCAAGAAAAACTGGGAGAGTCACTTGTAGAGAAGTATCTGGGTACTAATAATCAAGTAAAACTCGGAGAGTCACTTGTAGAGAAGGATCTGGGTACTAATAATCAAGTAAAACTGGGAGAGTCACTTGTAGAGAAGGATCTGGGTACTAATAATCAAGAAAAACTAGGAGAGTCACTTGTAGAGAAGGATCTAGATACTAATAATCAAGTAAAACTAGGATAGTCACTTGTAGAGAAGGATCTGGGTACTAATAATCAAGTAAAACTGGGAGAGTCACTTGTAGAGAAGGATTTGGTACTAATAATCAAGTAAAACTAGGAGAGTCACTTGTAGAGAAAGATCTGGGTACTAATAATCAAGGAAAACTGGGAGAGTCACTTGTAGAGAAGGATTTGGTACTAATAATCAAGTAAAACTAGGAGAGTCACTTGTAGAGAAGGATCTGGGTACTAATAATCAAGAAAAACTAGGAGAGTCACTTGTAGAGAAGGATCTGAGTACTAATAATCAAGTAAAACTGGGAGAGTCACTTGTAGAGAAGGATCTGAGTACTAATAGTCAAGTAAAACTGGGAGAGTCACTTGTAGAGAAGGATCTGGGTACTAATAATCAAGTAAAACTGGGAGAGTCACTTGTAGAGAAGGATCTGGGCACTAGTAATCAAGAAAAACTGGGAGGGTCACTTGTAGAGAAGTATCTGGGTACTAATAATCAAGTAAAACTCGGAGAGTCACTTGTAGAGAAGGATCTGGGTACTAATAATCAAGTAAAACTGGGAGAGTCACTTGTAGAGAAGGATCTGGGTACTAATAATCAAGAAAAACTAGGAGAGTCACTTGTAGAGAAGGATCTAGATACTAATAATCAAGTAAAACTAGGATAGTCACTTGTAGAGAAGGATCTGGGTACTAATAATCAAGTAAAACTGGGAGAGTCACTTGTAGAGAAGGATTTGGTACTAATAATCAAGTAAAACTAGGAGAGTCACTTGTAGAGAAGGATCTGGGTACTAATAATCAAGTAAAACTTGGAGAGTCACTTGTAGAGAAAGATCTTGGTACTAAGAATCAAGTAAAACTGGGAAAGTCCCTTGTAGAGAATGATCCGGATACTAATAAACTAGTAAAACTGGTAGAGTCACTTGTAGAGAAGGATCTGGGTACTAATAATAAAGTTAAACTGGGAGAGTCACTTGTAGAGAAGGATCCAGGTACTAAGAATCAAATAAAACTGGGAGAGTCACTTGTAGAAAAGGATCTTGGTACTAATAATCAAGTAAAACTGGGAGAGTCACTTGTAGAGAAGGATCTGGGTACTAATAATCAAGTAAAACTGGGAGAGTCACTTGTAGAGAAGGATCTGGGTACTAATAATCAAGTAAAACTAGGAGAGTCACTTGTAGAGAAGGATCTGGGTACTAATAATCAAGAAAAACTAGGAGAGTCACTTGTAGAGAAAGATCTGGGTACTAATAATCAAGAAAAACTGGGAGAGTCACTTGTAGAGAAGGATCTGGGTACTAATAATCAAGTAAAACTTGGAGAGTCACTTGTAGAGAAAGATCTTGGTACTAAGAATCAAGTAAAACTGGGAAAGTCCCTTGTAGAGAATGATCCGGATACTAATAAACTAGTAAAACTGGTAGAGTCACTTGTAGAGAAGGATCTGGGTACTAATAATAAAGTTAAACTGGGAGAGTCACTTGTAGAGAAGGATCCAGGTACTAAGAATCAAATAAAACTGGGAGAGTCACTTGTAGAAAAGGATCTTGGTACTAATAATCAAGTAAAACTGGGAGAGTCACTTGTAGAGAAGGATCTGGGTACTAATAATCAAGTAAAACTGGGAGAGTCACTTGTAGAGAAGGATCTGGGTACTAATAATCAAGTAAAACTAGGAGAGTCACTTGTAGAGAAGGATCTGGGTACTAATAATCAAGAAAAACTAGGAGAGTCACTTGTAGAGAAAGATCTGGGTACTAATAATCAAGAAAAACTGGGAGAGTCACTTGTAGAGAAGGATCTGGGTACTAATAATCAAGTAAAACTTGGAGAGTCACTTGTAGAGAAAGATCTTGGTACTAAGAATCAAGTAAAACTGGGAAAGTCCCTTGTAGAGAATGATCCGGATACTAATAAACTAGTAAAACTGGTAGAGTCACTTGTAGAGAAGGATCTGGGTACTAATAATAAAGTTAAACTGGGAGAGTCACTTGTAGAGAAGGATCCAGGTACTAAGAATCAAATAAAACTGGGAGAGTCACTTGTAGAAAAGGATCTTGGTACTAATAATCAAGTAAAACTGGGAGAGTCACTTGTAGAGAAGGATCTGGGTACTAATAATCAAGTAAAACTGGGAGAGTCACTTGTAGAGAAGGATCTGGGTACTAATAATCAAGTAAAACTGGGAGAGTCACTTGTAGAGAAGGATCTGGGTACTAATAATCAAGAAAAACTAGGAGAGTCACTTGCAGAGAAGGATCTGGGTACTAATAATCAAGAAAAACTAGGAGAGTCACTTGTAGAGAAGGATCTGGGTACTAATAATCAAGAAAAACTAGGAGAGTCACTTGCAGAGAAGGATCTGGGTACTAATAATCAAGAAAAACTAGGAGAGTCACTTGTAGAGAAGGATCTGGGTACTAATAATCAAGAAAAACTACGATAGTCACTTGTAGAGAAGGATCTGGGTACTAATAATCAAGTAAAACTGGGAGAGTCACTTGTAGAGAAGGATCTGGGTACTAATAATCAAGTAAAACTGGGACAGTCACTTGTAGAGAAGGATCTGGGTACTAATAATCAAGAAAAACTAGGAGAGTCACTTGTAGAGAAGGATCTGGGTACTAATAATCAAGTAAAACTGGGAGAGTCACTTGTAGAGAAGGATCTGGGTACTAATAATCAAGTAAAACTGGGAGAGTCAGTTGTAGAGAAGGATCTGAGTACTAATAATCAAGTAAAATTGGGAGAGTTAGTTGTAGAGAAGGATATGAGTACTAATAACCAAGTAAAACTGGGAGAGTCAGTTGTAGAGAAGGATATGAGTACTAATAACCAAGTAAAACTGGTAGAGTCACTTGTAGAGAAGGATCTGGGTACTAATAATCAAGTAAAACTGGGACAGTCACTTGTAGAGAAGGATATGAGTACTAATAACCAAGTAAAACTGGTAGAGTCACTTGTAGAGAAGGATCTGGGTACTAATAATCAAGTAAAACTGGGAGAGTCACTTGTAGAGTA
Organism: Dendrobates tinctorius; assembly: GCF_039654945.1. Lineage (NCBI taxonomy): Eukaryota > Metazoa > Chordata > Amphibia > Anura > Dendrobatidae > Dendrobates > Dendrobates tinctorius. The sequence goes on from NW_027361688.1 coordinate 10,434,887, forward strand.
GAGAAGGATCTGGGTACTAATAATCAAGTAAAACTGGGAGAGTCAGTTGTAGAGAAGGATCTGAGTACTAATAATCAAGTAAAATTGGGAGAGTTAGTTGTAGAGAAGGATATGAGTACTAATAACCAAGTAAAACTGGGAGAGTCAGTTGTAGAGAAGGATATGAGTACTAATAACCAAGTAAAACTGGTAGAGTCACTTGTAGAGAAGGATCTGGGTACTAATAATCAAGAAAAACTAGGAGAGTCACTTGTCGAGAAGGATCTGGGTACTAATAATCAAGAAAAACTAGGAGAGTCACTTGTAGAGAAGGATCTGGGTACTAATAATCAAGTAAAACTGGGAGAGTCAGTTGTAGAGAAGGATCTGGGTACTAATAGTCAAGTAAAACTGGGAGAGTCAGTTGTAGAGAAGGATCTGAGTACTAATAATCAAGTAAAACTGGGAGAGTCATTTGTAGAGAAGGATCTGGGTACTAATAATCAAGTAAAACTGGGAGAGTCACTTGTAGAGAAGGATCTGGGTACTAATAATCAAGAAAAACTAGGAGAGTCACTTGTAGAGAAGGATCTGGGTACTAATAATCAAGTAAAACTAGGAGAGTCACTTGTAGAGAAGGATCTGGGTACTAATAATCAAGTAAAACTGGGAGAGTCACTTGTAGAGAAGGATCTGTGTACTAATAATCAAGTAAAACTGTGAGAATCACTTGTAGAGAAGGATTTGGTACTAATAATCAAGTAAAACTGGGAGAGTCACTTGTAGAGAAGGATCTGGGTACTAATAATCAAGAAAAACTGGGAGAGTCACTCGCAGAGAAGGATCTGAGCACTAATAATCAAGTAAAACTGGGAGAGTCAGTTGTAGAGAAGGATCTGAGTACTAATAATCAAGTAAAACAGAGAGTCATTTGTAGAGAAGGATCTGGGTACTAATAATCAAGTAAAACTGGGAGACTCACTTGTAGAGAAGGATTTGGTACTAATAATCAAGTAAAACTAGGATAGTCACTTGTAGAGAAGGATCTGGGTACTAATAATCAAGTAAAACTGGGAGAGTCACTTGTAGAGAAGGATCTGGGTACTAGTAATCAAGAAAAACTAGGAGAGTCACTTGTAGAGAAGGATCTGGGTACTAATAATCAAGAAAAACTAGGAGAGTCACTTGTAGAGAAGGATCTGGGTACTAATAATCAAGTAAAACTGGGAAAGTCACTTGTAGAGAAGGATCTGGGTACTAATAATCAAGTAAAACTGGGAGAGTCACTTGTAGAGAAGGATCTGGGTACTAGTAATCAAGAAAAACTAGGAGAGTCACTTGTAGAGAAGGATCTGGGTACTAATAATCAAGAAAAACTGGGAGAGTCACTTGTAGAGAAGTATCTGGGTACTAATAATCAAGTAAAACTGGGAGAGTCACTTGTAGAGAAGGATCTGGGTACTAATAATCAAGAAAAACTAGGAGAGTCACTTGTAGAGAAGGATCTGGGTACTAATAATCAAGAAAAACTAGGAGAGTCACTTGTAGAGAAGTATCTGGGTACTAATAATCAAGTAAAACTAGGATAGTCACTTGTAGAGAAGGATCTGGGTACTAATAATCAAGTAAAACTGGGAGAGTCACTTGTAGAGAAGGATTTGGTACTAATAATCAAGTAAAACTAGGAGAGTCACTTGTAGAGAAGGATCTGGGTACTAATAATCAAGTAAAACTGGGAGAGTCACTTGTAGAGAAGGATTTGGTACTAATAATCAAGTAAAACTAGGAGAGTCACTTGTAGAGAAGGATCTGGGTACTAATAATCAAGTAAAACTGGGAGAGTCACTTGTAGAGAAGGATTTGGGTACTAATAATCAAGAAAAACTAGGAGAGTCACTTGTAGAGAAGGATCTGAGTACTAATAATCAAGTAAAACTGGGAGAGTCACTTGTAGAGAAGGATCTGAGTACTAATAGTCAAGTAAAACTGGGAGAGTCACTTGTAGAGAAGGATCTGGGTACTAATAATCAAGTAAAACTGGGAGAGTCACTTGTAGAGTAGAGAAGGATCTGGGTACTAATAATCAAGTAAAACTGGGAGAGTCAGTTGTAGAGAAGGATCTGAGTACTAATAATCAAGTAAAATTGGGAGAGTTAGTTGTAGAGAAGGATATGAGTACTAATAACCAAGTAAAACTGGGAGAGTCAGTTGTAGAGAAGGATATGAGTACTAATAACCAAGTAAAACTGGTAGAGTCACTTGTAGAGAAGGATCTGGGTACTAATAATCAAGAAAAACTAGGAGAGTCACTTGTCGAGAAGGATCTGGGTACTAATAATCAAGAAAAACTAGGAGAGTCACTTGTAGAGAAGGATCTGGGTACTAATAATCAAGTAAAACTGGGAGAGTCAGTTGTAGAGAAGGATCTGGGTACTAATAGTCAAGTAAAACTGGGAGAGTCAGTTGTAGAGAAGGATCTGAGTACTAATAATCAAGTAAAACTGGGAGAGTCATTTGTAGAGAAGGATCTGGGTACTAATAATCAAGTAAAACTGGGAGAGTCACTTGTAGAGAAGGATCTGGGTACTAATAATCAAGAAAAACTAGGAGAGTCACTTGTAGAGAAGGATCTGGGTACTAATAATCAAGTAAAACTAGGAGAGTCACTTGTAGAGAAGGATCTGGGTACTAATAATCAAGTAAAACTGGGAGAGTCACTTGTAGAGAAGGATCTGTGTACTAATAATCAAGTAAAACTGTGAGAATCACTTGTAGAGAAGGATTTGGTACTAATAATCAAGTAAAACTGGGAGAGTCACTTGTAGAGAAGGATCTGGGTACTAATAATCAAGAAAAACTGGGAGAGTCACTCGCAGAGAAGGATCTGAGCACTAATAATCAAGTAAAACTGGGAGAGTCAGTTGTAGAGAAGGATCTGAGTACTAATAATCAAGTAAAACAGAGAGTCATTTGTAGAGAAGGATCTGGGTACTAATAATCAAGTAAAACTGGGAGACTCACTTGTAGAGAAGGATTTGGTACTAATAATCAAGTAAAACTAGGATAGTCACTTGTAGAGAAGGATCTGGGTACTAATAATCAAGTAAAACTGGGAGAGTCACTTGTAGAGAAGGATCTGGGTACTAGTAATCAAGAAAAACTAGGAGAGTCACTTGTAGAGAAGGATCTGGGTACTAATAATCAAGAAAAACTAGGAGAGTCACTTGTAGAGAAGGATCTGGGTACTAATAATCAAGTAAAACTGGGAAAGTCACTTGTAGAGAAGGATCTGGGTACTAATAATCAAGTAAAACTGGGAGAGTCACTTGTAGAGAAGGATCTGGGTACTAGTAATCAAGAAAAACTAGGAGAGTCACTTGTAGAGAAGGATCTGGGTACTAATAATCAAGAAAAACTGGGAGAGTCACTTGTAGAGAAGTATCTGGGTACTAATAATCAAGTAAAACTGGGAGAGTCACTTGTAGAGAAGGATCTGGGTACTAATAATCAAGAAAAACTAGGAGAGTCACTTGTAGAGAAGGATCTGGGTACTAATAATCAAGAAAAACTAGGAGAGTCACTTGTAGAGAAGTATCTGGGTACTAATAATCAAGTAAAACTAGGATAGTCACTTGTAGAGAAGGATCTGGGTACTAATAATCAAGTAAAACTGGGAGAGTCACTTGTAGAGAAGGATTTGGTACTAATAATCAAGTAAAACTAGGAGAGTCACTTGTAGAGAAGGATCTGGGTACTAATAATCAAGTAAAACTGGGAGAGTCACTTGTAGAGAAGGATTTGGTACTAATAATCAAGTAAAACTAGGAGAGTCACTTGTAGAGAAGGATCTGGGTACTAATAATCAAGTAAAACTGGGAGAGTCACTTGTAGAGAAGGATTTGGGTACTAATAATCAAGAAAAACTAGGAGAGTCACTTGTAGAGAAGGATCTGAGTACTAATAATCAAGTAAAACTGGGAGAGTCACTTGTAGAGAAGGATCTGAGTACTAATAGTCAAGTAAAACTGGGAGAGTCACTTGTAGAGAAGGATCTGGGTACTAATAATCAAGTAAAACTGGGAGAGTCACTTGTAGAGAAGGATCTGGGCACTAGTAATCAAGAAAAACTGGGAGAGTCACTTGTAGAGAAGTATCTGGGTACTAATAATCAAGTAAAACTCGGAGAGTCACTTGTAGAGAAGGATCTGGGTACTAATAATCAAGTAAAACTGGGAGAGTCACTTGTAGAGAAGGATCTGGGTACTAATAATCAAGAAAAACTAGGAGAGTCACTTGTAGAGAAGGATCTAGATACTAATAATCAAGTAAAACTAGGATAGTCACTTGTAGAGAAGGATCTGGGTACTAATAATCAAGTAAAACTGGGAGAGTCACTTGTAGAGAAGGATTTGGTACTAATAATCAAGTAAAACTAGGAGAGTCACTTGTAGAGAAAGATCTGGGTACTAATAATCAAGTAAAACTGGGAGAGTCACTTGTAGAGAAGGATTTGGTACTAATAATCAAGTAAAACTAGGAGAGTCACTTGTAGAGAAGGATCTGGGTACTAATAATCAAGAAAAACTAGGAGAGTCACTTGTAGAGAAGGATCTGAGTACTAATAATCAAGTAAAACTGGGAGAGTCACTTGTAGAGAAGGATCTGAGTACTAATAGTCAAGTAAAACTGGGAGAGTCACTTGTAGAGAAGGATCTGGGTACTAATAATCAAGAAAAACTGGGAGAGTCACTTGTAGAGAAGTATCTGGGTACTAATAATCAAGTAAAACTCGGAGAGTCACTTGTAGAGAAGGATCTGGGTACTAATAATCAAGTAAAACTGGGAGAGTCACTTGTAGAGAAGGATCTGGGTACTAATAATCAAGAAAAACTAGGAGAGTCACTTGTAGAGAAGGATCTAGATACTAATAATCAAGTAAAACTAGGATAGTCACTTGTAGAGAAGGATCTGGGTACTAATAATCAAGTAAAACTGGGAGAGTCACTTGTAGAGAAGGATTTGGTACTAATAATCAAGTAAAACTAGGAGAGTCACTTGTAGAGAAAGATCTGGGTACTAATAATCAAGTAAAACTGGGAGAGTCACTTGTAGAGAAGGATTTGGTACTAATAATCAAGTAAAACTAGGAGAGTCACTTGTAGAGAAGGATCTGGGTACTAATAATCAAGAAAAACTAGGAGAGTCACTTGTAGAGAAGGATCTGAGTACTAATAATCAAGTAAAACTGGGAGAGTCACTTGTAGAGAAGGATCTGAGTACTAATAGTCAAGTAAAACTGGGAGAGTCACTTGTAGAGAAGGATCTGGGTACTAATAATCAAGAAAAACTGGGAGAGTCACTTGTAGAGAAGTATCTGGGTACTAATAATCAAGTAAAACTCGGAGAGTCACTTGTAGAGAAGGATCTGGGTACTAATAATCAAGTAAAACTGGGAGAGTCACTTGTAGAGAAGGATCTGGGTACTAATAATCAAGAAAAACTAGGAGAGTCACTTGTAGAGAAGGATCTAGATACTAATAATCAAGTAAAACTAGGATAGTCACTTGTAGAGAAGGATCTGGGTACTAATAATCAAGTAAAACTGGGATAGTCACTTGTAGAGAAGGATTTGGTACTAATAATCAAGTAAAACTAGGAGAGTCACTTGTAGAGAAGGATCTGGGTACTAATAATCAAGTAAAACTGGGAGAGTCACTTGTAGAGAAGGATTTGGTACTAATAATCAAGTAAAACTGGGACAGTCACTTGTAGAGAAGGATCTGGGTACTAATAATCAAGAAAAACTGGGAGAGTCACTTGTAGAGGAGGATCTGGGTACTAATAATCAAGAAAAACTAGGAGAGTCACTCGTAGAGAAGGATCTGAGTACTAATAGTCAAGTAAAACTGGGAGAGTCAATTGTAGAGAAGGATCCGGACACTAATATCCTGAAGACACCATATGTTCTAGGAGGAGTAAAACTGGGAGAGTCATTTAAAGAGAAGGATCTGGATATTAATAATTTGCTGCACCATATGTTTTAAGGAGAGTAAAATGAATAAATTGACCACTGGGCGTTACCAATAAGGGCTGTTTCTATACAACATTCACAGTGTAAAATCAGTGCTGACTGTATCAGACTATGCAGACTCACAACCCTATTAACCCCATTCCAACGTCAAGTGTAATAGTACACCGATGTCGTGTAAGAAGGTGAACTGTGATTACACCAGGATAGCACTAGGACCCTGTGGTGTTTGCCTGCTGCAGCTAGGAGCAGGTGCTGCAAGTGCCCGGGAGTCTGTGTTTGCTGGGGGGTGGGGCCCAGTGTCGGCTGTCTAGAGCTGTAAGAGAAGCTTCCAGAAGAAGAAGAGAGACTGCCCTGAGAGACAATGTGTGTGTGGAGCAGCTTGTGAGACACAAAGAGATTGAACGCTGTAAGAGACTGTGTACTGCAACCCTTCATCTTGGGAGCCAGAGACCTTGCTGTGGAACAAAGACTGAGTGTTCCTGAGAGCTGTGTGACTGTGGAGCTCTATAGAGTCCCTGTTGTGATGAGCTGAGAATCAATATTGGACAGACATTTTATACAGAAACAGGCGTATTGTTTCTAGGAGAATTCGTGAGGCCTACAGGAGGAGAGACGGCATCTTGATACTACAGAACTATAAGTCCACGGCGTTTGGGCTTGCATCCGGCTGACAAGACGAGGAACCTTGTGTTGCTGCAACTGACTGGCACTGAAGATTTGAGACTGGCTGCAGCCCATGCAGTCTATATGACTGAGAGGAGACTCACCTCAGGTTAAAGGTACCATCGTCATAGATACCCGGGTATCCCTGGTTGAAGCGCATTAGGACCTTTGTATTATATTTATATGTATTGTTATTGTAGATCTGTGTAGGTTATACTCAGTGTGCCATTCCAGGGGGTCCCTTGATATCACTACATTCAATTTACACCTGTTCTCTGAGTACCTGAATTGACCTTTCTGATCCCAGTGTAATACACTCTTCAGGGAACCTTGGATTGGCATAGTGATTTCAGCTCCGGTTGAGTGACTGTTCTGGATAAGGGTATTCAGTCTGTTTCTTCCTTATACTAAGTTCTACTTTTTCTGCTGTTTGAATAAAGACTCTTTGGGATTCTGCCTCAGTCTTAGTTTGTGACCCATTGGATCTTATTCGGACCTCCGGTCATTACATATCGGACACGCTCCCTTTAATGTGGGCTCCAGCGGTAAGCCCACATCTTTCCCAGCACATGTCAGCTGTTTTGAATAGCTGACATGTGCCCGACACACCCGCGAGAGGAATCGCGATCCCCCCGCTGCTATTAACCCGGTACATGCCGCTGTCAAACGCTGACAGCGGCATTTACCATACTCTTCTGGAAAGCGAACTGGAAATTCGCACATCGGTGACCCCCATCACATGATCACGGGTCACCGATGGGTTGGCATGACAACCAGAGGTCTCCTGCAGACCTCTATGGTTGTCAATGCCAGCTTGCTATGAGTGCCGACCATAGCAAGTGAGTAATTCTGCTGCATACAGGCAAACTGATCATTGCCTGTATGTAGCAGAGCCGATGGGGTTATGGCAGCTTCTAATCTCCCATGGAGACTACTGAAGCATGCCAAAAGTAAAAAAAAAAAAAAAAATGTTTTTAAAAATCTAAAAAAAGTAAAAAAAAAAAATAAAAAGTTCAAATCACCCTCCTTTTGCCCCCATTCAAAATAAAACAATAAATAAAATCAAATATACACAAATTTGGCATTTAGAATCGTCCGATCTATCAAAAAATTGACTTTTTTTGGTCGCTGCGACATTGCATTAAAATACAATAATAGGAGATCAAAAGATCGTATCTGGACCAAAATGGTATCAATCAAAACATCAGCTTGGCGCGAAAAATAAGCCCTCACCCAACCCGAGAAAAATGGAGATGCTACGGGTCTCGGAAAATGGCACAATTTTTTTTTAGCAAAGTTTGGAATTTTTTTCTGCCACTTAGATAAAATAGAACCTAGACATGTTTGGTGTCTATGAACTCGTAATGTCCTGGAGAATCATAATGGCAGGTCAGTTTTAGCATTTAGTGAACCTAATAACAAAAGCAAAACAAAAAACAACTGTGGGATTGCACTTTTTTTTTTGCAATTTCACCGCACTTGGATTATTTTTCCCATTTTCCAGTACACGGTATGTTAAAAACAATGGTGTCGTTCAAAAGTACAACTCGTCCCGCAAAAAACAAGCCCTCACGTGGCCATATTGACCAAAAAAATAAAAAAAAGTTATGGCTCTGGGGAGAAGGGGAGCAAAAAACAAAAGCAAAAACACCTTTGGTCATGAAGGGGTTATAAAGGATAAGGTGACAGTCGTCAATTCTTTAATACATTTCCAGGAGGAATAACAGAGGAACAGCTCAACGCTATAAGAAAAGATCGAAAATAATGAAACAGAAATAAAATGTTCGTAGTAAAATAGGTAAATTCATGTGTCCCAGAAGATCCACATTGCACCATAAGGACAGTATACGGTAAACGTCTAAGCCCCTGTGCACATAGGACCCGTCCTGAGAGGCCGCTGGTGTTTATACTGGCAGGGTGAGCCCAGAACCTCTCAGACGTACGCATGAATATTCATGTGGAGCCTGCACCTTGCCACGTCTAATATTTAACCTCTCAGGTGTCGGCAGCTGGCACGCACGCGGCATAAGAAACCTCACGTGTTAGAAGAACAGGGAACTAGACGAAGATCATAAGATTCACATAGAAGCGAATACTGAACCGTCACACTGATTTATTATCAAGTATTAAGGCAATGATGCACATAGACGTATCGCTGATCTATAATACTGCACCTAATGCAATCTATGGGCCATACTGCGACACATGGAAGCTTCTTCTCATAAAACTCAGTGGTTTTATATAGAAGGTGCTGAAGGGATATGCTGGGGTCCTGTGGGGCAGCAGTACTCCCGACGCCTTGCATGACGCGCATACTTACCAACAGTCCAATAAGGCTGGTGGGCTGCAGGCCTCTAAAAGGGAGGCCAGCATGACGGGGTTGAGGGGACCTTTAGGGAGCTGTACGGGGATTAGACGTGGCTTGGATGGGGTTAATGGTTTTGTAGGACTTTAGGGCAGGGGTCAAAGCCGTGTGGTGTAGGTGGGGGATAGGCAGAGCCGGAGCTGGGTGCTATAAATAAGGGGGTCTTTTTACAAGCAGGAAAAGCTTTATATACCTTATGATGGACGTCGAGGCTGTCTTACAACGGCTACGTGAGGTGGCTGATTCGAGGGGTGCTGGCTGGCTGCAGGCATCCATCCAGGGCGTGCAACAAGGTGGGGGAGCCGGGCAAGAGCTTGCACAGGAGGGTCCCCGGCCTCGGAGGTCTAGGCCTCCGGAGCGCCTGAGTCCCAAGGCGACCCCACGGGTCTGTCGCAGAGTGAGGAGCCCCCCTGAGACCCTCCGGCAGGGAACGCAGGCTGAGGGCACGCTGTTTCAGGGCCGGGAGGAATCCACAAACACGGCGGGACCTGCAGCAGGGTGGAGTTTCGGCTCCCCCCCATCAGATGCGGCGGTGGGAGGTATGGATCCAGGCAGTGGTGCGGCGGGTGCCCAGCTGGGAGAGGGCCCTGCTCGGCGGCAGCAGGAACAGAGTCGGGTAGCACGGGGGCCTGCAAGCCAGGCGCCTTTGCAGAGGACCCGACGCGGTGGCTCCGCCCACCCGTCGGCAGCAGCAGTTTCAAACCCAGGCTCGGGTGCAGCTGTGAGATCACCGCAACGGTCCACCCAGGGAGTCCGGCAGTATGGATCCTTGGATGCAACGGGTCTTCAGGACACCACAGAGCAAGGCAGCGCCCATCGACATCTGTATCCAGGATTTGCTGCTGGGATCACCGCGCCCTGGCAGTCAGGTGAGGCTGGACCATTAATAACCGATCAACCGGTGCTAGCGAGTGGGGGTGTGTTTACAGGAGGCACTGGTGCCGGTATGGGTGTAATTTTGCAGGGTTTGACTTGAGTTGTGGAAGTTGTGGGAATCTGGAGTGGGTCGGGGTAGGCCTTCGCCTTTATCAGTGTGGCTAGGTAACCCGGGCGTTGGAATTATGGCTGGCAGTGGGGCTGCTAGCTCAACCAGCGCAGTAGTAGATTTGGCGACGGGGAGTTCGGCTAATGTCAGCGTGTCGTCGGCAGTCGAGTGTGAGTTGCCTAAGCGTGTGTCTCAGTCGAATGACCGGAAGGATGATGCACCGCGGCTGGATGACGCGGCTAGAGGCGAGGTGTATGTTTGTTTTGAGGGACCTCTAGGAATGCATCTCAAACAGGATGTAAGAGACAGGATCTGGAAAGGGGAATATGTGGACATATTTTCCCTGCTCCCCCTTGAACATTTTAATCTGGATAGGGTAAGAAGGGATGAATCTAAAAAAGAGGACGAGGAAAAGAAGTATCGGTTAATTCCTCGTACGTTCAATAATTGGTTGCAGGCTTTTGCAATTTTGGCCAGTATCATTGGTGAAAAGTCGCCGGAGAACTGTTCCGTGCTTTTTTGCTACATGGATACTATTGAGGAGTCTTATAGGGTGTAGGGGGGACAGGGCTGGCTCAGATATGATGAGCAATTTCGCCAACGTAAGGTGGCCCGACCAGACATTAGATGGGATCATAAGGATATTGCTTTGTGGATGAGGGTGACGGCCCCAAGTAGACCAGGACAGGGTATGCAATCGTTTCATGGGGGCACCGGGGTTCCGGGACAGCCGGGGCACTCGGTGGTGATGCAAAAAGGGCTGTGCTTCTCGTTTAATGAGGGAGCCTGTAGATTCAGGGCAAAATGCAAATTTAAACATTAGTGTTCCTCCTGCGGCGGTAACCATTGGTTATCAAAATGCTTTAGGGGTGGAGGACAGAAGGAGGCAGATGGTACTGGAAAAAGGAGTGACACCAGTACGTCTGGAAGAGATGGAGTGGTTTCTAAGTAAATACCCTGATAAGGATGCAGCGACATTATTGAGGGAACGTCTCAGAGATGGGTTCAGAATTCCTTTTGTAAATGTGTCAGTGAAGTTATCAACAAAAAATTTGAAATCGGCTATTGAATTTCCTGAGGTAGTTTCGGAAAAATTGAGGATGGAAGTGTCTTCGGGAAGGATGGCCGACCCCTTTGAGTCCCCTCCCCTCAGTAATTTGAGAGTCTCTCCACTGGGGGTTGTGCCCATGAAAGAGCCTAACAAATTTCGGTTGATTCAACACCTTTCTTTTCCGAAGGGTTCATCGGTGAATGATGGTATTGACCTCCAATTGTGTTCAGTTTTGTACACGTCTTTTGATTCAGCGCTGGTGTTTGTTAGGGAGTGTGGCAAAGGGGCATTGTTGGCAAAGACTGATATCGAAGCTGCTTTTCGTTTGCTACCAGTCCATCAGGACAGTATGCATTTGTTGGGTTGTTTTTGGGATGGGTTTTTTTTCGTGGATCGATGTTTACCTATGGGGTGCTCGGTATCTTGCGCATATTTTGAAACGTTCAGTACGTTCTTGGAATGGACAGTCAAGGAAGTGTCCGGATTGAAATCATGTATCCATTACTAGGACGATTTTTTTGTTTATCGGGGCAGCGCAGTCGATTGATTGTTCGGTGTTACTGCATGCGATGGAAGGGATAGCGCATACTTTTGGGGTTCCCTTGGCAGCTGATAAGACGGTTGGTCCGGGTACTTCATTGAGTTTCTTAGGTATTGAAATTGATTCAGTTGCAATGGAGTGCAGATTACCCATGGACAAAGTGTTGGATTTGAGATTGGAAGTGAAACGAGCGTGCAAGGCAAAGAAATTGACATTGAAAGAAGTGCAATCATTGTTAGGCAAGTTGAATTTCGCTTGTCGGATCATGCTGATGGGAAGAGCTTTCTGTAGGCGTTTGTCTTTGGCGATGTTGGGGGTCAGGGCCCCCACACATTTTTATCAGGCTTAAAAAAGACCTGAAGGATGATTTAAAAGTTTGGGCACTTTTCTTAGATTCTTACAATGGAAAGTCTCTTTGGATCTCTCCAGTCGTGTTGGCTGAGGTTTTTGGTTTGTTGTTGGATTCAGTTGGTGAGCAGGGTTTCGGTTTGTCCTTTCAAGGTGCGTGGTTGGTTGAATTTTGGCCTCAGGTATGGAAGGATAAAGAATGGGCAGCCAATCAGGTGTTGTGGGAAGTTTTTCAGATTGTGGTGGTGCTGTCTTTATGGTCAGGGGGCGTTCGGGACAGGAAGATTTGTTTTGGCTGTGAAACGGCTGGGTCGGTAAAGGCCAGGCCCGGATTGATAATCTGGCGCACTGGGCAGATGCCCGCTGGGCTGGCAGCTCTGAGCTAAAAATGGGCCGCTGGCCCTTTAAATCTTATGGATAGGCCCTGGCGCGCGCGCCCTCTCACGCGCCGACCGGGGCCAAGGCGGCCCGCGTTAGCACGGCCCTCATTTGTGCTTGCGCGCACTGCCGCCGACCTCTTCACAGTCTGTGAAGGAAAGCGCGCACATCAGGGCGGGCCTCTACCGCAGTTTGAAAAGGCCGCCACCACTGTGCGCACAGGAGAGGATGCCGGCATGAGCCTCACTCAGATGCTGGCCCTGCCCATTACCAACCAGCATTGGAGAACAGGGCTCTCCTCATCGCCATCGGCAATGTGCAGGTAAGCACTTGACATCATGGGACAGGCAGAGATTATGGGGGATGCCACCTCCTGCTGATTGGGGGGATAGGGGGATGCCACCAGTGGTGATATATATACAGGACAGGTGCTGCGGGGCTGGTGTGGTGATGTATATACAGGTGCTGCGGGACTGGTGTGGTGATGTATATACAGGTGCTGCGGGGCTGGTGTGGTGGTGTATATACAGGACAGGTGCTGCGCGGCTGGTGTGGTGGTGTATATACAGGACAGGTGCTGCGGGGCTGGTGTGGTGATGTATATACAGAACAGGTGCTGCGGGACTGGTGTGGTGATGTATATACAGGTGCTGTGGGACTGGTGTGATGTATATACAGGTGCTGTGGGACTGGTGTGGTGATGTATATACAGGTGCTGTGGGACTGGTGTGGTGATGTATATACAGGTGCTGCGGGGCTGGTGTGGTGATGTATATACAGGTGCTGAGGGGCTGGTGTTGTGATGTATATACAGGACAGGTGCTGCGGGGCTGGTGTTGTGATGTATATATAGAACAGATGCTGTGGGACTGGTGTGGTGATGTATATACAGGACAGGTGCTGCGGGGCTGGTGTGGTGATGTATATACAGAACAGGTGCTGCGGGACTGGTGTGGTGATGTATATACAGGTGCTGTGGGACTGGTGTGATGTATATACAGGTGCTGTGGGACTGGTGTGGTGATGTATATACAGGTGCTGTGGGACTGGTGTGGTGATGTATATACAGGTGCTGCGGGGCTGGTGTGGTGATGTATATACAGGTGCTGAGGGGCTGGTGTTGTGATGTATATACAGGACAGGTGCTGCGGGGCTGGTGTTGTGATGTATATATAGAACAGGTGTTGCGGGGCTGGTGTGGTGATGTATATACAGCACAGGTGCTCTCGGGCTGGGGTGGTGATGTATATACAGGACAGGTGCTGCTGGGCTGGTGTGGTGATGTATATACAGGACAGGTGCTGCTGGGCTGGTGTGGTGATGTATATACAGGACAGGTGCTGCTGGGCTGGGGTGGTGATGTATATACAGGTGCTGAGGGGCTGGTGTGGTGATGTATATACAGGACAGGTGTTGCGGGGCTGGTGTGGTGATGTATATACAGGACACGTGCTGCGGGGCTGGTGTGGTGATGTATATACAGGACAGGTGCTGTGGGACTGGTGTGGTGATGTATATACAGGACAGGTGTTGCGGGGCTGGTGTGGTGATGTATATACAGCACAGGTGCTCTCGGGCTGGGGTGGTGATGTATATACAGGACAGGTGCTGCTGGGCTGGTGTGGTGATGTATATACAGGACAGGTGCTGCTGGGCTGGTGTGGTGATGTATATACAGGACAGGTGCTGCTGGGCTGGGGTGGTGATGTATATACAGGTGCTGAGGGGCTGGTGTGGTGATGTATATACAGGACAGGTGTTGCGGGGCTGGTGTGGTGATGTATATACAGGACACGTGCTGCGGGGCTGGTGTGGTGATGTATATACAGGACAGGTGTTGCGGGGCTGGTGTGGTGATGTATATACAGGACACATGCTGCGGGGCTGGTGTGGTGATGTATATACAGGACAGGTGTTGCGGGGCTGGTGTGGTGATGTATATACAGCACAGGTGCTCTCGGGCTGGGGTGGTGATGTATATACAGGACACATGCTGCGGGGCTGGTGTGGTGATGTATATACAGGACAGGTGTTGCGGGGCTGGGGTGGTGATGTATATACAGGACACATGCTGCGGGGCTGGTGTGGTGATGTATATACAGGACAGGTGCTGCAGGGCTGGTGTGGTGATGTATATACAGGACACATGCTGCGGGGCTGGTGTGGTGATGTATATACAGGACAGGTGCTGCTGGGCTGGTGTGGTGATGTATATACAGCACAGGTGCTCTCGGGCTGGGGTGGTGATGTATATACAGGACAGGTGCTGCTGGGCTGGTGTGGTGATGTATATACAGGACAGGTGCTGCTGGGCTGGGGTGGTGATGTATATACAGGACAGGTGCTGCTGGGCTGGTGTGGTGGTGTATATTCAGGACAGGTGCTGCGGGGCTGGGGTGGTGATGTATATACAGGACAGGTGTTGCGGGGCTGGTGTGGTGATGTATATACAGCACAGGTGCTCTCGGGCTGGGGTGGTGATGTATATACAGGACAGGTGCTGCTGGGCTGGTGTGATGTATATACAGGACAGGTGCTGCTGGGCTGGGGTGGTGATGAATATACAGGACAGGTGCTGCTGGGCTGGTGTGGTGATGTATATACAGGACACGTGCTGCGGGGCTGGTGTGGTGATGTATATACAGGACACGTGCTGCAGGGTGGTGTGGTGATGTATATAAAGGACACGTGCTGCGGGGCTGGTGTGGTGATGTATATACAGCACAGGTGCTCTCAGGCTGGTGTGGTGATGTATATACAGGACAGGTGCTGCGGGGCTGGTGTGGTGATGTATATTCAGGACAGGTGCTGCGGGGCTGGGGTGGTGATGTATATACAGGACAGGTGTTGCGGGGCTGGTGTGGTGATGTATATACAGCACAGGTGCTCTCGGGCTGGGGTGGTGATGTATATACAGGACAGGTGCTGCTGGGCTGGTGTGATGTATATACAGGACAGGTGCTGCTGGGCTGGTGTGGTGATGTATATACAGGACAGGTGCTGCTGGGCTGGGGTGGTGATGAATATACAGGACAGGTGCTGCTGGGCTGGTGTGGTGATGTATATACAGGACACGTGCTGCGGGGCTGGTGTGGTGATGTATATACAGGACACGTGCTGCAGGGTGGTGTGGTGATGTATATAAAGGACACGTGCTGCGGGGCTGGTGTGGTGATGTATATACAGCACAGGTGCTCTCAGGCTGGTGTGGTGATGTATATACAGGACAGGTGCTGCGGGGCTGGTGTGGTGATGTATATTCAGGACAGGTGTTGCGGGGCTGGTGTGGTGATGTATATACAGCACAGGTGCTCTCGGGCTGGGGTGGTGATGTATATACAGGACAGGTGCTGCGGGGCTGGTGTGGTGATGTATATACAGGACAGGTGCTGTGGGGCTGGTGTGGTGATGTATATACAGGACAGGTGCTGCGGGGCTGGTGTGGTGATGTATATACAGGACAGGTGCTGCTGGGCTGGTGTGGTGATGAATATACAGGACAGGTGCTGCGGGGCTGGTGTGGTGATGTATATAAAGGAGAGGTGCTGCGGGGCTGGTGTGGTGATGTATATACAGGACAGGTGCTGTGGGGCTGGTGTGGTGATGTATATACAGGACAGGTGCTGCGGGGCTGGTGTGGTGATGTATATAAAGGAGAGGTGCTGCGGGGCTGGGGTGGTGATGTATATACAGGACAGGTGCTGCGGGGCTGGTGTGGTGATGTATATACAGGACAGGTGCTGTGGGGCTGGTGTGGTGATGTATATACAGGACAGGTGCTGCGGGGCTGGTGTGGTGATGTATATACAGGACAGGTGCTGCTGGGCTGGTGTGGTGATGAATATACAGGACAGGTGCTGCGGGGCTGGTGTGGTGATGTATATAAAGGAGAGGTGCTGCGGGGCTGGTGTGGTGATGTATATACAGGACAGGTGTTGCGGGGCTGGTGTGGTGATGTATATACAGGACAGGTGCTGCTGGGCTGGTGTGGTGATGTATATACAGGACAGGTGCTGCGGGGCTGGTGTGGTGATGTATATACAGGACAGGTGCTGCGGGGCTGGTGTGGTGATGTATATACAGGACAGGTTCTGCGGGGCTGGTGTGGTGATGTATATACAGGACAGGTGCTGCGGGGCTGGTGTGGTGATGTATATACAGGACAGGTGCTGCGGGGCTGGTGTGGTGATGTATATACAGGACAGGTGCTGCGGGGCTGGTGTGATGATGTATATACAGGACAGGTGCTGCGGGGCTGGTGTGGTGATGTATATACAGGACTGGTGCTCTCGGGCTGGTGTGATGTATATACAGGACAGGTGCTGCGGGGCTGGTGTGGTGATATATTTACAGGTGCTGCGGGGCTGGTGTAGTGATGTATATACAGGACAGGTGCTGCTGGGCTGGTGTGGTGATATTTATACAGGTGCTCTCGGGCTGGTGTGGTGATGTATATACACGTGCTGCGGGGCTGGTGTGGTGATTTATATACAGGACAGGTGCTGCTGGGCTGGTGTGGTGATATTTATACAGGTGCTCTCGGGCTGGTGTGGTGATGTATATACACGTGCTGCGGGGCTGGTGTGGTGATATACACTCACTGGCCACTTTATTAGGTACACCTGTCCAACTGTGTGTTAAGACTTAATTTCTAATCAGCCAATCACATGGCGGCAACTCAGTGCATTTAGGCATGTAGACATGGTCAAGACAATCTCCTGCAGTTCAAACCGAGCATCAGTATGGGGAAGAAAGGTGATTTGAGTGCCTTTGAACGTGGCATGATTGTTGGTGCCAGAAGGGCTGGTCTGAGTATTTCAGAAACTGCTGATCTACTGGGATTTTCACGCACAACCATCTCTAGGGTTTACAGAGAATGGTCCGAAAAAGAAAAAAAATCCAGTGAGCGGCAGTTCTGTGGCCGGAAATGCCTTGTTGATGCCAGAGGTCAGAGGAGAATGGGCAGACTGGTTCGAGCTGATAGACAGGCAACAGTGACTCAAATTGCCACCCGTTACAACCAAGGTAGGCAGAAGAGCATCTCTGAACGCACAGTGCGTCGAACTTTGAGGCAGATGGGCTACAGCAGCAGAAGACCACACTGGGTACCACTCCTCTCAGCTAAGAACAGGAAACTGAGGCTACAATTTGCACAAGCTCATCGAAATTGGACAGTAGAAGATTGGAAAAACGTTGCCTGGTCTGATGAGTCTCGATTTCTGCTGCGACATTCGGATGGTAGGGTCAGAATTTGGCGTAAACAACATGAAAGCATGGATCCATCCTGCCTTGTATCAACGGTTCAGGCTGGTGGTGGTGGTGTCATGGTGTGGGGAATTTTTTCTTGGCACTCTTTGGGCCCCTTGGTACCAATTGAGCATCGTTGCAACGCCACAGCCTACCTGAGTATTGTTGCTGACCATGTCCATCCCTTTATGACCACAATGTACCCAACATCTGATGGCTACTTTCAGCAGGATAATGCGCCATGTCATAAAGCTCGAATCATCTCAGATTGGTTTCTTGAACATGACAATGAGTTCACTGTACTCAAATGGCCTCCTCAGTCACCAGATCTCAATCCAATAGAGCATCTTTGGGATGTGGTGGAACGGGAGATTCGCATCAGGGATGTGCAGCCGACAAATCTGCGCCAACTGTGTGATGCCATCATGTCAATATGGTCCAAAATCTCTGAGGAATGCTTCCAGCACCTTGTTGAATCTCTGCCACGAAGAATTGAGGCAGTTCTGAAGGCAAAAGGGGGTCCAACCCGTTACTAGCATGGTGTACCTAATAAAGTGGCCAGTGAGTGTATATACAGGTGCTGCGGGGCTGGTGTGGTGATGTATATACAGGTGCGGCGGGGCTGGTGTGGTGATGTATATACAAGTGCTGCTGGGCTTGCGATACTTGCGGCACTTGCGATACTTACCTCTTCCCGCTCCTCCGCTGCAGTGTCTTCTGACTGTGCTGTTTCAGGTCAGAGGGTGCAGTGACGTCACGTCTTTGCGCCCTCTGCCTGAACAGTCACAGTGCAGAGAGCTGGAAGACGCCAACATTAAGGGGTCCAGAGCAGGGCAGCGGCCAGCGAGGAGAGGTGAGGATTTCAGTTTTGTTTTTATTTATGTTTTGAGAAATATGAGGCCCATCATATACTGTAGCATCATATGGGGCCCATCATACACTGGAGCATTATATGGGCCTATTATATATGGAGCATTATATGGAGACTCATATGGGGCCCATTATACATGGAGCATTATATGGGGCCCATTCTGTTTGGAGCAATATAAGTGGCCCATCATTCTATATGGAGCTCATTATACTGTAAGGAGTATTATGTGGGGCACATTATACTGTTCGGCGCATTATATGGGGCTCATTATACTGCATGGAGCACTATGTGGTACCCATAATGCTGTATGAAGCAATATATGGGGCTCGGTATACTGTATGGAGCACTATGTAGTACCCATAATACTGTATGGAGCATTATATGTGGCTCATTATTCTGTATGGAGCAATATATGTGGCTCATTATTCTGTATGAAGCAATATATGGGGCTCATTATTCTGTATGGAGCATTATATGGGGCTCATTATTCTGTATGGAGCATTATATGGGGCTCATTTTTCTGAATGGAGCATTATATGGGGCTCATTTTTCTGAATGGAGCAATATATGGGACTCATTCTGAATGGAGAAATATATGGGTCCATAATACTGTATGCAGCACTATATGGGGCTCATTATACTATATGGAGCAATATATGGGGATCATTATTCTGTATGGAGCAATATATGGGGCTCATTATTCTGTATGGAGCATTATATGGTGCTCATTATTCTGTATGGAGCATTATATGGGGCTCATTTTTCTGAATGGAGCATTATATGGGGGCTCATTATTCTGTATTGAGCATTATATGGGGCTCATTATTCTGTATGGAGCATTACAGTGCCTTGCGGAAGTATTCGGCCCCCTGGAACTTTTCAACCTTTTCCTCACATATCATGCTTCAAACATAAAGATACCAAATGTAAATTTTTGGTGAAGAATCAACAACAAGTGGAACACAATTGTGAAGTTGAACAAAATTTATTGGTTATTTTAAATTTTTGTGGAAATTCAAAAACTGAAAAGTGGGGCGTGCAATATTATTCGGCCCCTTTAACTTAATACTTTGTTGCGCCACCTTTTGCTGCGATTACAGCTGCAGGTCGCTTGGGGTATGTCTCTATCAGTTTTGTACATCGAGAGACTGAAATTCTTGCCCAATCTTCCTTGGCAAACAGCTCGAGCTCAGTGAGGTTGGATGGAGATCGTTTGTGAACAGCAGTTTTCAGTTCTTTCCACAGATTCTCGATTGGATTCAGATCTGGAGTTTCACTTGGCCATTCTGACATCTGGATATGTTTATTTGTGAACCATTCCATTGTAGATTTTGCTTCATGTTTGGGATCATTGTCTTGTTGGAAGACATATCTCCATCCCAGTCTCAGGTCTTTTGCAGACTCCAACAGGTTTTCTTCAAGAATGGTCCTGTATTTGGCTCCATCTTCCCATCAATTTTAACCATCTTCCCTGTCCCTGCTGAAGAAAAGCCGCCCCAAACCATGATGCTGCCACCACCATGCTTGACAGTGGGGATGGTGTGTTCAGGGTGATGAGCTGTGTTGCCTTAACGCCAAACATATCGTTTGGCATTGTTGCCAAAAAGTTTGATTTTGGTTTCATCTGACCAGAGCACCTTCTTCCACATGTTTGGTGTGTCTTCCAGGTGGCTTGTTGCAAACCTTAAACAACACTTTTTATGTATATCTTTGAGAAATGGCTTTCTTCTCACCACTCTTCCATAAAGGCCAGATTTGTGCAGTGTACGACTGATTGTTGTCCTATGGACAGACTGCCCCACCTCAGCTGTAGGTCTCTGCAGTTCATCCAGAGTGATCATGGGCCTCTTGGCTGCATCTCTGATCAGTCTTCTCCTTGTTTGAGATGAGTTTAGAGGGACGGCCGGGTCTTGGTAGATTTGCAGTGGTATGATACTCCTTCCATTTCAATATGATCATTTGCACAGTGCTCCTTGGGATGTTTAAAATGTTGGAAATCATTTTGTATCCAAATCCGGCTTTAAACTTCTCCACAACAGTATCACGGATCTGCCTGTTGTGTTCCTTGGCCTTCATGATGCTCTCTGTGCTTCAAACAGAACCCTGAGACTATCACAGAGCAGGTGCATTTATACAGAGACTTAATTACACACAGGTGGATTATATTTATCATCATTAGTCATTTAGGACAACATTGGATCATTCAGAGATCCACAATGAACTTCTGGAGTGAGTTTGCTGAAAGTAAAGGGGCACAATAATATTGCACGCCCCACTTTTTGAGGAAATTCAAAAACTGAAAATTTAAAATAACCAATACATTTCATTCAACTTCACAATTGTGTTCCACTTGTTGATTCTTCACCAAAAATGTACATTTGGTATCTTTATGTTTGAAGCATGATATGTGGGAAAAGGTTGAAAAGTTCCAGGGGGCCGAATACTTTCACAAGGCACTGTATATGGGGCTCATTATTCTGAATGGAGCAATATATGGGGCCATAATACTGTATGAAGCACTATATAAGGCTCATTATACTGTATGGAACACTATGTAGCACCCATAATACTGTATGGAGCATTATATGGGGCTCATTATTCTGTATGGAGCAATATATGGGGCTTGTTGCACTTTATGGAGCAATATATGGTGCTCATTATACTGTATGGAGCACTATGTGGTACCCATAATGCTGTATGAAGCAGTATATGGGGCTCAGTATACTGTATGGAGCACTATGTAGTACCCATAATACTGTATCGAGCATTATATGAGGCTCATGATTCTGTATGGAGCAATAGCAATATATGGGGCTCATTATTCTGAATGGAGCAATATATGGGGCGGGCTCATTATTCTGTATGGAGCATTATATGGGGCTTATTGCAGTTTATGGAGCAATATATGGGGCTCAGTATTCTGTATGGCGCACTATATAGTACCCATAATACTGTATGGAGCATTATATGTGGCTCATTACTCTGTATGGAGTATTATATGGGGCTCATTTTTCTGAATGGAGCAATATATGGGGCCATAATACTGTATGGTGCACTATATGGGGCTCATTATACTGTATGGAGCACTATGTAGTACCCACAATACTGTATGGAGCATTATATGGGGCTCATTATTCTGTATGGAGCAATATATAGGGCTTCTTGCAGTTTATGGAGCAATATATGGGGCTCATTATTCTGTATGGAGCATTATATGGGGCTCATTTTTCTGAATACAGCAATATATGGGGCTAATTCTGAATGGAGCAATATATGGGTCCATAATACTGTATGCAGCACTATATGGGGCTCATTATACTGTATGGAGCACTATGTAGTACCCATAATACTGTATGGAGCATTATATGGGGCTCATTATTCTGTATGGAGCATTATATGGGGCTTATTGCAGTTTATGGAGCAATATATGGGGCTCATTATTCTGAATGGAGCAATTTACATGGCTCATTATTCGGTATGGAGCACTATGTGGTACCCATAATATTGTATGGAGGACTATGTGGTGCCCATAATACTGTATGGGGAACTATACTGTCCGGATTCTGACCTACTGTAGAATGTACAATAGATATCACACATGTAATGTAAGAAGTTAAATCTCTTGGCATTGTACTATACCTATATTTCTTTGCTGTATCTGTGCATTATAAATTGTGGCATGTGTTAAAGAGGCCCACTGAGACTTTCACCCGGGGCCCACAGAAACCAGAAGCCAGCCCGGTTTACACTGCACAGTACCACTTCTGTCGACATTGTACTTTGGGAGGGTCAATGTTGGTTTAGTATTTTCAATATTACTATGGACAAATAAAAATAAAATATTGGAAAAGTTGTTTAAATGGATTATCCCAATGAATCCCCTCTCCCCTGGATAGGGGATAACTTTCCAATTGCTAGAAATCTGACTGCTGGGACCCCATGATTCTGAAAATCGGAGCTCTATAGAGCACCATGTAAATGCAGCTGTGGTCGATCATACACACTGTTGCATCATTCACATGTGGCTCTTCAAATATCTCCTTTTAGGAGAGTGAGGGGCACGACAAAGTAAAGTAAAATTCACTGATCGAGGTGAGGAGTGTTATAGTTTGTGGGCTGGTGGGGTTTGTGTGGCAGGGCTGCTTTTTTCTCCCAGTCCGGCACTGGTAAAGGCTATCAATTCATTGTCGACATCGGATCAGGTGGTACTGAGAGTGTTGCAGCATTTGGTTTGGATGGGCTTGAGTTTGAATGTCTGGATTGCAGCGTCGTTGGGACGGACAGCAATTGTCCCTAATATGGAAGCTCTTTTCTGTTTACAACAGGATCGGGCTTGAGGATTTTCCCCCCAAGTGGAATCTTTACGAATGGTGTGTCCGGAAGCATTATTGAACCTACCATTGGGGCAGTGAGAAATTTACTAACCAGATCCTTGGCATCTGGCACTTGGGCACATTACACCAGGGTATGGAACATGTGGGAGAATTGGGCCAAAGAGTGGGGTGGTGAACTGAGAAATGAGAGCAGATTATTATTGTTTTTGGGTCATCATTGGGAAGCGGGTTGGACGGTTCCGAAACTTAACAAATTTTTGTCTGGTTTGTCTTTCGGGTTTAAATTCAGGGGATTGCAGGATGTGACAAAGTCATTTAGGTGGTTCTCCAGTTGGTGAAGGGTTGGAAAAAAGGTTGGAAAACATTGAACGGAAAGCGTCCAGTATCGTACGAGGTGTTGTTGATGTTAGGTAAAAGACTGAGGGAAGTTTGTTATTCTCTGTGGGAAGTAACACTTTTTGAATTGACTTTTTCGCTAGCATTTTTTCGGGCTTTTCGTTTGGGGGAATTGGTTAGCCCTTCAAGAAAAGAAAAGGGGTCTTCTTAGGCAAGATGTGGAGTTATTCGAGGATAGGTTGGCATTATTTCTTCGGTCGTCCAAGACTGATACGGAAGGGAAGGGTTGTTCGGTGGTGCTCTTAGAGGTGCCTGGCTCCCCTTTATGCCCAGTGAAATGCATGAGGAATTTGAGGGGCGGGGGAGTTGGGTCCGATCCGTTGCTAGTTCATGAGGATGGGACGTTTATCTCATTTTCAATTTGTGACAATTTTCAAGCGGTGTTTGGTAAGTGGGGGCATTTCACCAAAAAACTACAGTGGGCATTCTTTCCGTATTGGTGCGGCTACAGAGGCAGCCAGGCGAGGTCTGGGGGACGAAGTGGTAAAAAGGATTGGGCGTTGGGAGTCGATTAGATTCCGCTCATATGTGCGCCCGTCCTTGCTATAAGTTTCTTTTCCTTGGTTTTTGTTTACTTTCTATTGCCGTAAACTTGCTCAAATATTTGAATTTTGTGGTTTATTTGTGTTTGTTTTTCATTTCAGAGCCAAGGCAGCTGCTCACATGGATTATGGGGCACTCCTTTGTCTTCTGGGCAGCGCTAAGGGCAGCGGTTCGTTCAGACGGGAGGCAATTGGATATACCAAGGACTCTGTAGGTGTTGCGGTGGATTGGGAATTGGGGGATGACGTGGAATCGCCTGTTACCCGAGTTCCATAGGTTTGCTCGCTTGGATCAGGCGTCGGACATTTTAGTTATTCATCTGGGTGGAAACGATTTGGGGACACGGCCATGCAGGGATTTGATTAAAGACATTAAGTTTGACATGTTACGGCTGTGGTCCATGTTCCCCCAACTTTTGGTGGTGTGGTCAGACGTCATTCCTAGGAAGGTCTGGTACGGGGCGAGGTCAGTTCAGGGCATCAATAGGGCTAGGATCAAATTAAATAGATCGGTATCCCGCTTTATGGTGAGGACCGGGGCAGTTGTGGTACGTCATTGGGACTTGTAGTCAGGGGTAGGGGAATTTTGGAGAAAGGATGGAGTCCATTTGAATGCAAATGGTCTGGATATGTGGTGTTTGGCCATTCAAGAGTGCATTGAGAAGAGCTTAAAGGTGAGGAGGGACATAAATATTTGAGGGGGGTCAAAACATTTATGTTGGTGGCGTGGGGGGGGGAGGTCCTCGAAGTTGGTGATACCAGTAAATGGCAGCTCGGAGTGGGGGGATCTCAATAGGTCCTGGACTCCCCCTCAGGTGGATTAAGTGGACAGGAATGTGTTGGTCACAAGGAGAGTTGTTAAATTGGAACTAGTGGGTTTTGTGGAGGATACTGGCCAAATCGAGTCCACATTCATGTCTTCGAGCTGGAGCTTAACGGCTGGAGACAGGACTCGGTATTGGACCAGATTGGGGTCTTAACATGAGGATGTTATAATTGTGAGGCTTAGAGGACCATCCCTTCCTTAAAAAATGTTTAATAAATGTTTAATTTGTTATGTTAATTATCAATAAAAGGCTGTTGTGGCCAGTTTATCCAAAAGAGAGTCAGCTTGTTAATTTGCGTCGGGGATTGGTAATCGGTGGGTAAATTGGTTGGGTGGCCCTGGTGGGGTGCGGGGAAGCTCATACGGATCACAAATGCCCAATTGTCATGCATGTCCTGAGACAGTTGGGGACAGGTTTAGTATAACCACAGGAAAAAAAGGGCGTTATGGGGCATTCCTGGCACTTCTGGGGGCAGAGCATAAATGTCCTGATAAATTTTGCAGTGTAACTTTTGACAAGTGTGTAACCACTTTATCTAACATTACCATACAATATAGAATGGATATACATGTATAGTGATGGAACTACATGTATCCTTAATGCGTTAGTACTGCCTTCTCATAATACAGCCTTCTTATAATACCGCCTTCTCATAATATCGTCTTATAATACTGCTTCTTATAATACATAATATAGCCTTCTTATAACACCTAATACTACCTTCTCATAATACTGTCTTCTTCTAATGTCAGCTTCTTATAATGGCGCCTTCTTAAATACCTAATACTGCCTTTTTATAATACTGCCTTCTTATAATACCAACTTCTCATAACATTGTTTTATAATACTGCTTCTTATAATACATAATACAGCCTTCTTATAATACCGACTTCTCACAATACAGCCTTTTTATAATAGAAATCACCCTCTAGCGACCATTGTCAGTAGAGAAAAGAGATCCAGTAATAGTAAAATAATACGTGTTTATTAATATTCAATTTAAAAAGAAAAAAAAAAACTAAATTTGTGAAGATAAAAGGCAGAAAATGTCTCACCCTAAGGAGGCGCCACAGAAAATGTCTCACCATAAGGAGGCGCAACAATGAGTCAAAAAGGACCCAATAACATGATCATAAATCATTCATATAAGCAAAATATGCATATAATATGAAGTATACCCCAATACTAAAAAGTATATCTGGTGCCCTCTTATTGCTCATAATACATAGTGCACTTCATAGTGAAGAGAGGGAAAAGAAGCGCTACCAAAACAAACAAGAAACAGGGCAAATCAGCTGATGTCTCACTAAAACCTGATCTTAATTTAAAGAGAAAGCTATATCTAATTAAAGGGGTATTCTCAAGTTTAGGAGTTATCCCCTCTGCACGGGAGTCCATTGATAATCAGGGCTCTGAAGTCCCCCAGGCTAATGGTTTGGTGGTCGATCGTTCATACTGACGCTCTACTCATTCTTATGGCAAAGCTGAACACCAGCTGAGCGTTTCGCTTGGCTATCTCTGACACTCCCATGAGGAACGAATGAAGCAGCAGTCCGCATGATCGACCACCGCTCCATTAACACGGGGGCACTTCAGAGCCCTGATTATCGGTATCGACAGGGGACTCCCATGGGTAGGGGATAACTTCTAAATTTGAGATTACCGCTTTAATTAAGGGACATAAACCCACCTAAATTTATAATTCCACAAATTTGAAAAATATCTAGATACATCTCGCTCCAGCACTTACATTACGATCAGGTTTTAATGAAATTATGGGGTCTTCCTTTGGGGGGGGAAACAAGGACATGTTGGATTGTACACCACCACCATAGAAAAGGCTGTAGTTATTAGGCTGGGTATCCCTATCCTAATCGGCCTAGACAGAATTACAGTGTCTATCATGGTCTACAGTATTAATGACCTATCGTTAGCATAGGTCATCCATATCAGGTTGGTGGGTGTCTGTCTCTCAGCACCCCCTTAATCAGCAGAAAGAAGGTCCCTCGGTGGCTGGAAGTACCCAACGTACCGAGGAAAGAGACCACAGATCTACTACGTGGCATCCATTCTTAGTTACTGCAGTGAGATCATATTCACTTCAAAAGAAGCTGAGCTGCAGTACCAAGAACGTCCACTACAAGGTGTGGTGAGCAGTGCTGTGTCGGCTCTGTGCACTGCGTACTTTCAGACATGCTAACGGTTAATTGTATTGTTGCCGGGTGTTGGACCCAGGGCCGGACTGGCCATCTGGCAATTCTGGCAAATGCCAGAAGGGCCTGTCTGGTCGTGGGCTGCCATGACTGCTATGCTGGACCCCAACAGATCTGATAACGATGACCTACAATGAAGTCAAGGCATCAATATTATAGAACTGGATAACCCCTTGGGCTTTTTGATGCCCCTTCCTGGCACCTCATCTCATCATCCCCTCCATTCCTTGCCCGCACACGGTGGTAATACTGTCTTTTTGTTACCCAGGCACATCTTCGATCTGATATTTAGATAGCTCCTAACTCACTGAAAATAAATAGAAAAACGTTAATTTTTTTTTTTACATTTTTGACAAAGCGCTAGCACATACAAATGATAATAAAAAAGAGTAGCACAAACACATTTAAGCATATTTTCCTTTGTCTACAGGGGAAAACATGGACGGGAGATGAATGAATGAATGAAGGCTAAGAAATAAAGACTATTTTATCGGAATAAAAGAAAAATAAAAAAATTGTAGCCTTGGTCAAACTGGATGTTGTATATGAAGATGAAAGCGAGCGGCTGACAATTACTGGTTCCCTTGTAGGAAATGGGTGAGTGTATTAATACATACCTGCGCTCACACAATACGAGGCTATTGAAACATTTCCCCCCGGGCTTCGTCATCGCCATTCTTTTTATAATGGTAAACACTGAAATAAATACATTTTTTTCTCAGTGCGAGGGTGATTTTCTTTTTTGATCTTGCGTTGTCATCCTTCTGAATTGCGTATGGAGAGAATGCGGCGTCTTAAGAAACGTTGTCATTTATATTATCTTAAAATATCAAGGACGAGCCGTTGTATTTTTGTATAGAAAAGCGGGACTCTTTGTCGCCCTTCCTCTCTGTCTAAACTTTCCGGTGAACCCTTACGATGAGGCTTTGGCTATCGAGTAGAGATGAGCAGAACAATTCGCATGACCCAGACCACTGGATGGGAGTAGTGATGAGCGAACGTGCTGGGATAAGGTGTTATTTGAGAATGCTCGGGTGCTAACCAAGTGTCTTCAGGCGTGCTCGAAAAATATGTTCGAGTCCCCACGGCTGCATGTCTCGTGGCTGTTCGACAGGCACAACACATATATGGATTGCGGGGCCTCTAGCATAGTTTTCGAGCACGCCGAAGACACTCGGTTAGGATCCGAGCATGCTTGGATAACAACTTCTCCGAGCACGTTCGCTCATCATTAGATTGGAGTCTTACAATCTTCCTTATAAGGCTCAGCATTGGCAGCTCTTTTCTTGATTAGCCGGCCTGGTGCGATATCTTGTGTATGTTGTGCCAGGCTGGCTAATCATAAGAGGAACTTGCAGATGTCAGAAAACTGTAGGCGGTTCCCATCTAACCTGGCAGCTGGACAAGGATCCTGGAAAATTGTAACCTCCCTACCGGCATCACTGCATGGCTTCCCATCTCCCATCTTACTCACCACTCTGGGCCATGCTGTGAGTTCTGTCCTCTGCCTGCTCCATGCTGTGGGCCTCATGTCTTTGCTTGCTGCATACTTCCTGGCTGTATGCTTAGGGTGGTGGCAGCGGCAATTCCTGAGTCTTATAGAGACAGAGTGCACATCCCTAATTTGGTCCCAGCCTATTGCAAAGAGGTATCGGTACTTAAGGCATCTCCACCCATAGGGAGATGCCTGAGCACCAAACTCTGTCTGTCTGTACTTTGCTGCTGAGTTGCCAGGTCCTGTCCTGGTTTCCACCTCTCTGGGGGCAGCATAGCCAGAACTGTTTCTGTGCTCTGTGTGTCTTGTGTTCCGCTTCTCTGGGGGCTGCATGCCCAGGCCTGTATCCTTTGTCCTGTACTTGTTCCCGTGTCCGTCCTTGTCTGTACTAAGTTCGTTTCTTGTTACTTGTTCGTGTCCCTGTCTGTTTCCTTCCCTTCTCAGCTGTGTGTAGCCTTGTGTCTACTCCTTCCGCTCTGCTTTGCTCTTCGCTCTGCACCATACGGCCCTGCTCTGCTCTTCGCTCGACACCCAGCGGCCCTGCTCTTCGCTCCGCACCCTGCAGCTCTGTTCTTCGCTCTGCACCCTGCGGCTCTGCTCCCTGCTCCGCACCCTGCGGCTCTGATCTGCTCCCCGCTCCACACCCTGCGGCTCTGCTTTGCTTCCTGCGACTCTGCTCTACTCCCCGCTCCACACCCTGCGGCTCTGCTCTGCTTCCTGCTCCGCACCCTGCGACTCTGCTCTACTCCCCGCTCCACACCCTGCGGCTCTGCTCTGCTTCCCGCTCCGCAACCTGCGGCTCTACACCTTGCGGCTCTGCTCTGCTTCCCGCTCCGCAACCTGTGCCTCTGCTCCCCGCTCCGCAAACTGCGGCTCTGCTCCGCTCCCGTTTTGCACGTTGCGGTCCTGCTCTGCTCCTGTTCCGCACCTTGCGGTTCTGCTCTGCTTCCGTCTCGCATCCTACGTTTCTAGTCTCTCCAGTCTGAACTGGTTCCTACCTGTTGTCTTATCCTACCCATGCCTGCCTGCCAGAGTGCCAGCCATGCCCGCCTGCCTGCCAGAGTGCCATCCGTGTCTGCCAGAGTACTAGTCGTGCCCGTCTGTACTTGCCTGCACTTGTCATGAGTGTTCCATCCCCCAGTGGGATCAGCTTCTACAGCCAGACACAGCCCTGGAGTGGTACCTGGCAGCTACCTGCCACACAAGCCTGACCTCACCATCCGAGGCTCTAGTGAACACCAAGATAGCTGCTTAATCACGCCCCTCCAGGGTAGTCTGGTTTGTGGCACAGTGGGGCCACAATCCTCACTCGCGGAACCCAGTCAGGGTGCGAACGTTACAAAAGTCCATTGGTTCCTCTCTACTACCAAGTGTTTTTTTTTGTGCACACTGACCTGGAGTGTACTAGAGAAGCAGCTGAGAAAGTAAAGCACTTTCTCTACAATGCCAGATCAATGCCAAAAAATACAATTTTGCAAGTCAAAATTCCTTCATATGACAATTTTTTACTGGTTCTCACACTACAAATATTTTTTCTTTGTTGTGTTATGTTCCTGTGCACACTGAACTGTAGGGCACTAGAGAAGAAGCTAGAAAATGTTGGCCCAGTTTTGATGATTTTTAAGGAGGTGGCAGACTCAACTAACACACTGAATATGGATACCAAATATCCGGCTGAGAATATTATTAACTTTACTATAATGAAAGCTAGTGTTACACTCCTTTCACTGGTACCCGGGGCTCTACTTCCTTTCCCTGGGTCCGCTGCCCTCTGCTGTTCTCCACTTCAAGTTTTGCCGGTTGCCAAGCGTGTGGATCTATGACGTCATCTCCCTAGACCTATTTAGGTAGCAGTCTCGACTAATACATTGAATATCTGGCAAATGTCAAATGTCCAGCTGTTCCGGAAATCCTGGGTTCCGCTTCCTTCCCCCAAGTTCCCTGCCCTCTGCTGTGCTCCGCGTCAGTATTTGCAGATCACCCAAAGTGGATCAGTGACAGCATCTCCCTAGACTTATTTATGGCCCATTTAGACACACACACCTGTGTTTTGGGATTGAGACCAGGTGAGATTCCTGTCTGTGCCAAGTCCTCCTGTGTGCCCATGTGCCTTTTTGCTTGCTGCATCAACGCCTGGGGTCCATGTGCCCAACCGTACCTGAGACTTAGAGAATTCATCTCACCTGGTGAGCCTTACAACTAGACTTTAGTTAGTGATGAAGATAACAAACCAGAAGATAACAAGTACTTGTTAAGCAAAATTGGAAATGTAACTGGGGGTTCTAACACTACTTCCATAGGAGCAAAATCAAATGATAATGTGGTTGCCCTGTTATATTTTTGTGTACATACTGACCTGGAGTGCCCTAGAGACGAAGACAAGGAGGCAAAGTAATTTCTCTACGAAGTTTGGCCAGGTTTTTATTTTTTTGAAGATGGTGGCACCCATTACAGTGAATTTTGGTACCAAATAAACGGCTGAGGATATTTTTCACCATTACTAACTTTATAATGTACTTATAGGCTGCAGTTAGTAATGAAGATAACAAACCGGAAAGTAATAAGTTCTTGTTAATCAAATAAAAATTTATTTGGGGTTTCTGACAATACAAACATTGAGATAACAACCTTATAAAAACTCTTTGAATAGGAACTTATGAAATAATAGAGCTCCTCTCTATAGAACTTTATTTCACTTTCCTTTGACCTTGTTTTGTCTAATTTTTACAATGAAAACTGAGAAATCTAAAATTAAATTGTCTCTGTCACAAGAGCGCAGTCCGTTCGACTATACTTCCTCATTATCCTGTATCTGTCAACTATCTGCAGCAGGAGCCTCCCCCCTTTCCCTCCCTTTCATCTTAACTCCTCCCCTCAGTCATTCTTCAGGCAGAAATGGAACAGATCAGCAGTGGACTGACCCTTGTGTTTTCTGCAGGATTTATACAATACTCTTAGCCTCAAGACCAAGCAGAAAATAGCAAACAGAGTTGGCAAGGTTATTTTCAGTCTTCTTTTATTATTCATTCCTAGGGCAGAGTGCCCCTTTAAATTTGATTTAAAGGAACTGGCGGTACCTATGGATGTCTAAAGCAAAGTATGGTCAAAGTCCAATGAATACAATGGTCACCACTATCATATTCTTTATTAAAGGAAATTGAGAGCAGCATGATGTAGCGACACATACCCTGATTCCAGGGATGAGTCACTAACTAGGCTGTGTGTAGCTGTTTCAATAAAATCAGCGTTTTATCAGCAGGAGATTATCACTAGAGGACTAGGTGTCTTGTGCCTCCTAGTCCAACCCCGTCCTCATCACTGATTAGCAGCTTTTTGTCAATGTACAGTGCACCCAGAAAGCTGCCACTCATTGTTGTGGGCGGGGTTATACATGGCTCAACATTGAGGGTACTGCTGGATCTGCACAAGAGAAAACTGTGATTGTATCAAAATGACAACACACAACCCAATAAGTCATACATCACTGGAGTCAGGGTCTCTGCCCCTACATCATGCTGCTCTCAAATTACAAAGCAAAAACCTGATGGTAAATTCCCTTTAATATTGTGAGTTGCCCTTCTAAATCCTACTGAGGGGAGAGAGGTGGTCATGCCATTCTGCTGACTCTGCTGTTACATATGTAACGATTCTGGCACTGGCATCAAGAAGACCCCCATTACCCATAGATTTCACTGTTGGTAACCAGTACTCTGCTGGCACCAGGACTTGAGTGTGGAGCAGTTCTTTCAAGGCTTCTTTTCTTGAAGAACATACTCGGTGGGACAACGGAAGTAATAGGTTGGTCAGGGTGAGACGTCAACTCGTGGTTAGACTTAGTAAACATCATGGGGACTAACACAAGTCATAGACATAGTCATATGTGGGGAAGTGAAATCATGAGACCGAAGAAAAACAAGCAGAAATGTAGTAACAAAAGATGGAATCGAGCTCTAGACTAGAAGGCAAATGGGGTCAAAATAGGAAGGCTGAATGGCTAGGTTCAAGAACCCAGAGGTGAGAGGTGGAACCAGAACCCAAATACCACTGACTGTCATAAGTGCAATTTAAAGAGGACACTTCACCTCTCTTGCCCTGTCTCTTTTAGTAAATATTCGTATGCCACAGGAAATAACAATTTTGAACATATTTTCTTACAACTCTGTGTTGTGCCATTTCTCTTCTATTCCTCCTAAAAAGAAATCACTGGGACAACTAGGTGTTACTGTTTTCAAAAGGTTGGGTCCCTATAGTCAACACTGATTGGACACTGTAAGAGTGGGCAGGGACCCACCTCTAAGATCTGCAGGGGTGTGTCTCTGCCCTCTCTAACACTGTCCAATTAATGTTGACTAAAACAACACACCCATTCTAAAACTGTCCAATCGCTGTTTGCTGTAGGGACACACCTCCATCTAGTAACACCTAGGAGGAACAGGAGGAATATCAGGAGAATGGCACAACACAGAGTTACAGGAAAAGATGCTCTGAAATTCCCCCATGAAATAACAACTCTGTAACATTTTTTCTTATAACTCTGTGATGTGCCATTTCTCTGTTATGCCTCTTAAAAATGTGTCTGGGACAACTGGGTGTTTCCCTTGTCAAAAGATTGTATCCCTATAGTCAACACTGATTGGACTGTGTCAGAGTTGACAGTGACA
Organism: Dendrobates tinctorius; assembly: GCF_039654945.1. NCBI lineage: Eukaryota > Metazoa > Chordata > Amphibia > Anura > Dendrobatidae > Dendrobates > Dendrobates tinctorius. The sequence goes on from NW_027361688.1 coordinate 10,467,814, forward strand.
CCCATAAGTTGTGCGGGGTGTGTCTCTGCACACTCTAACACTGCCCAATTAATGTTGACTATAAGGACACACCCATTCTGAAACTATCCAATCAGTGTTAACTATAAGGGCACACCCCCAACTAGTAACACCTAGATGTCAATATTTTCCAGGAGGAATATCATAGAATGGCACAACACAGAGTTACAGGAAAATATGCCCTGGAATTTATATATTCTATGAGAATAAAATAATCTACTACAACAGATATGTTAAGTTCTCCTTTAAGAAGGTCACATGTTAAATTATTGGCTTGACGCATAGTGCACCCTAGGCTAACGCAGCCCATCTTCCGCCCCTAAAGTTTGGAGCAATGCGGGTTTGTGACGGGTCCAATTTTAAAACTCATCCTCAACTCAAAGAAACGCAGCGATTGATAATGATACAAACAATTGTGTTGTGAATTCTCTCTCTGGCTTCCCTCTGGTGATTACTGAAGGTAGTGGAGCTGGTCAGATTGACAGAGGGGTTGCGAGTTCTCTTTCTGTGCTCCCTCTAGTGGTTACTGGAGGTAGTGGAGCTGATCTGATTGACAGAGGCTTGCCACCTGATAATGAGGAAGACGATTGGAGATCTGGGGTTTCAGATTGGGATTTAAGACAGCCGACTCCCTCTATCCCTGCTAGTGATTTTCTTCCTGTGCCTCCTGAGGTCTGATGTCTCCTGCTCTGTCCCTGCATGTTCAGCTAAGTGGTTCATTTGCTACTCTGTTTGCATTTGATCTGGTTTTGTCTATTTCGGCTTTGTGCGAGTCAGCCAGCTCCGGCTGGCGCTGTGCTGAATCACCGCCCATATGTTACTGCTTGTACCAGTTTGTTTTGTCCCCTGTTATATTGGGCTCTTTTTGCTTTGCTTTCAGAATATACCAGAGTGCTGATATAGTGGGGGTGAAGTCATGCAACTTCAGTGTTTTTTGTGCATCAGACCTGTTGGACTTGCAGGGTTTTTTGCGTGATTGCAGACAGTGTCTTTCCTTTCCTGTCCTGTCTAGTCAGTGTGGGCCCCATCGTTTGCTCAGTCTATTTTTCTGCCTGCGTTTGTATTTTCAACTTGTCTCACCGTCAATATATGTTTGGGGGCTATCTATTCCTTTGGGGTCTGCTCCGAGGCAGTTTAGATTTCCCCTTTCTTGCTTTAGGCTTAGTTAGCTCTCCGGCTGTGCCGAGGCGTCTAGGATCATCGTAGGTACGCTCCACGGCTACTGCTAGTTGTGTGGACAGGATCAGGGGTCTGCAATCCGCTTAGTTACCAACCTCTCTGGTTTTCTGTGGCTTAGCCTGAGCCTGCTATCCTCCTCGGTGACCCATTCATAACACAATTGCCTCGTTGAATAGGAGGAATGCTGGATAGAGCCGAAATGCGTTGTTTTTAAATACATTTTTCTTTTTAATTTAATTCTTTTGGTTCTTTTTTGATAATTTCATCTGCTACTGTGGGAACGCCTTTCACCTGGTATCTATAACCCAAAGATATCCATGAATTGAGAATGATACAATTGATTGCCTCATGGAATAGACCCCCTGAAAGAAGGCTGGATACACTCCAAACACATGGTGTTTTTAAATACATTTTTATGTGATTCTTTTGGAACTGTTTTGGTCATTTCATTTCATTTGATACTGTGGGAGCGCCCGTCACCTGGTATCTTCACAACCCAAAGATATCCAGCGATTGAGAATGATGCAAACGATTGTCTCATGGAATAGGTGCCTGAAGAAGGCTGGTAACACTCGAAACGCGTTGTATTTTTAAATACACTTTTATGGTATTTTATTTTATTCTTTTGGTATTGTTTTGGTAATTTTTACCTTCACAACCCAAAGATAGCCAGCGATTGAGAATGATACAAAAGATTGCCTCATGTAATAGAAGTGTTTATTACCCATGATTCTTCCCAAATGCAAAGTTTAACGCAAGCAATTATAAAGCTGGTAAAATGGAAAGTAGAAAAGTTTTCCTGACCGTGGGCTGCCGAAGCAGGGCGATACGACTGATGCATTTTCTCTCACATTCCCAATTATCATTAGCCCGAAACTCTCAAAAAAGCATAAACAAAATAGAGGGCGTTAGTCAAAACAGTCACGAGCAAGTCGTCAAGAATACAAAAGGCTTTCTGTGTTTATTTAGTTCTCGCACCGATAAGGAGGAGCCTTTGTGTTCATAATTTCACACACATCAGAAGCCATGCTGAGCGCAGTCTGACACAGCTTGTCTGAAGAGCCACGGGCCTTGCCGATGGGCCCATTAACTCATCCGATGCCAAAAAAAGGGCCTCACATTACTACCTGCCTTGAAAAAATGTCACCGGCTTAACTATCTTCTATGTGAGGATATTAGAAGTTGTACATATCCTCCCATGTGACTACACCAGCAAACATCACCACCTGATCCAATGGTCAGTGACCTAAAGGGGTTGTCCAAGATTAGAAAACTTAGTTGCTTACTTTCAGAAACTGGGCCATCCCCAACTTAGGGTTGTGCGTGGTATTGCAGTTCACTTAATTGAGGATGAGTTGCAATACCAGACTCCCCCCCATAGTGAAGGGTGGCGCTGTTGCTGAAAGAAAACAACCACATTTTCCTAGTCCTGGACATCCCCTTTGGACATCTCTCCTGACCTTCATACACATTAATATTTGGCCCAAATGGGTGTGTTTTCAATAGGTAGAGGTGAGAAAGAAACACTTCTGGAGGTGGTTTATGTCTCTTCAGAAAGACCAATTTATTTTTTTGACCTGATATCATATATCTAATGTAATGTACTGTATATTAGATAAAAATCTGGTGAACCCACCAGTTTTTAGTCTTCATACAACCTGGAGTAGGTAGATGGAGGCTCGGTTGAGTAACTGTGGTTTAGGAGGACTCGTATTTGTGGGATTGCCCCAAATTGGATTTATGATCAAATTAAAATTGCCAGTCAAAAAAAGTTCTGCTTTGCTCTGAGACCTTGAATAGTGTGCACTTCTTCAGTAATTTCATAAAGTAGATTTTCAGTAGGATCAGACGAGATGGGTTAGCCTTTATTGCCCATGTGCATCAATGAGCTTTGAAAGTCCATGATCCTATTTCCCGCTCATGGGTTGCCCTTCCGTGGACCACTTTTGGTAGGTACTAACCACTACATATCAAAGACATCCAAAAATACTGTCATATAAAGGGAAATTACACATGACCTGACATATACTGAAAACACCCCAAAAGACCTGTTGTATACTGAAACACCCCACAAGACTTGCCATATACCAGGACCACCCCCACAAGACCCGTTGTATACTGAGAACACCCTACAAGACTTACAGGTAACCTGGAACACAACACAAGACCTACCATATGCCATGAACACCCTGCAAGATCTGCCGAATACCAGGAGCACCCTAAAAGAACTTCCATATACTGGGAACACCACGTAAGACCTGTTGCTTACTGAGAACACCCCACAAGACCTGTTATATACCGGGAACACAACAGAAGACCTGATGTATACAAGAAACAACCCACAAGACCTGCCATATACCGGGAACACTTCACAAGACTTGCCATATACTGGAAACACTCCACAAGACCTGCCGTATACCGCAACATCCTACAAGACCTGTCATATACCAGGAACACGCCACAAGCCATACCATACACCAGGAACACTCAACAAAACCTGCCATATACTTAAAATACCCCACAAGACTTGCTGTATACCAGGAACACCCCACAAAAACTGCCGTATACCGGGAGCACCCCTCAACACCTGCCATATACAAGAAACACTACCTAAAATCTAATATATACCAGGAACACCCCACAAGACTTACCATATACTGGTAATACCGCGCAAGGCCCGTCGCATACTGAGAACACAACCAAAGACCTGTAATATACCGGAAACACCCCACAAGTCGTGCCATATGCCAGGAACACCCCACAAGACCTGTTATATAACGGGAACACCCAACAAGACCTGCCATATACCGGGAACACCCAACAAGACCTGTTATATAATGGGAACACCCCACAAGACCTGCCATATGCCAGGAGCAGCCCACAAGACCTGCCGTATACTGGGATCACCCCCGAAGACCTGTCGGGTTTGAGATTCTCTTATTCAGACATCTCAATTTGATTCTTATTAATGTTGCTCAGATTTTTGCGTTTGCCTGTTTTTCATGCAGTCCAACATACTAACTTCAAGAACTGACTATTCACTCAATAACTCCCACCACAGGCAGGAGTCCTTGTAACAAGACAATCAATTATATATATATATATATATATATATATATATATATTTGGTTTTAAAGATTTAGCTTTTATTTTTTCTTCTTTTCAAAAACGTAGATCCTCTGAACAAATGCATGCAAACGAAGCTCCGTACATATAAGAACATAACAATCAACACTTACAGAAGATTGAGCAAATTCTGAGGTTTATAAACCCTAAAACCTTTTCACCACAAGGGCTGCCGCAAAGCACGCCAGCTAACACCACATCTCGTGCGCTAATTACACAGGAAGCCAAACATTTGGCCTGAAACGTCCATTTATTTTCTTGATATACTGCATATGACTCCTTCGAGGCATTTCTGAAGTATTGGGCCGACACGTCATACCGAGAGACCTACAACAATATCATAAAACCCAGTCGTGTGAAATGCGCTAGGTCCCGGCGCTGAGTACAGGATCTCCTTGTTATAACGATTTTTTTTCTTCTTTTTCCTAAAGGTCATCAGACGTCTTTTTTTTTGGAAAGGCTTCAAACACTCGGTGTGTCCAAGCAACGCGCAGCTGTGGAGATTCGACTGTATCACTGTATCTCTACAATGGGTCGCTTCTGGTTGCATTAACTCTTTGATGGCGAAAACAAATACAACCCTTTTAGCCAATTTTGGGCCTAAGAATCAACACCTTTTTTATATCTTTATTTTTGTTTACCTATTTTATATATTTGTGGTTTTATGTTTTTGTGGGATGAGTTGGAGTTTTTAGGCATTATACATTAATTATACATTAATTTTAAATATTTTTTCAATGGCAAAATACCTAAAAAAATTAGGTCTTTGATTTTTGTTATTTACACTCTTTTACGTTCTTTTTACACTTTTTTTACATTTACTATATTTGTGGAAAAAGTCGGAGAATTTTAGTCACAATTTTGGGCACTTATAAGGTACATTTTTGAATATTTTTTTACACAGGCAAAATGCATAAAAAATCTGCCTTTGATTTGTACTGTTTATGCTTTTTTACGCTCTTTTTTACGTTTATTTCCTTATTAATGGTTTTCTGTTTTTAAGGGACGAGTTGGAGATTTTTAGGTCGAATTTTGGGTCACGCATAGGGTAGATTATACATTTGATTTAGATTTTTATTCTTTCTGCTCTTTTTGGTTCTTTTTATGCTTTTTTGTACATTTACTTTCCTATTGGTAGTTTTATATTTTTCAGGGATGAGTTGGAGATTTTTAAGAAGAATTTTGGTAAACATAAATGATAGATTTATACATTTTTGACTATTTATTTTTAGTGTTTAAGCTCGTATATTTTCATTTTATGCTTTTTTTTTTTTTACTTCCCTCTTTGTGGTTTCATGTTTTGGTGCCACGAGTTAGAGATTTTTAGGCAGTTTTTAGGGAACATATAAAAGAGGTTTAACATTTTTGAATATTTATTTTTATTGTTTACACTTATTTATGCTTTTTTTATGTCTTTTACGTTTGCTTGTGGTTTTATGTTTTTTGTGGGATGAGTAGTAGATTTTTGGGGTGCATATAAGATACATTTTCATTGTATATTTTTGAATATCTTTTGTAATGGTAAAATGCATAAAAAAGTCTGTTTTTTTTAAATTTTATATATTCTTTTTATATACTCTTTACAATTTACAATAATTGCAAATTAATTTAAAGGGATGTTTTAAGATCATCAAATGAAAATCTTTTCCACCTGGTAGCTATGAGAGCTAATTCAGATTAGTCTCTCTGTTCCCTCTGTCGTTATGGTTTTCATCTTTACAGGAGAATTGTCTCTGCATGGCTTATAAGTCTCCTCACTCTGACATGCCAGGCTTGGCTGGCCATTCTCCACAAGGAGAAATGTTACCCTTTAGACATCATCGTTACAGATCTAATAGTGGATTTAGTAGATCCCATCTAATGGTTCCATTGAGTTCTATTTTTTTGTTCAACTGAATTGAATTGGGTATCCCGAAACTGGAGACCCTCCTTCACTATGCTCTGGATATGGTTATCCACCATTAGACAACCTCGTTTTAACTGCTTAAATGCTCCACATTAAAAAAAACCAAAAAAACAGTGTAGTTAAGGATCGGCACAGCTCCTGGCCGCAGTGGTCACGAGCCAAAAGAAAGGCATATGACTCTCAGGAATCAAAGGGCCAAAATGCATTTGATTAACAATGAGTTGAGTTGGATTGTGCCAAGGTGTCCCTCGTTTGAAGGAATATAGAAGATGGATTGTCCGCCCCTCTCTACAGATCGTGCGTAGTCCTGTAACTTTCATGATGGAACCGATACAAGACTGTAGATGATGGTGGCTCTGATTCTAGACAAAGGCCGCCATGTTTACCCAAATTTGGAAGACCCCGTTAATTAATCAGTGTCCAGTCATCAACGGTCATGCCAGACTTTCGGGATCGAGTATGAAAGGGTCATTCTGAAACTCCTGTTTAGAGCATAACTTAAGTTTTTAGTATTAGTGCCGTTTTTTCGTCGGGGCAATGCTGTAAAGATCCCGCTTATTTCAAACACTGAAAACTTTTGGAGGACCTGTAACATAAAGCAATGTAAACCTCGGTGGATAAGTGACAGGAAAGGCAAATACGGCTTGTATATCAGACACAGATGCAGGTCCGAGACGGGAGTTTCATCTGTGCGTCTAGACACATTATTTAGAGCGTGATACATTGCCCCAAAAGTGTTAACTAAATATTGATGAAATCCGCCGTAATTTATTGGCTTAGGTAAGTGTCGCAGGACATGCGTAGCCCTGTCAGCGGAGAAATGTTCCTATACATTAGAAATCACCAGTACAGGAAGCCATTAACAATGTTTTTAGAATTCGCCTTTATTTTTCAAGAATTATGTCAAGTAAAGCGCGAGGCTGATGCGTTACGCTGAATTCATCTCTCGCCAGGGATTTACCATCCCCAGGAGAAGTCAATCCAGAAAATAACATTTCTTGCTGTTCTACAGTTGACTCTACATAGATGACATAGGTCATGGTTTTTTTTTCCATTTTCACCAACTTTACATAACAGAATTTGTAAAGTCGCAAAGAGTTTGGACCTAAACCCTGACAAAATCGACTGAATTTGTAGTTATATTTCATAGGCTCAGGAAAGAAAAAATCTGTGCTGAGAATTAAAATCCACAACATGAGTTTTAATAATGCTGAGTACGCAAGGTAAAAAGTTGTGAATTTGCTCCAATTAATTACGATCGGGTTTTGGTTGCATATTTCTGCTCTAAGGATTACTGGGCACTGTTTTCTTCCCCTATGTCTGACTCCCTATGTTAGACATTGTTTCCTTCCCCTATGTATGACTCCCTATGTCAGACATTGTTTCCTTCCCCTATGTCTGACTCCCTATGTCAGACATTGTTTCCTTCCCCAATGTCTGACACCCTCTGTGCTACTTCGTATTGGGTTACTGCCATCATCAACCAAGGTCTTTCAAGGTTGGCTCTTGTGGCTTTCACCGCCAGAGTATTCAGGAAGTAGAATATCTTACCATTACATGTTTTCCAGGAGTCTGCCTCATCTTCCAATTGACTCTGCTTCAACTACTCCTGACTGTAACTACTTCCAAGCTCAGTCTATTGCATTTTCTGCTGTGTTTTGTCTGGATACAGGTTTACAAACCAGACTCTACTATGAAGCTATCTGATAATTTACTAGTTTCTGCCATTCTCTATCACAGGTAAACTTGTGGTTCCTGTATGTAATAGTACACCTACTACACAATACCAGCTTTCCTATACGTCTCCACTATACCTGTGTGTAATTGCACTTCTGCTAACAAGATACCAGTGTGATTATACATCTTTTCTACACCTTTGAGTAATAGCACTCCTGCACAATATACCAGTTCCACATAATTCTCTGCTGTTCCTGCATAATCCGCACATCTGGCTCAGCTTCCTCTAGTAAAATTCTTGGAGAACAGGAGAAGTGCCAGAAGACTGGAGAAGAGCAAATGTTGTTCCTATCTTCAAAAAGGGGAAGAAGGTGGACCCAGGTAACTATAGGCCGGTGAGTCTGACTTCTATACCAGGAAAGATCTTTGAACAAATTATTAAACAACATGTATGTCAATACCTGGATAAGAATGAAGTGATTAAACAGAGTCAGCATGGGTTTGTAACTAATAAGTCATGTCAGACTAACTTAATTTCCTTCTATGACGGTATCACTGATTGGGTGGATCAAGGAAATGCTGTAGATATAGTATATCTTGACTTCAGCAAAGCATTTGACAAAGTATCTCATACAATCCTTATTGAAAAAATGATTAAGTATGGAATGGACAAGGCAACTGTTAGGTGGATTCATAACTGGCTTAGTGATCGGACCCAAAGAGTGGTCGTAAATGGCTGCACATCCAGTTGGAAGAATGTCTCAAGTGGGGTACCACAGGGCTCTGTCCTGGGCCCTGTATTGTTCAACATCTTTATCAACGATTTAGATGAAGGAATTGAGGGTAAACTGATTAAATTTGCTGATGACACAAAGCTAGGAGGGATAGCTAATACTAGAGAAGAGAGAGAGAGGATTCAAAAAGATTTAAATAAACTGGAGAAGAGGGCAGCAACTAACAGAATGGTTTTTAACAGGGAGAAATGCAAAGTACTACATCTGGGCAATAAAAATGGAAAAAGCATATATAGAATGGGAGGAATAGGGCTAAGTGACAGCACATGTGAAAAAGACTTGGGTATACTAATAGATCACAGACTGAATATGAGTCAACAGTGTGATGCAGCAGCAAAAAAGGCAAATGCAATTCTAGGATGTATTAACAGAAGCATACAGTCTAGATCACGTGAAGTCATTATTTACCTCTACTTATCTTTGGTCAGACCTCATCTGGAATATTGTGTCCAGTTTTGGGCACCACATTTTAAAAAAGACATCAACAAACTGGAGCAAGTTCAGAAAAGAGCGACCAGAATGGTGACCGGTCTGCAAACCCTGTCTTATGAGGAAAGGTTGCAGGATTTGGGAATGTTTAGTTTGCAAAAGAGAAGACTGAGAGGAGACTTAATAGCTGTATACAAATATCTAAAGGGCTGTCACATTGTAGAAGGATCAACTTTATTCTCATTTGCACAAGGAAAGACTAGAAGCAATGGGATGAAACTGAATGGGAGGAGACACAGATTAGATATTAGAAAAAACTTTTTGACAGTTAGAGTGATCAATGAGTGGAACAGGCTGCCACGAGAAGTGGTGAGTTCTCCTTCAATGGAAGTCTTCAAACAGAGGCTGGACAGACATCTGACTGGGATGATTTAGCGAATCCTGCTTTGAGCAGGGGGTTGGACCAGATGGCCCAGGAGGTCCCTTCCAACTCTACGATTCTATGATTCTATGATTCTTTGATTCTATGATTCTACTTCCATTTCAGCTTGTCTGACGTTTTGTATACTCTATTGTAGTAGACTTTGCTGATCCGTGGATCATCCGGCAAGTCCAGCTCCACTGCATCACAGGCTCTGGTTCGTGCTGCTCACTCTAACCTATAGCTAAGGGAATAAGTCTTCCCTATGAGCCCAGAACACACACTTACCAATTTGCCAACTCTCAGAATAAGGATAAACCTCTGAGGCTCCTGGAAGGCTTTTGGAACCTTCCCCCAAACTCCCGGAAACCAACTATTCTGGAGGTTTCTTAATTTAAGATTGCAGAGAACAGGGCATGGTGGTGCAGGTAATGGGATTATAAGAGAATGAACATTGGTATGAAGGGTTTGGCTTAAGAATAATGCGTGGCTGGAAGTCTTCAAACAGAGGCTGGACAGACATCAGTCTGAGATGGTTTAGTGAATCCTACATTGAGCAAGGGGTTGGACACGATGACCCTGGAGGTCCCTTCCAACTCTAAAGTTCTATGATTCTACTACTTTTTACATTTTTCCTAGCCTTGCTGGGCATGGTTTCTTCTGGCAAAATCAATGGTCTACAAAGGGTGCCAGGAGCAGGTTAGGTGATTGACTTAATTTTGAAAGGCATTATCATTAGTGGGACAACCCCTTTTAAATGAGAGCCCCTCCCACAAGGGGCCAAGAAATACTCAATTCATCCTTTAACTTTTTATTATAAATTTTGCAGGTACATGTGGTCAATGAGTGCATAAAATGCTTCTGAACATTGGCCCAAAGTCCCTCATGGCCTGGAAAGCATAAGAATGTCTACTATGGCTTCTATCCCAGCGGTCAAGCATAAAGGAAGGAAGATTTTATATGTAGAGCTGGCAATCTTTTCCTTTCCAACACAATGATTTCAGCCACGTTTTGCAGTAGTTACTTAAGGTAACTTTTTCAATTTTTATTCCAGATCTGTTCTTCAATAAATAATCATGTAATTGTACAGACAGCACTTAATCGCTGCGGTTGGGCAGCATTAACATTGATTTTTTTAATGAAAGTGCGGCTCAACATCAATTTTTTGAGATCTTGGTCTCACTGGGTCCCAAGTATCGAAGGTATGAATGCATCCCTGATGTGCAATAGTTGTGCATCGTAGCAACAAAGACAATGGCCAAAACCAACCAAAATAATTAGCATCTAGTGGGGACTGAGCCAGGGGGATCCGTAAGGGGGATTAGATCGAAGCTACGGGTAACAAAAACACTTAGTGGCAGGTTAGCCCACATAACAGTTGATCCCTGGTGGTCGTAACAGGGAGATTCTTTGCAATCAAATTATTCTTAAGTTATGTTTCTATAGTATAGTCACACGCAGCAGATTTGTTGCAGAAATTTCTACGTCAGTTGCCTTCATGAAGTATGGAACTGATCTTCATACATAACCATCATCACTGCTGTTAACATAGGTATTTGGGCCCTGTGAACCCGTCATGTCCATGGAACAACCAAAACGGAATGGGAACTGAATTGGAACACCTACTTTTGGGAGGAGTTTAAATGGGTTTTCCACTACTTGGACAACCCCTTCTTGAGCAAAATGTTTGTCCCCCATAAAATTATAAAGCCTATACTCGCCTCCCGTGCTGGCGTCGTTCCCGTACTGTCGGCACTCGCTCTTGCTGGGGCTCTCGTGCGGTGTTGTGAAACTTGACACCGGTGCTCAATCAGCGCTGACATCATTGTCTCCGGCTTCGGGCAAATCGAACATGAAGAGGAAGTCCGGGCTGTAGATGATCTCTGACTTTCTCTTCATGCTCAATTCGACAAGAGGCAGGGACAGTGATGCTGATTGGGCGCCAGCGTCACATGTCACAACAACAGCTCGAGAGACCCGGGAAAGCGAGTGTCGACAGCACAGGAATGGCGCCCGCCAGCACGGGAGGTGATTATAAGCTTTATTATTTTATGGGGGCCAAGCGATGGGTATGAGAAGAAGTTGTCCAAGTAATGGACAACTTCTTTAAGCTAACACTGCTCTTTTATGCTGATCCCTACATTTTCTATTCTATATTAGCCTTCTAATGCCTTTCTATTTCTGACTGCAGAATGAGTCGTCTGAGAATCCATCGGTCAGTCCACAATGAAGGTGTGACTTTTCTCGGAGTGCCTCTCAGCCGATTTATGACCATAGACCACCTCAATATCCAGAAAACAAAGGCGGCTGACAACACTCTCATACAGTCAGTCCAATTCTCCAAGGAACCCTCTTGGAAATAGTCTTATATGTGCGCTTGAAGAACGCTTCGACCTGTAATAGGTATCTGAAAAATACATTTACAGGTCGAAATGTAGTTCACGCTTATTGCGGAATAAACTTTGTTTTAATTGAACACTCTGGACTTGGATGCCGTTAACTACACACACAGACCACATCAGAGTGCAATGTGCAGGGAAACAAAGAGCCTGTAAAAACAAAATGAAGCAACATTTTTAATGAAACCCAATGACAACATTTTTTTTTAGCTCCAAATACATACACTCAATTAAGGGAAAAAATGTCCCCAAAATATGGGCAACCCTTTAAGTAGATGGATTGGTACACCAATAATGTATATGATGATTGCACTTTTTGAAGGCCATGTTCATGAGTGGAGAAACCTATAGAAAGGACCAAGAACACTTTAGGTCCATCAGCATATGATGCCAAACTGCATAAAAACAACCACAAACGCGGGCCAAATACAGACCAAGAGGAAGAAGAATATAAGAATATTGCATGTGCTTCTGACACAACACACGGACGACCTTCCAGACGACCTTGAGTAAACAAGTCCTAAATTGTGATGTGTGTTATTTTCTGAAGCTGAACTTTGTACAATAAAAAAGTTGGAGGCCTGAAGTGGAAGGGATGTGAAGAGATCATGCTTACCAGAAAATGCCTTTCAAAAAATGAACTGGTCTTCTGAGGATGATGCAGCTAAAACAACATCTGAAAAACCCAGGAGAATACTCCATCGCAGAAGCTTTTAGTAATTAAGCACATGTGGAGCTCTTGTTTGTCATAGATACCAAAACATTAGATGGGATCGAGACTAAAAAAAAACAAAACACAAACACAAAAGGGACCCAACAAAACACAATGTAACACCACAGTCGTATTGAAGTCTTGATCTGGCTTCTTCACGTTTCTTTTGACTATGGAGTACGACCCATTTTTCAGGAAGATCGGTTCTCAATCCTTAGTACTCATATGGACAAAAATGAAAGGCTGTTTCTAGAAGGAAGAAGCCATGTTTTTCTAATCCTGTATGAGCTCTATAACTCTTCATAGTGTGATCTGTAAAGCATTGCTCTTTAGTAACAAGATGAGTGAAGAATTCAGAATTTGATCTCAGCCTAATATTGTATTTATGCCGCCAAAGCAGCTCTGAATCGTAAAGTCCTATTGACTTCGCAAGACCTCTGAATGTGACTTGTAATATCTGGAACCAAGACTGAAGATCCTTCAAGTCCAGGAAGTTGTGATGTGAGGGAGCCAAGGATTTCCAGCAGAACACTCATGATCTCATTCTCACATGCACATTGTATGTGTTTTTGGAGGTAGACAGTGATTAGCAAAGGCCCTCTGCTCGGTCTGTCCATGACCTTTGGGACAGACTAAACATTGCAAACCAAAAACACCCCACAAGGCGTGCCATATACTGGAAACATACCTAAAGACCAATTGAATACCAGGAACACCCCACAACACCTGTCGTATACCACAAAAACTAAACAAAGCCAGCCGTATACCAGGAATATCCCACCGTCTCACAAGACCTGCTGTATAACAAGAACCACCCCACAAGACCTTCCATATACCAGGGACACCCCACAAGACTTGCCGTTTACTGTGAACCACCTCACATGGCCTGCGGTATACTGGGAACACTACATGAGACTTACTGTATATCGGGAACACCACACAAGACTTGCAGTGTATCGAGAATACTTCACCACCTCACTAGACCTGCCATATTCTGGGAACCACACCACAAGACCTACCATATACTGGGAACACCCCACAAGACCTGCAGTATACCGGGAACACCACACAATACTTGCCGCATACTGGCACCCACCCCACAAGACCTGCTGTATACTGGAAACACCCCTCAAGACCTGCCATATACTGGGAACACCCCACAAGACCAGCCCTATTCAAGGAACACCCCACAAGACCTGCTGTATACTGGGAAAATCCCAATAGACTTGCTGCATGCTGGGAACACCCCACAAGACCTGCAGTATACTGGGAAAAGCCCACTAGACCTGCTGTATACCAGGAACACCCTGAAAAGCCTGCAGTATACTGGAAACAAGATCTGCCATACAGCAGGAATACCTCACAAGAAAGGTCTTCTGTATAATGGAACACAAAAAACTCAACGAACACCAGGAGTACTCCACAAGGCCTGCTGTATACAAGAAACACTTCACAAGACCTACCGTGTACCAAGAACACCCCACAAGACCTGTTATATACTGTGGATACCCCACAAGACCTGCTATATACTGGGAACACTGCACAAGATCTGCGTCATACCGGGATACCCAACAAGAAACACCATTTTGGAGATGCTCTGACCCAGTGATCTAGACACCTTAAGTTTGGTCTTTTCACAGTTGCTCGGATCCTTTTGTTTGCCCATTTTTTGTTTTTTTCAAACATCAAATTCTAAAACTCTTCTTGTTGACTGTCACCGCCTGACATTGTAAGGTGTCACTGTAAACAGATAACTTAGGTGATGTTAAGAATATCGGATGGCCGATCACAGACATGCCTGATGAATTGGACGCTGGTTGCTGCTCCAAGTGGAGAAAGAACAAAGGAGTGGCTGTCACTTTCCAGATTGACTTCCATAATGATTTTCCCTAAATGACTTGAGATGGAAATACCCCTTTAAAAATATAGTTAATGGGCTATGTCACGTGGAGAGATAATCCGCCCTGCATATCTGACCAGCAGGACCCTGGCATTTCCACCCGGGGTATGCATGCACACTGCAGGCTTTGTACAATTGTGGCACCAGTCCCAGTCCTGGAGGACAGTAAATATGATGCCATCGGGCATCAGAACAATACCATCTACACCCTATTAGTGGATTTATCATTTCAAACCCCAGCAGTTTTGTTTTGTTCGTGTCATGACATGAAGATGAATTTCATCCTCGCTCTAGGTGACACAAGCCTCATCTACATCTCTTCCATTTTTTTTTCTCAGCACTTTTCTGTTTAGAATGACCCTAGAGTATTAGGCAGACCTGGAAAGATGCCCACCTCATAAAAGGCATTATGCCCCTCAACGCCAGCTGAGGCTGAACAGAGACGCTGATAACGTCGACTCGAATCTCAAATAAATCAGCTTTTCAATATATTTCTAGACACTCGGCGTGTAATGAGGTGTAACGTCCCTGTTCTGCATCATAGGTATAATTCGAGAAACAGATCAGCAATACACAAATCCTGCAAAACAAATCCCTGCCCCTTAAGTAGAAATATCAAAATCTTAGGCTTCAAATCAGGGGCAGTACATAAAACCATGGCCCCTTAAAGTAAAATAACCCACTGGGTTCCCGAGATCACGCTGTCGGTACCCAATTTGAGTAAAAGATGGTTTTAGCTCGGTCTAACCACTTAGATGCTATGGTCACTGTTCACCAAGGCATCTAAGGCGGTACACAGCTGCGATTAGCACCTGCCAGGTATGGAGCAGGCTCAGCATGTGATCCTGCTCCAAAGGACTACAGATGCCAGACAGTGGTGGTGGTGGTGGGGTTCATTCAGCCCCCCCCCCCATCTTTCAGGCCCCATAGCGGTCATATGGTGGTATGCCATTGGTGTTACGCCACTGTCTGATGTATAGGGCTCCATATAAAGTTTGATACTGGCCCAATCTGTAATATGGCAGCCATATGAGTCTGTGGTACCCATATTGGATCCATATGGAATCAGTTCGTAAAAAAAGATAATGGCAAACTCCATCGGATAACATATTTCAGAAACCTTCTTCCCTAGAATCATAGATACAGTGTTATATAGTGGCACCATATGGCAACATTCAGCAGTGCCTACAGCTCCATTTACAGGTTCTGTGTGCATGAGACTTTTTATCAGTATTACCGTAGAAAGCGGACTGGCAAAATAGGCAGCTGCCCCAGTGAGGAGCAAGGGACAATTCACAATTCTAACCCCCTCCCCCCACACAGTTATGTGCCTTTACAGCATACGGTGCACTGGGGAATGTTTGTCATTGTACACCCCTTTTCACAGTCATGAACTCCGGTATCTGCCCTTCCTTGCCTTTGTTTGGATCCTGGGATTCTGTTTGAAGTCAAAACATACGTACTTAGAACACTTTAATACCCCAAAATGGAAAATCTAAGCCCTGCTCTGTGACTGTCCAGGAACACCCCAAAAATAGCTAGAAATGCCCCCACAATTCCCACTCTGAGGAAGGATAAGCATTGAAACCACCATTGTGGTTCCATGCCTGAAAAAAATCTGAACTATTGGTAAGTATATTCAACAAGGTGCCACGCATTGGAAACCTTAACAAAATGCAGATTTCTGGAAGGTTCCAGGAGGACGCTACCAAAAAGTTTGAAATTTGGTTTTACATTTTTTATATTCAAGAGGGCAAGTAAAAGAGGGCAGCTGAAGGTCAAGAACCAAGGGCGATACGACATTTTCTACTGCCTTGGACGCCAAAGGAGGAAATCTTAACTTATGTGAATAGAGGAACAAAGGACCTAGCCAGTTTTATGTCATAAAACTAATTAAAATGTGGTAAAGTTTTATGACTGGCAAAGCAACGGCACCATTTCGAAAAAAAAGGGCGGAGCTCAGATGAATTGGCCAAACGTGACAAATGTATCACAAAAGTGACATAAATTACAACAGGAAAGTACACCAGTCCTTGACTCGCATCCCTTGACCCCTTAATGAAATTGGCTCATCTTACTCCAACACATGCTAAAAAACAAACGAAAATGCCGGTTGAATAATCTGGACCTAGGAATATAATCTTTGGAACCAGAGAAATTATGAGTCACCAGACCTACAAGAACCTCCCTGGGTTTCCAGCTTAGATTAGATCGGAGGTTGGTTTGTGTCCCCATACAATGAAAGATATCATATCATTGAAATATATACCCCATATCTTTTTTTTTACTATGACACAGTTTTTAGCAAGAAACACCTTGCTAAAAAGTGTGTGCGTGTTCCAGTGACTGAAACGAATGCTGTGTCATTCCCAGTCATTGAGAGAACTATGCAGCAGCACAGCTCCACCAGCCCGAAGCTGATCAGTCTGATTAGTGCAGGGCAGGAGAGGAAGCTACCAGCACATGCACACCACTAAAGCTGCATGAGTACCTGGAAGGAATGTCAAAATGCTGTAATGTATAGTTTGTGTGCTTGTTTTCGATGATATAGCTGAGCTGAGTGTGAACGTTTCGGCTATGTAGCTGTGCTGACTGTGTTGAGGCTGAACTTTTTGTGTTTTGATGATGCAGCCAAGATGTGTGTGTTGGATGATGTCGCTGAAACATGTGTTGTAGCCAAGTTGAGTATGCATTTGTTTTGGTGATATAGCTGAGCTGTGTGTGTGTGCTGCTGTAGCAGAGCTGTGTCTGCATGAGAATTGAGTGTGTATGTACTGTGCATGTAGTAGTGTTGTGTACAGGTGTGAGCTGCAGAGAGTGTAAATATTGTGTGTAGTAAAACTGTAAGTGTGTAATATTCATGCTATAGAGAAACACTAACAAAAAATCTATCACCTCCCAGTTGTACCCGCGGCAATTAATGATATTGATCCCTCCGCTTCTTTGTACTAATAGGAAAATTTTAATTAGTGGGAATTATGTTTTTCCATATATATATATATTATATATATATATATATATATATATATATATATATATATATATATATATATACTGTGTATATATATATAATTATTTTAGATTTTTAGATTTTTTTATATAGAATTTTATATATGCTATATATAGATGGAATTTTATATTTTTATAGGTTTTTATATAGAATCATATATATAGAGATGGAGTTTTATAAATAAAAAAAATCTATAACTTATAATGCAGCTTGTGATAATTGTAAATGTGTAATGTCGTCATCCTGTGCGATCACGTCGTCCGCCGTGCCATATGTATGGCATTAGTCAGTGGGACTGCTCAGGTCCAGCCATGGTTTCCTTGGCAACGCTGGCACGTTCAGTCCCTAGGTAACCGACGGCCTCCACCAGCGAGCGGCGCTCAGTGAGATAGATGGCAGTGCAGGGCGCGGGCACGGTGCCACGCTTTCCTGCTCTTTGTGAAACTTTGGTGTCGAGTCTGTCTGCACGTCGACATCACTATTAATTTATTTGTTTTAATTTATTTGGTAATTTGTGTCCCCGTCTCAGGGGTTTGAAGAGTTAAGTCGGCTGTGGCGGTGTCTGTGCGGTGCGGTGGGGGGGGGGACGCTGCTGTTGTGAGCCAGTCAGACGGTGACTAGATTTCGTATTGATGCCTCCATCTGAAGCCGCCCGGGAGACTCATGTTTACTCTTGAATACGTGGCCCGGTGCCAGGTTGGCACGGCTCTCCATGTTTATACATTGAAATTCAGGGCATGACTCTGACTTCCAAATGATCCTCTCAAATTAGTCTTCATTTCGCAGAATGCACAGGCTGCTTGTGACAACTAGGTAAAAGGCCTGAGAATAACAGTGGGCTGGAAATTTAACCCATAACATGATGAACAGACCCGATATGATCAGACTTACTGCTCAAAATATACAGGGTAAAGAATATACGCAGAAAGGTGGACAAGAGCGCGAGACAGACAGGTAGATAGATCAAAAGATTGACGGATCGATCGATAGATTGATAGATGTCAAGGATAACAGCCGGAGAGGGGGGTGGGGGTCACGCAAATCCCACCATTGTTACCAAAGGAGAGATCACGCAGATCCCACTACTGCCACCAATTTGTCAAGGGACGTAACTCCACTGCCTCCAATCGTCAGGACAATTACGCAATTGACTGACGAGTGATAGACTAGGCCGGTTATTGGGGGACTCACAGTGAGCGTATGGTATTTGCACCCCTGATTCCAACACATGGGATATGAATATATATATATATATATATATAAATATATATACGACGGTATGGTCACTGCCAACTCCACAATAACAAATAAAAGGAACCCCTATTAGCTGCTACCACCAATCGTTTATACAGGCTGATTGGACAGGTAGCATATGGCTTTCTAGGGTGTGGTTTACAGAGCAAGAGGAACAGAGCTTTTAAATGTTATGTATTTAATCCAGAAAGATAGGCAGTGTTTTTAGAAAAAAATATACAAGATGATACAAAATGGGAACAAAACAATTTGGTATATTCAATTACATTAAGTAAAAAGGAATAAGAAAAGAAATTACTGAACCTGAAGCCACGAGAATGGCTCAGAGCTTACCACTCCGATTGGGAAAATGGAACACTCTCACAGCAAACTTATGTCTTCCAGAATGAACAAAAAGATAGACCCAAACATTCATTTTTATTAGCTCAATGCTACACTCAGACACCTCCCCTTGATGAGCTCACATGAGAGCTGGTTTTGGGATGTGCTAGGTCCTTCAGAATTCCATGAGATCCCCAACTTAGAGGATCTCTTCAGCCCTGGAGGTCCCAGGCGGTAGATATTTTTGTCATGTTTCCTACTGTGATTTTATCTTTTTTATGCAGAAGAAACATAACATGGATAAGACCATCCACTGGAAGAATATTAAATTGGACGGTTTCTGATGACAGCAAAAATATATCTCCCATAAATATCAGATTGATAAAAAAAACCCCAATATTCATATCTGGACACTGAAGACAAAAAGTCTCACAACAGTCCTTTGATTAGAGGAAGCTCTTTCCTGGAGGAGTGTATTTCCCCGCCTGTGCATAAACTAATCTCAGGCTTGCTGTCTTTTTCTCATAGCATTTCTCTGCTGTAATTACCCAGCCAATGCAAGAGCTGCCTACTTCAATGTAGGTTGAAGCGTTAGCTCTCTTTCTCACCTCTCTAGTTATAATTACTTTCTTTTTTTTCCAGCCATAATTAATCCCATATGTTCAATGTGAGGGGATATGTCCCCTCTCTGGAGATGTCTAATATAGATTTTATTTTTTCTCTATGACAGATAGATAATACATAGATAATTGATAGATAGATAGATGATAGAAAATAAATAGATACATAATAGACAGATAACTCGATGATAAATAGATAAATGAATAGATAACAGATAAAAATATATTATTGATAGATATGAGTTTATTTTCTTCGATAAAGCTACGCATATCCTTCCAGCTTATAACCATTTATATCCTGATCTGATACAGGACTACAATCGCACCCTCCCCTTCGCATCTATCACCTTCGCACCCCTCACAATCGCAAACCTTACCTTTGCAACCCTCACAATCTCACCACTTACCTACGCACCCATCACCTTCACACCCTTCACCATTGCACCCCTAACCATCGCGCCCTTCACCATTGCACTCCTAACCTTCACACCCCTCACCATCTCATCCTTCACGATCGTACCCCTAACCTTTGCACTCCTCACCTTCACACCCCTCACCTTTGCATCCCTAACCATTGCACCCCTCACCATCACACCCCTTACCATCACATCCCTCACCATAGCGTCCTTCAACTTCGCACTCCTCACCATCACACTCCTCACAATCGCACCCCTCGCCATCGCACCCCTCACCTTTGCATCCCTAACCATCACAGCCCTCACCATCACACCCCTCATAATCGCACCCCTTACCTTCGGACACCTCACCTTCGCACCCCTCACCATCGCACCCCTAACCATCACATCCCTCACCATAGCGCCCCTCACTTTTGCACCCCTCACCTTCGCACCCCTCACCATCACACCCCTCACAATTGCACCCCTTACCTTCGGACCCCTCACCATCGCACCCCTCACCTTTGCATCCCTAACCATCACACCCCTCACCATCACACCCTTCATAATCACACCCCTTGCTTTCGGACCCCTCACCTTCGCACCCCTCACCTTTGCATGCCTAACCATCGCACCCTTAACCTTCGCACCCCTAAACATCATATCCCTCACCATAGCGCCCCTCACCTTCGCACCCCTAACCTTCGGACCCCTCGCCATTGCATCCGTAACCATCGCATCCCTTATTATTGCACCCCTCACCTCCACACGTTTTGCCAGTACGCCCATCATCTTTAGGACATTACAGAATCCATTTCCTTTCGGATAATTAAACATCTTTGTGTACAATGTCCACTTATGTTCTACAATGTGAATACTAATGTCTGTAAGGCTCCTGTTGTATATGGCACATTTGTGTACGTGTAAGCGCATCCCAACGTGGTCTGCATACAAGATCGCTCCCGTTCTATGAGAAACACTTTGGCAGTAGGCATGAACATTAAGGGGGACATTCGTCAGACATATATGCAAAGCAGCAGGCCATGCTGCCTCCATTATCTCAGGAAACGTTCATAGTGAACACTTGGATGCACTTACTGCACAATATGCATAGTGTTCAATAAACCCTATATGCTGTGATGGGTGGGCTTCACAAAGGGGTGAAAGCATCAGGGGCACAAGGAGAGACCAAGCCAGTATCACAAATTTCAGCTATACTTTAATGC
This sequence comes from Dendrobates tinctorius, assembly GCF_039654945.1. Taxonomy (NCBI): domain Eukaryota; kingdom Metazoa; phylum Chordata; class Amphibia; order Anura; family Dendrobatidae; genus Dendrobates; species Dendrobates tinctorius. Next base: position 10,489,201 of record NW_027361688.1, read on the forward strand.
CATCCTTACCCTATGATCTCCAGTAATACTCAGTGAAAATCTTCATTGCAAATAGGGTCACATTTATCTTACTGAGCTCCAAATCACCTGCCCATAAATGATACATATCTAACTGGCTGCAGTCACCATTAGATAGCGCTAACAAGATTTTTTAATGTATAAACACAATATGTGGCAAGTTTGTTAGCCTCCTCCTTCCAAACAACATGCTGAAATTTTCTGTTTAGGCTGCCCAGTACATGTTCCTTTAGAAGCTGCTTTGAACTGCTGCTCTAAGCCAGAATCCACACTCAAGCAGTACTTACAAACAATCTCACTGTCTGTAATACATGGGGGATGAGAGCAGAGAAGGTCAAACAGGGAAAGTCTTTTTATAAAATGTTTTAAGTATGGATTTTTGCAAGAGCAGCAGTTCAAAGCATCTGCAAAAGGAATATGAAGTAGACAGTTAAAACAGCAGTTTCAGCAAGCAAGGAAAGCAGCAAAATAAGGTCGTGAAATATGTATTTGATGCAAAAGAACACTAGATGGTAATTTAGCATTATTCTGTTAGTTAAGGTGAGTTTCTGGTTTTTACAACCCCTTTTCATATGTGAGGTCTCTAAACCAAGAGGGTCACACTTCCAGGAACACAACAGTCAGCAGTTATCACAAGTAGTAAGGGCTAATATGTCTTTATTACCACTGTGCCCACAGGGCAGCCTATGTATTGCCCAGACAAGCCTAAATAAATGTATGGCCTATGGACAATAGATAGGTGATAAATGTATGATTGGTGGAGGTCCGACCCAACCACTGGGATCTTTGTTGATCAACAAAATCAAGAGTCACAAAGTTCTCTATGTCAAAGGAGGAGTGGATTGTGCATGTGTGACCACCATGGGAGCGTTGGTTTTGCTTGTCCTCTAAATGTATTGTATAGACAAGCTTCAATATCCTAAATATATTTGTGGCCTATAAACGATAAATAAGGGATAAATGTATGATCGGTCGAGATCCGACCACTGGGACCTTTACCGATCAACAAAAACAAGGATCACAAAGTTCTCTGTGTTAATGGAGGGGTGGACTGTGCATGTGTGACCACCGTGAGAGCGGCGGTTTCGCATGCCCTCTAAATATATTGTACAGACAAGCTTCAATACTCTAAATATATTTATGGCCTATCCACAATAAATAAGTGATAAATGTGTGATCATTGGAGGTCCGAAAAGTGGGACCTTCACCCGTCAAAAAGAACAGAAGTCACAAAGTTCCCTGTATCAATGGAGGGATGGATTGTACATGTGTGATAACCGTGGGAGTGGTAGTTTCGCATGCCCACTACCGTTTCATTCAAGCAAGGATTTATGGGATCCCCAGCCTCGTCTCGACCACCGATCACACATGTGGATAAATCATTAATAATATGCTTGATGAGAAAATCAATCCTTTAAATGCAGAGAGCCGAGGACCGCACAAAAAGGACATGCGGAAGCCAGACACCGCAATAAGACTCTATTTTCATTAGGCGGCAGCAAAAGCGGAGCACAAGGTTTATATAAAATTCTCTCCTGTGTTATTATACAAACAACAGCGTACAAGGGATGCACCAGTCTTTCCTTCAGAGCAGCATTCGTTAAATTTCTTATGGCCGAGAAACAACGGCAGATTGGAAGATCCGGAACCCGTGTCGGGACGACAGGAGCCTTGTAAATATGATACTAAACGCGGACTCCAGGTTTTTTTTTAATATACTTACACTAGGAAACCAACGTAGCTAATTTGATAAATCTGAGCCGCTTATTATAGGGAATTTAGTGAAAATAACACAAAGCAGGCAAAGCTCTCTAGAGGGACGCTGAGCCGAGATGATGGGGTAGAGGTAGCAGGGGACCGGAGGGACATGAGTTGGCATGCTATCATACCCTCCATTTTAATCCCACCTGGTACCAGATTCCTCGTGGCACAGAGGGTAATCCAGCTCAGCTCCATTAACATCGACCATCCGTCATTCGCGACTTAACCCGTTGAGAACCCTACTGCTTCCCAGCTATTGTTCCCATAGAAGACCCCATGCCGGATTCCTTTCAAGGAACAGTTTGATCCTTGACCTTGAATTCACCTTCATGTTGAATATTTGCGCAATGAGCAAGAAAAAAACCCACAAAGTTTGCGCCGATACATCGTTAGGTATGTAATTGCACGAAGACCCGGACGGAAGACTGCAACGCTTGCATGTATTCATGGCGGAATTGTTGACAGCCTCAATAATGGGTGCAGCGGCACATGGAGTTTCTGCAGACTGCCTCCTTTGACCTATAAACCCGATGGGACTGAAATAAATGCAAATGATCCTGACTTGCTTCACATACCACTAAGTGGTATTCTGACCAAGTTGTGTCTAGCAGACAGACAATAAGCCACTGTCCCACCCATGCCATGCACGCAGCCTGGGAAAAAAAAAAAAAAAAAGAGAGAGCGGATCATTGACACACAAGAACTATTATACTCGTCACCTCGAAGACAGCGTCAGGCTAACATAGTCACACCGAGTCCAAGGAGATATTCGAGAGGTGTCGTCGGTGAATGGAATATTTAGAAAAGTGATAGAACGGGTCTCATTTGCATATGCAAATGACGCTGGCATTTGCTTAATTAATGAAACTGGCAAATACAATGCAGCCAGTGCACACTGGATCACGCTAGAATGGGCGCATTAATGAGGATGATTTGATATTTCCTTTCTGAGAGACGCCACCGAGAGCGGTATTAAAAATTTAGCTTTGGAAGAGAACACTGGCACGGATATCGGATTTAGGATGGTGGGGACCGGCAGAAGTGCGCGGTGGAGCCATATGCTGCTTCCGTGGGGTTAGGTACAGGGTCCGGGGACCATGGCGTTTTTTTGTTCTAAATTGTAATTATTCATGAACAGGTTACAAGCAGAGATGAGTGAATTGATCTGATGCAAACAGAATTTGTGATGAAGTTTTAGAAATTTCAACAATTTACTTCTGGTTTGTGAGAATCATCTAAAGGGACCACTATATATTGTATCAGCTAAAAAAAAAAGAAAAGGATCACGTGGTTTTGAACAAGGCCAGGCAGGTGTCCTTAATATGGTTTACAGCTATCACATCACATGGTATAGCACAGCTAATCAAGAAGAAATATCGTAGCCAGTATAAAAGCCCCGGCTTGAAATGTAGCAGCAATGTAGCAGCTAAAATATTGTATCAGCTAAAAAAAGATTGCGTGATCTCAAACATGGTCAGGCAGGCTTACCCCTAATGTTTTATAGCTATCACACAATACATGGAATAGCACAGCCAATCAAGGAGAAATATTGTAGTCAGTATAAAAGCTCAGGCAGGGAATGCAGCAACATTATATCAACTAAAATATAGTATCAGCTAAATAAGGATCACGTGGTCTTGAACATGGTCAGGCAGGTTTCCCCAAAATGCCTTACAGCTATCACATCACATGGAATAGCACAACCAATCAAGAAAAAAAAATATTGTAACCAATATAAAAGCCCATACAGGGAATGCAGCAGCATTATATCAGCTAAAATATTGTATCAGCTAAAAAAGGATCACGTGATCTTGAACATAGTCAGGTATCACATCACATGGTATAGCACAGCCAATCAAGAAGAAATATTGTAGCCAATAAAAAAGACCAGGCAGGGAATGCAGCAATCGTTTTTTTTGTGAATATGGATAGTGAGAGAACGTTTCAAATCACAGCATAGCCATAGAGATAGGTAGAAAATGCCAGGATTGCAAGGAGTTGAAATTTTGGAAAAAATTTCAAGACGTTTCTAAAGATTTGCTCATCTCTACTGACCAAGCTTGCTCATCTTACATATATTTTATGAGGCCATATTCACATACCATCAGGGAGAGCTCTGGTGGCACCCAGATGCACCCTTAGCCATGAGTGAACCCAACCGGTGTGACACCTTGACAGTATGACTTGGAAAACACTGGTAATTCACTAGTCTATACCCATAGCCATACCTTTTTTCACTTGTGAGACCCCCTCTACGCCCCATTTCCGTGCCCACCCATAGACAGGAAACTGTAGGCTGCTCCATCTCAGCATTCCAGCATCACACACAAGAAGTCTTCTACAAGACCTGGTTTCCAGTTGTTTTCTGAAGGCTTCAGCATGTCTGGTAGATTCGTCAACTCTCCTTGAAGTCAGGGAGGTTCCACGTGGTCTCGGAAGATTCCCGGACGATCCGGGAGAGTTGACGAGTATGTAAGTATAGTTAGTGCAGTGGGGCATGGTCATCGGCTCATGACTGCAGGCTCGGACTTCATGGATCTTGATACGGTTTTGCGGACCAGCTCTTCATCTATACAGAACATTCTATCATTGTGCCCACAGGACATATCACCAAAAGGAAATAATACATAATTGTGAGTCAACTCATAAGAAATAGATCAAGTAACAAGTGATTGCTCCAATGCATCTCCAAATTAGAGTTTCAGGCCCCCTAATCGTGCCAGAGGCTGATCCCACAAGTGGACACTAATATGGTATAGTAAGGCTCCATCAATAATGTCTGGTACTATTTCTATTACACAGGACAGGGCGCCTTCATGTTACTGCTTCACTACTGCTAACAGAATAATACTAAATATTCCATTTACCTTTTTGTTTTGATGTTCATATCCAGACCAGTTTCCAAACGAATACTCCCTGCAATATTAAAGAAATAGTAATTACAGCGTTCATCCACGATTTAATATAATTGGACAGTAAAAATCTAAAAAAAAAATCAATGTACATAAAAGGCTGAGTATTTTGTAAAAATATTACTGATCCTGAGTTACACCATGTATTATACCCCAGAGCTGCACTCACTATTCTGCTGGTGCAGTCACTGTGTACATACATTACATTACTGATCCTGAGTTACCTCCTGTATTATACCCCAGAGCTGCACTCACTATTCTGCTGGTGCAGTCCCTGTGTACATACATTACATTACTGATCCTGAGTTACACCCTGTATTATACTCCAGAGCTGCACTCATTATTATGCTGGTGCAGTCACTGTGTACATACATTACATTACTGATCCTGAGTTACATCCTGTATTATACTCCAGAGCTGCACTCACTATTCTGCTGGTGCAGTCACTGTGTACATACATTACATTACTGATTCTGAGTTACATCCTGTATTATACTCCAGAGCTGCACTCACTATTCTGCTGGTGCAGTCACTGTGTACATACATTACATTACTGATCCTGAGTTACATCCTGTATTATACTCCAGAGCGGCACTCACTATTCTGCTGGTGCAGTCACTGTGTACATATATTACATTACTGATCCTGAGTTACATCCTGTATTATACTCCAGAGCTGCAGTCACTATTCTGCTGGTGCAGTCACTGTGTACATACATTACTGATCCTGAGTTACATCCTGTATTATACCCCAGAGCTGCACTCACTATTCTGCTGGTGCAGTCACTGTGTACATACATTACATTACTGATCCTGAGTTACATCCTGTATTATACTCCAGAGCTGCACTCACTATTCTGCTGGTGCAGTCACTGTGTACTTAAATTACATTACTGATCCTGAGTTACATCCTGTATTATACTCCAGAGCTGCACTCATTATTATGCTGGTGCAGTCACTGTGTACATACATTACATTACTGATCCTGAGTTACATCCTGTATTATATCCCAGAGCTGCACTCACTATTCTGCTGGTGCAGTCACTGTGTACATACATTACATTACTGATCCTGAGTTACATCCTGTATTATACCCCAGAGCTGCACTCACTATTCTGCTGGTGCAGTCACTGTGTACATACATTACATTACTGATCCTGAGTTACATCCTGTATTATACTCCAGAGCTGCAGTCACTATTCTGCTGGTGCAGTCACTGTGTACATACATTACTGATCCTGAGTTACATCCTGTATTATACTCCAGAGCTGCACTCACTATTCTGCTGGTGCAGTCACTGTGTACATACATTACATTACTGATCCTGAGTTCCATCCTGTATTATACTGCAGAGCTGCACTCACTATTCTGCTGGTGCAGTCACTGTGTACATACATTACATTACTGATCCTGAGTTCCATCCTGTATTATACCCCAGAGCTGCACTCATTATTCTGCTGGTGCAGTCACTGTGTACATATATTACATTACTGATCCTGAGTTACATCCTGTATTATACTCCAGAGCTGCACTCACTTTTCTGCTGGTGCAGTCACTGTGTACTTAAATTACATTACTGATCCTGAGTTACATCCTGTATTATACTCCAGAGCTACACTCATTATTATGCTGATGCAGTCACTGTGTACATACATTACATTACTGATCCTGAGTTACATCCTGTATTATATCCCAGAGCTGCATTCACTATTCTGCTGGTGCAGTCACTGTGTACATACATTACATTACTGATCCTGAGTTACATCCTGTATTATACACCAGAGCTGCACTCACTATTCTGCTGGGGCAGTCACTGTGGACATACATTACATTACTGATCCTGAGTTCCATCCTGTATTATACTCCAGATCTGCACTCACTATTCTGCTGGTGCAGTCACTGTGTACATACATTACATTACTGATCCTGAGTTCCATCCTGTATTATACTCCAGAGCTGCACTCACTATTCTGCTGGTGCAGTCACTGTGTACATACATTACATTACTGATCCTGAGTTACATCCTGTATTATACTCCAGAGCTGCAGTCACTATTCTGCTGGTGCAGTCACTGTGTACATACATTACTGATCCTGAGTTACATCCTGTATTATACTCCAGAGCTGCACTCACTATTCTGCTGGTGCAGTCACTGTGTACATACATTACATTACTGATCCTGAGTTCCATCCTGTATTATACTCAAGAGCTGCACTCACTATTCTGCTGGTGCAGTCACTGTGTACATACATTACATTACTGATCCTGAGTTCCATCCTGTATTATACTCCAGATCTGCACTCACTATTCTGCTGGTGCAGTCACTGTGTACATACATTACATTACTGATCCTGAGTTCCATCCTGTATTATACTCCAGAGCTGCACTCACTATTCTGCTGGTGCAGTCACTGTGTACATACATTATATTACTGATCCCGAGTTACATCCTGCATTATACCCCAGAGCTGCACTCACTATTCTGCTGGTGCAGTCACTGTGTACATACATTACTGATCCCGAGTTACATCCTGCATTATACCCCAGAGCTGCACTCACTATTCTGCTGGTGCAGTCACTGTGTACATATATTACATTGCTGATCCTGAGTTACATCCTGTATTATACTCCAGAGCTGCACTCACTATTCTGCTGGTGCAGTCACTGTGTACATACATTACTGATCCTGAGTTACATCCTGTATTATACTCCAGAGCTGCACTCATTATTATGCTGGTGCAGTCACTGTGTACATACATTACATTACTGATCCTGAGTTACATCCTGTATTATATCCCAGAGCTGCACTCACTATTCTGCTGGTGCAGTCACTGTGTACATACATTACATTACTGATCCTGAGTTACATCCTGTATTATACACCAGAGCTGCACTCACTATTCTGCTGGGGCAGTCACTGTGTACATACATTACATTACTGATCCTGAGTTACATCCTGTATTATACTCCAGAGCTGCACTCACTATTCTGCTGGTGCAGTCACTGTGTACATACATTACATTACTGATTCTGAGTTACATCCTGTATTATACTCCAGAGCTGCACTCACTATTCTGCTGGTGCAGTCACTGTGTACATACATTACATTACTGATCCTGAGTTACATCCTGTATTATACTCCAGAGCGGCACTCACTATTCTGCTGGTGCAGTCACTGTGTACATATATTACATTACTGATCCTGAGTTACATCCTGTATTATACCCCAGAGCTGCACTCACTATTCTGCTGGTGCAGTCACTGTGTACATACATTACATTACTGATCCTGAGTTACATCCTGTATTATACTCCAGAGCTGCACTCATTATTATGCTGGTGCAGTCACTGTGTACATACATTACTGATCCTGAGTTACATCCTGTATTATATCCCAGAGCTGCACTCACTATTCTGCTGGTGCAGTCACTGTGTACATACATTACATTACTGATCCTGAGTTACATCCTGTATTATACACCAGAGCTGCACTCACTATTCTGCTGGGGCAGTCACTGTGGACATACATTACATTACTGATCCTGAGTTACATCCTGTATTATACTCCAGAGCTGCAGTCACTATTCTGCTGGTGCAGTCACTGTGTACATACATTACTGATCCTGAGTTACATCCTGTATTATACTCCAGAGCTGCACTCACTATTCTGCTGGTGCAGTCACTGTGTACATACATTACATTACTGATCCTGAGTTCCATCCTGTATTATACTCCAGAGCTGCACTCACTATTCTTCTGGTGCAGTCACTGTGTACATACATTACATTACTGATCCTGAGTTCCATCCTGTATTATACCCCAGAGCTGCACTCACTATTCTGCTGGTGCAGTCACTGTGTACATATATTACATTACTGATCCTGAGTTACATCCTGTATTTTACTCCAGAGCTGCACTCACTATTCTGCTGGTGCAGTCACTGTGTACTTAAATTACATTACTGATCCTGAGTTACATCCTGTATTATACTCCAGAGCTGCACTCATTATTATGCTGGTGCAGTCACTGTGTACATACATTACATTACTGATCCTGAGTTACATCCTGTATTATACTCCAGAGCTGCAGTCACTATTCTGCTGGTGCAGTCACTGTGTACATACATTACATTACTGATCCTGAGTTACATCCTGTATTATACTCCAGAGCTGCACTCACTATTCTGCTGGTGCAGTCACTGTGTACTTAAATTACATTACTGATCCTGAGTTACATCCTGTATTATACTCCAGAGCTACACTCATTATTATGCTGATGCAGTCACTGTGTACATACATTACATTACTGATCCTGAGTTACATCCTGTATTATATCCCAGAGCTGCATTCACTATTCTGCTGGTGCAGTCACTGTGTACATACATTACATTACTGATCCTGAGTTACATCCTGTATTATACACCAGAGCTGCACTCACTATTCTGCTGGGACAGTCACTGTGGACATACATTACATTACTGATCCTGAGTTACATCCTGTATTATACTCCAGAGCTGCAGTCACTATTCTGCTGGTGCAGTCACTGTGTACATACATTACTGATCCTGAGTTACATCCTGTATTATACTCCAGAGCTGCACTCACTATTCTGCTGGTGCAGTCACTGTGTACATACATTACATTACTGATCCTGAGTTCCATCCTGTATTATACTCAAGAGCTGCACTCACTATTCTGCTGGTGCAGTCACTGTGTACATACATTACATTACTGATCCTGAGTTCCATCCTGTATTATACTCCAGAGCTGCACTCACTATTCTGCTGGTGCAGTCACTGTGTACATACATTACATTACTGATCCTGAGTTCCATCCTGTATTATACTCCAGAGCTGCACTCACTATTCTGCTGGTGCAGTCACTGTGTACATACATTATATTACTGATCCCGAGTTACATCCTGCATTATACCCCAGAGCTGCACTCACTATTCTGCTGGTGCAGTCACTGTGTACATACATTACTGATCCCGAGTTACATCCTGCATTATACCCCAGAGCTGCACTCACTATTCTGCTGGTGCAGTCACTGTGTACATATATTACATTGCTGATCCTGAGTTACATCCTGTATTATACTCCAGAGCTGCACTCACTATTCTGCTGGTGCAGTCACTGTGTACATACATTACTGATCCTGAGTTACATCCTGTATTATACTCCAGAGCTGCACTCACTATTCTGCTGGTGCAGTCACTGTGTACATACATTACATTACTGATCCTGAGTTACATCCTGTATTATATCCCAGAGCTGCACTCACTATTCTGCTGGTGCAGTCACTGTGTACATACATTACATTACTGATCCTGAGTTACATCCTGTATTATACTCCAGAGCTGCACTCACTATTCTGCTGGTGCAGTCACTGTGTACATACATTACATTACTGATCCTGAGTTACATCCTGTATTATACACCAGAGCTGCACTCACTATTCTGCTGGTGCAGTCACTGTGTACTTAAATTACATTACTGATCCTGAGTTACATCCTGTATTATACTCCAGAGCTACACTCATTATTATGCTGATGCAGTCACTGTGTACATACATTACATTACTGATCCTGAGTTACATCCTGTATTATATCCCAGAGCTGCATTCACTATTCTGCTGGTGCAGTCACTGTGTACATACATTACATTACTGATCCTGAGTTACATCCTGTATTATACACCAGAGCTGCACTCACTATTCTGCTGGGACAGTCACTGTGGACATACATTACATTACTGATCCTGAGTTACATCCTGTATTATACTCCAGAGCTGCAGTCACTATTCTGCTGGTGCAGTCACTGTGTACATACATTACTGATCCTGAGTTACATCCTGTATTATACTCCAGAGCTGCACTCACTATTCTGCTGGTGCAGTCACTGTGTACATACATTACATTACTGATCCTGAGTTCCATCCTGTATTATACTCAAGAGCTGCACTCACTATTCTGCTGGTGCAGTCACTGTGTACATACATTACATTACTGATCCTGAGTTCCATCCTGTATTATACTCCAGAGCTGCACTCACTATTCTGCTGGTGCAGTCACTGTGTACATACATTACATTACTGATCCTGAGTTCCATCCTGTATTATACTCCAGAGCTGCACTCACTATTCTGCTGGTGCAGTCACTGTGTACATACATTATATTACTGATCCCGAGTTACATCCTGCATTATACCCCAGAGCTGCACTCACTATTCTGCTGGTGCAGTCACTGTGTACATACATTACTGATCCCGAGTTACATCCTGCATTATACCCCAGAGCTGCACTCACTATTCTGCTGGTGCAGTCACTGTGTACATATATTACATTGCTGATCCTGAGTTACATCCTGTATTATACTCCAGAGCTGCACTCACTATTCTGCTGGTGCAGTCACTGTGTACATACATTACTGATCCTGAGTTACATCCTGTATTATACTCCAGAGCTGCACTCACTATTCTGCTGGTGCAGTCACTGTGTACATACATTACATTACTGATCCTGAGTTACATCCTGTATTATATCCCAGAGCTGCACTCACTATTCTGCTGGTGCAGTCACTGTGTACATACATTACATTACTGATCCTGAGTTACATCCTGTATTATACTCCAGAGCTGCACTCACTATTCTGCTGGTGCAGTCACTGTGTACATACATTACATTACTGATCCTGAGTTACATCCTGTATTATACACCAGAGCTGCACTCACTATTCTGCTGGGGCAGTCACTGTGTACATACATTACATTACTGATCCTGAGTTACATCCTGTATTATACTCCAGAGCTGCACTCACTATTCTGCTGGTGCAGTCACTGTGTACATACATTACATTACTGATTCTGAGTTACATCCTGTATTATACTCCAGAGCTGCACTCACTATTCTGCTGGTGCAGTCACTGTGTACATACATTACATTACTGATCCTGAGTTACATCCTGTATTATACTCCAGAGCGGCACTCACTATTCTGCTGGTGCAGTCACTGTGTACATATATTACATTACTGATCCTGAGTTACATCCTGTATTATACCCCAGAGCTGCACTCACTATTCTGGTGGTGCAGTCACTGTGTACATACATTACTGATCCTGAGTTACATCCTGTATTATATCCCAGAGCTGCACTCACTATTCTGCTGGTGCAGTCACTGTGTACATACATTACATTACTGATCTTGAGTTACATCCTGTATTATACACCAGAGCTGCACTCACTATTCTGCTGGGGCAGTCACTGTGGACATACATTACATTACTGATCCTGAGTTACATCCTGTATTATACTCCAGAGCTGCAGTCACTATTCTGCTGGTGCAGTCACTGTGTACATACATTACTGATCCTGAGTTACATCCTGTATTATACTCCAGAGCTGCACTCACTATTCTGCTGGTGCAGTCACTGTGTACATACATTACATTACTGATCCTGAGTTCCATCCTGTATTATACTCCAGAGCTGCACTCACTATTCTTCTGGTGCAGTCACTGTGTACATACATTACATTACTGATCCTGAGTTCCATCCTGTATTATACCCCAGAGCTGCACTCACTATTCTGCTGGTGCAGTCACTGTGTACATATATTACATTACTGATCCTGAGTTACATCCTGTATTTTACTCCAGAGCTGCACTCACTATTCTGCTGGTGCAGTCACTGTGTACTTAAATTACATTACTGATCCTGAGTTACATCCTGTATTATACTCCAGAGCTGCACTCATTATTATGCTGGTGCAGTCACTGTGTACATACATTACATTAATGATCCTGAGTTACATCCTGTATTATACTCCAGAGCTCCAGTCACTATTCTGCTGGTGCAGTCACTGTGTACATACATTACATTACTGATCCTGAGTTACATCCTGTATTATACACCAGAGCTGCACTCACTATTCTGCTGGGGCAGTCACTGTGGACATACATTACATTACTGATCCTGAGTTACATCCTGTATTATACTCCAGAGCTGCAGTCACTGTTCTGCTGGTGCAGTCACTCTGTACATACATTACATTACTGATCCTGAGTTACATCCTGTATTATACTCCAGAGCTGCACTCACTATTCTGCTGGTGCAGTCACTGTGTACATACATTACATTACTGATCCTGAGTTCCATCCTGTATTATACACCAGAGCTGCACTCACTATTCTGCTGGTGCAGTCACTGTGTACGTACATTACATTACTGATCCCGAGTTACATCCTGCATTATACCCCAGAGCTGCACTCACTATTCTGCTGGTGCAGTCACTGTGTACATACATTACCGATACCGAGTTACATCCTGTATTATACTCCAGAGCTGCAGTCACTATTCTGCTGGTGCAGTCACTGTGTACATACATTACTGATCCTGAGTTACATCCTGTATTATACTCCAGAGCTGCACTCACTATTCTGCTGGTGCAGTCACTGTGTACATACATTACATTACTGATCTTGAGTTACATCCTGTATTATACTCCACAGCTGCGCTCACTATTCTGCTGGCGCAGTCACTGTGTACATACATTACTGATCCTGAGTTACATCCTGTATTATACCCCAGAGCTGCACTCACTATTCTGCTGGTGCAGTCACTGTGTACATACATTACATTACTGATCCTGAGTTCCATCCTGTATTATACTCCAGAGCTGCACTCACTATTCTGCTGGTGCAGTCACTGTGTACGTACATTACATTACTGATCCCGAATTACATCCTGCATTATACCCCAGAGCTGCACTCACTATTCTGCTGGTGCAGTCACTGTGTACATACATTACCGATCCCGAGTTACATCCTGTATTATACTCCAGAGCTGCACTCACTATTCTGCTGGTGCAGTCACTGTGTAGATACATTACTGATCCTGAGTTACATCCTGTATTATACTCCAGAGCTGCACTCACTATTCTGCTGGTGCAGTCACTGTGTACATACATTACATTACTGATCCTGAGTTACATCCTGTATTATACTCCAGAGCTGTACTCACTATTCTGCTGGTGCAGTCACTGTGTACATACATTACATTACTGATCCTGAGTTACATCCTGTATTATACTCCAGAGCTGCACTCACTATTCTGCTGGTGCAGTCACTGTGTACATACATTACATTACTGATCCTGAGTTACATCCTGTATTATACTCCAGAGCTGCGCTCACTATTCTGCTGGCGCAGTCACTGTGTACATACATTACTGATCCTGAGTTACATCCTGTATTATACACCAGAGCTGCACTCACTATTCTGCTGGCGCAGTCACTGTGTACATACATTACATTACTGATCCTGAGTTACATCCTGTATTATACACCAGAGCTGCACTCACTATTCTGCTGGCGCAGTCACTGTGTACATACATTACATTACTGATCCTGAGTTACATCCTGTATTATACTCCAGAGCTGCGCTCACTATTCTGCTGGCGCAGTCACTGTGTACATACATTACTGATCCTGAGTTACATCCTGTATTATACACCAGAGCTGCACTCACTATTCTGCTGGTGCAGTCACTGTGTACATACATTACCGATCCCGAGTTACATCCTGTATTATAATCCAGAGCTGCACTCACTATTCTGCTGGTGCAGTCACTGTGTAGATACATTACTGATCCTGAGTTACATCCTGTATTATACTCCAGAGCTGCACTCACTATTCTGCTGGTGCAGTCACTGTGTACATACATTACATTACTGATCCTGAGTTACATCCTGTATTATACTCCAGAGCTGTACTCACTATTCTGCTGGTGCAGTCACTGTGTACATACATTACATTACTGATCCTGAGTTACATCCTGTATTATACTCCAGAGCTGCACTCACTATTCTGCTGGTGCAGTCACTGTGTACATACATTACATTACTGATCCTGAGTTACATCCTGTATTATACTCCAGAGCTGCGCTCACTATTCTGCTGGCGCAGTCACTGTGTACATACATTACTGATCCTGAGTTACATCCTGTATTATACACCAGAGCTGCACTCACTATTCTGCTGGCGCAGTCACTGTGTACATATATTACGTTACTGATCCTGAGTTACATCCTGTATTATACTCCAGAGCTGTACTCACTATTCTGCTGGTGCACTCACTGTGTACATACATTACATTACTGATCCTGAGTTACATCCTGTATTATACTCCAGAGCTGCACTCACTATTCTGCTGGTGCAGTCACTGTGTACATACATTACATTACTGATCCTGAGTTACATCCTGTATTATACACCAGAGCTGCACTCACTATTCTGCTGGTGGAATCACTGTGTACATACATTACATTACTGATCCTGAACTGATCATAAAATTCTTCTCTTAAAGGGATTGTCCAGATTTAGATAAAAGCGTGAGTGTTTTTCTTTGAAAGCACTGAGCTGCAATACCAGGCAGATCCTGAGGACGGGTGTGGTGCTATTTTTGGGGGAAAGCTGTGGTAGATTTCCTATGTACACACTACACTTATTCCTACATCACAAACTGAGATCCATTTTGAAGAACATGGTAATAAGTCAGACGTTTGTCTTGTGAAATGCTTCAGTTCAGGGGCCGTCAGATAAGATGAAAATGTGACTCAGCTGATAAGACACTGGCCCTTCCTAATGAAGGGGATCCACGAGCCTCACAGAAGGACCTTGGGCTAACCATGTCTACTTGACGCTCCGCATCTCCCCAGTGTAATAATAAGACGAAGCGTGAGATGAGGAGATGGCAGCCTGGGCTTTACTCTGAAAAGACAATTCACAAAAGCCTCCCAGAGTAGGATGGCACAAATTGGTTAAGATCCCAAAGGGGCAATATCAGGAGAGCAAGAAATAAAAAATGAGCTGCTCTCGACAGGCAAAGTCTGTATCTGATCTGTCTCTGAACACTTAGAAAATGCTTCCATCAAAGGATACGAATGGGGGGAGGGCGAGAAAAACACACAATACCTTGTATTCTGCAAAAAACCCAACAACAACATGATGGTACAGGAATTGCCTAAATCTGAAAGACTGCTCCAGATTAAGATTGACACGTCGAGAAGGTTGCTTTCGACAAGACCCCTTGGCATAATACAGCCATAATTACACTCCTTTAAAGGGAATCTGTCAGCAGGTTTTGTCATGTAATCTAAGAGCTGCATAATGTAGGGGCAGAGACCCTGATTCTAGCGATGTGTCACTTACTTGGCTGCCTGCTGTCATTTTGATACAATCATTGTTTTCTCTGCTGCAGATCTCGCAGAGTTTATATGCTGTGCTGCGTATAACTCCGCCCACATCACTGAGTGGCAGTTTTCTGTAGGCACTTTGCATGGACAGAAATCTACCAATCAGTGGAAGGGGGCGGGGTTACACAGAGCAGTTGACTAGGATGCACGAGACACCTTGTCTTGTAGTGATAATCTCCTGTTGTTAAAACACTGATTGTATTGTAACAGCAACACACAGCCTAGTAACTGATATATCATTGTAATCAGGATCTCTGCCCCTACATCAAAGCAAAAAAAAAAAAATCTATTGACAGATTCCCTTTAAAAGGGGTTGTCCCAACTGATCAATGTATTAGAGGTCCACTGCCGGGACCTCCACTGATCACATGAATAGGGTTCTGGCATAGATTGCCCATGTACCAGACCACTATTGCTGGAGATAAGCGAGTACATAAAGAATGAATGGGACATATGTGTGGCCATCACACAGTCTTTTAATAAGAACTTGGTTCTTTAGATGTGCTTCTCATCAGACTACCAATTTTCGTTAAACTTTTCGTCCTTTGATCGTCAATGATCAGATGTAATCTACGGGGAAACTGAGAAAGAAGTGTTCATTTTTCCTGCAGCACTCCAGCAGGCAAGATGAGGTATTACATGTTATGCATCAAAGCTGCTGATCTGTCCATGTAATAGATCAGTCCTCAAAAATTTGAAAAATAAGTCAGGATTTTTTTTTCTTTTATCTATACATACATTATTTACAATATTTTTTTTATTGGTTTGTGTGACCAAGAAGCTCAAAGAATTTATTCTCTGTATTGTATCATCTAGAACACAGCATTATCTATTTTTTTTTTGTTTTTCGACCTTGAGGAAGATACAGGAGCCGAGGATGTGGATACAGGAGGAGAAGAATCTTGGTGAGAATCGAAAAAAGTGAGAAAATATTTGATAATGGCGGGATAATGGGAGCCATGTTGGGATCAAGAAAGTTTTTTACCCATAGAAAGACCTTGGGGAAGAACTCCTTCCTTCTGTGACGTCTAATAAATATCTAATGTATATTAGAATGTGTATAAATGAGATTAATAATAATTCAAAACATTTTTGACATCTCCAAATCTATTTTCTATGTAAAAAGAAATCAAAACTATTACAATTTCCCTGCTGACCACCATGCTTTATATTATACTCTCTTTTCATTTTCTTCTACAAATGACTTTTCAGCAGTTTCATTATCATCACAGACAGTATAACAATGAAGCAGAACACCATTCACATTAGGTAATGGATGTCACAGCTCACCTCCTCCTCTTGTACAATGACTGATAACACCTCTATATACAGTAGATAACACAGGATCCACCATTCACAATAGATGATGTCACAGCTCACCTCCTCCTCCTGTACAATGACTGGTAACACCTCTATATACAGGAGATAACACAGGATCCACCACTTACAAAAGGTGATGTCACAGCTCACCTTCTCCTGTACAATGACTGATAACGCCTCTATATACAGTAGATAACACAAGATCCACCATTCACAATAGGTGATGTCACAGCTCACCTCCTCCTGTACAATGACTGACAACACCTCTATATACAGTAGATAACACAGGATCCACCATTCATAATAGGTGATGTCACAGCTCACCTCCTCCTCCTCCTGTACAATGACTGATAACACCTCTATATATAGTAGATCAGAAAGGTCCCACGATTGTAACATTCCACAAGGACCTTTGCCCAGAATAGAGCATGCTCAGATTATATTTCTACACACACAAATGGGGTCTTAGCCAGTCTATGGCTGATAATGTCCACGTGGCTCATGGAAAGAACACAAAGTAGGAAGCTAATTAGTCCTGGCGAACAGTGTGAGAATCTAAAAGATTTTTCTAATGATTTTTTTTTAAACTAACACATGAAAAAAAAAAAATGCCTCTAGCATAAAAACCCGAATTAAACAATGGATCATTTCCTAATGACAATTCCCTTTAATCTAATTTTTTTTTATAGATTTTTTTAAAAGTCTGTAATATGATAAATAAAATAAAATACATTAGTAAAAACTCGGAAACAATTAAAATTGAATATAAAACCCCTGATTTAAAGAAGAGATAATTTCCGGATGACACGGTAGGACTATACATACATGTCGCCCCCGTTCCACGACTCCGCAGACGTGGACGCTGCATAACGAGCCGCAGAACGTGACTGTTCCGCTCTGTGCTCACGGCACACCTGACCTTTGCATTTGTCGTTTTCCTGGCGAGTAGACGGAACTTGCAGCTGTCAAAATATCCTTCCCGAAAAAAAAGCAAATTACCATCAGGAGCCTCAGCTGAAAGTGGAATAAGAGGCATCTCCAGTCCCCAAGAATGCTCTATGATCCCTTTAAGCCAAGGTACCCTATTACAAAGTCTGGGGACCCGAGGACGATCATTCAGGGGTCTCAGTTACAACATTGCTGTAGCAGTTAGAAGAGGCGATAAGAGACCAGGGAGAAGGGGGTGATTAAAAGTGGTCGCCCCTTTAATATATATGAAACGTTTTTATTTACAAAAATATTTTTTGATGATTTTTTTTCATTTTTTCACTTTGTAATATACTACTGAGAGGGATGAGGGAGACTCCGTTTTGTATTTATTTATTATTCAGGCCCCATAGATTATCCAGAGATCTCCCTTTCACAGAGGGCCCTCACCCTTGAGATAAGTACACAATTCCCAAAAGACTAGAACTTTGCCGTATGGTCAGAGAATCAAGCCCCCGTTACACACTGCGATATCGCTAGCAATATCGCTGTAAAGTCACCGATTTTGTGACGTAGCAGCGATATTACTAGCGATATCGCTGCATGTGATACTTACCTCCGACCGGCTCCCCCGCTGGTTATCGCTGATCGCGTGAGAAGCTGCTGGACTGTTTCTCGTCGTCAGCTTCCTGCGGCGCTTCCTGCTGTGACGACGAGCGACGTGTGGAGCCGGGCGGGAGGACGCAGGATCGCCGCGTCTGACAGGTAAGTAGCGACCCCCGTCCCTAGCGATGTCGCTGGTGAGATCTGCCTGAGTGGCAGCTCACTAGCGACCACCCAGCGATTCACCAGCGATCCTGACAGCGTCATATCACTGGTCGGGATCGCTGGTGAGTCGCTAGGTGTAACGGTACCCTCAGAGGCCACATGTTAATGAAGGCGAGGAAGAGGAGAGCTGGGTCCCCCTGATGTCTTTTGTGCAAGGCAGCCAACGTCAATCAGCTATCAAGAGAAAGTGTAGACACTTGGGCACCGACACCTAGAGATGAATTATGAGAGTACCGTGCATCTCAGGGTCCAATATACCACCAGAACCCTGGGATCCCTCCGCACATACCCCTGCGTCTCATCTTTCTCTAGCTGTCCCAGATACCGAGCTATCGAGACTGGCTCTCCAGAACCACTTAGCCGACCCAAGTTTGGACTCTCCATATCAGTCCAGCCTCAACGTTTGGACCGTCATCCCGTTTGGACCTCCCATTAGGAAGTTATGACCCATCCTAGATATTGTGAATTATTTCAGCTAGGAGGTCAAGGGAGGAGAATTCAGTCCAACCCAGGGGGGCGGTGGCAAATATGGGAGGGGGCGAGCTAAGGGTAAAAAGCTAGCTACACACCTTTAGCCAGTGTCATTGTTCTGCCCTGGAAGCCGCGTAACGTCACGTGTGGAGACGGAACAGAAACTACGAAGGTGCCTGTGGATACAAGAGCATCCCTTCATCCACAAGTTATGAGAAACAGTAACGTGACGCATATAGCTAACTGCAAACCCATACCTGTACCCTAACTTTATCTGTACGTCCGGCTGTAATATCTGTATATTACTCTGTATATGTTTGTATTATCTAGTGCGTCTTTCGGCAATAAAAATAAAAACGTCCATGAGTTTGGCTAGTACTTATACACTACCTGGGGTTGGTTTCAGACCTGATATAAGCTTGTTAATGGATCGGGCTTATATCTAATGAGGAACTGGTGGCAGCATACCGTTCTGGTGAAATTGGGGGATCCTGGTGTGGTGCCCTTGAGGCTCAGTCACCACAGAGGTACAGCACCTTCTCCTAAGGTGTAGTGCCCCACCATCCGGGTAAGTTGGGAGCTCCTTTCCACGCTCCAACACTCTCACCCCACACAATAGAGTAGTTCAGCACAACCACATTGCGGCTCAGTGCTTAGAGAGAAGCAGAGCACCTTTGGTGGTTCCCTGCTTGGAACACTGGATGTGCTGGGAGGCGGGTGGAGTTGAGATATATAAAAGAGTGGGAAAGTGTAGGATTACAGGACAGTCTGACAGAAGGTCAGTGAGGAAGGAAGCCACTCGGGAGGAGTGGAGATCCGTGGAAGAAGGCATGGAGGAAGGAGTGCTGCAGCTGCCTCAGTGATCTGAGCCAGCTGGTGGGTCGCCCTCACACCCAGGGCTGTGGGGTACTCGGTACCGGGCCGGTGTCAGGGGGATGTGTCACAGCAGCGGTGACCCGGTCCGTGGCCCTGGGCGCCCAATAACAATGGCGGTGATGTTAATGGTGTAATAGTTTATTTGGATAGTTCGTGACGCCACCCGTGGTGTTCGGCAAGTGAGATGTCGAGCCAACGCTGCATGCAGATCCGCTGGGACTGATGGTGTGGTGCAGCAAAGATGGTGTAGCTCCCCACAGGTGGAGCTGTAGTCCCAGGGCAGTGTAGGTGCAATGGACGAGGAGAGGCGCAGAATGGTATAGGTGCTGGTACCCAGGTGTAGCAGTGCTGGAATAACTGGAGGACACCAGAGTATGCGGTTCCAAAACTTTACTCTCTGTTTGCAGTTCACACAAATGCCTGCCTCCGTACGGTGTTCTTCGGGTCAGGGCCCCAGCCAACCTCCAAGCAGGATAGGATTCTCCCCTCCACACTCCGCCAATATGTACCTTACTGAATGACTCCTCCAATGCGCCTTTAGGTGTGAAGCACTCCAGTACTTAGTTACCCTGGAATGCCTCTCTCTAGGTGTTCCTAGTCTTTACTTGTATGACAGACAGCTGTAGCCTGCTTCGGGGACTCCTCTTTGCATCCCGGCTCACTATTCAGTTGCTGTTGTGTCCCAAGTCTATGATGGGAGTAAGGCGTTAGCGGCTCACTACTCCTCCGGTGTCTGTTGCCGGACATAAAGATCCAATCAACCTCGGGGACCGGCCCCCGGCCTTTGCGCTCTGGACTGGAAGGGTTCTCGCTCTTTCTCAACCTGCTTCCCACTGTCCTTCTATTCTCCTTCGTTCCGATCTTTTCTCTCTCTCTTATGGAATCTGTAGTCTCCAGTCTACGTCTCTTTCTCCTTCTCTTCCTTCCCGTGCCAGCTGGCTCAGATCACTGAGGCAGCTGCAGCACTCCTTCCTCCATCCCTCTTCCAGGGATCCTCACTCCTGTCTGAGTGACTTCCTTTCTCTCTCACCCTCTGTCAGACTGACCTCCTTCTCTGGGACTCACCCCAGACTGACCTGAAATCCTACACCTTCCCTCTCTTTTATATCTAACTCCACCCGCCTCCCCAGCACCTCCCGTGTTACGAAGCCAGGGACCACAAAAGGCATCCTATGATCTTTCCAGCATAAAGCATGGATGGGTCCCTACTGAACTATCCTGTGTGTGGGGTGCAGGTGTTGGAATGTGAAAGGGAGTTCCCACCCTACCTGGATGGTTGGGTACCACACCTTAGGAGAAGGTGCAGTACCTCTGTGGTGACTGAAGCCTCAGGGGCGCCACACTGGCACGGGAAAGGAACAGAAGGAGAAAGACGTAGAACTGCAACCTAAGCTTCCATAAGAGAGAGAAGGATCAGTACGGAACGAAGGAGTAGGAGAACAGAGAGGAGACGTGGGTTGGAAGAGGAACCCTGCCTATAGGTTCTCAGCGCAAAGCCGGGGACCGGTCCCCGAGGTTGTATGGACACTTATGGTTCTGCAGCAGACACCGGTGGAGTAGTTGGCTGTAAATGCACTACTCCCAACTAAGACTTGGGGCACAGCAGCAATCGAATATAGAGCCTGGACTCCGGTGAGAGGAGTCCCCGAGAGAGGCTACAGCTGTTTGCCATACGAGTAGAATTGTTAGGAACATCTGACAGGAGGAACTCCAGAGTACCACGGTACTGGAGATCTTCACACCTTAAGGCGCAATAGAGGAGTCGTTCAGGAAAAGTACATGTTGGCGGAGTGTTGGAGAGGAGCTTTCTATCTGGCCTGGAGGTTGGCTGAGTCTCTGACCCGGAGGACACAGCCCGGAGGCAGGCACCCTTGTGTACCGCAGACTGTGAGTAAAGCTTTGGAACTGCAAGCTCCGGTGTCCTCCATTCATTCTTGAGTCAACCCGCTCAGCACCGCCACATCTGGGTACCATTCTTTACACTGCCTGTGCCTTTCCACAACCATTACAACTACACTGCCCTGGGACATCAGCCCTGCCTGTGGAGGGCTGTACCATCACTGCTGCACCACACCATCTGTCCCAGAGAATCTGTCTGCAGCGTTGGCGTAACACCTCCCTTGCCGAGCACCACAGGTGGCGTCACGAACTATTAACTACACATACATTCCGCCATTGACTTGGGCGCCCAGGGCCACGGACTGGGTCACCGCTGCTGTGACACATCCCCCTGACACCAGCCCGGTACCGAGTACCCCACAGCCCTGGGGGGGCGACCCACTGGCAGTGACGGACTGGAGGTTGGGATTGGTGATATATATACCGCCCTCACTGCTAAGTGCCTAGATAACCAGTACGTAACAGGGCAGCCTCTCCGGCGACTACTTTTCCTAGGTGGAGTTCCCTGACTGAACTGAGGGTAAGGGGTTGCCAGAGAGCTGTGACTGTGTAAGCTCCGTCACAGATTTGTGACGGCGGGGGGATAGTTGTTTCCTTACAACTACCATATACATAGATGGCGGTATATGATACTATGTATCCTAAATCTATCTGTGGGGCAGGGAGTGCCATATTATACCCATGGCATACTATTACAGAGCCGTACACCAAAAAGTTAGGGTCTTTATTCTCAGTTACTACAAGGTAAGTCCTAAGTAACATACAGAGCTTGTATAATTAATCCTCTGGGACAAGTTCTTAAAGAGGACCTTGTTCAAAAGAATTAAATTAGATACCTTGGAGAAATCCCTGCTTTCCCCTGATTCTGCCGCTCTTTCCGTTTTTCTCTGTGTCGCTTCATTGCAGAGATATTCACTTTTATTTCTTCTGGAATGAAATATGTGAAATCTCTGCTTGTATTGCAACTGGATGTTTTTTTTAGAATCCTTTCTGGGGTGTATGCTTTAACTCCTCTCTCTCAGATACTGCCAATCACAGAGCAGTCTCAGATGCTGCTAAGCAGGATTTGGGAGGGAGGGGTGAAAGCACACATCCTTGAAAAGACTCTGAAGAAATGTCCAGTTGCACTACAAGCAGAAATGTCACATACTGCGCTCCAGAAGAAACAAATATGTATATCTCTGCAATGGAGTAATGCAGAGCAAAACGGAAAAGATCAGCAGAATAAGGATAGCTCAGAGATTTGGAGAAGGTATTTAACTCTTTTTTTTTAGCAAGTGACAGTTCCTCTTTAAACTAACATGCAGTTAAATAAGGAATACAAAAAGAAAATACGCTTCAGAATGAAATTCACGAGAACAAGCACAGTGCAGAAACACAGCAAGTAAGAGCTAGTTCACAGCCTTTTACATTACCATCAAAGTGAATGAGATTTCTGAAATCTAATGCACATTTAATATAATGTATGTACACAGTGACTCCACCAGCAGAATAGTGAGTGCAGCTCTGGAGTATAATACAGGATGTAACTCAGGATCAGTAATGTAATGTATGTACACAGTGACTGCACCAGCAGAATAGTGAGTGCAGCTCTGGAGTATAATACAGGATGTAACTCAGGATCAGTAATGTAATGTATGTACACAGTGACTGCACCAGCAGAATAGTGAGTGCAGCTCTGGGGCATAATACAGGATGTAACTCAGGATCAGTAATGTATGTACACAGTGACTCCACCAGCAGAATAGTGAGTGCAGCTCTGGAGTATAATACAGGATGTAACTCAGGATCAGTAATGTAATGTATGTACACAGTGACTGCACCAGCAGAATAGTGAGTGCAGCTCTGGGGTATAATACAGGATGTAACTCAGGATCAGTAATGTAATGTATGTACACAGTGACTGCACCAGCAGAATAGTGAGTGCAGCTCTGGAGTATAATACAGGATGTAACTCAGGAACAGTAATGTAATGTATGTACACAGTGACTGCACCAGCAGAATAGTGAGTGCAGCTCTGGAGTATAATACAGGATGTAACTCAGGATCAGTAACGTAATGTATGTACACAGTGACTGCACCAGCAGAATAGTGAGTGCAGCTCTGGGGTATAATACAGGATGTAACTCAGGATCAGTAATGTAATGTATGTACACAGTGACTGCACCAGCAGAATAGTGAGTGCAGCTCTGGTGTATAATACAGGATGTAACTCAGGATCAGTAATGTAATGTATGTACACAGTGACTGCACCAGCAGAATAGTGAGTGCAGCTCTGGTGTATAATACAGGATGTAACTCAGGATCAGTAATGTAATGTATGTACACAGTGACTGCACCAGCAGAATAGTGAGTGCAGCTCTGGAGTATAATACAGGATGTAACTCAGGATCAGTAATGTAATGTATGTACACAGTGACTGCACCAGCAGAATAGTGAGTGCAGCTCTGGAGTATAATACAGGATGTAACTCAGGAACAGTAATGTAATGTATGTACACAGTGACTGCACCAGCAGAATAGTGAGTGCAGCTCTGGAGTATAATACAGGATGTAACTCAGGAACAGTAATGTAATGTATGTACACAGTGACTGCACCAGCAGAATAGTGAGTGCAGCTCTGGGGTATAATACAGGATGTAACTCAGGATCAGTAACGTAATGTATGTACACAGTGACTGCACCAGCAGAATAGTGAGTGCAGCTCTGGGGTATAATACAGGATGTAACTCAGGATCAGTAATGTAATGTATGTACACAGTGACTGTACCAGCAGAATAATGTGTGCAGCTCTGGGATATAATACAGGACGTAATTCAGAATCAGTAATGTAATGTATGTGCCCAGTGACTGCACCAGCAGAATAGTGAGTGCAGCTCTGGGGTATAATACAGGAGGTAACTCAGGATCAGTAATGTAATGTATGGACACAGTGACTGCACCAGCAGAATAGTGAGTGCAGCTCTGGGATATAATACAGGACGTAATTCAGAATCAGTAATGTAATGTATGTACCCAGTGACTGCACCAGCAGAATAGTGAGTGCAGCTCTGGAGTATAATACAGGAGGTAACTCAGGATCAGTAATGTAATGTATGTACACACTGACTGCACCAGCAGAATAGTGAGTGCTGCTCTGGGGTATAATACAGGAGGTAACTCAGGATCAGTAATGTAATGTATGGACACAGTAACTGCACCAGCAGAATAGTGAGTGCAGCTCTGGAGTATAATACCGCCTATAAGAAACACAAAATACTTACTATCCTTTGTAGGTGGATTAATTATAGGACGTGGGAAGGTGAACTTTCACTTTATTGTCAGTTATATTACTGTAAAAAAGTAATAGAAGCCAACTCTGCTTTTTTCGGCGACATCTCCCTAGACATTTTGCAATACTGATTTCTGCCAATGATTAATCTCTGTCAAAATTTTTATTCACCTATTTTGCGCAGTGTTAATATCACCGGTGTCAGATTTTACACACAGGGAAGCCCATTTAATTGTTTTTGCATGCATGTCCTGTAAATGCCCTTCTCTTTTCAAATATGATTGTTAAACTCACGTTAATAAAACATTCAGCCAAAATTTGGCATCTGGCCATATATCCACAGCGATCTGACATCCCTCTACCAAACATTATGTCTTTTCTAACAACTATGTCCTACTGACGTACGTGAGCTATTCCAGCTGGCCGCGACACAAAGAATTATAAAAATTAGACCTCAGAATCTGATGTGAAATGGTAAAAAAATGCAGATAGATTGAAGAAAACATCGATTGATGCGCGCAGGGATTACCGGTGAGTGCCGATGATTACCGGTGAGTGCCGATGATTCCCAACAATTTTTAATAAATTATGTGGGTCAAAAAGACATGTCCTGCCACCTTTCTTGTAAAGATGGTATTGCGAATGACTGTGTCGTTAACTGGCAAACCTAATAAATAGCAATCATGTAAAGATGTCCTTTTACGGACGCAACTCCATTTTGAAATTTCGTTACTAAAAGTCGGATTTGGCACAGTGTCACCATAAGATAGCCCATGCTTTGCCTACCGGTCGTAAAACATTTTCGTGTTGCTGAGATGCTAATTCAAAGTTTACAACCAACATGGACTGGAGTCATGCTTCTGTCAAAATGTTATCCTAAGAATAGGACACCAATATCATAGTCGACAAATAAGTCATACTTGGTCATCAATTTTGTTTGGCACCATCAACGACCTCATGTGTATTCCATCCCCAATTATCTCCTGACAGTAGTTGTTGGTGTAAAATAAGGATCAGGCATATTGCACTTCAACATACCCAATTATTTGTTCCCGAAGAAAACATGATACTGCCAGAACGGTCTTTCTTATTCATCTTTTTCTGTGTTTGGGCATGCATGTTGGAAAAAATAGCTGTTGGCCAACATGTTTCAGTCACTTTTTATCTCGCGTGACTGTCCGTCTTTCAAGTGAATGGAGTTGTGCCTGGTAAATAATAAAGGAGAAGCCCAAGCGCTACGGCCTCATCAATCATCTGATGAGTTGAGGTTCTTGGAGTCGGACCTCCACTGATCTGAGATTGTTGTCCTATTCCAGGGATAGGCCACCAATATCATAGTAGGTAAACAAGTCCCATTAGCCATTCATTTTGTTGGGCACTTTCAACAATCTCATGCACACTAGACCCCAAATTATCCCCTGATGGCAGATGTTGGGGTAAGAGAAGAATTAGGTATATTGAATTTCAATATGCTCAATTATTTGTTCCCGGAGAAGATAAGATGCTGCCAGATCGGTCTTTCTTATTTCCCCTCACTTCAAGTTGGGCCAAAATCGAGCATGTAAAGAAGAATCAGCCATATTGAATTCTAGCATGCCCAATTATTTGTTACCGAAGAAGATAAGATACCACTAAAACAGTCTTCCTTGTTCTCCTCTTTTCATATTTGGACATATGTATTGTGAGAAATAACTGTTGGCCAATAAGTTTCGGTCTATACTTATCTCATGTCTTTGAAGTCAGTGGAGCTGAGCTTGGTTAACAATAAAGAGAAAGCCCTATGGCCATGGCCCCACCAATCATTTGTTGAGTTAAGGTCCTCCAACTGACTTGAGATTGTTGGAATATTTCCAGTATAGGCCATCAATATCATAGTCAACTGACAAGTCATCCTTAGCCATTAATTTTGTTGGGAATGGTCATTAATCCCATGTGTCGTGTTAGGTCCCATCTCCTGATGGTAGATGTTAGAGTAAGAGAAGAATCAGGCATATTGAAGTTCAACATGCTTGATTATTTTTTCCCAATGAAGGTAAGATAAAGCCAAAATAGTCTTTCTTATTCTCATCTCTTCATTTTTGGCCAAAGCTGAGCACGAATACCTGCATGGGAGTTGGAAAAATAACTGTGGCCAACAAGGTTTCACCCATTGCTTATCTCTGTGGATGGCTGTTTTTCAAGTTAATGGGACAGAGCTGCAATACTTCAAGTATGGAGCTGCACCTGATACACAATGAAGGAGATGCGGTACTCACCCAAGTGCCATGATCCCATCAATCATCCATTGAGTTGCAGTACTATGAGTCAGGCCTCCACTGATCTGATATCAACACCAAGACATTGAAGGCTAAAGCTGGCCACACACAAGTTTTAAGTCAGCCAGAGACGCTAATTTTGGTGGGTATGGTCAACAATGTCATGTTTTTTGGTGCCCTCAAATGTGTTCTGATGGCAAATATTTCAAAATACCCAATTCTTTTTCTTCCATAGAAGGTAAGAAGGGTCTGGCACAAGCTTATTTCCTTCTCCTTGTGAAATAAATAGTCATGCTTGGCCAAGCCATGAGCGAATAATTATGGTGGATTTTGAAGAAATAGTATGGGCCAACAAGGGTTCAGCCAACAGCTCTTGCGTATGAATGATCGGCTCTAGATAGATTGTCTTTTCTATTAGGAGAACTTATTATGATGTGTGTGAAAACTATGATGGGTCTGGGTTAATATTCTTAGACTTCTCTTTCCTGGTTACATAGAAATGTACCTGACTGTTTATGCAAAATTACAGTATTGTCAAGTAGTCGATGAAGTCAGCTTTTGGCCCATCATCCCTATTGTGACTGGGCAGCTGCTCTCTGCGGGATCAAAGTCCAAACTAAGCCATCAGACAGATATGGTTCTATGACTTTGACCCATGGCAAACTGTCCAAGCTCAGCGCAGATTTCTGGCTCCTACCGATGACTTCACCCAGGACTTCTTCGAGTACAGCTGTACTTATTTTATCAGTGTCTGATTAGTAGTTGGAGACCATTTTTTCCCATTCCACGCAGACAGTAAGAGGTTCGAGAATGAAAAACAAACAATGAGGGCTGCCATAGATCTCATAGAGTATTATTTACGGAAATCTC
This sequence comes from Dendrobates tinctorius, assembly GCF_039654945.1. NCBI lineage: Eukaryota > Metazoa > Chordata > Amphibia > Anura > Dendrobatidae > Dendrobates > Dendrobates tinctorius. The sequence goes on from NW_027361688.1 coordinate 10,517,852, forward strand.
AAATGTAAAAAACGCCTACTATGGTCCATTATCTACCTTATAATACATGCACTATTATCAGTCATATGTTAAAGATGCTCCGACAATGAGAAATAATCGTAAATCCACAGTCAATTGTGATCTTTGTGCCTCAAGAACCTATTTCTTTACACTTGATTTGATCAAATTCTCATACCGCAATGTACTTATTGTACCAAGAACAAGGAAAAGATGTCTGGAAGACAAGAACGTGGTCGTTTATACTCCCCCAACACAACCTGCGACTTTCACTCTTTTTCATGTTCTATGATCATTTTGTTAAGACTTTGCCTCAAGAGAAACTTTGTTCCTGATGCCAAGGTTTACCTAGTTTACTTCTTTTATGACAGATGAAAAACATGAAGATGGATGTCTTATCGTGTTGTCGCTTGGTCTATTTAGTCAAAAAGAAGAGAAAAAGCAGTAGGAGACGGTGGAAGACACTGTATCCTTGCATGCTTCTTTGAGTCTCCGAGAAGTGATGTACATGCGTGACCATATGACCATATTTTCACATTCCCACAGCTCCATAATGCAAAGCCACAGGGACTCCATATGTCTTCATATAGTGTCCCTTTGAATGTTTCTGCCATGCTCATGAGGCCTTATGTAGAGTAAAGCAGACCATACACATTTAACCGACGTTTGTCAAACACACCAAATTCGGTGAGGTTAAGAAACTACCCAAAGTGATTGTGGTCTCCCGATCCCACACCTTATTGAGCAGAGATAAAAAGGGTCATGCAGTTGGGTGTGGAGATCAGTGTGGTTGATTCTTTACTCCTGAAGGACGCTGTCCCTTTCCTTACTGAAAAAATATGTGCACCCAGTTAAAGGAGCACGTTTATGGTCCAGATTAGCCACCATTCAGCTGGTATCTTGAACACGTTCTGGTGTAGAGAATGTTACTTCACCTATCGCCTGAGGACACCATACACATTACATAGATCATTGTTGTTCTCATTAATATTGTCTTTCCCAAGTCTTCTAACTACTCTCCCATACACAGGAACGCTTGGCACCACTGAGTGTTCCTGTATTTCGAGAACAGAAGGATTAAACCATTGGATAGCCAATCCTTCTCTCTTTCAGGATCGTCTGCTGGGGAGAGATGAATGGTTGCCACACAGTCTAGACTGAAAGGATATCCAGCCAATATCTGCAGGTTCGGCCAACTTTAGTCTAACGGGTATGGGGTGGTCTTTATTCCAGGTCTTCACTGGAATACCCAATGCCGCCCATTAATGTGACACATAAACAAGGATCAGTAGAGGTCCTTGAGCTCATAGGAAGTAAAATGGTGCTTATCACATTATTTTCCGATATGACCAGATCTCTGGTCTTCCTTTGCTTTCTTCTGTTCTGCGCAAGCCCAACTATTGCCATATACAAACTGTAGGTTCTCTTGTAACTGAGCATACACTGGACCTGTCCAGAATGAGATGGATTGGGTTGATGAGCCATGGGTTGATCACGCGGGCTGCTGCTAACTTCCAACTCTCCATTGAACTCAACTTGGGAGCGATAGTCATAAGCTGACACCCAACTACAAACGTTGGTCAACTGTTCATGCCGCCATAGTTCAAGAAATAAGCACAGAAAGGAGAAAGGTCTAATGATGAACAATTTTTAAAGGGTTAAATGAGTGCAAGGAAGACCAGATTTCCGGAGGTAATGGCTGCCGTTGGTGGGCGTTGATAGTTCCATACGTGTCAAGCAAAATTTAGCATTTTCATTTTCCGAGCCCCGGCCACAGCTGTGTTCATGGTTTGGAGGCAGGCCAACAACAGCCAGCTGAACGACAGTGGACCTCAGATGATAAGCTTGCATTAGAGGAGCCCGGCTAATCATGTTTTCTGAAAGAGGCTCAGGTTTCGAGAAGCTGACAAAATATCTTCAGCCGCTGGTGTATTAAAATATTAAAATAGCACTGACTGAAAAGCATTGCGTTTTCATTAGCAGAAAGGGGGCTGAAGTGTGTGCTTGGAATGAATTCATTGAGAAGGTAAAAGGCGACGATCTATTCATTACACGATATTGAAAAAGCTCGCTCTGGCATTGTAAACCTGCTTTTATAGTTTATACATGTACAGGAGACAAAGAAAAAAGCCCTGGCAGACTGAGACCCACCAGAATTCCTGAGCAAATAAGTTTAACGGCTGGGCATTGGGAGCACGGAGGAGCGGACAAAGAATGGCAAGACTGAGGGTCAGGCACAAGCAGAAGGGGCCGATTGTTTCAGTCACACCAATTTTTGGGGGGTTTTGTGTAAAGAACTCAGCTGTCAACACTTGACACTTTTGTTAGTCAAAGAACCACCAAGGACCTTCGAGAGAGGGAAAATGAGGACAAGTCAGGGTTGGCACACCACCTTGTAAACCATAGAAAGTTATTGTCTTTAGCCATTAATGGCCAATAAAGAATATCACTTGAGATAAAAAAACTACCAATAATCCAAATACGGACTATTTTTTATTTTTATTTACAAAAATACTACCTTAGAAGGGTGATAAGAACACACTATTACAGCACACCATTGGCTGCAGCCAAAAGTTTATATGAAACGCCGAGACTAAAATATTGTTCATAAACGTAGCAGATTAGATTTTCTACCGATTGTCTTTCAATAGGTGGCATAAAAGATAACTATATATCTAATTAGTGTACCCATCGTTGAATGCCTTCAGTCTACTCTCATCATATCCTTCGGAACGTGAGCCTTAGAGGTGGTCAATGACCTACTTGACCAGTAGACTTCCATGCCAAGAAAAAAGGTCTTTTGCAGGGTGCCACTGCACAGAAAAGTGTAACCAAAAGTATGAAAAAAAATTAGGCCACTAAGACTCTTTTAGCTCAATGTTTGGCAAAATATTCCTGGAACTTTTCACACCACACATGTCAAATCTAGAGCTCTAACGTCAAGGGAATTGGATTCAACAGAATTAGGCCACTCCTGTAACGCCGTTCTGGGGCCTCTATCTGAGAGATCAGGCAAACGGAGTCCAAGCATGACATTTTTTACTCTCCTTGGCCTCTTTTTTGGTTGTGTCTTGTCTATTTTGCTCAACACAGTAGCGTAGACTTGGCATTGGAAATTATCTATTATATAATATCCAGCTCAGAAAGATTTACATCGGTAGAAAGTAGATCAGATGGAGTCAATTTGTACCACTTAAGTCTGTGTTTGACTCCATCTAGGTATGTCTTAATCCAATTTTTCGAAGATTCAGACAGAAGCTCTAATTGCCGCTGTCAATCACTATCAAGATTACGTTGAGTAGTCACCAGCTTCCATCATCTCTGATGGGTTTACATAGCAATCAGGGATCTCCTGAAGGCTCCTGTAACTGCCCTGTTAGGTCTTCTGTGAAGCCCAGCCAAAGGCTGAGATTCATATGAGAATCGAAATTTCCCTATATACTGCAATACTGTGTTATTACAGTATATAGTATAAGATGACAAAATGATCACAGGTTCAAGTGCCTTAAGAAGACTAAAAGGAAAAACTAAAAATAATAAATAAAGGTGCTATTGACATGAAATTCTCTCCGGATGTCAGTAACAACCCATCCAATCCAAATAGGCAAAGAAATCATCCATAGATGATAGAGGGAAAAAGTTTTGAGCACATGAAGAAAGAGAAATGCAAAAAACCATGGAATGTCATGACACTAGCTGAAATCTATCAGTAATTAGAAAGCAATCCTGCCACTTACTGAAAAATAATATCAGCAGGGGTTCAACTGATGGCCTATAAAAAGTTGTCTCATTACCAAGGTGCCACACAAGAAACATTTCCTGATGGGTAAAATCAGTGAGCTGTCTCAAGACCTTTGCAACCTTATTGTTGCAAAACATACTGATGGCATTGGTTACAGAATAATTTATAAACTACTAAAGATTCCAGTGAGCACTGTTAGAGCCATAATCCAGAAGTGGAAAGATCATCATTTCACCATAAACTGCCCACAACCACATACTCCTGCTCAAGATTTCAGAAAGAGGAGTGAAAAAAATTATTAGAAAAGTTGTCCAAGAGCCAAGGACCATCTGCGGAGAGCTACAGAAAGACTGGAGTTAGCAGGTACAATGGTTTCATAAAAAACAATAAGTAATGCACTCACCCTCCATGGCGTCTATGCACGTTCACTAAGCAAGACTACATTGCTGAACAAAACTCATGTTCTAGTGTGTTTATCGTTTGCTCAACAACAATTAGACAAGCCTGTGAAATACTGGAAGATTACAGTCTGGTCACATGAGACCAAAATTGAGCTCTTTGGAGGTCATAATATACACCATGATTGGAGGCCAAAAGGCACTGTATATCATTGGCAAACTTCATATGAGTGAAGGAAGAATGAATAGATAAATGCACTGAGATATTCTTGACAAAAATCTGCAGCTATCTACCAGGATGCTGTAGATTAAACGAGGGTGGACATTTCAGCAAGAAACTCTCAAATGGTTTGAGAGAAATAAAATAAAGCTGCTAGAATGGCCCAGCCAATCACCGGAGCTGGAGCCAATAGAAAATGTATGGAAGGAACAAAAGCTGAGCGTTCATAGAAGGAGCCCACGGAAGCTTCAGGATGGGGAGAGTGTTTGTGTGGAAGAATGGACCAAAATCACACCTGAGCAATGTCTGCGACTAGTTTCTCCATACAGGAGATGTTTTGAAGCTATCATCACCAACAGAGGCTTTGAACAAAGTTTTAAATAAATTTTAAATAGATTTCAGTAAGCGTGTATATATATCTATATATATATATAGATATATATACATACATGCACAAATGTTTAAAATATGTAGATACTTGTAAAAATATAAATATTCTAATTTAATAAATGATAATCATGTGACAAAAAAAAAATCCAATCCGGCCTATTAAAATATAAAATTATTGAAACCATATGTTAATTGGCAAAAAAGAAAAAAAAACATTGTAATACCGGAATTGCGTTTTCTTGTTGCCACGCTTCCTAAAAAAACATTACGATAGTAAGGCCGGTTTCACATTAGCGCTTTTTAAGCGCACGCACGGCCGGGGGTAGCTCCGCCCCCGAGCCGGCTCTCTGCCCGGCGTGCCCGCCCCTTGCTTGTCGCGCCGCCTACTAGCGGACAGCGGCGCCTGCGATCGGCGCACCCTATCTTTAGCATAGGGTGCGCAGATCGTGCGCAGGCCGTGCGCTAGTTGCGCTTTGACCTGCGCTGCGCACTTTTGACGGTGCGCCGTGCGCGCCAAAATCAAACTTTTTGGATTTTGGCGCGCACGGCGCACCGTCAAAAGTGCGCAGCGCAGGTCAAAGCGCAACTAGCGCACGGCCTGCGCACGATCTGCGCACCCTATGCTAAAGATAGGGTGCGCCGATCGCAGTCGCCGCTGTCCGCTAGTAGGCGGCGCGACAAGCAAGGGGCGGGCACGCCGGGCAGAGAGCCGGCTCGGGGGCGGAGCTACCCCCGGCCGTGCGTGCGCTTAAAAAGCGCTAATGTGAAACCGGCCTAAGCGATCAAACCTGTATCAATAAAAGCAGCAGCTCGCTGTGCAAAAAATCCAAGGCCTTCATACTCCATTAGGGATGGAAAAATCAAAAAGTTATGGGTCTTAAGAAAATGGTGATAGAAACTTTTTTTTTTTTTTTTTTTTTTGCAGATTTCAGATTTTTTTCACTGTTAAAATAGCAAAAAAAAAAACTGGACAAGTTCAGTATCGTTATAATCGAAGTGGTGGAGAAAATGATCTTACCGGGTCATTTTCACAGCAAAATTAATAGTGTAAAAACGAAACCCAAAGCACAATGGCAGAATTGCATTTTTTTTTTTTTGCAATTTCAGCACACTTTGGATTTTTTTCCCTGTTTTTCACTAAATTATATGGTAAAATTAATATTGTTATTCGAACCTACAATCTTTGTGCAAAAAAATAAAAATAAAAAAGTAATGGCTCTTGGAAGAAGGGTAGGAAAAAAATGAAGAAGCTTTCTGGGTGGAGTTAGGGTTATTCATGGGCTGGACATAAACATTTTTCTGCCAACACCAATGTTGGTAAATCTGAAGGGTTGGACTCTTGGATTTCAACATGTCCAATCCTCGTCTGGCAGCAGGTTATGCTCTTCTCATCATTGAGAGCACATGTCCATTGTAATTGGCCATGGAGAAGTCTTGGCCTACAGCTTTGACTTTTTTCTTGCATGTGACCGCTGCAGCTTGCTATCGACCGCAGCGGTCATGACACATGATTGGAGGAGGCTGATTATCCATTTTCTATTTCCGTGTGGATTTTGTATGCAACATTTGAATGGAGTTATAAAAATCCCATTCACTTACACTGTACTGTCTATAAGGCCAGGTTTACAAGAGCGTATTTTTGTCTGGACAGCATCGGGACATCACTCAGTTACAAATATTGGGATTGGCAGTGGCGTACCGCTAATGGTGGCAGACCACACAATCACTATGGGAATCGTTAGTCGGGGGGCCCGTCTTTATGCTTTCATACAGTTGAAAGCAATGAAGGAACAGGGAGACATCAGCACTGTCCTCCATCATCAGCGGGTGCAATGACGTTATTACATTACCCCCACTGTGTGGAGCTTCAGAACACGTGCAGCAGAGACCAGAGAAGCAGGGGAATGGGGGAGAGGTGAGCATTTTTTTTTTTAAATTAAACAACAAGACACGGGAGAAGGGGAAACAGTTACAATGGTGGGCCTGCGATAGGGAACGGGGACGTGGAGACCTCCTGCACTCCCCTGAGTCAGTGTCCCTCACACTCCTAACGTTCCCTAGGCTGATTCCGCACCGGGCGCCGATCAGGATACCTGTCATGCTAGCACACCCTACACCTATCCCTTGCTAGGGAGCTGGGTGATGCAGGCACTGGCCCCACCGCTGTACTAATACACACCAGGGAAAAATACAAACAGGGAAACACCACTTAGCTTTGCTCTGTTGCTCTTGCTCCCAGCAACAGAGTCCACCACCAGAATGCAGCTTTCCTCCTGAATAGCTGCCACCAAGCTCTGTCAGAGCTGCAAGGAAATCCCCTCTGACTCCTTCCACAACAGGGCTCTGACTGAGCTGCCAGGACCTCTCTCTAGATCCTTCCTCCACCAAGGATGGTTGAAATGAACACTATCACCAACAGTGATTGCAACACCTGACACTCTTTTATAGCAGAGCCAGAGCAATCACCTGCTTTATAATAAGAAACCAGAGTGCAATGACGCTCACCACCACTGGGGGCAAACCAGAACAAAAGACACCACTGTGTAATAATCCTAGTGGCCACCGGGGCAAAAACAAACTTAAGCACACAGCTTAAGGAAAAAAAAAAGGTTACATGTGCTTTTATCTGTCATGATCCAGCATGGATCATGACAACTCATTGGGGTGATCATACTGTTTGAAGCGCTTTGTGGGGGCCCATTATACTGTTTGGGTGGCTATTTGGGGGCCATTTTACAGTTTATAGAGCTATGTGGGGGCCATAATACTGTTTATAGAGCTATGTGGGGGCCATTATACTGTTTATAGAGCTATGTGGGGGTATTACATTGTTTGAAGGACTATCTGGGATCCATTATGTTTGAAGGGTTATGTGAGAGCCATAATATTGTTTAGGGGGCTATTATACTTTATCGGTGCCATTATATTGTATTGAGGGCCATCATAAAATGTGGTGGGCTATGTGGGGGGGTCATTATAATGTTTGGAGGACTATGTGGGGGTGAATATAATGTTTGTAGGGCTATGTGAGGGGCATTATATTGCTTGAAGCACTATGTAGGGTCCATAATAATGTTTGGAGGGTTAGGGTATGTGCACACGCTGTGAAATCTGCTGCGGTTCCGCAGCGTTTTTGGCCCTGCGGAAACGCAGCGGATTCTGCTGCGTTGTACAGTACCTTTATTTCCTATGGAAATAAAAAAACGCTGTGCACATGCTGCTGATTTTTCCACGCGGTTTTGCTGCGGTTTACAATCTGCAGCATGTCAATTCTTTTGTGCAGAACCGATGCGGTTTCACAGCTCATCCATTATGAGGTGTAAAACCGCAGGCAAAACCGCAGAAAGTCCTGCGGATTTATCTGCGGCTTTCACTACAAAATCCACAGAGCCAAAAAACTCTGTGTGCACATACCCTTACGTGAGAGCCATAATACTGTATAGGTGGGTATTATACTTTGTGGGTGCCATTATACTGTATTGAGGGCCATTTTATTGTGTGGTGGGCTATGTGGTGGTCATTGTACTGTTTGGAGGGCTATGTGGGGGTCAATATACTGTTTGGAGGGCTATGTGGGGGACATTATCCTATTTGTAGGGCTATGTGGTGGTCATTATCCTGTTTGGAGGGCTATGTGGTGGCCATTATACTGTTTGGAGGGCTATGTGAGGGTCATTATACTGTTTGAAGAGCTATGTGGTGGTCATTATACTGTTTGGAGGGCTATGTGGTGGTCATTATACTGTTTGGAGGGCTATGTGAGGGTCATTATACTGTTTGAAGAGCTATGTGGTGGTCATTATACTGTTTGGAGGGCTATGTGGTGGCCACTATACTGTTTGGAGGGCTATGTGGTGGCCATTATACTGTTTGGAGGGCTATGTGGTGGTCATTATACTGTTTGGAGGGCTATGTAGTGGCCATTATACTGTTTGGAGGGCTATGTGAGGGTCATTATACTGTTTGGAGGGCTATGTGGTGGCCATTATACTGTTTGGAGGGCTATGTGGTGGCCATTATACTGTTTGGAGGGCTATGTGGTGGTCATTATACTGTTTGGAGGGCTATGTGAGGGTCATTATACTGTTTGGAGGGCTATGTGGTGGCCATTATACTGTTTGGAGGGCTATGTGGTGGTCATTATACTGTTTGGAGGGCTATGTGGTGGCCATTATACTGTTTGGAGGGCTATGTGGTGGCCATTATACTGTTTGGAGGGCTTTGTGGTAGTCATTATACTGTTTGAAGAGCTATGTGGGGGCCATTGTACTGTTTGGAGAGCTATGTGAGGGTCATTATACTGTTTGAAGAGCTATGTGGGGGCCATTGTACTGTTTGGATGGCTATGTGAGGGTCATTATACTGTTTGGAGAGCTTTGTAGGACATCATTTTGCTCGTTTATTGGGCCCTTGCTGACATTTTTATATCTACAGTGTGAGCTGTCATAAGCGCTGCCGGGATTTATAAATTTGGTTTGTCAGTAAACCCACCATGAACATCCGAAGAACGATGCCCGTATAGGTCGCTGGTGCTGCAATTACATGGCTATTACAAGGATTTTAACCCTTTCACCCCAGGGCGGTTTTCCATTTTTTACTTTTTTCCTTCCCTTCTTCCAAGAGCTATAACTCTCTTATTTTCCCATCCTTATAGCCGTACGATGGCTTATTTTTGTTGTTGGATGAGTTGTACTTTTGAGTGACACCATTCATTTTACCACAAAGAATACTGGAAAGCAGGAAAAAAAAAAAAAGTCCAAGTATATTGAAATTGTAAAATAAAGTTAAATTCCACAACATTTTTTTTGTTTTTTTTTATTTATATATGCAGATACCAAACATGTCTAGGTTTTTTTTCATTTAAGTGGTGAAAAAAAATTCAAAAAAAGTTTTAGTTTTGTCACTATTTTACGACGCCGGTACCATTTTCATTTTTCGCGGCTATAGGGCCGTGTGAGGGCTTATTTTTTGCGCCCTGAGTTGATGTTTTTGCTAATACTATTTTGGGGCAGATACATGATTTTGATCGCCTCTTATTGTGTTTTATTGCAATGTTACGGCAGCCAAAAAAAACGTAATTCTGGCGGGTTTTTTCTCGCTACGCCATTTACCGATCAGATTAATACTGTAAGGCCATAATACTGTGCATGTGCAGGGTGCTGTGGAGGAAGTCAATGTGGGGGTATCACGCTGAGTTTATTGGGGAGCACTTTTGCTGACATCTTACTTTACAGGGGTCTTGAAAGGGATATCTCAGTGCATAGGAACACTGAGCAAAATTACTTTCTAAGGGCTGTAAAGTCATGAAATATCTTCTTTTTTTGGGGGTGGAGGTTGTGGCAATTAGGGCTTATACTATGAGGCCCTACGATTTCTATGTACACCCTGGGGGGTTAGGTATTTTTAACCAGAATATTACCTATTGTATACATCAAGTTTTGATTACAGTGCAGTAAAAAAAAGTTATCCATAATGCAAATTCAAAAATCGAAATGTTAATTGTTTTTTTTTTTCAATTCACAAAATGGAAAGTGAATGAACAAAGAGAAATCTAAATGTCATCAGTATTTGGTGGACGCCCATTGCCTTCATCACTTCTTCTCGCTACTTGTGACTTGCACAAAGTTTTTGAAAGAACTTTTTCAGGAGGTTGTTCCAAACATCTTGGAGAACCAACCCCAGATCTTCTGTGGATGTCGCTTGTGCAAATCCTTCTGTCTCTTCATGTGATCCCACACAGACCAGATTATGTGAGATCATTGCTCTGCGGGGGCCGGATTATTACTTCCAGGGCTCCTCGCTCTTCTTTAGGCTGAAGATTGTTCTTAATGGCATTGGTTGGATGTTTGGAGACTTTGTCCGGCTGCAGCACAAATTTGGAGTTTGTCAGACGCCTCCTTGATGGTATTACGTGATGGTTAACTAGCTACCTATTTCTCATCTCCCACAATTGTCTTCACATTATCTTTTCTCTGGAGCATTTTAGAGAAAATCACACCTGATGGACTTTTTAGATTGTCTAGCCTAACAAACCTATCAAGTTGATTACTTTTGGAGCAGTTTTTGAGCTAAAATCCTGGAGCAGAGCTTTAGTAAAATTCGTAAAAGTGTCCTGTGAGGTGCAAAAATATGTAGAGCCCTCAATAAATGTGGCACATAGCATTTTAGTTTGTGAATCTGCCCCCTACCACTTGAGTTTTTTTTTTTCTTATTTAAGTGCTGCTTTCTGGATCCTTTTGGGAGACTTGATAACTCTTTCAGGAGTCTAAGGGTATGCACACTCAAAGAAGGGTATGTGCAGACAAAATCTTTTTCAGGTGGGTTTAGCTCATTGCCCACCTGAAAAAGCTCCTTAGAAACGTTAAAAAGAATATGCACTGCAATTTGAGCATCTTCCAGTTTGCAAAATCACAAAGAGGTCCCGCATAGATAAAAAAAAAACAGCAGTGGCAAAGCCGCCTCAAAAATGTATTGAAAAATGGTCAAAAAAAGACGCTTCAGAAAAAAAACAATGTGTGCGATTTCCTGAAACATCTTCTGCTTGAAAAAAAACTTGTCGGATTTGTCTGAGTTTAAAAGATGTTGTGTTTATGTACCCTAAAGCACGCTAGCCAACTCGGAGGCAAACTTTTTTTAGAAGGAGAATTGCAGGAATCATAATCAAAACTACTTTTTAGTGGCTTTGCTCCTTCCACTCCTTTTTCATGCCTTCCAGAAGCCTCTCATTCAGACAAATCAGATCTCTTGCTTTGCACTGCTGAGGGGCAAACACCCTGAAACACGTGTCTGCAACTAGAGTATCTTTCTTGGCTTTTATTCAAAGACATGTGGCAGGGCTCGTTAAAGGGTATTGATATTGACTTTTAGGATTGCTACTTCTAATAGGTAACGCTAGAGTTCAAGTCCTCTTCCTCTCTGAAGAGACAATTTGCCACATTGCCAGAAGTGAGAGGTGTTGGGAGACTTGATACCCCCTTTGGAAGTCTAAAGTATCTCCCCTTTTTCTTGGAGGTATCCCATTTCTTTCAGGATTTGATCAAAATTGTCACAATTATATTTTTTGTCCTACGTTAAAGAAAAACAAAATCTCCATCCTTGGGTTAAACATGCCGTCTTACTGGGATGATGAGTAGGAAATGTGCCTCCTAGCAGGGAACCGTGAGAAGAAAACCAAATTACCAAGTCCATCTGTATCACTCATTGCACATGGAAAAAATGACATCTGCCCCTCTTTTTTTTTTTTTTTTTTAAAAAGTTTCCTTTGGAACCATTATGGGAAATGCTGAATACGAGTATTACACATACTCTATAGAGCCAACAATGGAAAAATAGATTGGTTTGCTACATCTGGAGACATGGACCGACTTTGAAGTGGCTGGGAACCTCTTCTCGTACATAAAGCTGCCATTGAATAGACAATTTAAAAATTTGTCATAAAAACTGTTTTGTTTTTTGTATTTTGCAATTTTATTTTTTTTTAGTTTTCTGATTTTCGACATTGGATGTTTTCACTATGGGTACAATGGCTACATCCAGGATTGTATAATGTCATTTCTGGTTGTCAGGACATAGTGGAAGATTGTGGACACACCACTGAGGTTACTGATACATATTTCTCAACCATCACGAATCGGCCTGAACACACTTTTGCTAGATTTTTGCACAGTCCCAGTTTCACCACTTTTGAGTATCTTCTTAGATTGTCAAAGGCTCAGTGCTCTCATAGCCATATTGTGCTATTCGGACGCTCGGTTGAATGGCGCCACTTACACATGCCAATCACCAATTACTTGTAAGTGCTCTTTTTCCTTATCTTTGTTATTGGTTTTGATTGTATAGGCATATAACAATACACAAACTGCATCAAATAACCCCTGAGGAAGCTGTCAATATACAGCGAAACGATTGAAAATTATTCTCAAAAATTATCTTCTTTTTCAACTCATTTTCAGGCATTTGTTCGATGTCATAACGTACCTAATTTTTTTATTTTTTATTTTTAGTTATAGTATTGTCTGTTTATATAGCATTTTGGCTGTGTACTTGCACCTTGTATTAATTTATACACTTTTTACTTTTTTTATTCAATAAAATATGGCATAAATTTGCACTTTTTAATCATTTCCATCCATAGGTGGGTCTATTATTTTAGTGGCCACATTTTGGGGTGTTTTTTTTTACTTTCTGGATGGTCTTTATACAGACTATGTTCACACTGGCCATGGAAACAAACAAAACCAAAGAAAAGACAATGTGTGTATATACCCTAATGAAAATAAATAAGTAAAAGCAAGGGCATTAAACATAGGGTACTTAGTAAACACTATTTTTAATCAAAAAAGCAATAAAGCTGTCCCACTGCAACAAGGTGTAGCCCGTTGGGACAGTAACTACACTCTCTAATGTTAAAACCTACTTAGTGTGAACAGTGGCAGAGAGTCACCGGGTACAATGCGGTACATCTGCTCGGAGGAACATTAGCAGTTCTTTCATCTCATCCAGGGGTTCTGTCTTCTGTTTTACGGTGCCTAGCTGGAACCAATATCGCTTCTTTTCGCTGCTCCAGCTGCCCTAGAACACACTATCCACACACGGGAAGAGTGTGCCACAACCTGAACTCTTCCAGACCTCCTTTACATCCATCTCTCAAGAACAAACACTTGGACTACAGAGCCCTCTTGAATAAATTACATACTGAACAGCCTTGTTGTTTCACTAGGGTAAAAGAGGTAAGGAAGGAGATGTTGTATATCTCTGGTACTTGTTATTTTCCAGGTAGGTAAATGATGTCACGTTCAATCTGTTTGTTACATTATTTTGCTTCCTTTTCTTCCTAATGTTATGCTACAGTGTTGTTTCAATATCCAGTTCATGATCCTTTAAAAGCTGATTTCAACTGCTGTTCTGCATATATTAAAACAGTCTGTGGACAGTATTTTCCAGTCTGGACACTGGCGATAATTAGGGGTAGAGAGGTTCAGACAGGAAAAGACTCAATACTCAATAGAGTGCACAAACTTTTTTTCTGAGCAGCAGTTAAAAGCAGCTTCTAAAGGAGCATGAACTAGACATTGAAACAGCACCACAGCATAGCATCTGTGGGAGAGTAGGAAGCAAAATAAGGTAATTAAGGTAATCAATTAGTGATTGGTAGGTGTTCGACACCCATCACTCCCACCGATCAGCTGTTATTTACTCCAGCGGCCACTGAATATAAACATTTTGAACAGAGCACCAAAGAGCAGCTTCATTTAGCGTGTAGCAGCCACAACAGCTCCTGTTCTTTGGAAAGGACAATCCCTTTAAAAACCACTTACATTTATCTCAGCCCCCTAAATGAGCACCGATCATTGACAACATGCAAGGTGATTGGTTCTTGCCTAATGACCTGTTCACACTGGCCGGCGCTGGGGGGATAGAAAGATTGTTAACGATCGTTCTGTCCCCATGCCACCTTCATGTTGTTGGCAGCACATTTCCTGTTTAACCTGAGCAATGTGCTGCCGAAAACAGTGATTTCTTTATACCACCATAAATTATCAAAAAAGCAGACCAACCAATTGGCCCATGTACGTAAATGGATCCTAAAAGTAGCTAGCTGTATATCTGAGCAAATTCAATGTACAGAGTTGGGTAGAGTACTGTATATATTTACCGAATATCAATCTCCATATTGTGTCTGTAATGCTCACTGGGAAGTCAAGCACGCCTGCAGCCATTGATAGCGTTTAATTGCTGCTGCTCCACTACCGCAATGTGCATTCACCAGATAAGGACTAATTCACAAAAAAAATGAGGCCGAAAAACAATGGAAAAATCACCGCACACTAATCATACACATATTTCACAGGTTACGTGTGAAATTAAAAGAAAGCGCTAATTATTCTAACACCGTGATGACAGCAAACATGAAACTGGCAGCTCGTAGGGAGATTTATTGTTTTTGTTCAAGGACATATAAAGTAGTTTATGTTTTTATTTTTATTGGGTGAGTAACGACCCATTAGACCCCTTAGATTAGGAGCTGAACGCTTTCTCAGGATCACTTTTAGGATGGCTTATAGGCCCAATCTTTATAATAGGGACGTAACAGGAGGTAGATTTGTTCCAGGGAGATTCAATCATCTAAATGGGGCTGCTTTGACAGCAAACTCATGGATTTCTGCAAGCCCAAGCCCAAGTAGTTTATGTTTTTATTTGGTGTGCAACGACCCATTAGACCCCTTAGATTAGGAACTGAACGCTTTCTCAGGTTCACTTGTAGGATGGCTTATAGGCCCAATCTTTATAACTGGGACGTAACAGGAGGTAGATTTGTTCCAGGGAGATTCAATCATCTAAATGGGGCTGTTTTGACAGCAAACTCATGGATTTCTGCAAACCCAATTCATAGAAATGTGACAGTCACCGAAATTTCCTCAAAGGGATGGCCAGAAGATAATGATCCTTGAGTTAACACTAGGAATAGATTTACCCATATAAGTCATGAGTTACATTATAGACGACATTTATCATTCATAGGCTAAGTAATAAATGTAGGATTGTTGGAGATCGACCCAGAGGGAACCTCATCGATCCCAACAATGGAGGCTCCTATGTAGATGGAGCATTTGTGACCATTCACCGTCAATCAGAGAAGCCCCCTTCCTTCTCAAGAGCGGTAAGACTACCCACATCAAACATTTATCAACCAGAGAAAGAGGTGAGTTTTTAGTTTACTGCATCAAGCCATAGGACAATGGCATACACAATGGATGCTGAGAACTGAGGGGAAAGGAAGTTCCGGCACCTATAGTGCTGGCTGGATGCTGAGAAGACATTGTTTACTCAAAAAGCTCAAAAAGAATGAGCAGTCAGACTTCGCTGCAGTTGGTCACCCATGCCATCAAACATTTAGCAACGAAAGAGAGAGGCGAGTATTCAGTTTCGTGCAGGCTAGCCATAAAACAATAGATGCTGAGAAATGAGGAAAAGGACGGTCCAGCACCTATAGTGCTGGCTGAATGTTGAATAGGAGGGACTGTCCATTCCATAAGCTCAAAAAGAGTGCACAGGTTATTCAGCGAAAAAAAAACACAACAAACTAGTATGTACATCAAGAAAGATGCCAAGGGGCCATTACTGTATGTTTTTATTAAGGTACAAAATTTGGGATTCCATGGGCCCCCCAGAGAAAATAATTCTTAGGGCTCCACTTCCGCCACACATACAAAACATATCAATAATAACCAATAAGATATAGACCCTTGAGGAAAGTGATTGGCTTCACAGTCCCCTATCGGGTTGTCTTCTACTGGATTTTTTGAGGCTGGACCCATTGAAGGATCCTCCAGTACTCTTACATTCTTCTCAATCCTGGGAAATTTGTATCTAAATGATGTGCAACTTGGATCTACTGTCTCAGGTCTCCAATTTTTGCTATTGGAGAACTAATTTGCATACTTTTTACCCACAGAGCATTGCCTGTACGTAAATCTGTATATACCAGCTGGAACTCCTCAATAAGAACAAGTACCCACCTGATTTTTGGATGGGATGTGGAAGTCTTAGTAAAAATATATAGTGCCTTCTTCTTTGGCCGAACTGTTCATTTAAAGGGAATCTGTCAATAGTTTTTTGGTATTTAATCTGAGAACAATATATTATAGGGGCAGAGACCCTGATTCCAGAGGTGTCACTTACTGAGTTGCTTGCTGTAGTCTTGATAAGATTACAGTTTTATCGGCGGCAGATGTAGCAGTTATCTGAATGCTGAGCACATTATAACTCCGCCCCCACACCACTGATAAGCTGCTTTCTGTCTATACAAAGGGTAAACAGAAAGCTGCCAATCAGTGATGGGGGCGTGGCTCAGTGGCTGGACTACCTACAGCAGGTCTACCAGTCCTCTAAAGATAATTTCCTGCTGATAAAACAGTGATTTTATCAAAACTACAGCAGGCAGCCCAGTAAGTGATACATCACTGGAATCAGTGTCTCTGCCCCTACATTATGTTGCTCTCAGATTAGGTGGCAAAAATCTGGTGACAAATTCCCTTTAATTTAATAAAGATTTTGGATAATTTTTAAAAAGTCTTGGCGTAGGGCTGACCTAATCATGTTCTCGGATGTAGGTCTTCAGTCCCCCAGAACACAGTGAACGGAGGCCTGAAGTCTCTAACAAACTTATCTCTTCACTGGCATATTCAAAGAAAATCAATTAACACAGTGCCAGGCAACATTATTGACCTTGCTGTGAAAAAAAAAAATGCTTTCATATTAGCTCTGTCCTCAAGGGACCCGATGTCTTGTGAGATAGCAATTCAAGGTGCAGCTCGCCGAAAGAGAAGCCATTTTTTAACCTCTTAACAACCAGAATATCTTAGCTCTCAAAGGACAAACACTTTTAGCGACAAAGGTCCTCCTATTTTAGGGGGGTTAGAAACATTTTTTTTTTCTTCTTTGTATCTTGATGTTTAGGACTATTATTTTATTTTTTTTTTATTATTTTTAGCGCATTTTTCCTTTTTTTAAGCATTTAAAAAAAAACAAATTGTGCAAAAAAATAAAAATAATAAAAAACTGCTTTTTATTGCCAACTAATGGCCTCCTTTTTTTCATTTTACTGCTATTACATGCTTTTTAGTTTGTAATATGATATTTAGTTTTAAATTATTTTTGAAGTACTTTATACTTTCTTTAAGAATAAATTGTGGTAAAAGTAAAAAAATAAATGTTAATTTTTAAATCAAGTTATAGAATATTTCTTTTACATTTTTGGGCTAAAAACTGATTTTTGTTTTTTTTGTTGTTATTGTGATGTATGAGGAGGTTTTATATAATTTTATTGTAACCTTGTTTTTCATTTCTTTAGAAGACATCTGTCTCCAGATTTTGCAATACAATCTGCATACATTTAAATAGACGTCTCACTCTTAAACCTGATGAGGCTGGTGTACTTTGAAAATCGGTGTAAAAACTACTGTATAATCCTTTTTGAAAGCTTCCCTGCCTTGTATTAAATGAGCCCTAATTGGACTTATAAAATGCTCACTTTAATTTGAGGATTATACAGCCCTTCTGGCATGGATTTTCAAAGTAACTAGACTAGTCTTATCAGGTCCAAGAAATCTTTTTTTAAATAATGTGTGCAGTTTTGTATTGTGACATTTTCTAACAGATCAGCTATATACATTTTATTATAATTTTTGTTTAAGAAAAATTCAGCAAAAGTAAAAAAAATAAAATAAAATTCTTCAATATTTTGGGCAAACCAAAATAAATAAAGTGTTTTGTTTTTTTGTCAGCTTTACATAAACAGATTTGGGTGCCTAAGGAGGAAAATGGGTATCAAGTGCATTGGCAGTGCCAATGTGCACCGCTCCTCTTCTTTCCTCTCCTCCTCTCATTTACTTGCCCTTCCTTTTCTTTTCCTTCCTCCTTTCTGTTCCTTTTCTTTCTCCTTTCTCTTCCCTTCCTTTCCCTTTCTCTTCTTTCCTTTCCCTTCTTTTCTTTTCCCTTCCTTTGTGTTCCCTTTTTTCCTTTCTCTTCCTTACCTTTCCCTTCATTTCCTTCCCTTTATCTCAATTTCCCTTCACTACCTTTCCTTCCCTTCCTTTCCTTTACCATCTTTACCTTCTTTTCCTTTCTCTTCAATTCCTTTCCCTTCCTTTCCTTTTCCTTCCTTCATGTTCCTTTCCCTCCTTTTCTTTCCCTCCCTTCTTTTCCTTTCCCTTTCTCTTCTTTCCTTCTTTCCTTTCCCTTTCTTTTTCCTCTTCCTTCTTTTCCTTTGTCTTCGATTCCTTTCCCTTCCTTTTCTTTTCCTTCCTTCCTGTTACTTTCCCTTCCTTTTTTTTCACTTCCCTTCCCTTCCTTTCCATTCCCATCCTTTCCCTTTTCCTCTTTCCTTTCCCTTATTTTCCGTTCTCTTCCTTTCTGTTCCCTTATTTTTCATTCTCTTCTCTTCCTTTCCTTCCCCTTCCCCGCCTTTCTCTTCCTTGCCTTTCCCTTCATTTCCCTTACTTTGCCTTGCTTTCCTTCCCTTCTTTTCCCTCCCTTTCCTTTCCCTTCTTTTGCTTTCCATCCTTTACCTTTCCTTTTCTTTCCCTTCTTTTCCTTTCCTTTGGTTTTCATGTTATTGGTCCATGTCCAGTTGAGTCATCGACACTGATGCTCTTCTGTTTCTGCTTAATCGTCGTCTTAATTCCATTACCCATTTAAAGGGAAACCCAAAACCACACAGCAGATATAAATGGATCTCGCGGACATTAACTGGTTAAAACCTACACATTTAACGAGCAGCTGAGACATAACCAATAAAGCCTACTCATAAATACAGTCATTTTTCATGCTATGATGATGCAATATCAAATTTTCTGTGTAACGCCCTTTCCCTAGTTAGCTTTTCTTAGTACCGCACACGCCCAAAACTTCCATTTTTTACATTGTCAAACTGGTCAAAAATAACTGCAAATGCTACAGTCGGGATCGCTGAAAGATGACCCCCATAATGATTAGATAGTAATTCCTACGAACCAGTGTTAAAACATCATGTCATGTTGGAAAAGATTGTTGCCTTGATCTGCAGTAAAGTTAGGACTGACTGACCCAAGGAGAAGAACTCAAAATATATATAAAACGATATATACTTTGCCACTTGCTACTGTCCATGCTCTTTGCATGCCTCTTACCCAGCCATCAATAATGGTGACCATTACCTGCCTGTGGTCACCAATAAGTGCCTGGTCTATTACCAAGTGTAGGCCACCATAGACATTAGAAAAAAGTTGGCCAAAACTGCCGATTTTAACAGGACTGGAGGCTTCCCAAAGTTCCCCGACAGATGATGTCGCGGGAAAGAATGACTGGACTTTCAATACTTGATCCTTTTGTTTACAGCGGAGAAAGGAAAGACACCTCTGGCATGAAAAATGAAATTTCAGACGAGGCTCAGGACAGATGGTGGTCCGTCAAGCAAACATTTGGCAAACAGCTATCTCATGTTGATGGCCAGCACTTTACCCGATGGTGCCTAGGGACTGAAAAAGTTTGGTACCAAAGTTTGGCAAAAGGGGTCAGTTGAAAAAAAATACTTTGGGCTAGTGGTCTTTATTATTTTAATTGCCAAAATTAAAAAAACATACTTGCCAAGAGTTCTAATTTTGCCTAGACAGTCCCACAATCTGGATGACAAAAGGAATTAGCAAAACAATGTGGTCTTTTTGAGGAAAGTTTCAAAAGGACTTAAAAGGGACACTGTTAGGAACTTTCAACTCCCTCTCGCACCGAAAAATGTTTATTTATATTACAATGCAGCCCTTTAAAAAGATTTCTCTATGAACTCAAAGTGCTGTTCCAGAAGCGATAAGTCACGTTCTGAAGTTGTGCCTGAAAGTGCATTGGGGAGTGACGGTGCACTTACAGCTTCTCAGCCTCACACTGTATTTCCTGGCTAGAAGCACTCTCCATTGGCTGATTGATGGGTTCTTTGCTCTGAAAAACAGCCACTGACCTGTCAGTCAGTTAGGGAAGGGTGCTGCTAGGTAGGAAACACAGGATTAGGCTGAGAAGCTGTAAATGCACCGTCACTCCCTAATACACTTCCAGACACAATGTCAAAAATTATTCACTGTTGGAGCAGCGCTTTGGGGTCATAAAGGGATCGAATGTCTAATCTTTTTTAGGGCTACACAATCATATTAATGGCTTGCATAAAAATTTTGAAGAGGTTGCCTTTTAGAGTCCCTAATTTTGCACTCAATATCTTAGTAAGCTTGTAAGAAACTAAAGAGTTAGGACATCACAAACAGGGGTTCCTCAAAAAGACCTTCCTCTATGAGAGACAGCGGAAAGTCGTGAAAATTGAATCATCAAATTGCAATGGTCTTTGATTTTACAATGTACAATTCTCTTCCTCACCAACTCCTAAAACAAGAAACATCGAAGGGAAACCAAATTTTCCTGTGGCCCATCAACACACCACTCTATAGACACATAAATGGATTTCTACTGAAAGGCTTTTGTGGACAATTTAGCTTACAGGCATTTTGATGCTCTTTTTGACCATTGTGTCGAAATTTGCCAATCTCCTTGGTAGGCCTTTAAACAATTTGAATCGTTTACAAAATTTTACAAAAAATTTACACAAATTTTCTCTTTCTCGAGCCATCGTCTCCCACTTTAGTAACTTTTGCTGATTGCGATTCTGCTAACATTGTCAGATACTCCTCAGTTCCGTTCCTGTTTTTTTTTTACGAAACTTGATATTTTGGTAAAATTTTAATGAACCATGTGATGTCTTTAAAAACAAAACCTGGGGAACAAAAAAAAAAACGTAAGCCCTCCTGACAAATATCGTAATTTGCGGGTCTCATGTGAGTTTTCTGTGTCTTAATTTAACCAATTAGGCTGGCGTTAAATAAAAGGACCTGCTGACACATCAATTGGAAACACTACACAGCAGACACAACTTCTGAAGTTGTTTTCCTTCTCCTTTTTTTTTTTTCTTCCGCGAGTGCCAGTGTGGAAACATCTTAAATAAAGAGGGTCCATTCATGAACATGTAATAACCATGTCAGTTCGTGTTTTCTGCAAGTCGCATGGAAAAATCAGGCATCACCTTGCAGCCGTAAAGCTCACACAACATGGTTCTTGTCTCCGAGAAGTTGGATCTACAGAAGCGGAGCTGAAGAAGATATATATTCCAGAACTTTGAGGAATATTCTTTAGTCACTATATGGGTTCTAGGAGAAAAACCAGGGATTTGGAAGGTAGCCTTGAGGCCAGTAGTTGTGATGTAATTTCCCGCGGGGCTAAGCCAGCGCCGGCACTCTATGTCCATAAGGCCATATTCATTTACAACCATGGCAGTGACAACATATCCTGGATGAAAATATCACATTTTTTTTCCCCACCTCCTGACACCTATTAGGTCATAATTGGTATTTCTAAAAAGCATTCGGATCGATTCTCTAAGCGGTAATATCCTTATTTCACTTGCCAAAGGGAACTTTTCATTAGTCCTCTAAATATAGAGAAATTAACATAACCAGAGATGCATAAGATTATCAGAGGTAGACATTGTTAAGAGCTAGGACAAATCAATTTTCAAATACCCTGGAAGAGGATACTAAGTCAACAGGGAGGCCACAGCGCTCCGAGAGGACTGGAGGACTCACCATAACCATGTATTTTATAAACGCAGCATGCAATACTTCAGCTCTTCTCTTGAGGGACTGCAAGGAAAATTAATACTTGTCGTGAGTTTCCTCTTAGGTGATCACTAAGGGTCCAACAGTGACAACATGTTACCAGCTTACTTTAAGGAAAGTTTTGAACATATTTTACAGAAAGGGAGTGTCCTGCTCATGACAACTTGTTATCATAGCTCACCTCCTCCTCTTGTACAATGACTGATAACACCTCTATATACAGTAGATTACACAGGATCCACCATTCACAGTAGGTGATGTCACAGCTCACCTCCTCCTCCTCCTGTACAATGACTGATAACACCTCTATACAGAGTAGATAACACAGGATCCACCATTCACAATAGGTGATGTCATAGCTCACCTCCTCCTCCTATACAATGACTGATAACACCTCTATACACAGTAGATAACACAGGATCCACCATTCACAATAGGTGATGTCAAAGCTCACCTCCTCCTCCTGTACAATGACTGATAACACCTCTATACACAGTAGATAACACAGGATCCACCATTCACAATAGGTGATGTCACAGCCCACCTCCTCCTCCTGTATAATGACTGATAACACCTCTATATACAGTAGATAACAGAAGGGCCATCATTCACAATAGGTGATGTCACAGCCCACCTCCTCCTCCTGTACAATCACTGATAACACCTCTATATACAGTAGATAACAGAAGGGCCACCATTCACAATAGGTGATGTCACAGCTCATCTTCTCCTCCTGTACAATGACTTATAACACCTCTCTATATACAGTGGATAACTCTGGATCCACCATACACAATAGATGATGTCACAGCTCACCTCCTCCTCCTGTACAATGACTACTAACACCACTATATTAAGGCAAATGGAATAACAAATCGCTATGAGATCAGACTACATTACGTTTGTTTGTAGTCTGTTACCATGGACACACATAAAGTGCTGCATTCATACAAATGTGGAATATTTTTAATCCACCCTTTTTAGAAGGATGTCTTAAGAAGCAGTATCACTGTGTAGATCAGATTACCCACAGTTGACGACCTTATTACTTTGCCATTTTTCCCCTTCGACAATCTGCAGATCCACTTTGTGCAAATTGTTGCACTTAACCATTAGAACAAAACCAGGGGATGTCTTCTAATTACTGTGGTTATGACACATTCTCCCCTGTAAGGAGTACAAGCCACAGCAATTGAGACCCCGAGTGACACCATTACATCGAGCAACACTTTTACTCCTAGCAGAAATATGGATTCTCAGCATTTAAAGGGACAGCAGCACAATGAAACAACGACAACAACTAAAAGCTCTGAGTAAGAAGATGTGCAAAAAAGATGAACAATCTCAAATGTGATCAAGAGGGACCAAGAATAATTCTCTAAATGAATGGTGGATCCCAGCGCTTGGATGGGGGAGTGTTCTGGGCTCTGTAAAGTGTGCATGGATGGGTGGAGATAAGCTGCTTATAGTGTAATTGTTCGTCATCTGCCTCCAATTTTTTAAATGGTGATGTGTTCATATGTGGCATTTTATTTTTGCTATATTTCTGTAAAAAGCAGGAAAAAAATAGTGAACAAGATACCAAGAACATTTTCAATAAAAGTCAACATAGACAACTAACTGGCCTCCTGTGGCCTCCCTGCTAACACCCTCGCACCTCTCCAGTCCATCCTTAACTCTGCCGCCCGACTAATTCATCTCTCTCCTCGCTACTCCTCCGCTTCTCCCCTCTACAAATCTCTTCACTGGCTCCCATTCCCTCAGCGTATCCAGTTCAAATTACTAATACTGACCTACAAGGCCATCTATAACCTGTGTCCCCCATATGTCTCTGAACTAATCTCCCGATATCTTCCTCACATAATCTCCGGTCCTCCCAAGACCTCCTTCTCTCCTCCACACTTATTCGCTCCTCTCCCAACCGCCTCCAAGACTTCTCCCGAATATCCCCCATCCTCTGGAATTCTTTGCCCCAACATGACCGACTATCAACCACATTCGGATCCTTCAGACGGAACCTGAAAACCCACCTCTTCAGGAAAGCCTACAGCCTGCAATGATCCCGCTACCTCCTCTCTCACCACTACCGGAGATATCACCTCAACCAACACGGGAACTGCTGCAACCCCCCAACCTACTGTCTCCTTCCCCCCATCCTGTAACATGTAAGCCCGAAAGGGCAGGGTCCTCTCCCCTCTGTATCAGTCTGTGATTGTTAGTTTGTTTACTGTAAGTGATATCTGTAATTTGTATGTAACCCCTTCTCAAGTACAGCACCATGGAACCAATGGTGCTTTATAAATAATAATAATAATAATAATAACTAGGCAAAACATTAACGCCACCAGGGTAATATCGTGTACTGTGCAGTCCCTTCACATATCGAGCTGCAATGCACGGCCGGTTCTGTAGGAACTTTTTCAGCAGTTTATCCTACAGTAGTTCTTCAGTTTTGAAGTGTTAATGGGCCTGGAGTACCCATGAGGGGTTCACTGACCATCTTTCAAACACTATTGGTAGATGCTATACTGGGAACACCCCACAAGACCTGCTATAAACTGGGAACACCCCACAATACCTGCTGTATACCGGAAAAACCCCACAAGACCTCCCATATACCAAGAAGACCCCACAAGACTTGCCGTATACCGGTAACACCCCACAAGACGTCCCGTATACCAACAAGACCCCACAAGACCTGCCGTATACCGGTAACATCCCACAAGACCTCCTGTATACCGGGAAAACCCCACAAGACCTGTCGTATACCAGAAATACCCTACAAGACCTGCCGTATACAGGAACACCCCACAAAACCTGCCATATACCAAGAACAACCCACAAAATCTGTTGTATACCAGAAATACCCTACAAGACCTGCTGTATATCGGGACACCCCACAAGACCTGCCATATACCAGGAACACCTCACAAGACCTGCTGTGTACCGGAACACCCCACAAGACCTGCTGTACATCGGGAACACCCCACAAGTCCTACTGTATACTGGAAACACCACAATACCTGCCATATACCAAGAACACCCCACAAGACCTGCTGTACATCGGGAAAACCCCACAAGACCTGCTGTACACTGGGAACACCCCACAAAACCTGCTGTACACCAGAAACACCCTACAAGACCTGCTGTGTACTAGAAACACCCCACAAGACCTGCCGTATACCAGGAACACTCCACAAGACCTGCCGTATACCAGGAACACTCCACAACACCTGCTGTATATCGGTAACACCCCCCAACCCTGCTGTATACCGGAAACACCATACAAGACCCACCGTATACCGAAAACACCACACAAGACTCGCTGTATACCGGAAACACCCCACAATACCTGCTGTATACAAAGAAAACCCTACAAGATCTGCCGTATACCAGGAACACTCCACAACACCTGCTGTATATCGGTAACACCCCCCAACCCTGCTGTATACCGGAAACACCATACAAGACCCACCGTATACCGAAAACACCACACAAGACTCGCTGTATACCGGAAACACCCCACAATACCTGCTGTATACAAAGAAAACCCTACAAGACCTGCCGTATACCAGGAACACTCCACAACACCTGCTGTATATCGGTAACACCCCCCAACCCTGCTGTATACCGGAAACACCATACAAGACCCACCGTATACCGAAAACACCACACAAGACTCGCTGTATACCGGAAACACCCCACAATACCTGCTGTATACAAAGAAAACCCTACAAGATCTGCCGTATCCCGGGAACAGCTATGCTGTGATCCAGTCACCTATTCACCACAATTTAACCCTTCTTACAATCCATCAGAGCTTTACATTTGCTCATTTTTCTCTGCTTCCGACTCCTCGTCTTCAAGAACTGACTGTCCACTCACTGCCTAGTAGATCCTTCCAAGCCCATTGCCACCAGATCTCCGGGCAGATTCCAGCATCCATCCCACTCTGTGTCCCTGTCTTCCCACAAAATCTAAAATATTTGATGGGAATATTTAGAATTTGCCATCATTTCTTACAAATCATCTGTACGTGATTATTTTACAGGTTTCAAGCCCATTCCTGGCAGAATCATGCCGCCTGCGTACAGGAAGACAGAAGAATATATCCCAGACTTGGTTTGCTTGTTTACTGCCTTGCTGCCATCTATTGGTGGTTCTTCTCCTTCTCACAAGACTCGCTTCGGCCTATATTACAAAACGTGTCCCATTGATCCGGCCAACTGTGAACACATTTTTTCCGTGAGCTCCGCCAGCCAATCAGGAGCTTTTATACTTCCAGGTCAAATATTTCGAACAGCTACACACTGTATCCAGAGGTTAGCGGTACTTCGACTTTTTGGCACTGAAAAGTCTTCCTCTTCTATTGTACAGAAGGACACGGGCCAGATCTAGCACCGGAGCCGTCCTCGCAAAAAAAAAAAAAAATTCTAACAAGTAAAGGGGAAAAAAAGACGCTACAGGGTGTGACGGCTGGAACTCATTTGCATTTCAATGAAAAAAAAAAATCTATCACGTTTCTGCTGGGCTCACACGTTAGGGTGGATTTTACGCACGGATTTTAGGCGCGTAAAATCCTCAGCATTTCACAGTCGAATCAAGTGGATGAGTTTTCACGGAGCACCATTCACAAGCTGCAATTTTTCATTTTTTTTGTGCGGAATCTGCACAGAACTTGACTTTTTTTTTTTGCATTTAAAAGTTTCTGTTGCAGAAACACACCTTTTTGGTGAGGATTTTACCCGTAGATTCCTAGGGGGATGATTAATCTGCAGTTTAAACTGCTGGAAAGGAGTTATTTTGTAGTGCTTTTTTTTAGGGGTGCTCACTGCAATCGAAAAAAAAAAAACAATGTTGATATCTCATCTGCTTAGTTGGAGTGGCGCTAGGCTGTGGATTTTCTGCAAGCAAATCTGCACCAAATATGCAACATGAAATTTTTTGTTGCTTTTTTGCTGCAGATTATATTCGTCATTTGTCTACAGTACTTGTTTAATAAAGTTAATTTTCTTCACCAAAAACACTTGGTGCGATTTTGGCAGCAATTTTCGCACTTTCTAATTGCTCTCTATGGGTGAAAAAAAAACGCTGCAAAAATCCTGAAAGATTTGGCGCGCCGCAGATTTAAAAAACGCCGCAGATTTCCAATTCAGTCAGGAAATCAAAGAAAGAAAGTGTGTGCGTGAGATTTCAGAAATGTTATAGGTTTTGCAGGTTCTGTAAAAAAAACAAAACAGCTTTTAATTTGCATTTGAAAAAATAAAAACGCTACAAAAATGCAATGTGTGAACATAACCTAAGGGTATGTGCATATGTTAAGTATTTGTAGCAGAAATTTCTGCACCAAAAACAGTAAAAAGAATATTTTTTGTGTGTAAACTTGACCATTTGATGAAGATTTTTTGAATCATCCGCATATAAATTAGTAGAAAAGGTGAAATCTGCGCTAAATTAGGGGAAAAAAAATCTACAGCAAAATCTGCATCTAATATTGGGAGTGCATTATGCTATAGGACCCTATGAGGAGTGCATTATGCTATAGAGGCCTATGGGGAGTGCATTATCCTTTATATAGGCCTATGGGGAGTGCATTATACTATATAGCGGCCTAAGGGGAGTGCATTACACTATATATAGGAATATGGGGAATGCATTATAATGTATATAGTCCTATGGAGAGTGCATTACACTTTATGGAGGCCTGTGGGGAGTGCATTTCACTGTATATAGACCTATGGAGAGTGCATTATACTCTATGGAGGCCTGTGGGGAGTGCATTATACTATATGGAGGCCTATGGGGAGTGCATTATACAATAAAGGCCTATGGGGAGAGCATTATACTTTAGAGACATATGGAGAGTTTGTTATACTATTTAGAGGCCCATGTAAAGTGCATTATAATATAGGGGCCTATGGGGAGTGCATTAAACTATAGGGGCCTAAGGGGAGTGCATTATACTATAGAGGCTTAGGGAGAGTGCATTATACCATAGGGGCCTATGGGGAGTGTATTATATTATAGATATCTACGGTGGCTCAGTGGTTAGCGCTGCAGCCTTGCAGCGCTGGAGTCCTGGATTCGAATCCCACCAAGGATAACATCTGCAAGGAGTTTGTATGTTCTCCCCGTGTTTGCGTGGATTTCCTCCGGGTACTCCGGTTTCCTCCCACACTCCAAAGACATACTGATAGGGAATTTAGATTGTGAGCCCCATCGGGGACAGTGATGATGTGTGCAAACTGTAAAGCGCTGTGGAATATGTTAGCGCTATATAAAAATAAAGATTATTATTATTATAAAGATTATGAGGAGTTCATTATACTTTATATAGGCTGATGGGGAGTGCATTTTACTATATAGAGGCCTATGGGGAGCGCATTATACTATATATGGGCTTATGGAGAGTGCATTATACTCTATGGAGGCCTGTGGAGAGTGCATTATACTATATGGATACCTATGGGGAGTGCAATATATTTTATATAGGCCTATGGGGAGTGCATTATATTATATATGGGTCTATGGTGAGTGCATTATACTCTCTGGAGGCTTGTGGGGAGTGCATTATACTATATAAAGGTCTATGGGGAATGCATTACACTATATAGAGACATATAGGGAGTGCATTATACTATATAGAGACCTGTGAGGAGTGCATTATACTATATATTTGCCTATGGGGAGTGTATTATACCATTTAGAGGCCTATGGGAAGTGCATTATACTATATGTAGGGCTATGGGGAGTGCATTATATTATATAGAGACCTATGAAGGGTGCATTATACTAATTTATCCTTTATATAGGCCTATGGGGAGTGCATTATACTATATAGCGGCCTAAGGGGAGTGCATTACACTATATATAGGAATATGGGGAATGCATTATAATGTATATAGTCCTATGGAGAGTGCATTACACTTTATGGAGGCCTGTGGGGAGTGCATTTCACTGTATATAGGCCTATGGAGAGTGCATTATACTCTATGGAGGCCTGTGGGGAGTGCATTATTCTATATGAAGGCCTATGGGGTGTGTATTATACTATAGAGGCCTATGGAGAGTTCATTATACTATTTAGAGACCTATGAAAAGTGCATTATACTATAGGGACCTATGGGGAGTGCATTATAATATAGATGCCTGTGGAGAGTACATTATATTATAGAAGCCTATGGGGAGTGAATTATACTGTATAGAGGTCTATGGGGAGTACATTATACTTTATATAGGCCTATAGGTAGAGCATTTTACTATATAGAGTCCTATGGGGAGTGCATTATACTTTATATATGCCTATAGGGAGTGCATTATACTATATAGAGGCCTATGGGGAGTGCATTATACTATATATGGGTCTATGGAAAGTGCATTACACTCTATGGAGGCTGGGGGGAGTGTATTATAGCAACACTCACATTCAAATCAGCTCTCACCTCTGCTAAACAGGCCTACTTTACATCCCTTGTATCTTCCTTATCCCACAACCCCAAAACAGTTGTTCAACACTTTTAACTCCCTCATCCACCCACCACTGCCCCCTCTGACTTCCCTAATCTCTGCCGAGGACTTTGCCACGTACTTCAAAAATAAGATAGACCAAACAAGGCAAGTCTTTGTTGTCCAACCACCACAATCCCTTTGTATGCCAGACCAATGCCCTAACCCCATAACTTCCCTCTTCAAAATCACTGAAGGAGAGCTTGCTCATCTTCTCTCCAAATCACACCTCACCACTTGTGCGCTTGACCCCATCCCATCCCACCTCCTCCCCAACTTCACCACTACACTAAAGTAATTCCATCCCAAACCCATCTCTTAAGTCTATCACTAACTTCTGGTACCTTCCCCTCTGCTTTCAAACATGCTATAATCACACCTATCCTCAAAAAGCCATCCCTTGACCTGAGCGCTATGTCCAGCTATCGCCCTATATCTTTGCTCCCATTTGCTTCCAAACTCCTTGAGCAGCATGTCCACGCTGAACTTTCCTCTCACTTTGCATCTAACTCGCTCTTCGTCAACCTACAACCTGGTTTTCCGTCCTCACCATTCCACTGAGACTGCCCTGACCAAACTTACTAATGACTTCCTTACAGCCAAAGCTAACAGACATTTCTCTATACTCCTCCTTCTAGACCTGTCCTCTGCATTCGACACAGATGACCACTGCCTCCTACTACAGATCCGCTCTTCCTTTGCGGTCAAAGACCTTGCCCTATCCTGGATCTCCTAATACCTTACCAACCGCACATTTAACATTTCCGACTGTCATACTACCTCTTCATCTCGCCCCCTCTCTGTTGGTGTCCCTCAAGGCTCTGTCCTAGGACCCCTTCTCTTCTCAATCTATACCCTTGGCCTGGAACATCTCAAAGTCCTATGGCTTCCAGTACCATCTATATGCTGATGACACTCAGATCTACCTCTCTGGCCCAGATGTCACCTCTCTCCTCTCAAGAATCCTTGATTGTCTATCAGGCATATTCTCCTTCTTCTCCTCTCGCTTCCTCAAACTCAATGTTGATAAATCTGAACTACCGTATATACTCACATATAAGCCGAGATTTTCAACCCATTTTTTTGGGCTGAAAGTCCCCCTCTCGGCTTATACGCGAGTCAGGGAGTCGGCGGGGAGGGGGAGCGCGGGTGTCAGGTCATACTTACCCCCCCGGCGCGGTCTCTGCAGCCCCCTTGCTGCTCCCGGTCTCAGGCTCCTTCCTTCAGTGGTCACATGGTACCGCTCATTAAAGTCATGAATATGCGCATATTTATGACTTTAATGAGCGGTACCACATGACTGCTGAAGGAAGGAGCCTGAGATCGGGAGAAGCAGGGGGCTGCAGAGACCGCGCCAGGAGGAGGTAAGTATAAGCTATATTCACCTGTCCCCAGTCCATCGATGCGCGCTGCTGTACCCCCCTCCTCCGTGTCCTCTGTCTGTGATGTTCAGGTCAGAGGGCGTGGTGACGTAGTTAGTGCGCGCCGCGCCCTCTGCCTGAAAGTCACTGACAGAGGGACCTGGCAGACAGAGCAACGCACAGCCATGGAGCGGGGATCAGTAAATATCGCCAGTGCTGGGGTCCTGAGCCAGCGGTGACACCAGCACCTGGCCCCCAGCGATGAGAGGTATGTAATTTTTTTTTATTTGCAACGGCAGCAGCATATGGGGGCATAATTATGGAGCAGCATATGGGGGCATAATTATGGAGAAGCATATGGGGGAATAATCTATGGAGCAGCATATGGGGGCACAATTATGGAGCAGCATATGGGAGCATAATTGTGGAGCAGCATATGGGGGCATAATCTATGGAGCAGCATATGGGGGCATAATCTATGGAGCATTTTATGGGGCACCATATGGGGCATAATCTATGGAGCATCTTATGGGGCAGCATATGGGGTCATAATCTATGAAGCATCTTATGGGGCAGCATATGGGGGCATAATTATGGAGCAGCATATGGGGCCATAATTATGGAGCAGCATATGGGGGCATAATTATCGAGAAGCATATGGGGGAATAATCTATGAAGCAGCACATGGGGGCATAATTATGGAGCAGCATATGGGAGCATAATTATGGAGCAGCATATGGGGGCATAATCTATGAAGCATCTTATGGGGCAGCATATGGGGGCATAATCTATGGAGTATCTTATGGGGCATAAGATATGGAGCATCTTATGGGGGCATAATCTATGGAACATTTTATGGGGCATAATCTATGGATCATTTTATGGGGCAGCATATGGAGCATAATCTATGGAGCATCTTATGGGGGCATAATCTATGGAGCATCTTTTTGGGGCCTAATCTATGGAGCATTTTATGGGGGCATAAACTATGGAGCATCTTATGGGGACAATCTATGGAGCATTTTATGGGGGTATAATATATGGAGCATTTTATGGGGCCATAACCTTTATGGAGCAGCATATGGGGCATATTATTCTATGGAGCATCTTATGGGGCCATTATTAACCTTTTGTGCAGCATTATATGGGGTATATTTTGTATGGAGCTTCTTATGGGACCATCATGAACTGTATGGAGCATTATATGGGTCTCCTGATTCAATATGGATATTCAAAAACATTTAACCTACTGATGTCTCAATTAATTTTAGTTTTATTATAATCTATGAAGGAGCACATGGGGGCATAATTATGGAGCAGCATATGGGAGCATAATTATGGAGCAGCATATGGGGGCATAATCTATGGAGCAGCATATGGGGGCATAATCTATGAAGCATCTTATGGGGCAGCATATGGGGGCATAATCTATGGAGTATCTTATGGGGGCATAAGATATGGAGCATCTTATGGGGGCATAATCTATGGAACATTTTATGGGGCATAATCTATGGATCATTTTATGGGGCAGCATATGGGGCATAATCTATGGAGCATCTTTTTGGGGCCTAATCTATGGAGCATTGTATGGGGGCCTAATCTATGGAACATCTTTTTGGGGCCTAATCTATGGAGCATTTTATGGGGGCATAATCTATGGAGCATCTTATGGGGACAATCTATGGAGCATTTTATGGGGGCATAATATATGGAGCATTTTATGGGGCCATAACCTTTATGGAGCAGCATATGGGGCATATTATTCTATGGAGCATCTTATGGGGCCATTATTAACCTTTTGTGCAGCATTATATGGGGTATATTTTGTATGGAGCTTCTTATGGGCCATCATGAACTGTATGGAGCATTATATGGGGCTCCTGATTCAATATGGATATTCAAAAACATTTAACCTACTGATGTCTCAATTAATTTTAGTTTTATTGGTATCTATTTTTATTTTTGACATTTACCAGTAGCTGCTGCATTTTCCACCCTAGGCTTATACACGAGTCAATAAGTTTTTCCATTTTTTGTGGCAAATTTAGGGGGTCGGCTTATACATGGGTTGGCTTAAACACGGGTATATACAGTAATTATCTTTCCTCCATCTCGCATACCTTCCCTACCTGATCTTTCTATCACAATAAATGAATACACACTCTCTCCTGTCCCGGTAATCCGCTGCCTCGGAGTAACCCTTGACTGCCATGTCCTTCAGACCACACATCCAAGCTATCGCCACCTCCTGTCTCCTTAAGCTCAAAAATATTTCAAGAATCCGTCCTTTCCTCAACCCCCTCTCTACCAAAATGCTTGTGCACGCTCTCATCATCTCCCGCCTTGATTACTGCAACATCCTCCACTGTGGCCTACCTTCTAACACTCTCGCACTCCTCCAGTCCGTCCTTAACTCTGCTGCCCGACTAATCTCTCTCCTCGCTACACTCCTGCTTCCCCTCATTGCAATTCCCTTCACTAGCTTCCAATTTCCCTGCGTATCCAGTTTAAACTACTAACACTGACCTTCAAAGCCATCCATAACCTTTCTCCTCTGTATATTTCCGAACTAATCTCTCAATATCTTCCCTCACGCAATCTCCGGTCCTCCCAAGACCTCCTTCTCTCCTCCACGTTTATTCATTCCTCACCTAATCACCTCCAAGATTTCTCCTGAATATCCCCCAACCCTTGGAATTCTGTGCCGCAACACTTCCAACTATCAACCACATTCGGATCCTTCAAGAAAGCTTACAACCTGTAATGACCACACGGCCGCCTCAACACCATCGGAGCTAATGCAACCCCCGACCTAATGTCTCCTTCCTCACCATTCTATAGAATGATAGACTGTAAGCCCGCAAGGGCAGGGTCCTCTTCCCTCTGTATCAGTCTGTCATTGTTAGTTTACTGTAAGTGATATTTGTATTTTGATGTAACCCCGTCTAATGTACAGCACCATGGAATTAATGGTACTATATAAATAAAGAGTAATAATAATTATACTATATTGATGCCTTTGGGCAGTACATTATACTATATAAAGGTCTATGCGGAATGCATTATACTATATAGAGGCCTATGGGGAGTGACTTATGCTATATATAGGCCTATAGTGAGTGCAATATACTATATAGAGGCCTATGAAGAGTGCATTGTACTATATAGGGGCCTATGGGGAGTGTATTCTACTGTTTAGAGGCCTATGAGCAGTACATACTATTTAAAAGCCTATGGCAAGTGCACTATACTATATGTAGGGCTATGGGGAGTGCATTATATTATATAGAGGCTTATGAGGAGTCCATTATACTAAGTGGAGGCCTATGGGGAGCACATTATACTATATGGAGGCCTATGGGGAGTGCATTATAATATATGGAGGCCTAGTGCATTATACTCTATGGAGGACTAATGGCAGTGCATTATACTATGTAGAGGCCTATGAGGAGTGCAGTATACTATATGGAGGACTATGAGGATTGCAGTATACTATCAGGAAGACTTTGGGAAATGTATCATACTGTACAGGGGCCTGTGAGGAGTGCAGTATTCTATATGGAAGACTGTGGTGTATTATACTATATGGAGGCTATTTAGGGGGCCATCATACAGTATTGGAGCAATCAAACTGTTTGGGAGCTACTAAGAAGTAAGTATACTGTATGAGGGTAGGTATAAAGTGAGGGACATTATACTGTGTATAGGAGAGCATCACACTGTATATAGGGGATCTGTACAGGGGAAGACTCAGGACATTATTAAATGTAAAGTGAGCACTTATTGTTATAGGCGAACTCAGGTTATTGGGACTGTCAAAGGGCACACAGGTGGTATTATTACTTTCTAGGGGGTAAAATGTGGGCACTGTTTTCAAGGGCACTTGCACAAGGCATTAATATATTCTATAGGTTTGTTTTACCAGCTAGAGGGCACACAGTAGGTGCAGTAGTAGGGACACATACGGCAGAAGCGGATCAGCATTGGGGTATCAGCAGGAAGAGGGGTTTGTGCAGGTTGAGGATAGATGGTGATGGGGCTGGAAATGTGAGAAGTCAAGTGTGACTTTGTTGTAATCTCTGCAGTCAAGTCCTGGCTGGACAAGTCGACATGTCAGTCTGGTTCAGATGGAAAAGGGAAAAGTGAACGGCTCCATCAGAAAGAACGTCATCTGTAAGTTACTAGTTACTATATATAACTGTACTTTAATTTCCTATATGTTCTGCAGGACTGGTATCTACTAATATATGATCACCATATGGCAGTAATATCAGAGATGGTCTTTGTATAGAGATTATTTTCAGTAACAGCGTGGTCATCTGCTGAGGCTCTCCTACATCCACTATTAGGGTGCGCCAGCATAGTTATAATCAGGGTTACCTGGTTAGGTGCCCACTGTGAAGGTTCACCCCCCACTTGAACCAAAACCTTAGCTACGCCTCTGAGGAGAACCTTTTGCTGTCAGACATCTTTGGCAGGAGCTTATCTTGCTGAATACAAAAGGAAAGGGCATATTGAAATCCATCAGCCTCATCTGCATTCACCCGGCTTCTGGAGGAAAGTAAGACACTCCCAGGAACATTAAACCGTCGGACAGTCCCGTCGAAGGTGGCAGAATCATGTACTCAGAGCCTGTACAATGCCGCCTAAAACAGTCTCAGCAAATACGAGAATATTGGCAAGTAAGGATGGTGATTTCATGCTCTCGATTGTTTCATTAGCCCAACCTCCTACCTCCGATGGCTGATCCTTGAGAAAATAATTGAAATAGGAATAACCTGTTAAAGGGATTGTCCCCTTTCAGAAAAGTTGTTTTTTTTTCATAGACTTGGTTTGTTGTTTATCTAAAAACAAACTGAACCTATGGAGAAACGTTTTCTGAGAATGACAAACTAATTTAAAGAGGACCGGGTCATTTATCACCGGGTCAAAAGTGGCCATTTTTTCTCTTGTTTATTTGTGTTACTCCTCCCTCTCCCTGAGGATTCCATTTTTTTAACAGCCCATATCGTTCCAGATATTTGGGCCTTTTTAGTTAGTACTTATTTTCATGGTCTTTACTGTGGGGGCGTGGTTCAAAGGATAATTATGCACTGCAGCCTAGAAGACACACCCCTGAGGATCCTGTGAACCATATCTCTTTGCAAAAGACAATATAAATGAGCAATAAATTAAAAAAAAATACATATTACTGGAACTATATGGCAGATTTAAGAAAAAAATGAATATTCAGGGGAGCAGAAAAATTAGAGCAAAAACTGGGCACTTTTGACTTGGTGACAAGGCTTCTTTAAGTTAAGTAGGTTGTGAACATGAGATAGCAGAGAGAGAGGGAGGAAAAACCTCTGCAATACTCCACTGGCATTGACTTATCTTCCTTGAAAATAACAGAATTGGCCATTAAAATTCCAAAAACCTTCTCTTCCCCTTCTCTTTCCCAATACACATTAGATTTTTGGCTGGTTATGCTAAAACTGGCAAGCTTCGACAATTTTTACCTAAAATATATGAGGGGTCCTTAGACTTATGATAGGATTACGCTAAAGAGTCTTCCAGAAATAACTCCACTCTAGCATCGTGGCCAGATATGATATTGCAGCTCAGGCAATAATATGGCAAATACCAGACATCATTCACAAAAATGAACAAAAAAAAAAAACAGAAATAAAAATAAAGAGAATTATGGTATCTCATAATTTACTTCACACACTAAATTATAAGAAATATCAAATTGTGTATTCTATAGATTATATTATAATTATTCAGGATTGGATTAGCACTTTGATCAAAGAGAAAAATAAAATTCCCGTGACATTTTACTCTCAGGTTTGATTGTGGAGCATTTTTCAACCAAAATGTGATCAATATATGTCCACCGTCTAAAAAGGGGATGTCTCGCGAAGACAATTCATTTTCTATTATAATCACTAAGGAGAAATCATAGACTATCATTGTAGGCCAGGTCTCTATATTATCCGTGTCATCAGGATCAGTTGATGACAATTTCGGCATTAGTTGTCATCCGGCTTTTTCTTTTTTTTTTCCACCAACTTCTACTATTAAACTGGTGAGCAGGAACAAAAAAGACTATGGCATTTTCTGATCCTGCTCCTTGAAGGATTTATCGCAACTACTGATTTGCCGGATGAATGTGAACGATGCCCTAGCAGATTATGGGATTCATTCTTCCATCAGTTTCGGGGAAAGCCATATGGCCGGATTTATGGAAACGGGGACCTATATCCATCAACTTGCTCTTTCCGGGTACACACATCTTATCATAGTTTCATAGGTTTAAGGCCAAGAGAAGACACAAGTTCATTGAGTTCAACATACGTATCCAGAAGAAGGAAAAAAAAAAGCCTAACAATGATGATAACAGCTCCATACGGGAGGTTTCTGGCCTCTGAGCTTGCCTTAGGACACCTGCGTTATGGTTTGACTGGTGTACTGCCCCAGTCAAACTTCCCTCCTGCCATATTAGGGGAAAAATTCCTTCCTGTCTCCACATATGTCCATCGGACTAGTTTCCTGGATCAACGCCCCATCACAGAATCTAGTACCAATAACCTGTAATAATATATTTATCAAGAAAGGCATCCAAGCCTTCTTTGATCTTGTTTAGTAAATCGACCATTACAACATGGCATGGCAGAGAGTGCCGTAATGTCACTGCTTTTACAGTAAAGAATCTACAATCTCACTGCTTGTACAGTAAAGAATCTACAGTCCCACTGATCGTAGAAAAAAGAATCTACAGTCTCACTGCTCAAACAGTAAAGAATCTAGTCTCACTGCTCAAACAGTAAAGAATATGTCATGTCCGCCATGTCTGTCATGCCACAAGATGCCTGGAGCAGTGTGCATGCTGTTGCTGGGTAACCATCCGTCTCTGTCTGACTCTGCAATCCGCTGTATTCCTGGAAACCCCGGATCATGTGACCCTTCCTATGTTCCAGTCCTGCTCTGATTCTGCAGTCCGCTGTATTCCTGGAAACCCTTGATCATGTGACCTCCTCTATGGTTCTACCCAGGCTGTTCTAGCTATGCTCTCTATGATCCTGGAGGATCTGAACCCAAAGTCCCTCCCTGGTTCTGACCCGGAAGTACTGGTGCTATGGTGCTATATCAGACCGCCCCTCCTTATGGTCAGGGCCTGAGTATCATGTTGCTTCCCTGCATGGCTGCTTGGCCTGCTGGGTCGCTCCTGTATTCTGTGCCCCTGCACTTTGCTCTGTCGTGCGTCTCTGCACACGCTCTGTGCTTGTACTCCATCTCTTGTCCCGTGCCATGTCTTATGTTTGTCCGTTGTGCCATGTTTCATCCTTGTCCTGCTTGGACTTGTTGTCCTTCCATTGTTCTCTGCCTTGCCAGTTTCTGCCATGTCTTGCCTTCGCTATGCTCTGCCTTGTGTTCCTTTCTATGTTCTCGGTCTTTGCTTGTACTGCTTCGCTCTCTTCCTATGGTGCTCTGTAGTGCCTCCTCGAACACGCACCATTCCTCCTCTTACCTTTTGTGCTCTCTTGCATATTTTTATGTCTAGTCCCAAGGCTCTGCCTTGGCCCGGCTCTGGGCTTCGGCCTACGCTCCGCTGCTAGACTCTGTCCTCTGGTGCTCTCTAGCACACTCCCTGACTAGTCCCAAAGCTCTGCCTTGGTCCGGCTCTGGGCTTCGGCCTACGCTTCGCTGCTAGCTCTGTTCTCGCTCTGATCTGACTCTGTGTTTCTGCCTAAGTTTCTGCTCCCTGTTCCGTACCTGCCTAGCTCTGCCTTGTTTCTTGTCTTGCTTTGTTGCTTCGTGTGCCCTTTGCATGCGCCTGGCCTTCCCAGCCTCCTGCTTGTGCCTCAGCCGTGCTCGTTGGTCAGTGACAGCTGTGTCTCCTGCTATGCCTCAGCCGGGTTCGCTGGAGTCTTGCCCGCCTGTTAGTGCTGCAGACCGATCAGCTAGCCAGTGCCCCAGCTGTGCTCTCTGTGCTTCCTTGCACTTCACGCTGTTTCTGCACTGTGCTCTACGTGCTCTCTATAGCACGCGCAGGTCCTCGCCTGCCCTTGGCATACCTCCCCGTGCTTCTATAAAAGTACGCGCAGGTTTTGCCATGTACCCTGTCGTGCCCTCTAGCACGCACAGGTCCTAGTCAGTACCTTGTCTCGAACCCTGTCCCTTGCGTGTCCCTCTACACGTGCAGGCCTCCGTCCTTGTACCTGTCCCTGGCGTGCCCTCTGTTTTGCCTTGTATCTGATTAAAGTGTGTATCCACGTTTGCTGAAGAAATCCTGTGACTTCGCTTTATGTTTCGTATCCTGTTCGTCCTGTTGCCTGACACTCAATAGTGTCTTCCTGAGCCGGCCGTCTGGTCCAGCTGCCGTGGTGGCTCACCACCTTGGTCTTGCCCCTGACACTACCTGTACAGGGGGTGAGTTCTCACTAGGTTCGCTCGCCCTACATTAGGTGGGTGGGTGCCACGGCCCAGAGGGTCCACTCTAAAAGGAAAAAAGACTCAACGTAAGCTGACGCTCGTCACAGAATCTACAGTCTCACTGCTAAAACAGTAAAGAATCTACAGTCTCACTGCTCGTACAGTAAAGAATCTACAGTCTCACTGCTCGTACAGTAAAGAAACTACAGTCTCACTGCTCAAACAGTAAAGAATCTACAGTTTCACTACTCGTACAGTAAAGAATCTACAGTCTCACTGCTCGTACAGTAAAGAATCTATAGGTTCACTGCTTGCACAGTAATAAAATAGCCATAATCTCACTGCTCTTACTGTAAAGAATCACCATCTGTGATGATGACTACCCTTTCTTTCTTCTAGACGCTGAGGATACCCCCTTGCCTAGGTGTAAAAAGATGCTTAGAAACACCTCTGAACATTATAATAAAATCGTTTTTCCAAACCGAATAACCCCAAGTTTGATATCCTGCCTTTGTACAGCAGTCCAGCCATTGCCTTAGTAACCTTAGTCTATTTTCTCCACACCTGGCCTAGTTCAGCCTTGTCCTCCTTATGCATTAGAGCCCATAACTTTTAGGGATCCTTCTCGACGTCCGTCTAGATGTTGACCCCAACCAGCTATAATATAACCCAGCGCGGGAGGTAAACTGTGTAGAGTACGAGCCTCACGAGTTCTTCACCTCTCGCACTGTCTACGAACCAGGTAGAGGAGCTTGTGTTACCATGACAGCAGACATGTCTACCTTACCGAGCGGCTGCGGGTCAGGACACAAAGAGCAGACAGATAAGAGACTCAGTGAAGTAAGGACAATAATTATTTATGTTTCCATGAAAATCATGGCTAGGCCCTAAAAAGACACCACTGTCCGCTCTACATGACTAAGACTGTGACTGCTATTACATCCAGTCTGAGGCGACATCACATTCATCAGTATCATATAATGGGTTACCGAATTACCTCCAGTATACTTTTTGTCACCAATATGATAGCCCCAAGATGTGATAAACTCCACCGCATGATGTACAAAATACTTATCTTTAATACAAGGGAAAAATAGTGACATTTTGTACTATAATGAATGTATAAGTCATGTAAACACTATAAAATTATCCATAATTTACTCCTAATTCAGGCAGGAGTAGACTATGGTGGATAATTTTTGGACACGACCGTCTTTTTTAAAGATGGAATATTAACAATAAAGATAAACCATGCGATTAAAAAAATAATAATAGCTAATAGCTCTACCAAAGCCAAATGTATCCGAATAATGAACTCACATAAACCTCATATTCTTTATATTAAAAGGTAAACAATGAACCATACCCCGGGGAGTAAACTGTCTTACGCCAAATGATACCCGGTGGTAAAATATAGCATAGGCCAAACTAAACCCCTCCAGGCTACAATATACCGTACCCCTATATTATATGAGCCCTATCATACTCAGACACACCACTGATTTTAATGTGTAACTACTGAGAAGTGCGGCAGATTCTTCACCTCATTATATCTTTGTGGAAGTCTAAGATTTTTACAGATTTAAGTTTTCTTGGTTCAAGTAATAAAGTCTTTGTGTTTAGAACTTTAAGATTTAAGTTAGCTTTCTTCTCACATATCTTACCTGACAAACTTGATCCCAGAATAAGAAATTTTTAAAGAAATTTTTGTGTGTTTCACTCAACGCTGCTCATATCAAGGGGGATATAATCTGGAATGAGGGGGTATTAAATGGCCTAGGCTAATTTATACCTCGGAGTATAAATTGGCCTAGGCCATAATATACTCGGGGTATAATCAAGCCTAGGACGCTTTAACTCCGTGTATAGTCTCAGGATTTCATATGGCCTGTTACACCGGCTTCGCTTCCAGGTAATCGGCTCCCTTAGGCGGGCAGAGAAAAGAGCTACTGCACAGATTTGAGATTTCCCATGCTGGGTGGATAAGGTAGGAGATGTCATACACATCCATCAATACAGGATGGCTGGCGATTGCGGGGTAAGGGGGCTGCACCGAGCAAAGCCATGTGACACCCATCGAATCTGACCACGGTGATTAGCAAACAGCAAAGCACAATTATAAAAGGTATTTTCGGGGATCTGTGAGGAATCGGGGGGCTTATCCATAGATTGCTGGAGTGATGTCTAAGAGAGCTTAAAGGTGGTTCTTTTAGCTTATAGGGGGAAAACCTGGTGACAACTTTGTTTAGTATGTCCACTTGTTGGGCCAAGCGCTCCTTTGTTCTCTATTACAAACCCACCGACTGACACGTTGGCCGGCAGCTTAACTCAGTCCAAAATCGGACATGCCTGATCACTCCCAACCATCAGTCGGCTGGCTCGCCATACACATTAGACCATTGGCTGAACCCGACCATATTGGTGTGTTCAGCTGACATAAGTCTAATATATGTGACTAGCTTAAAGGTCTTAAATTTACAAGTTTGATCAACTTTCATTCGAAGAGTATGGGGTCCTCCTGACTCTTCCCTAACAGATGATGTCAAAGAAGAATAGGAACTGACTTTTGGAATTTCAATGACAGATTCTTTTATTTTAAGGGTGGCTAAGTCGCTGAAAGATGTCCGGCGCCGGCTTTCTGCTCTACTTCTGATGAAAGAACATAGAGCTGAGCAATCATGTATATGGGGGAGTCAGAAGAGACAATTGTCGAATATGTGTATGGCCAGGCTAAATTGTTAACAAAGCCCACAAGGAAGAAAGACGTGACCTTCAGCCTAAAACTAATATCATGGCCATAAACATGCCCAAGTATTGTCACAAAATATGGCGATGATCTTTACATCAAATTTATGTGCACTAGGGGCACCACACCTAAAGTGCGCCATGTCTACAAGTAGAATTCCCAGAAATTAATGTTTTCCCCAAGAACACACAAGAATCTTGAGAAAGAGACTCGACCTCCTTTGCATTGTTTACGGGACTTTTTTAGAAAGCAGAGTAGGCACTCAGATATTTCCAGCAGTCCCATAGATGTTGAACGGAGTGGAAGTCGGGCGTGTGCACTGCCACTCCTATCCAGATGGGGCTGTATAGAAGCCAGTTCTTAAGATCCAAGGCCTCTTTCTTAGGGGTTCTCAATGTTCAAACTCCCAGTGATCTGTAAGGATACATTTACTCTGGCCAATATCATCGTTCATAGGAAAGCTTGGCCAGAGTAAACATGACGCTAACCACTCAAAAAATGGGCAAAACATCAGCAGCAGCAGTGTCTTCAATAAAAAGGTGCTGGAGATGGTGGTATGCGCACACGCTGACACCGGCGCCATTTTATTGAAGTAATATAGTACAACTTCATCATAGCAGTGAGCAGGCACTGGCCATAAGCATAATGGCGACGGCCGGCGCATACACACTGCTATGTTGACACTGTAGTACAATTCTTTAATAAAATGGTGCCGGAGTCAACGCGTGCACATCCAGCTATATCTGGCGCCATTTTGTTGAAGACACTATGTCTGTGAATTCGTATTCACAGTGTTTTCAATAAAATGGCTCCGTCGTGCTGTATGTGAACGTGCTGACTCTGGCACCACACTGCACAGACGCTGGGCATCCCGGCTTCAGACAGGAGGATGCAACCACTGTTATATATAAGATGCTACCTCTGGTTCACTCTTCTTGCTTATCTCCTGTTCTGCCTCTTTGATTCTCATTCTTACCTCGGCCCATTTACTGATGATTCTTCTGACTTCCGATTTGGTTTGTTGTCATCTCTCCTGGTTTTGTCCCAGTGACCTGACCATTACTGCCAGCCTGCTTCACCTCCCAGTGACTACTCGAAGGACTTAACCCAAGTTCCTTACATAAGATCACAACCCTGTACAGAGATTTAAGGGTAAAGGCCAGGACTCCCCCAGGTCCTGATATTCAGAGTAGCTAGTGCAAAGCGCATCCATGGAAGCCTTATTTAGAGCTGGAAGATGACCACAGACAGAGCCACTTTACAATGACCAGATTTTCTGTTCTCATAGTGTCCACAGATGGAGGAGCATGTGACCAGACATGTCCTTAAACTTATTCAAGTCTGTGAGGAAGAAGTTCAAGAGGAGAACCTATAATACTGACATAAAAGTGCCACAAAAATTGTTCTCAAAACCTTTGTTAAAATTAAAGAATTCCTCTCATTTACCATGAATATGGTAACTTTTCTACCCGGCGTAAATGTCGCTGTTCTCCCGAATCTGACAATGTTTTTCTTTTGTTCCTGTGCCTTTACGTTCCTGATATTTGGCCCTTTCTTCCCTGTATATAAGTTGAACCTTGTTTGTAAGGGGGCGTGGTCTTCATGAACACACCCACAGAGAAGAGCTGAGGCACCCACCCACTTGGCTGACAAGACTAGATTTCTATATACTGGGAAGAAGGAGCCATATCTCAGGAACGGAGAGGCGCAGGAACAAAAGAAAAACATCGCCGGATTCAGGAGAACAGCAGGATTTACACCAGGTTAAAAAAATTACATATTTGTGGAAAGTCACAGGCCCTCTAAAAGATCCTCTAAACAATATGATGTTGCTTTATAGGTCTTGAGTAACTCCAGTGTTTGCCAACTTTAAAGGATTTCGCAGCTAAAATGCAAGCAACTTAGGGCATTCACATTCAGTTTGACACGTACGTAATATAATGAACCAGAATAAACTAGGAGGGCGAGTATATAGTAAATGAGCCAAAGCCACTGACATAATCAACATTTCTTTCATCGTTAATATTACTCATTCCCTGACCTTCAGCACTTTTCGAGCGGTGACTCCTACACTGTTAGTTTCAACATTCCGACATCTCCAGAGGATTAAGCCACAGAGTGATGGGAAACTCTCCTGCTATAATAGAGGCGGGTTCTACGTCACGATAGCGAATTTGTGGACCTCGGGAGAGACAGCTTGATGGACATATTAAACGAAGCAGATTGTGTGCAATCCATAAAGTTTATGTAGCATGAAAGCCATTGATGGTGAAGTATTAAAGGCAGAAATATAGGCCTACAATAACAAGCTCAAGAGTTCATGTCTTCCTCCATCACAATCTGTTGCTTTATAGTCCCACAAGCAACACAAAGTTTAAAACAACAACACCCTTCGAAAAAAAAAAAAAAAGACCTATCCCTGTGGCTTTGAATGCTTATATAAAAGAGACACTTGTTGAATAAATGTTAGAAGGCATGCGAATGTACGGCAGCTCAACTGTGGCCCTAGGGCCCAATAACATTAATATTCTTCAACGTGGAGACACGGATACATAAAAC
Organism: Dendrobates tinctorius; assembly: GCF_039654945.1. Taxonomy (NCBI): domain Eukaryota; kingdom Metazoa; phylum Chordata; class Amphibia; order Anura; family Dendrobatidae; genus Dendrobates; species Dendrobates tinctorius. The sequence goes on from NW_027361688.1 coordinate 10,562,375, forward strand.
ATATACATAAATAATACTGTACATACATAAAAGCCAATTATGTGTTTATGTACTAGTTTCCAACCATTCGGCTTTATTCAAAAATTATATGGGCTTAGGGCATCTCCTGTCGATGTGCCATCTAAATATGATATAGAGGGGTTGCTCAAATCCAGGAACACAATCACAGAAATTGCTCTTTTTGAAAATAGGATGTTCTTACTGAAAAACCCCTTTACTTAAAGAGGACCTGCCACTTGCAATAGATATATAATTTTTTAATACCTGGTGTAAATGCCGCTGTTCTCCTGATCCCGGTGTAGTTTTTCTTTTGTTCCTACGCCTCTCCGTTCATGAGATACGGACCCTTCTTCCCTGTATAGAAATCTAGTCTGTTTAGACAACTAGGTGTGGTCCTAAAAAAGACACCCCCCCAGAGAAGCATGAAAGATCACGCCCACTTGGATAAATTAAGACTCGATTTATATACAGGAAATAAGGGGCCATATCTTGGGAACGGAAAGGCGCAGAAACAAAAGAAAAACTTCGCCGGATTCAGGAGAACAGCGGGATTTACACCAAGTAAAAACATGACCTATTGCTGGCAAGAGACAGGTCTACTTTAAAGGGATTGTTCTTTAAACAACATAAATAAAATGATAAATCTATAATCGCTGGGGGTCCAACTGCTGGGACTTACACCACTGATCGCAAGTCCCTTGCGAATTAAGCGTTAGTGAGACGTGCTTCCGATACTCCAATACCTAACCCCTGTCTATAGAAGTTACGAAGCAGCTATAACTTGGGATCCAACTCCGCAAGCCCCAGTGCTGCATTAAAAATTAAATTGCTTGTTTGCGAGGTTATTGAATTGGATGTGTCCCAGTATGGTGGATGTGTATAGATAGAAGCTGGTCAGTTGAGGACAGTTATTTACAGTTAATAGTGATGGGAACATATGCTACCTTAAAACTTGAAAGCACAAGGAGTTTAATTAAATCAGACAAAATTTGTAATGTAAAGATTTGGCAATTCTGTATTCTCTTTCTTAGATCTAGGGTCAACAAATTAAACCTCCACCGCGATTGCTTCTCATTGCCGACCATCGCTGCCTGAAGAAGAAGGCCTTCCTCAGTCACCAGTATATCTATCATCTGTGGATCTATTCACTAGTACTAAATTCCTTCCTGGTTGACCTTTGAATGTGGAGATTGATTATGGTCTTGACTCCAGGTTTGGGTCTGGCTTCTGTTATGACTTTGGCTACATCTCTCTTTTTCCGCTCTTCCATGTTGACCTTGGGTGAATTTTCATCCAAGGCTATGAGCATTTCCATTTTGAAAGTGTATTTTGGGGTCCAGTAAAAATTCCAGATGTCAACTCTTCCAAAAAAAAAAATCTATGGTCTTCAAACCTAAAGTGATCAATTAAAAAATTGGTCAAAATGCAGCTTTTTTTCAGATGGAAGGTTCCTACCACATTTCCAAAAATCATACCTGCCTAGACCTTTTTGTAACTTCAATCAATTCTTATATTGGCAGAACCTTCCCCCCAGCTGCATCTTAAGGACCCAAGAAGTATTCATCATAAGTCACCTGTGAACGTGTACAGAAAGTAACACACTACTGCGTTTCTAGAAGGGTAATTTTCAAGCCTTTTATATGGATGTTGTATACTACCATATGGTGTATTGCAACATAATTCGCGATATAACTTGTGATTGACTATCCCATGTTTATTATAGTCAGATTCATATGATACTTTCTAAACCACTATTTCGGAGTCATACAGTGCTACAGTAGGGTCCATGAGGAATCTATGGGTGCTGTATTACAACTCAGGAATATTTGTTGCTGTTTTTTTAAGACAATTACTTTATAAGCTTTTAAAGAGGACAAAGATGTCACGTGCTCGATAAAATTGAGTTACATGCATTGTGAAAATCCATGAGCCCCCCTGATTCTGTCGCTCTTTTCCATTTTGTACTGCGTCGCTCCATTGCAGAGATATTCACATTTGTTGCTCTTGTATGTGAAATCTCTTTTTGCAGACCAACTGGGTGTTCCTTCAGCGTCTTCTCTGGGAATGTGCACTTTCATCCCTCCCTCCCTCCCAGATGCTGCCAATCTTAGCGCAGCAGCATCTGAAACTGCTAGATCAACTGCCGAGCTGGGATTGGCAGTGTCTCAGAATGAAGAGTGACAGCACATACACCCAAAGAAGATTCTAAAGAAACGCCCAATTGGTCTGTGAGAAGAGATTTCACATACAACAGCAACAAATGTGATTATCTCTGAAATGGAGAGACGCGGTGCAAAATGGAAAAAAAATCAGCAGAATCAGGGGAACTGAGGCATTTTTTATAAAGTATTTAACTCGATTTATTTTTGGGCAAGTGAAGTCTTTTTAAAAGTGATTTGCAATCAGTCAAGGAAATGACTATTATTATTCTAAACATTATGTCCAAGAAGTGTGCACAAGATCGTATACACTATTTTTGGGGTGCTCATGGATGAGGGCTAGTAGTGGACCACCCATAAAAGCTCCCATACACATTACATAACGTTTGTCCAAACCTGTTGATTTCAGCAGGATTGGTAGACCACCTAATATGTAAGGGGACCTCCCAACTCTCTCCCAACAGATGATGTTGCTGAAATACGGATCTGTCAGTTATCATTTATTTTCCAAATCCTAATTTAATTTTCTCAGATTAATGTGGCAGGGGCTTAAAGTCCCCATGCACATTAGACTTGATATCAGCAAGTTCGGCCAACCGTCTAATCTGTATGGGGCCTCCCAACTCTTCCCTGACATATGCTGTTGAGAGGATAAGGATCCTCCATGACTGATTTCAGACTGACAATCCTTTTGTGCTAAGTGAGATAAGCCACCTGTGAGATATGGAAAAATGCTATAATTTTGATTTCTGATGGAAGTCCCCATCAAGATAAGTTTGGACCAAAAATACTTCCTTCAGACCACTGAGCCCCCTCCCTTGGCATGCATTCCCCAAGGCCATAAAAAGCCATGCAATGTTTATCTTTAACCCCTTTCTGTCATGTGATGTACTATCCCATCCATGTGCCCTGGGACTTAATTCCCAGGGACAGGATAGTACGTCACAGCGATCAGCGGCGCCCACATGGTGAGCGCTGCTGATCGCGGCCGGGTGTCAGCTGATTATCACAGCTGACACCCAGCACAATGTGTCAGGGGCGGTCACGGACCGCCCCGACACGTTAACCCCTTGCATACCACGATCAAACACGATCGCGGTGTACCGGGGGTTAAAGGGAAGCATCGACAGGGAGGGGGCTCCCTTCGTGCTTCCCTGAGCCCCCCACAGCAGCACAATGTGCAGCGCTGCTGCGGGGGGCTCCATCCCTGCAGGTCCCCGAATCCAAGATGGCGACGGGGACCTTTGGGGGCCTGCAGGGAGCTGGCTTCGTCAGTGCCTGCAAAGCGCAGGCATGAGGAAAGCCTGTGCAGTGCCTGTGACAGATTGCTGATCTATCACAGTGATCTGTGATGTGACAGATCAGCGATCTGTCACATGACAGGTATGTCCCCCCTGGGACAATGTAATAAAGTTAAAAAAAAAGGTGTAAAAATAACTTTTTAAAAATCGCTAAATAAATTAAAAAAAAAAAATATTCCCTAATAAATTCATCTTTTGGAAATAAAAAAAGCAAAACAATAAAAGTACACATATTTGGTATCGCCGCGTCCGTAACGACCCGCCCTATAAAACTGTCCCACTAGTTAACCCCTTTAGCGAACCCCTTGAAAAATAAAAATAAAAAACTAAGCAAAAAATAATGATTTATTATCATACCGCCAAACAAAAAGTGCAATAACGCGCGATCAAAAAGACGCATATAAATATCCATGGTACCGCTGAAAACGTTATCTTGTCCCGCAAAAAACGAGCTGCCATACAGCATCATCAGCAAAAAAATAAAAAAGTTATAGCTCGCAGAATAAAGCGATGGAAAAATAAATATTTTTCATATAAAATTGTTTTCATTGCATAAAAGCGCCATAAAAATAAGGACATAAAAATTCAAAGTTGGAAAATTGCGAAATTTTAAAAATTTTCACCAAATTTCCATTTTTTTTCACAAATAAACGCAAGATATTTGAATGAAATTTTACCACTACCATGAAGTACAATATGTCACGAGAAAACAATGTCAGAATCACCGGGATCCATGGAAGCATTTCAGAGTTATTGCCTCATAAAAGGACAGTGGTCAGAATTGTAAAAATTGGCCCGGTCATGAACGTGCAAACCACCCTTGGGGGTTAGTGGGTTAATTAAAAACCAGGAACAAACCCTTTGAAGCTAGGTGACCACCAATTACCACCAGGGTGTGAACTCTCTTGCAGCTAAAGGTAAACTGATCCAAGCACATGGAGACAGCATGGCACTATAAGTCACAGAAGGCGCTGAGGTATTGAATCTGGAAAATGACCTATAATAACAGAATGCAATATCTCTGAGACTAGCTGAGCATATTTTCCAAATTGGCATTCCTTCCTCCATGCGCCCGTGCCCGGCAGCCACCTGTAGCACTCTGCGCTATTGAGTTATAAAGCATAGCTGCCAGGAATTACATACGGTAGGCATATTTAGTCTCTATGCACAGATAAAATCCAGAGGAACCCAGGGGCGGCGCCGCCGACCTATCCGCCGCTTCGGGCCATCCACGATTCTGGACAGAAAATCATATTCTCAGACATGGGAGAAGGGAGGCAGCCCAGCCCAGGGGTGGCAGCAAAGTGTGGGAGGGAACAGCCTAGAAGATATAAGGTAGACCCTCATTTTGGACTTAGTTTTTTACTGGCAGGAGGACCCATTATCTGACACGGCCAAGGGAACTACGTAACTAAGATTTGGACCTGTGATCCATCAGCGCCTCCCTGTGGTCACATCCAACATAAAATGATAATTGCAATCTATCGATACCCTGCCTTTGTACTACACTCTTGACTGCATATTTGTATATATTTATTCTTGTATATATATCTGTGTTTGTATGCATATGTATCTGTAATTAATCTTGGGCTGCTCTTTTATCTCGAATCATGAATTCCCACGTCCGCACGCTCAGTTGGTCAGATATACGCTACCCGGGTTGCTTTCTGACCTGATATAAGCCTGTTGTTGGACGAGACTTATGTCGAACAAGGAACTGGTTATACTGTACTGTTTCAGTGAAGAACTCTAATAGTGACGACTGGGAGGTTTATATATACAGTGGGGAAAAAAAGTATTTAGTCAGTCAGCAATAGTGCAAGTTTCACCACTTAATAAGATGAGAGGCGTCTGTAATTTACATCATAGGTAGACCTCAACTATGGGAGACAAACTGAGAAAAAAAAATCCAGAAAATCACATTGTCTGTTTTTTTTTTCCTTTTATTTGCATATTATGGTGGAAAATAAGTATTTGGTCAGAAACAAAATTTCATCTCAATACTTTGTGATATATCCTTTGTTGGCAATGACTGAGGTCAAACGTTTTCTGTAAGTCTTCACAAGGTTGCCACACACTGTTGTTGGTATGTTGGCCCATTCCTCCATGCAGATCTCCTCTAGAGCAGTGATGTTTTTGGCTTTTCGCTTGGCAACACGGACTTTCAACTCCCTCCAAAGGTTTTCTATAGGGTTGAGATCTGGAGACTGGCTAGGCCACTCCAGGACCTTGAAATGCTTCTTACGAAGCCACTCCTTCGTTGCCCTGGCGGTGTGCTTTGGATCATTGTCATGTTGAAAGACCCAGCCACGTTTCATCTTCAATGCCCTTGCTGATGGAAGGAGGTTTGCACTTAAAATCTCACGATACATGGCCCCATTCATTCTTTCATGTACCCGGATCAGTCGTCCTGGCCCCTTTGCAGAGAAACAGCCCCAAAGCATGATGTTTCCACCACCATGCTTTACAGTAGGTATGGTGTTTGATGGATGCAACTCAGTATTCTTTTTCCTCCAAACACGACAAGTTGTGTTTCTACCAAACAGTTCCAGTTTGGTTTCATCAGACCATAGGACATTCTCCCAAAACTCCTCTGGATCATCCAAATGCTCTCTAGCAAACTTCAGACGGGCCCGGACATGTACAGGCTTGAGCAGTGGGACACGTCTGGCACTGCAGGATCTGAGTCCATGGTGGCGTAGTGTGTTACTTATGGTAGGCCTTGTTACATTGGTCCCAGCTCTCTGCAGTTCATTCACTAGGTCCCCCCGTGTGGTTCTGGGATTTTTGCTCACCGTTCTTGTGATCATTCTGACCCCACGGGGTGGGATTTTGCGTGGAGCACCAGATCGAGGGAGATTATCAGTGGTCTTGTATGTCTTCCATTTTCTAATTATTGCTCCCACAGTTGATTTCTTCACTCCAAGCTGGTTGGCTATTGCAGATTCAGTCTTCCCAGCCTGGTGCAGGGCTACAATTTTGTTTCTGGTGTCCTTTGACAGCTCTTTGATCTTCACCATAGTGGAGTTTGGAGTCAGACTGTTTGAGGGTGTGCACAGGTGTCTTTTTATACTGATAACAAGTTTAAACAGGTGCCATTACTACAGGTAATGAGTGGAGGAAAGAGGAGACTCTTAAAGAAGAAGTTACAGGTCTGTGAGAGCCAGAAATCTTGATTGCTTGTTTCTGACCAAATACTTATTTTCCACCATAATATGCAAATAAAATGAAAAAAAAACAGACAATGTGATTTTCTGGATTTTTTTTCTCAGTTTGTCTCCCATAGTTGAGGTCTACCTATGATGTAAATTACAGACGCCTCTCATCTTTTTAAGTGGTGGAACTTGCACTATTGCTGACTGACTAAATACTTTTTTGCCCCACTGTATATTCCCAGCCTGGACTGGTGATATATATCCCCCCTTACTGGGAGCGCCTCAATAACTCGTACCTATAAGGGAAGCCTTTCCGGCGACTATTTGCCCTCAGTGCAGTTCCCTTACTGCCTTGGGGCAAGTGGTGGTGCCAGAGAGCCGATCCCTGTTGGGTCCTTCTGTCCCCTCCCCCGAAGTGAGCGAAGTTGACACCCCCTTCCCCTGTGCAAATCCCTCACACCACCGTTCTAGAAATATATCAGAGGTTATCTAATAAAAGGAGGAGTCTGGAGAGATAGCTGCCAGCTGAATGATTGGCCAACTCATGGTTCGACCAATAGCTACCTGTTGTGTATGAGCCCCCTTACTCCGCTCTCCCAATGGCTTGCCCCCCATACTCCGCTCTCCCATTGGCGCTTGCCCTCTTACTCTGCTCTCACAATGGCTTGGGCCCCTCCGCTCTCCCATTGGCTTGCCCACTTACTCTGCTTTCCCAATGGCTTCCCACCTACTCCACTCTCTGATTGGCTTGCCCCCTTATTCTGCTCTCCCAATGCCTTGTTCCCTACTTCGCTCTCACATTGGTGCTTGCCCCCTTACTCCGCTCTCCCATCGGCTTGCCCCCTTACTCTGCGCTCCCAATGGCTTACCCCCTACTCCAATCTCCCATTGACTTGCCCCTACTCCACTCTCCTATTGGCTTTCCCCCTTTCTATGTTCTCCTAATGGCTTGCCCAACTACTCCGCTCTACAATTGGCTTTCCCCCTTACTCCGCTCTCCAAATGACTTGCTCCTCTACTCCGCTCTCCCATTGGCGCTTGCCCCCTCCCATTTGCTTTCCCTCTTACTTTGTTCTCCCAATGGCTTGCCCCACTACTCTGCTCTCCCAATTGACTTGCCCCTCTACTCCGCTCTCCCATTGGCGCTTGCCCCTCCCATTGGCTTTCCCTCTTACTTTGTTCTCCCAATGGCTTGCCCCACTACTCCGCTCTCCCAATTGACTTGTCCCCCCTACTCTGCTCACCCAATGGCTTGCTCTCCTTCCTCTGCTCTCCCATTGGTGCTTGCTCCCTTACTCTGCTCTCCAATTGGCTTGCCCCCCGGCTTGCCTCCTTACTCTGCTCTCCTATTGGCTTAGCTGGGTGTTTATGTGTTTGGGAGAGTCGGGAGAGATATCTGTCGGCCGATTAAGGTGACCATCAACGTGTGCAACTGTTCATATTAGGCTACGATGGACAGACTCGCATATTTGTCCTGTGCCTGTTCATTGTCTTTTCTGCGGAGTCCTTCTATATAAACCACTATCGCATGACAACCATTTCGTTAGTGGAGGAAAACACTTGCTTAAGGAGAAAAGGTTGTTATTTTTAATTTTCCTGACAGATTAGTTTTCTTCTCCTCTCCTCCTCCGTATAGCACTATGCTGCAAGGATTTTTACCAAGAGCCGTTCCACCTCCTCTTCTCCCCAGCCCCAAAACCGCAGTTCTCTGCCAGCAAAAAGTGTGATTAACTATATGCTGCTTTAAAACTATATGTCCTTCTGTGACATGCCCTAATCCCCTCTCTGCTCTACCTAATTGGCTGCTATGTGAAACCCAGTAGAAAAAAAAGTGATTACTTGATGTAAAACAAGTGAATTATTGACATTTAAAAGCCATCTCAGAATGACTGTCATAACTCAAAAAGTCTGCTCACTAAAAGCAGACGCACTTAGGAAGGGCCTGGTCTTACCGCTGCGGACTACATGAAGCCAAAAGAAAACATACTGTGAGGGTAATCCATTTAAAAATCTCAACAATCTTTTAATCCCCCGAGCAATTCTTTATGTTACCTTAACTCCCCAGGAAATCCAGCATCCGAATTAGACAATTGCAAACAGATGTGCAATAGTAAGTACGTCGCTACCTGGATTTGTCGGCCTGTATACACGGACATGATGCCTCGTACTAGCAAAAGATACACTCTTGCTATAAAAGGAAAGAGCTGGATCCTCCATTATTTTTGTTCTTGAATTTTAGAAGCATACCCATCATTTTAGGTTTGTCCATTATATGACTTGCATCCTGCATTTTTCAACAGTTTCCTCTCAGTCTGCTCTGTTTCCAATTTTCAGTTGTCTCTGAGCTAGTGGGTGCAGACTAATCTTTCATATACAACTCACACAGACATACACAGCATACACACATATATTATGCATTCCTGCTTCCCTTTTTCTGTGTAGCACATGTTCACAAGCAGCTGGATGGAGGCCTTCATACAGAAGTACTGAGCAGCATAGATGTGAATCCAGCTTTAGGTTGAGATAAAACACTTATATCTGGTCACTATATGACTTGCATGCTGCATTTTCACCAGTTTTCTTCCTGCCAGCTCCATTTCTGATTTTCAGTTGACTCTGAGCTAGTGGGTGCAGACAGACTAGTCTACCATATATACACACACAAACATGATGGAGTCCCTTGTCTCTATGTAGCACATTTTCACAAGCAGGTGGATGGAGGACTTGACACCGAAGTGCTGAGCTGTGTAGATGTGAATCCAGCGCTGAGTTAAAACACTTACTAGAAAGTAAAAGAAAGGCGAAGTCCTGGCTTTCAGGAATGTGCATGTGCGACCCTCCTCTATATTTTTATGGAAGGCCAAAAAGTGCCAACCATATGCCGTAAGTTTCCCAAATTGTGCAACAAAATTGTTAAAAAGAAAAGTAAAATACAGGGAGATACCTCTTAAACTCCTACTGTAATGCTACCGGATCTCCCTGATCTCTATCTCCCGCTTCCATCGCAACACACCAGAAATGGACAAAAATAACTGCTTAGCCAGTGGCTGAATGAGACAGGTCACTATAATGGGTAGTAATTGGCTAAGACATCATTTCCACTGAGACAAGATCAAGAAGTAGAGACCAATGGGTAACATTAAAACAGGAGTTCGAGACTTTTAAAAAATATTTTCTAATCCCTTTAAAACTCGATAAAATCAAAGAAACTTTTTTTTTCGGGCTCTGATATCATTTAGGGCAACAAATTTTAAAGACTTTAATAATCTTCCCCTTTTAATCTCATATTTGTAGCTTCCTTGATAGACGTTCAGAAATAGGTAGAGGAGCAATATTTCTCTCCGGCTAGTAGCTGAAATACATGACAGTTTCTACGATTTACCTATTTTGCTAAGTATCAATCAGTAGCCAACCCTAGCACTGCTGAAACGAGCACCATAAAGCACGTTGAGGGTTTTACTACCGTGTAGAGAGTGTGAGGCGGTTTAGTTTCAGCACAGAATTTTAGCTTATGAATTCGGCTTTTGCATTTTTATAATTATACACAATTGGTTGTTAAGTCAGTACCAACATTTGGTGCCATGGATAGATGGCATATAATCCCCTTATTCTACCAAGTCAGGTCAGAAGACCTTCATACACATCGAATGATTGGTCGGTTATGTATTCTGCTGACTTTGCCTCAATGTGTTTGAGGACCTTTATATGCATCTAAAGGGTTTCAAGTCCAGGACAAGAGTTATTTCCAACCATGATTGTCCATTTGGTTTTTAGATAGAACTACTCATGCCTTCTTTTTTTCCCAAAAATGATTAAACGAGGTATATGGGATAAAGGTCCGATTTACCAAACAGGATGCGAGAAAATCTTCCAGCAGACACATGTTCTGATGCAAATTGGTCCCCGAGAGTCAAAAGGAAGTCAGCATTATTAAATAAGAAATGGCTGGATGGAATTACTCAACCAAAGTGATATACTGCATATTTACTCCTTAAAAACCTTCTCTTAGATCTCTAGCAGCTCTGTCCTTGTAGGACTCTACTTCCTTAAAAGTCTTCTCTTAGAGGTCTAGCAGCTCCGTCCCTGTAGGACTCTACTTCCTTAAAACCTTCTCTTAGAAGTGCAGCAGCTCCGTTCCTGTAGGACTCCACTTCCTTAAAAGTCTTCTCTTACAAGTCTAGCTGCTCAGTCTCTGTAGAACTCTACTTCCTTAAAAACCTTTTCTTAGAAGTCCAGAAGCTCTGTCCCTGTAGGACTCTACTTCCTTAAAATTCTTCTCTTAGAAGTCTAGCAGCTCCATCACTGTAGGACTCTACTTCCTTAAAAGTCTTCTATTAGAAGTCCAGCAGCTCTGTCCCTGTAGGACTCTACTTCCTTAAAAGTCTTCTATTAGAAGTCCAGCAGCTCCGTCCCTGTAGGACTCTACTTCCTTAAAAGTCTTCTCTTAGAACTCCAGCAGCTCCCTCCCTGTAGGACTCTATTTCAGAGTCATGACCTTGGGTCCCAAGCAACTTTAAGTCCTGAAGTCAACGACCATGTAAAATGATATGCTTATCGACGTCTGAGATTTCCTACAATTGTGCTGAACTTTCTACTTTTGTGGAGGATATAGTATGTGTGAGAGTCAGCTTTCTCTTTTCACTTCATTCACCTCTGTCTTTTGCCAAGATTTATATTCTAGACATGTCAAACATTAAAATTTTTTAGTTGGCTTAGTTACTTGAACTGCAGTTTGTCAGATTAATATCTCTTTTTCTTGCAGGTATCGCATTTCGAGCTTTTCCATCAAACCATTATTTCATCTCCTCAATTCCCTGTCTATAATTATACCTCATTTCTACTTAGAAAGTGTGAAATTTGGTCCTAGGGCCATCAATATCTAGTTACACCTTAAGTTGGCTACAATCAATGTTAACAAAAAATGTGTAAGTTTTGGAAAATTCGCATGTTGTAAGAAGATGTTATTTCCATACAACATTTTGACTAAGCATTTTGTCTTGAACTCATGTCAAAGAAACCTTGATACAGTGGTTCAGGTAGGTCACATTGCAACTTGATCGGGATCCACCGCAAAAAACAAATTTTGGGAAAGGTTGTGTACGTCATCAAGACATGGAAAACAGAAAATGTACCAGTGATATCGTCTTCAATCTAATGATTATAGTATCATCATAGTGATATAACTAATACTTCATGAAGGAAAATGGAAATGTTGGGTGCTCATCAAGATCTGGAAGATAGAAGTCCTCTCCTTGGTACTGACTCTAACATTGTCTTTGTGAAGGATTTGCTATTGATATAAACAAACTGCTGGATATGTTAAGTGCCTCACCAAGAAGGCAAAAGATTTTTGTAGAGGCTACTAAACTTTTATTATATTAGTGGTTTAAAAAAATCAAACTGGTTTAAAAAAATCAAACTTCTGAATATGTTGGTGTCTAACAACAAAGTCAGAAGAGCCACCAAAGGTACTGGTGGCAACTTGAAGATATGGAAGCCAGAAGTTATGTCTCCATTGAGATATAGACTTCAGTCTAGCAGAGGATTCACATTAGGTCCCCAGAAGAAATGTAGACTGTCTAAGAGAGGATAGGCATTAGGTCCTGGCAACGAGAATCGCCTTAACGTGGCTGCCAGGTACACATGAATTGGCCAATTTAGACTCTAAGCATTCTCAATATTTCATATTTCTAGTGCAGTAATGCAATTCAACTTTCATATTTCATGTTTGCATGCTATAGCGCTACAGAATGCTGCTTTATTTGTTTGATTGCATAAGAGTAGGCAAATCTAGGTAAGCACCTGTTCAGACCCAATCTATGTTTGGATGTGACGGTCAGTTTTTTGATATTGTATGTATTAGCCTTCTGACTGAGCACTCCGCCCTTAGCGTAAGGCGTTTTTATTTGCAACATTATCATACCCCTCCATTGAGATATAGACTTCAGTCTAGCAGAGGATTCACATTAGGTTCCCAGAAGAAATGTAGACTGTCTAAGAGAGGATTGGCATTAGGTCCTGGTAACGAGAATCTCCTTAACGTGGCTGCCAGGTACACATGAATTGGCCAATATATGCGCTAAGCATTCTCAATTTTTCATGTTTCTAGTGCAGTAATACAATTCAATTTTCATATTTCATGCTTGCGTGCTATAGCGCTACAGAGTGCTGCTTTATTTGATTGATTGTATATGAGTTGGCGACTCTAGGTAAGCACCTGTTCAGACCCAATCTATGTTTGGATGTGACGGTCAGTTTTTTGATATTCTACCTCCCGTCCTTAAATTGTAATGATGGCTCCCCCTTACAAACCAAGCCAAAAGGTTGTACCATTAGTTGTAACTCCTGCCCTTTTACTGAATTCATAGCTATAACTTCACAAAGTAAAATTTCAGAATATGTTGTGTGCCTCATTCAGACATGGAAGTCAGATTTCCCACCCCTAATATTGGCTTTTAATTGATAGACAACACTGCAAAAAGGCAAATCAAATAGATATGTAAGACAAAAGTTCTATTATTGATATAGATTTCAACATTGACTTAGGCAATCCTTCAGGAAGACAGACTTTAGGATAAGTTGGGTACCTCACCAAGACTTGGAAGCCAAAAGTTCTCCCATTGGAATAGGCTACAATTTTTAATAATAGTGATAGCCAATTCTTTTTTTTTTTTTTGTTTTATCCAATAAATTTTTATTGAAATTTTCAAAGACAGAAATGATCTTACAGAAAGAAAACCAAAGATCATAATATAGACAGACAAAAATGCAAACAACAATAACAATAACAATATCAGACAATGAGACCGTAGGAAAAGGAAGGGAGGGGGGGGTCCGGTAAGACTCAAAAAATCCTAATCCGATCCGATGTATAGACTAAGTACTAAACTTTATGGGAGATGCCAAGGGGTGGGAAACCCAACCCGCCCAGTTCTTCATTACCCTGTCTCTGACCCCTGCATCTAGTGAAAGAAAGTACTCATGATGAAATGTTGAGTTAAGTCTGACCACCAACTCCGCGAAGGTAGGCGGGAGCGGGGCCTTCCATTTAGCAGCAAGGCTAATCCTAGCAGCCATCAATATATTCGAGACCAAGGGTACGAATTCTAGGGGAAGTGTTTCGATCCCAATATTTAGAACTGCCAGTTGAGGAGATAGAGGGAAATCAATACCCGTCACTAGTGTTGAGCATTCCGATACCGCAAGTATCGGGTATCGGCCGATACTTGCTGTATAGGAATTCCGATACCGACTTCCGATATTTTTTCAATATCGGAATTCGGCATCGAAATCGGAAGTCCAGTTGATTGACGGCCTGACGTCATCATGATGCGCGGTGTGTGCGCATCATGATGCGCCGTCATTTCGGGCCTTCCGGGGGTCTCTGCCGGCCTGCCGGGGGGCTGTGCCGGCCTGCCGGGGGGCTGTGTGGACTGCCCGGGGTCTGTACCGGCCTGCCGGGGGGCTGTGCCGGCCTGCCGGTGGTCTGTGCACCCTGTGGGGGTCTGTACCGGCCTGCCGGGGGGCTGTGCCGGCCTGCCGGGGGGCTGTGCTGATGTCCGGGGGTCTGTGCAAGCATCGTCCGATGGGACTACAAGTCCCATCGGGCGATGCCTGCTACCATGACAGTGATTGACACATTAGCCAATGATGGGACAGTAGTAGTCCCATCATCCGGCTAATGTGTTAAATGTTTAAAAAAAAAAAAAAAAAAAAATACTACATACATACTACATGCATGCTACATACATACTACATGCATGCTACATACATACTACATGCTACATACATACTACATACATGCTACATACATACTACATATATGCTACATACATACTACATGCATGCTACATACATACTACATGCTACATACATACTACATATATACTACATACTACATACTGCATGCTACATACATACTACATACATACTACATACTGCATGCTACATACATACTACATACATACTACATACATACTACATGCATGCTACATACATACTACATGCATGCTACATACATACTACATGCATGCTACATGCATGCTACATACATACTACATGCTACATACATACTACATACATACTACATACTACATATATACTACATGCATGCTACATACATACTACATATATACTACATACATACTACATGCATGCTACATACATACTGCATGCTACATACATACTACATACATACTACATACATACTACATGCATGCTACATACATACTACATATATGCTACATACATACTACATGCATGCTACATACATACTACATGCTACATACATACTACATATATACTACATACATACTACATACTGCATGCTACATACATACTACATACATACTACATACATACTACATGCATGCTACATACATACTACATGCATGCTACATACATACTACATGCATGCTACATGCATGCTACATACATACTACATGCTACATACATACTACATACATACTACATACTACATATATACTACATGCATGCTACATACATACTACATGCTACATACATACCACATACATACTACATACATACTACATACATACTACATGCTACATACATACTACATATATACTACATGCATGCTACATACATACTACATGCTACATACATACCACATACATACTACATACATACTACATACATACTACATGCTACATACATACTACATATATACTACATGCATGCTACATACATACTACATGCTACATACATACCACATACATACTACATACATGCTACATATATACTACATGCATGCTACATACATACTACATATATACTACATGCATGCTACATACATACTACATGCTACATGCATGCTACATACATACTACATACATACTACATGCTACATACATACCACATATATACTACATACATACAATACATTCATACAATACATACATAAACATACAGTACATATAACATAGAGTAACATACTTACCAATACTTGTCACATTGTTCCCCGAAGCCATTGTCTTTTCCGGAATAAATATTAACATAACAAACCACAAAAATACTCACCCACGATCCGAAGCAGTCCACGAGTGTGTCCCACGACGATCTTGGGTAGAGAACTGCAGCATCAGATGATGCTGCCGTTCTCTACGGGCTGCAGGAATCCAATGACGGAAGGTAGGTATCCTTCCGCACTGTATTCCTCCGCCACTTAAAAAAAAAAAAAGTCCCTAGTCTCACTTTATGCCATTGCTGCGTGGGAATTTCCCACACAGCAATGGCATAAAGTGAGACTAGGGACTTTTTTTTTTTTTTAAGTGGCGGAGGAATACAGTGCGGAAGGATACCTACCTTCCGTCATTGGATTTCTGCAGCTCGTAGAGAACGGCAGCAACAGCTGATGCTGCCGTTCTCTACCCAAGATCGTCGTGGGACACACTCGTGGACTGCTTCGGATCGTGGGTGAGTATTTTTGTGGTTTGTTATGTTAATATTTATTCCGGAAAAGACAATGGCTTCGGGGAACAATGTGACAAGTATTGGTAAGTATGTTACTCTATGTTATATGTACTGTATGTCTATGTATGTATTGTATGAATGTATTGTATGTATGTAGTATATATGTGGTATGTATGTAGCATGTAGTATGTATGTAGTATGTATGTAGCATGCATGTAGCATGCAGTATGTATGTAGCATGCATGTAGTATATATGTAGTATGTATGTGGTATGTATGTAGCATGTAGTATGTATGTAGCATGCATGTAGTATGTATGTAGCATGCATGTAGTATATATGTAGTATGTATGTAGCATGTAGTATGTATGTAGCATGCATGTAGTATATATGTAGTATGTATGTAGCATGTAGTATGTATGTAGCATGCATGTAGTATATATGTAGTATGTATGTAGCATGTAGTATGTATGTAGCATGCATGTAGTATGTATGTAGCATGCATGTAGTATGTATATGGTATGTATGTAGCATGTAGTATGTATGTAGCATGCATGTAGTATATATGTGTTATGTATGTGGTATGTATGTAGCATGCATGTAGTATGTATGTAGTATGTATGTAGTATATATGTAGTATGTATGTAGCATGTAGTATGTATGTAGCATGCATGTAGCATGCAGTATGTATGTAGCATGCATGTAGTATATATGTAGTATGTATGTAGCATGTAGTATGTAGCATGCATGTAGTATATATGTAGTATGTAGCATGTAGTATGTATGTAGCATGCATGTAGTATATATGTGTTATGTATGTAGCATGTAGCATGCATGTAGTATGTATGTAGTATATATGTGGTATGTATGTAGCATGCATGTAGTATATATGTAGTATGTATGTTGCATGTAGTATTTATGTAGTATGAATGTAGCATGTATGTAGTATGTAGTATGAATGTAGCATGTATGTAGTATGCATGTTGTATGTATGTAGCATGTAATTTTTTTTTTTTTTTTTTTACATTTAACACATTAGCCGGATGATGGGACTACTACTGTCCCATCATTGGCTAATGTGTCAATCACTGTCATGGTAGCAGGCATCGCCCGATGGGACTTGTAGTCCCATCGGACGATGCCTGCACAGACCCCCGGAGCCTGCACAGCCCCCCGGCAGGCCGGCACAGCCCCCCGGCAGGCCGGCACAGCCCCCCGGCAGGCCGGCACAGCCCCCCGGAGCCTGCACAGCCCCCCGGCAGGCCGGCACAGCCCCCCGGCAGGCCGGCACAGCCCCCCGGAGCCTGCACAGACCACCGGCAGGCCGGCACAGACCACCGGAGCCTGCACAGACCCCCTGGCAGGCCGGCACAGCCCCCCGAAAGGCCCGTACAGACCCCAGAGAGGCTGTACAAGGGCAGGAAAGGGTTTTTCTTATTCCGATACCGGAAGTCCCATAGACTTGAATGGGACTTCCGGTATCGGAATCGGCGATACCGATACTTTTTTTAAAGATCGGCCGATACCATCCGATACGATACTTTGAAGTATCGGACGGTATCGCTCAACTCTACCCGTCACAGATTTAAGTAAGTTTGAGACAACTAACCAAAAGGGAGTCAAATTAGGACATTTCCACCACATGTGAGCCAAAGTACCTCTTCCTCCACACTGTCTCCAGCACAAAGGGGAGAAATTCTTTCCAAATTTAGATAAAGTAATCGGGGGATAGTACCATCTAAGATGAATCTTTTTTAGTGTCTCAAGGTGGTTGATACATTTAGATGCCCGCTGTATTGCTTTTATTCCCGCTCTCCACTCTTCATCCGAGACGTGAAAAGATAAATCCTCCTCCCAACGCGACATATAAGTTGGTCTTATAGGAAATAAAAGGTTATTACAAGCTTTATATATAGCAGATAAGCCCTTGTACTGGTGAGGGTTGGATAGGAGAAATTTTTGAAAAGAAGAGGGGCATACAGGTAATAAGGGAAAGGAGAGGCGTTGTATTGATGATAATAAATGTTTCACTTGGAAGTGTTGGAAAACCGTTTTCTCTATACCAGAGAAGTTCGAGCATAATTTGGAAAAGGACGAGAAGGTACCCTCCCACAACATATCTCCCAGTGAGTGGATACCAGCCTTCATCCAGGGAAGGAGATCAATATAGGGTATGTGAAAGGACAGGGCCTTGATATTTATCAGGCTCGGCGGCAGTGAGATCCAATCTCCCACCACTCGTCTCCAACCTACAAGGGTGGCCTGCATTGTAATTAGCGGAGGGGAATAAGGCGTCGGCCGGAGCGATTCTGCCTCTAGTAGGCACCGTAATGAGGACCCTTCAACAAAGCTCGATTCTATCTGTATCCAGCCCAAATTCTCAAGCGGGGTTGACCACCACTTTTTCACCGCTTCTAAAACAGCAGCCTTATAATACCCGGCTATGTAGGGAACTCCCATGCCACCTTCCGTATATGGAAGATACATAATTTTACCCGCTACTCTAGGTTTTTTATTAGCCCAGATATATCGGTTAGTAATATTTTGGAGTTTAGTGAGGAATTTGGAAGGAATTACAATAGGGAGGGAACTAAAATAATAAAGAATTTTAGGGAGAAGAAACATTTTAAAGGCTTGTACTCAGGCTATCCACGAAAAACCATGTAAAGGGTGTCTAGAGATTTCGGAATTTAGAGCCGAGACCAAGTTTCCCATGTTAGTTGAGGCGATATATTTTGAGCGGGTAAGGGTTATACCTAAGTATGGAATTCCGTCATCCCGCCATGTAAAGGGGAGTTCTGTTTTCAGTCTCTCTTGAAGCGGCGAAGGGACTGCTATGGGAAAAATAAGAGACTTAGCCGCATTAAGTTTATAAAAGGAAATTGCTGAGAATAAGGACAGAGAAGTTATAACAGCCGGAAAAGATTTATGCAAGTCAGTACAAGTGATAATAATGTCATCTGCATATAAGCCAATCAAATGGTGGTGTGAACCTATATGATAACCTGAAATATTTTTGTTAGATCTTATGGACTCAGCCAGGAGTTCTATAGCCAAAGAAAATATAATCGGTGACAGGGGGCAACCCTGACGGGTTCCGTTAGTGATCTGGAAGGGGGAGGACAAAAAACCTGAAGATAGCACCCTAGCATTAGGGTTAGAGTATAACGACAGAATAGCCGACAATATTGGGCCATCAAAACCAAACTTTTTAAGGACAGAGCTAAGGTATCCCCAATGTACCCTGTCAAAAGCCTTCTCTGCGTCCAATGAGAGAAGCACACCGGGGACACCCATCTTTTCAGCCACATCAATAACGTCAATCATACGTCTAGTGCCATCTCCAGCCCTCCTACCGGCCACAAAACCCACCTGGTCTGGATGAACCAGGGACGGGGTAATTACATTCAATCTAGATGCCAATAATTTAGAAAAAATTTTTACATCACAGTTCAGTAATGAGATGGGACGATAATTTCCCGGGTCCTCTGTAGATTTACCTGGCTTGGGTATAGTGACAATGGTAGCCTGAAGGGAGATAGCAGAGACCGACCCAGACCTTTGCCACGAGGAGAAAGTACGGAGGAGGTATGGGGCAAGAACAGAAGAAAAACGTCTATAATAATCGTTAGGAAGTCCATCTGGACCTGGGGTGGAATGAAGTTTAGTAGTTTTTATAACCTGCTTTATTTCAGATAAAGAGAAAGGAGAGTTAAGGGCCTCAAGTTGGGTCTGCGACAATTTTGGGAGAGAGATGGAATCTAGATAGGTTTGGATATCTGTCTGTGATGGAAGCGGGGTATTCACATCTCCCTCTAAGTTATATAATTTAGAATAAAATTGTGCAAATACCTCCGCTATAGCGATGGGGTTACGTATAAGGGTTCCAGAATGATCTCGCAAAGCCTCAATATGAGCTAACCTTTCCCTCTTTTTGATACGTTTAGCAAGTAATGAACCCGCTCTGTCCCCCATTGCATAAAAAGAAGTTTTTTTCCTCATTTTCCTCAAATACTTCTCATGCTGATCTAATAGAAAGGACCTGAGTTGTGAACGGGTTAAGGCCAGTTGTTTAGAGACCAAAGGGGACGGGTTAAGCTTGTTAATGCGTTCCAACCGTTGCAAATCAGCCACTAAAGTCGCTCTAGTGTGCTCGCGCTCTCTTTTAAGTTGGGATGCTCTTTGTATAAAAAGGCCTCTAACAAAAGCCTTGTGGGCTTCCCATATAGTTTCATCAGAAACTGACTGATTATCATTGATGGAGAAGTATTCCGCCAGCTGCGCCTCCACATCCGTCCCCACCTCCTGCCTAGTTAAAAGAGCAGGATTTAGTTTCCATTGCCAGGGAGTCCGTGGCCGAAACCCCACAGATATTTCCAAACTGACAGGAGCATGGTCTGACCAGGAGATTGTTCCCACCTCCGCCGAAACACATGCCGGGAGAGTTCCGCTGTCAACTAGGAAGTAGTCGATTCTGGAGTAGGAGCTGTGATTATGGGAAAAGAAAGAAAAATCCCTCTCTGTAGCATGTAAGTATCTCCAGACATCATGTAAATGTTTTTCCAAACAGAGAGAGCTCAGTTCACCTCGACCCACTTTTGAGCGCGGTGAACAGTCTAAAGCCCTTGAAGGGACAACATTAAAGTCACCACATATAATAACTCCGCCTCTAGCCTCCACCTCCACAACTTTTAACAATTCTCTCATAAATTTCACAGGGGAGAGGTTAGGGGCATACACATTAACAATAGAATATGCTGAACCATCTATAGCACAATTCAGAATAATAAATCTCCCTCCCGGGTCCGCAATCTCATTGAGGAGTTGAAAAGGAGTATCCTTTTTAACAAAGATACAGACACCAGCTTTTTTTGAAGTATTATTGGCAAAGAAGGCCGTGGGATACATGAGACTACGGACCCGGTGGTTGTCCCCTTCGAGCATATGGGACTCCTGTATACACAATACATCTGCTTTATTTCGGCGAGCCTCCTCCCACAACATAGAGCGTTTAAACGGCGAGTTAAGCCCCCTGACATTTAAAGAAACAAGTTTCACTGTCATGTGTAAAAAAGGTTTCGAAACTGTGGAGAACACGTCTCACCAGACACACCCAGGGACGACAAAAAGGGATACACATCAAAATGAGGGAAACAAGTAAACAGACAATAAAAAGAACATCTATGTAAACGTAACAGGCAGTATGAATACTGCAATGGGGCAGATAAGCAGCATCAGGAGAGGGAAAAAAGGGAAAACCAGGTCCCTTTGAATACACCATTCTCCCACGCTGCATCAGGGAAAGAAAAGCCATCTGCAGACAGAGGCCACAAGAAGAATTTAAGGCTGTGTGCCACCTAGAGTAGTTTTAGGAAGGTCAACCTGCCGTCTCCCAGTCCGCTCTTACTCTTCTCGAAGGCTGTACTCGGCCAGGTTGTGGACTACCCCTCTTTGGGGAGACCAGTAGGTTCCAATCACGAAGCGCTTGTTCCAGCTTTTTAGGTGAGTGAAAAACGTATCTTGTCTCCATATGCACAAATCGGATCTTCACCGGAAAACCCCAGTTATAAGGAATGCTATTTTCTCTTAACACCTTACACAGGGGCGCAAACTCTCTTCTTCTGGCTAAGGTCCCTGCCGAGAGATCCGGAAAAACAGCAATTTTTGAAAAGGGCTCCGGAAGGGTTCTCTGATCTCTCATTGCATGCATGAAATCTTCCTTTACCCTAAAAGAGTGGAGACAGGCAAGCACATCCCTGGGAAGAGATTGATTAATGTGGGAGGGTTTGGGCACCCGGTGAATCCTTTCTATTCCCAGGGGCCTGGATTGAGCATCAGGGAGAACCTCTTTGAGAAAGGCCGTAAAGTGATCAGACAGATCAGCCTCTGTAACAGTCTCAGGAATACCACGAAGTCTTATGTTACATCTGCGGGATCTGTCCTCCAAATCCCATAGTTTAAGTTGCTGGGTCGAAAAACGTTCCTCTAGGGCAGAGTAATCATCAGCCAGGACATTATGAGCAGTCGCATATTCCACCATTTTCTGCTCAATATGGTCTGTGCGGTCACCCAGGGAAACAATGTCTTGCCTAAGCTCCCCAATCATACCTTTCATATCGTCATGGAGAGCCTTCCTGAGGGAGGACAAGAGGCGCTGCATTGTGGCCTGGGTAAGAGGAATATCTTGTTTCCATCGCCACTGTCTCTCTGATGTCCCTAGAGGAGGGATGGGAGGATGCAGAGCCTGAGTGAGATGCCGGTGCCATCTTGGATTGCTGCAGCCCTTCCCTGCTGTAGAAATCTGTAAGCTTTGCCGGGTTACTGCGCAGTTTCGGGGGTCCTCGCGGCATGCTATGTGCTCCCTGGGTCCTCTAGTAGACAAAGGTGACAAAATCAGCATGTTTGAGCCTCTTGAAGCCGAGTGGTAGCTCGTGTCTGCAGGAGCTCCCTGACTATGCAGCCTGCACCATGAGCTTCCAGGCCACGCCCCCGTGATAGCCAATTCTTCAGAAGGTCAAACGTCGGATTACTGTGAATGTCTGTTTAAGAAATGGATGCCAGAAGTTCTACCGCCAGTCTTAGTTTCGGTATTTGTGGCCAACCCCATCTTAAATAAGTTAAGAGTCTTGACTAATAGTATTAGCTTTAATCCTGAGATTGTTACTTGCCAAATATTAACAAAGACAAACTTCAGGATATGTTGGGTGCCTCTGCAAGACATGAAAGCCACACATTCTAACCTTACACGCCTCCTGACAAAGAAGCGAAACGCGCGTTGGGGAAACGGGGAAGCCAGCGTGACCATTATACTTCATGTAAGTGCCCGTAGGAGTCTTTCCTGATGTTATAAATATGCTGCTCTCCTAGATGGTTCATTAGGGGACTGCCTGCAAGGTGTTGTGTGTATACATTATCATTAGTAGACTTATTGGAAACGGCACTCATAATGTATTCACATACAGGCTATGCCTGATAAGGTTGTTTTTAGGTGTACATGTTTACATATTTACTTTGTTGCACAATATTTGAGCACATGCGGGTATGGCATTTATATCATTTAGCAGTAAGCTGTAAGAACTAATCCTTGGCACATTTAATTAGAGGCTATGCCTGTGTATGATGTAATTTTATAGGTCTAATTTATTGGATTATTGGGTACATATGCTATATGGCTCCCTGTTTAGATTGAAGTATTCCTGATATGTTATTTGTGAAAAGAATATTTTTGATATTGTGTCTGTAGCACTTTTTGCTTAATAAAATTTGTAATTTTGGCAATTTAAACTATTTTCTTGTTGTGGTTAACATTCTAACCTTAGTCTCGGCTCCAGTCCTTTCATTATATTGGAAACCAACCTCTTACAAAAACAAACTTCAAGATATGTTGGGTGCCTCCTGACATCCTGAAAGCCAAGAAGTTCTACCATTGGTTTTGGCAACGGTTCTTTCATTGTATTGGAAACCAACCCCTTACTTACAAAAACAAACTTCAAGATATGTCTCCTGAAGTCCTGAAAGCCACTGGTCTTGGCGACGGTTCTTTCATTATATAGTCAACTTTACAAATAGTTTGTAATCATAAGATGAAGGCAGCTAAAGTTCTATCGACAACATTGTCTCCAACTATGAAGTCAATCTTTAGGATATATTGAATAACTCATCAGGAAAATGGAAACTATAAGCCACCAAATTGGATCCAGTCCTTTGATTATATTGATAGTCAATACCCAAGGTAGGCAAACTTTATGCTATGTTTTGATTAATCAAGCTCTTAACGTCATAAGATCTACCACCAATATGGTCTCCAGTCCATCAATATGATCATCCAGACATTTAATTTCAAAATGAAAGACTTTAATTAGTTAATGAGATGCATTTCAGACCTGATAGTATTTTAACCACTTTGAAAATGTATTTTGTTAAGGAGAGTTTCCTAAATGAAAGGCAAATCCCAAGGTTACAAGGATCCTGTGCAATCAACTGTAATCTGCTGGGTAACCCATCAGTAAATACCTGATTTCCTTAAATGCTAACCCCGCTAATACATCAAGACTCCAGTCCCCATGCACATTAGACTAATGTTGTTAAAGACCACCGATATTGACAAACTAACGTGTATGTGAGCCATGATTAATCAATTGTTGGGGGAGATAACGATCTGGGCTACCCGATTTGAGACTGACAATTGTTTTGTCTCCTGGAGATAGGCCACTACTCTCTAGTAGAGAACACAGAAGTGCGCAGCTGAAGAAGCACTCCTGAGTATGGGAGAGCTGTCTGAGAACCATCATTTGGCTGACAGCCATCTAAGGCTTATGGCGGTCTTTAGAAACTAGGAGGTTCTGCCACAATTTTTGCAACCTTTCATGAAGACATGCTTCAGAATATTTTGGGTGATTCATCAAGACGTGGAAGTCAGAAGTTCCATTTTCATTCAGCGTAGAAACCCCTTCACAAAGAACAACTGTGGAAAATGTTGGGAATCTCATCAACACTTGGAAGCCTGAAGTTTTATGATTGATGTAACTAATCTGTTAGGGACCTGTTTAATTCTCCTTGAAGGCTACTCGCTTACAAAAATAAATTTCAGGATATGTTGAGTGACTCGTCACAAATTAAGCCATTACACATTAGGGTGATGTGGGCCCAACCTGCCAATATTCATGGGTTCCATCAACAATCTAATGTGTATGAGAGCCCCAAAGAAATTTACTGTCAAGGGAAATACCAACCTGGTTTCGAACTACTAATTGTATTGTCTCTTGGAGATAAGACACTGCCAGATATGTCTGGTGACAGCTCTTTTGTAGAGCACACATGAGCGATCAGTCAAACAAGTGAGAGCCATTCGTTTGGCCAACAGCTATCTATGTATGTTGGGCTTTCGAAACTAGGAGGTGCTGCCACCAATTTTTGCAACCTTTTATCTATACCTGCTTTAGAATATTTTAGGAGATTCCTGAAGATATAGAAGTCAGAAGTTTGATTTCTGTTCAAGGTAGAAACTTCTTCACAAAGAACATTTTTCGGAATGTTGGGGATCTCTTCTAGACATGGAAGCCCATACTTTTATGATTGTAATCTTCCCTTTCCCTTGATCGCTAATCCTTTACTAAATAAATTTCAAGATATGTTGGGTGACTTATCAAGACCTAGAAAGTAAGAGGTTCTACCACCAATCTTAGCACCAATACTCAACCCCTCATAAAGACTTCCTCCAGAATATGTTGAGGGCCTTTTCAGGTTAGAAGACATACGTTACACCACTGATATTAATTCTAGAAATTACTTTACAAAGGTAAATTTTTGGAATATGTTGGGTATGTCATCAAGACGTGAAAGCCAGAAGTCCTACCATTGATATAACTAAAATTTTTGGGGGAATCCAGAATAAAGTGTTCCATTTTCCTGCAGCGCCACTACTCGTAAAATGAAGCATAAAATGTCACCTGTTGTGAGTTCATTCTCTGGTTCACCAGTTGTGAGTTCTCCTTATAAACTCCCTCTGGTGGTAACAGGAGGTAGAGAGGCTGATTTGATCGGTGGAGATCTGCCACCTGAGAATGAGGATGACGATTGGATCTCAGGAGTCTCAGATTGGATTTAAGACAGCCGACGCCCTATTCAGTTGCTGATGATTCCTTCTGGCTTGTCAGCTCTGTTCCAGTCATCTAAAGCTAAGTTTTTCTGCTAATGTTCACACTTGATTTTGTTGGTCTATTCAGTTTTTTGGTGTGGTCAGCCAGCCCCTGCTGGGGGCTGTGCTGAATTTCCACTCTTATTTATTAGTATTTTGCCAATTGGCTTTTTGTCCCTTACTAGTTCGGTCTCTTTTTGCTCTGTCTCAGAATATTTCAGAGTGCTGATATAGTGGGAGAAGTCTAGTGACTTCAGGGTTAATTTTGCTATCAGAAGTGTTGGACTTGATTTTTGTAGGGTTTTTTGCAGGTTGCAGACAGTGTCTTTCCTTTCCTCTCCTGCCTAGTTAGTTTGGGCCCCATCGTTTGCTCAGCCTATTTTCCTGCCTGTGTTTGTGCCTTCATCTTGTTTCACCGTCAATACGTGTGGGGGCTATCTATTCCTTTGGGGTCTGCTCTGGGGCTGTTAGTTTTCCCTTTTCTTGCTTTTGGCTTATTTAGTCCTCCGGCCGTGACGAGGCGTCTAGGAACATCGTAGGCACGCTCCACGGCTACTGCTAGTTGTGTGGTAAGATCAGGGATCTTCAATCTGCATAGATACCAACCTCTCTGTTTTTCTGTGACTCAGCTTGCTTTGCTTTTTTCTCCTCGGTGACCCATTCATAACAGTCACCCATTGAAATCAATCAGATGTCTTGAGTGATCTATGAAGAGGAGGATGAATGAACTCATGGAGATCAACATCCGATACTGCGGAGACACCATCACGTGTTTCTCAACGCAGTGATTCTAGAGCACTGCCCCCATCCCTTATGGGAAATATGTAAAACATGCAAAACAGAAGCCGCGGAGACACCATCACGTGTTTCTCAACGCAAGCAATGACCAGCCAGGTCTTTGCCTGGGAAGGAACAACCACGGGAAGGGCAGTCTCCAATGAAGGAAACCACCTATGCCAAAACATGGTATCCATCCACATACAGCTGTTTCGGGGTATTGCCCCTCATCAGTGTGGAGTAGGAAACTGGCTGGTAGGAGCAATGCCTAGTAAAAAGACTATGAAGAGGAGGATGAATGAACTCATGGAGATCAACATCCGACACTGCGGAGACACCATCACGTGTTTCTCAACGCAGTGATTCTAGAGCACTGCCCCCATCCCTTATGGGAAATATGTAAAACATGCAAAACAGAAGCCGCGGAGACACCATCACGTGTTTCTCAACGCAAGCAATGACCAGCCAGGTCTTTGCCCGGGAAGGAACAACCACGGGAAGGGCAGTCTCCAATGAAGGAAACCACCTATGCCAAAACATGGTATCCATCCACATACAGCTGTTTCGGGGTATTGCCCCTCATCAGTGTGGAGTAGGAAACTGGCTGGTAGGAGCAATGCCTAGTAAAAAGACTATGAAGAGGAGGATGAATGAACTCATGGAGATCAACATCCGACACTGCGGAGACACCATCACGTGTTTCTCAACGCAGTGATTCTAGAGCACTGCCCCCATCCCTTATGGGAAATATGTAAAACATGCAAAACAGAAGCCGCGGAGACACCATCACGTGTTTCTCAACGCAAGCAATGACCAGCCAGGTCTTTGCCCGGGAAGGAACAACCACGGGAAGGGCAGTCTCCAATGAAGGAAACCACCTATGCCAAAACATGGTATCCATCCACATACAGCTGTTTCGGGGTATTGCCCCTCATCAGTGTGGAGTAGGAAACTGGCTGGTAGGAGCAATGCCTAGTAAAAAGACTATGAAGAGGAGGATGAATGAAGTCATGGAGATCAACATCCGACACTGCGGAGACACCATCACGTGTTTCTCAACGCAGTGATTCTAGAGCACTGCCCCCATCCCTTATGGGAAATATGTAAAACATGCAAAACAGAAGCCGCGGAGACACATCACGTGTTTCTCAACGTAAGCAATGACGAGCCAGGTCTGTTT
Organism: Dendrobates tinctorius; assembly: GCF_039654945.1. NCBI lineage: Eukaryota > Metazoa > Chordata > Amphibia > Anura > Dendrobatidae > Dendrobates > Dendrobates tinctorius. The sequence goes on from NW_027361688.1 coordinate 10,590,014, forward strand.
TGCATGTTTTACATATTTCCCATAAGGGATGGGGGCAGTGCTCTAGAATCACTGCGTTGAGAAACACGTGATGGTGTCTCCGCAGTGTCGGATGTTGATCTCCATGAGTTCATTCATCCTCCTCTTCATAGTCTCTTTACTAGGCATTGCTCCTACCAGCCAGTTTCCTACTCCACACTGATGAGGGGCAATACCCCGAAACAGCTGTATGTGGATGGATACCATGTTTTGGCATAGGTGGTTTCCTTCATTGGAGACTGCCCTTCCCGTGGTTGTTCCTTCCCGGGCAAAGACCTGGCTGGTCATTGCTTGCGTTGAAAAACACGTGATGGTGTCTCCGCGGCTTCTGTTTTGCATGTTTTACATATTTCCCATAAGGGATGGGGGCAGTGCTCTAGGATCACTGCGTTGAGAAACACGTGATGGTGTCTCCGCAGTGTCGGATGTTGATCTCCATGACTTCATTCATCCTCCTCTTCATAGTCTTTTTACTAGGCATTGCTCCTACCAGCCAGTTTCCTACTCCACACTGATGAGGGGCAATACCCCGAAACAGCTGTATGTGGATGGATACCATGTTTTGGCATAGGTGGTTTCCTTCATTGGAGACTGCCCTTCCCGTGGTTGTTCCTTCCCGGGCAAAGACCTGGCTGGTCATTGCTTGCGTTGAGAAACACGTGATGGTGTCTCCGCGGCTTCTGTTTTGAGTGATCTATGGGCATGTTTAAGTCTACTAGGAGAAGATCTTAACAGCCTCAAGGAAATTATAGAATACTTATAATAATAAAATGTATAACTTTATTATTATTATTGTTATTATGCGGCGGATATCAATTATTTGCTGAAACTGGAATACTTATGTAAGAAATTACAGCTTCTAGATTAAATTAACCCTTTTTCTATTACTACGGTCCTTTAGAGTCTGAAAACTCTAGGTTAAGCAATGCAAGCACATTTTTTCAATAAAGCCATGAAAACATCTAAGACCAGCCTTTAATCCCTTCTGGTGATATTTTATGAAGTCTACCGGAGAAGAAGCCACAGACATGACCCAGCCAAGTGAAATTACACCATTCCTACTTGCCCCGAATTAGAGCGCTGCTATGAAGATCTCTGCTGATTTATATGCAGGTGCCGGAGGAAGCGTGGTACTGGTGGGTGGTTTTGCTACCTACTAGTGAGTGAGGCAGCCATTAGAGAGCTAGGCGATAAATCATACAAGACCCTCGGGAGGGGAATAGTGCACTTTTATACTCTTCAGATGTGCTGGTTTTTATTCCGTACATTAAGTACATGCAAACCTGGATCTAGCTGAATTATACAAAGCCAAGTTAAAAAGGTTCCTATAAAAGTCCTATATCTACTGTGTGGGGGAAGGGATGTGACAACCATGGTGGAAAATATTTAATTCTCATTCCAGCGTTGTCACTTATCTATACTTTGATGACCTTAAATAATTGATGGCCAAAGTTTTTTTGACCAACTGTTCACTCTCTTCATTCTCCCATACACATGCACACTCAGTTCTCCTGAGCGTGTATGTGTTTCAGTGGAAAGTCTAAAGCAAGTCTCTGCCAAACACTTCTGGCGGTGGCTTATCTTTAGGAAGAACAAAAAAGGTTCGAGTTTATATTCAGTGTGCCAAATTATTTTCTGTGGGAGGCTTCAATAGGTTTTAATTGGTCTCCAAATCTGGCCAAGATTGGAGGGATTTAGGATAGCTTTCCCATAAGACCATGTTGAACACTTTAGACTTTGATCGGACCTCTATAATTTGAGCAAATTTTCTTAGTACAAGTCAATGGCATAAAAATAATTCTGTCACCTTATTACTTTGGAGGGCTGTCAAAACTAACATAATCCCTGTCAGTTATCATAGGGGTTTTCCAGTTTTAAAGAAAGATTATTTTTATAGGACAATCCCTTTAATTCCCACACATAAAGAGTTTAAGCATTTGCTTAAAGAGTACGTAAACTTTTTCTTTACTTTATTAGCCTCCCAGAATTCTAAAGTTATGAATTCCTGTAAAATACTTCATTAGTTTATTTTGCTTCCTTCTCTCAAAAACACTGTGTTACTGTGCTGTTATAATTCCCAGTTTATTCTCCTTTTGAAGCTGCTTTCAACTGCTACTTAGCAAGATCAATACATTAGATTCAACCAGTCTGTATACAAGACTTTTCCTACCTCAGCCTTCCTCGGACAGGGGAATTCCTGTACTCTGCAAATAGTGTACAGCTACTGCTGAGCAGCAGTTGAAAGCATCTTCTAGTGGAGCATAAACTAGCCTTAAAACATCGCTACGGCATGGTTTTTGGGTAGAGATGATTGGGTTAGGCAATATTCAAATTCCCCTGGTTTATTTCAGGAAATCCGATTACCTGAGAAGTTATTCTCCATGAATTTAATATAACTTTTCAGACCACCGAGCATAATAAGTGTAATGTGTAAAAAAGATAAATAAAATACACTCGCCTCACCACTCACCTCTCTGCCCCTGCGCTCCTCACCGCTCACCTCTCAGCCCATGCACTCCTCACCACTCACCTCTCAGCCCCTGCGCTCATCACTGCTCACCTTTTAGGCCCTACACTTCTCACCGCTCACCTCCAGTCCCTGTGCTCCTCACCGCTCACCTCTCAGCCCCTGCATTCCTCGACACTCACTTCTCAGCCCCTGCACTCCTCATTGCTCACCTCTCAGCCCCTGAGCTCCTCACTGCTCACCTCTCAGCCCCTGCGCTCCTCACTGCTCACCTCTCAGCCCCTGCACTTCTAACTGCTCACCTCTCAGCCCCTGCACTTCTAACTGCTCACCTCTCAGCCCCTGCACTTCTAACTGCTCACCTCTCAGCCCCTGCACTTCTCACCGCTCACCTCCAGCCCCTGCGCTCCTCACCGTTCACCTCCAGCCCCTGCGCTCCTCACTGCTCACCTCTCAACCCCTCTGCTCCTCACTATTCTCCTCTCAGCCCCTGCACTCCTCACCGCTCACATCCAGCCCCTGCACTCCTCACTGCACACCTTTAAGCCCCTGTGCTCCTCACTGCTCACCTTTCAGTCCCTGAACTCCTTACTGCTCACCTCTAAGTCTCTATGCTCCTCACCATCATCCCGGTCCTCATCACATCTTTAGATTATTGCTGCTGTCACTAAAATCCCTGGGTCTTTCATGTTGGGTTCAGACTTCCAGGTCTAATGAGGCCTGGGAGGTTTCTGCAGACATATGAGCGCCAAAGAACTCTTCCAATCCTAATCTAAAGCAGAAATCCAGGCTCTAGGGATTTCAATACGAGTGGTGGCAACCTGAAGAGGTGACAAGAACCAAACGGCTGATGGTGAGAAATGGAGGTGCCAGAGAGGTGAGTGGTAAGGTGAGTATATGAATTTTTTTCTATTTTCTGATGGTTGACGGCCGCCATTTTTTCTGAATTCACACAGATGCTAAATACGAAAAAAAATCTTCATTTTGATGAATGCGGATGTTTGGAAAATTCGAGTAGAATTCTACTCGCGTTTGTTCACTCATCTCTACTTTTGGAAGAGAAGGAAGCAAAATAAGGTAATGAAGTATATTACAAAAAATCATCATAACTTCACAATGTGTGGAGAATAATGAAACAAAGAAAAGTTTAATAACTCTTTAAACTATAAGTACCGTTAAACATTATGAATGTTCAAATCTTGGTCCGAGTGAAAAGCAGTTATTAAAAATATCTAAAAAATATACCTGGCTCTGGAGGACCAGTCCTGTCCTGCAATACATATAATATCCATTGATTTCAATAAGCTCTGTGTAATACTTAATTTATCCAGTGGGGGCACTACAGGCAAACGGAACATGTCTACAAAAGATTATAGCTGATCGCTGAAGTTCTAATCAGCAGAATTTTTTTTGGATCAGTTTATTGTCAAAGGACCCTTCGAACATCAAGGGATTGGAGGAGCAGTCTTTTAATGACATTCCGATTCGGAAGTTCAGGCTCTAAATAGAATAAATTAATAAGGAATATAATCTCTCTGGATGGTCGGTAACGTGAAATATGTTTTACATGAAATGCAATAAATTATTCAGCGTTACATGGCATTTTCTTGTTCCATTTAGCGGTGACGTCCATTTTTCTTTTCTTAATGGACTTTGAAGAATTGCTGGTTGCGCTATCGCCCTGCAGGTGCCTCCGCCAGCTTGTCTAATGCTCTTAAAGGGCAAATCCACTCAAAGATGACCCTCTGATCTGCCACAGATCCATATAAGAAGATCCCATTGGGAGAGACTTTACAGATCCCCGACACTCCAGCTCTAAGGCTGTGTGCACACGCTGCGGATTTTGCTGCGGTTCCGCAGCGGTTTTTGCTGCGGTGTACAGTACCATGAGTCCCTATGGGAATCAAAAACCGCAGTGCAGACGGGGCGGATTTTTCCGCGCGGATTATCTGTGGTTTTCAATCCGCAGAAAGAATTGACATGTCAATTCTTTCTGCGGATTCCCCTGCGGTTTGCCATCTCCTCCATTGAGGAGATGAAAAACCGCAGGGCAAAACCGCAGAGCAATCCGCAGGTAAAACCACAGGTCTTTTGACTTGCGGTTTCACCTGCGGATTTTACAAAATCCGCGCGGATGAATCCGCACATAATCTGCAGCGTGTGCACACAGCCTAATGCTGCCCACTCCCCTTACATCCGGCCCATGCAGGGACGTGTAACCAGCTGCAGCCAATCACTGGCCAAAGTTATGTTCTGCCTTAGCCAATGATTAGCTGCAGCTGGTCACATGTCTTTGTGTCAGGACATTCTCCCTGCAGCAGGTAAAAGGAACGGGCACAGCAATCATTTCCTCTGTATCAGGAGGGACCGGGATGTAGAGATTATCAAGGGACCCAAAAAAAGTGAGGGGAAACGGGAACAGATAACAGGGGTCAGTAAGGTGAGTGCTACTTCTTTTTTTCATGCCATTTTTCTAAATTCTGAAAATAATAAATAAGGTAGTGTATCATCAAAAGCTTAACTATTGTTTATTCATTTTTGGTGATTTTTAATATCTTGAAAAAAATCCTGGAATCTTGCACTTCCTGCTCCTCACTGTGCTTTATAGTATATTTGTAGCTTTGTACAGGTCAACTCTTAGCAGCTTTATCAATACAGGTATTATTACAATCATTGGCAGGTACCAGTGGTACACCACTACTAACTACAGTAGATAACATACGGAACTGCTTTTGACAGTAATTGATAACACAGCTCACCTTCTCCCCTTCCTGTACAATGACTGATAACACCTCTATATACAGTAGATAACACAGGATCCACCATTCACTATAAGTGATGTCACAGCTCACCTCCTCCTCCTGTACAATGACTGATAACATCTCTATATACAGTAGATAACACAGAATCCTCCATTCACAATAGCTGATATCACAGCTCACCTACTCCTGTACAATGACTGATAACACCTCTATATACAGTAGATAACACAGGATCCACCATTCACAATGTAATGTTACAGCTCACCTCCTCTCCGTCCCTGCACAATGACCTCAGAAGTCAATGAACATCTCCAGACTCCCGGCTTCTGCAATCCATATGGCTGCGATGAAGAAAATCACTGAATGCTAGAATATTTCTGAATCAGGCCCCATCTATGCAGATTAAAGGAATCCCGTACATTAATAATCTGTTATAATGTGGATATTCAGATGACTTTTTTTTTCAACTTCTATGTGTTGCTGCTTACTGAGAAAGAAAAACTTCCATCACGCGGCCCGGCATCTGGAAATGTGTACAGTAGAATTTCATCAGCATTATTTTTTTGACGATCAGATGCAAGTAATGAAACACTTGCGTGGGAAAAGTTTAATGAAAACTTGCATCCCAGCTGATATTTCCAATCTGTTTCACTGTACTCTGCATGATAAAACAGAGGAAGCAAGGTTTTTATATTTAACTCTCTGTAATAGGGTTCACCAAGCCGCGGCTCTCCAGCTGTGATACCGTATCAGAGGTACCTGTGGAATTTTTAACAAAAAAAGACAATGATGGCAATCAAATGTACTGTATCCTTTTCCTTATACCCCCTCTAGTGGAAGTTTGCGGAATGGGTGGGACTTTGATATTTTGGCTGGAAGGTAGTTTACTAAACCTTCCCCCATATTATAGCAGTTATATTCTTGTACATAGGGGCAGTATTATAGTAGCTATATTCTTGTACATAGGAGCAGTATTATAGTAGTTATATTCTTGTGTATAGGGGCAGTATTATAGTAGTTATATTCTTGTACATAGGAGCAGTATTATAGTAGTTATATTCTTGTACATAGGGGCAGTATTATAGTAGTTATATTCTTGTACATAGGGAGCAGTATTATAGTAGTTATATTCTTGTACATAGGGGGCAATATTATAGTTGTTATATTCTTGAACATAGGGGCAGTATTATAGTAGTTATATTCTTGTACATAGGAGCAGTATTATAGTAGTTATATTCTTGTACATAGGGGCAGTATTATAGTAGTTATATTCTTGTACATAGGGGGCAGTATTATAGTAGTTATATTCTTGTATATAGGGTGCAGTATTATAGTAGCTATATTCTTGTGTATAGGGGCAGTATTATAGTAGTTTTATTCTTGTACATAGGAGCAGTATTATAGTAGTTATATTCTTGTACATAGGGGCAGTATTATAGTAGTTATATTCTTGTACATAGGGAGCAGTATTATAGTAGTTATATTCTTGTATATAGGGTGCAGTATTATAGTAGTTATATTCTTGTGTATAGGGGCAGTATTATAGTAGTTATATTCTTGTACATAGGAGCAGTATTATAGTAGTTATATTCTTGTACATAGGGGCAGTATTATAGTAGTTATATTCTTGTACATAGGGAGCAGTATTATAGTAGTTATATTCTTGTACATAGGGGCAGTATTATAGTAGGTATATTCTTGTACATAGGGGCAGTATTATAGTAGTTATATTCTTGCACATAGGGGCAGTATTATAGTAGTTATATTCTTGTACATAGGGGGCAATATTATAGTTGTTATATTCTTGAACATAGGGGCAGTGTTATAGTAGTTATATTCTTGTACATAGGAGCAGTATTATAGTAGTTATATTCTTGTACATAGGGAGCAGTATTATAGTAGTTATATTCTTGTACATAGGGGGCAGTATTATAGTAGTTATATTCTTGTATATAGGGTGCAGTATTATAGTAGTTATATTCTTGTGTATAGGGGCAGTATTATAGTAGTTTTATTCTTGTACATAGGAGCAGTATTATAGCAGTTATATTCTTGTACATAGGAGCAGTATTAAAGTAGTTATATTCTTGTACATAGGGGCAGTATTATAGTAGTTATATTCTTGTACATAGGGAGCAGTATTATAGTAGTTATATACTTGTACATAGGGGCAGTATTATAGTAGTTATATTCTTGTACATAGGGGCAATATTATAGTTGTTATATTCTTGAACATAGGGGCAGTATTATAGTAGTTATATTCTTGTACATAGGGGCAGTATTATAGTAGTTATATTCTTGTACATAGGGAGCAGTATTATAGTAGTTATATTCTTGTACATAGGGGCAGTATTATAGTAGTTACATTCTTGTACATAGGGGGCAGTATTATAGTAGTTATATTCTTGTACATAGGAGCAGTATTATAGTAGTTATATTCTTGTACATAGGGGCAGTATTATAGTAGTTATATTCTTGTACATAGGGGCAGTATTATAGTAGTTATATTCTTGTACATAGGGAGCAGTATTATAGTAGTTATATTCTTGTACATAGGGGCAGTATTATAGTAGTTACATTCTTGTACATAGGGGCAGTATTATAGTAGTTATATTCTTGTACATAGGGAGCAGTATTATAGTAGTTATATTCTTGTACATAGGGGCAGTATTATAGTAGTTACATTCTTGTACATAGGGGGCAGTATTATAGTAGTTATATTCTTGTATATAGGGTGCAGTATTCTAGTAGTTATATTCTTGTATATAGGGGGCAGTATTATAGTAGTTATATTCTTGTACATAGGGGCAGTATTATAGTAGTTATATTCTTGTACATAGGAGCAGTATTATAGTAGTTACATTCTTGTACATAGGGGGCAGTATTATAGTAGTTATATTCTTGTACATAGGAGCAGTATTATAGTAGTTATATTCTTGTACATAGGGGCAGTATTATAGTAGTTATATTCTTGTACATAGGGGCAGTATTCTAGTAGTTATATTCTTGTATATAGGGGGCAGTATTATAGTAGTTATATTCTTGTACATAGGGGCAGTATTATAGTAGTTACATTCTTGTACATAGGGGCAGTATTATAGTAGTTATATTCTTGTACATAGGGAGCAGTATTATAGTAGTTATATTCTTGTACATAGGGGCAGTATTATAGTAGTTACATTCTTGTACATAGGGGGCAGTATTATAGTAGTTATATTCTTGTATATAGGGTGCAGTATTCTAGTAGTTATATTCTTGTACATAGGGAGCAGTATTATAGTAGTTATATTCTTGTACATAGGGGGCAGTATTATAGTAGTTCTATTCTTGTACATAGGGAGCAGTATTATAGTAGTTACATTCTTGTACATAGGGGGCAGTATTATAGTAGTTATATTCTTGTATATAGGGAGCAGTATTATAGTAGTTATATTCTTGTACATAGGGGCAGTATTATGGTAGTTCTATTCTTGTACATAGGAGCAGTATTATAGTAGTTATATTCTTTTACATACAGGGCAATGTTAAAGTACTTATATTGTTTTACGTAGCGGGTAATGTTATAGTAGTTGCAATCATGACTCCATAAAAATACACCCTCTTTAAACTGTATAATTTTATATATCAGGGCATAAAAAAATGTTTCTTTAGAATAACTGAAAATTAGATTAATACAACCTCAGATTTACAGCAACACATGACAAATTACTTACATTATTTAGTTGCCACAAAGTAGGCCAAAACGCAGAACTAGTGTGTGAGAAATGAAGTACCGGTACATCCCATGAATCAATAGATTGTCGAACCAAGTTTAGCAGCAATAACTGGAAGTAACCGTCATCTATATTACAGGCTCTCACATCATTCTGGAGGAATTTGGGATTTTGGCCCTCTCTTTACTATGAAGTTTAAGTTCTTATAAATTTGTGGACATTTGTTGATGGACAGGTCTCTTAAGGTCAATCCACAACACTTCATTGGCTTAAGTTCTGGACTGTGACTTGTCCATTGCTGCATCCTAATTCTTTTTTTTTCCAGACAATTCGATGTATATATATTTGCTGGGATCACTACTTTTTTACATGACCCCGTTTCAGACAAGTTTTAGCTTTTGGATAGATGTCCTCATATGTGACTCTGAAATAATTTGTATATAGAGGAGTTCATGATCAACTCCTTGATTGTAAGGTGCCCAGGTCCTTTAGCTACAAACCAAGCCCAAACTATCACTTCTCTACCACCGAGCTTGACAGTTAGTACGAGGGGTTTGTGCTTTTATGCTGAGTTTTTATCTACTTTACTCTCATTTCTGATATCTTTCTTCATTGGCCTTGTGTTAACGAACACCTGAATACTTTTATAGAGTTATTCACACTTGCTGATAAACAATTAATGAAGGCCATTTGACTACCGGCACCTGCATGCTTGTAATTTCAAGAATGGGAATATTTAACATGACAACTGAGGCCTTTAGCATCTGAGCTTTATCTCTTGATTTCTTTGCAATTTCTCTGAGCACTCCACTGGGGATGTTCACTCCTGGGAAGTTTGTCAGCTATTTTATTACAAGTGTTTTCCACTTGTGAGTGTAGAATGATGGACACTAGATTGCTTGGAAATGATTGAGAGCAACAATGGCTTCTCTAAAGATCATTACTGATATCTTTGCTCATTGGCCTTGAGTTAAGGTACAGCTGAATATTCCAGACCAGCAAACAGCCAAAACTTTTGCTTTTATAGAGGTGGCTACTCTTGCTGATGAACAATTCATGAACGGCATTTGACAATCAACACTTCGATGCTCATACTTTCATGAATGTGAACATTTAACATGTCAACTGAGGCCCTTAGCATCTGGGCTGCAGCTCTTCAGTTTCGTAATTGTTTTCATTTTTTTTCACTTGTAACTGTAGAATGATGTACGCTAGATTGCTTAGAAATTATGGGCAGCAACAATTACTTCTCATTCTCATTTACTGATAACACGAACCAGAATATTCCAAAACTTCTGTTTTTATAGAGGTGACTATACTTGCAGATGAACAATTCATGAAGGGCATTCGACTAGCGGCACCTGGATTCTCGCACTGTCATGAATGTGAATATTTAACATGCTATTGAGGCCTATTTATTTATTTTACTCATTTATATAGTGCCATTAATTCCACAGCGCTTTACAGACATTATTGGCACTGTCCCCTATGGGGCTCACAATCTAGATTCCCCCATCAGTATGTCTTTGGAAACCGGAGTACCCGGAGGAAACCCACGCAAACACGGGGAGAACATACATACAAACTCTTGCAGATGTTGTCCATGGTGGGATTTGAACCCAGGACCCCAGCGCTGCAAGGCTGCAGTTCTAAACACTGAGCCACCGTGCTGTCCTGTAGCATATGAGCTTTAGCTCTTGAGTTTTTTTGTAATTTCTTTGAGCACTCCACGGTCTGAACTTGGGAGTGAAGATGTTCTCTCCTGGGAAGTTTGTCAGCTGTCTTGAATATGTTGTAACTGTAGAATGATGGACACCAGATTGCTTGGAAATGATGGACAGCAACAATTGCTTCTCTCTAAGATCACCACTGATACCTTTTCTCATTAGCCTTAACTTTAATATTCTAGACCAACAAACTGCCAAAACTTCTGCTTTTATAGAGGCAAACCATAACATTTATTCATCTGAGGTTGAAGTTGAATAAATGTCTTCAAATCTGGTTGTGAAAAATCATATATTTATTTAGAAAGTGCAGAGAGAAGTTGAGTATAATTTCAATCTGAAATAAAAAAAACTCAAGGCACTTTATCACATTTTGATCTATTCTTTTTGTTCCTGGATGCTCCAAGAACAGAGAGCAAAATATTAAAAAAATAAAAGCAGAGTTAAATAGAGCCTGCGGCATCGCACGTACTTCATGAACATCTGCATGCGCGAACCACCCAGTGACGCTTCACTTGATCCCATAGGCCCACAGTCAGGTTGAACACTAATGTTACTCTTTACTTATATACATGACAAACTGTTAACAGATGTACTTTCAATAGACACATTGGAAGCCAACGCCAAGCGGAGTAGCTCTGCTGTGCCGAAATGAGGCAATAAAACATTTCCTCCAAGTCTCTGGTTTCTATGTAATTTAATTTTATTTGGAAAATGTCTTGTCTGTGTGCTCAGAATCATTGCTCTTATGCGCATATATACCGATAGTGGACGACGTGGGGCCATGTAGTTAGTTTTATAAAATGGACATTACTTAAAGGGAATCTGTCACCCCTTTTTTTGAGATATCATATAATGATATCATTCAATTGTGTGTCACATAAGGATTCGCTAAGGCCGGTTTCACATTTGCGCTTTATGGCGCAGCGACTGCCTGCGCACGGCCGCCGCTAAGCCCCGCCCCCTGCCGGCTCCCTGCCCGCCCCATCCGGTCATCGCCGCCTACTAGCGCACATGGACGCTTGCGATCTGCGCACCCTATCTTTAGCATAGGGTGCGCAGATCGTGCTCTGGCCGTGCGCAGTACAAAAAGTGTAGCTGGGTCCCATTGGTCACTGCCAGTTCTGCCTTGATGGCACTGCTGGACATCTTCCAATTTTGAATGGAAATAACCATGATGTGACTTTTCATCTGCTGTACTAAATTTCCACGGTCCATTTCTCAATATTGCCCATTTCTTGGTGCATCCACAAACGAGCTTGAACAGCACATCTTGAACTTTCAATCTACTTTAAAATCTTTGACTGGGAGAGACCTTGCTGATGCAGTATAACTACATTGTGTCTTATTGCTGTGCTCAGTCTTGTCATGGTGTTTGATCTGTGACATGAAACGGTCTTCCACAACCTCTCAATTTTAGGAGAGTTTGGCAGTTCCTTACCCAGTTTTAAACCTCCTACATAGCTGTTTCTGTTTCAGCTGATGACTGTGTTTCAAGCTACATATGAAAGTGGTGATCATTATCAACTATTGTGTAAATGGATACTAATACACCTGAATATAATCCTACAAAATACCTGACTCTTTGCAAGTACATAAAAAAAACTGATGCTGAAGGCAAAGAGCGCTCATCAAATATTGATGAGATTTAGATTTCTCTTTTGCTTATTCAGTTTGCATTGTAATAATTTATAAAAAAAAAAAAAAAATAACACTTCTACTTATTTAAGCATTCTTACTTTGGCGCATTTTTTCCATCCACATCAGCCCAAAACATTTGCCCAGTAACTGTATATTTAGTGAGCGAAAAAAAGGATTCAGGCTGTGTGCCCACGTGGCGATTTTTAAGCGTTTTTGCCGCGATTTTCGGCACGAAAACGCTGCGAAAACGTTTAAAAATCGTGTACAGAACGCACCCCATGCATTCCTATGGCATTCCGCACATGCTGTGCTAATGCTGCGCTTTTTTCCGCGGCGGAATCGCATCGCGGAAAAAAATCGCAGCATGCTCATTCTTTTGTGCGGAATCGCAAACAATTGCCGCGATTCCGCACCCATAGGAATGCATGAGAATCGCTTACTTCCCGCATGTGGCTATGCCCACCATGCGGGAAGTTAAGCGTCTCATGTGCGGTTGGTACCCACGGTGTGGAGGAGAGGAGACTGTCCTCCAGGCCCTGGGTACCATACCCCTGTAAAAAAAAGAATAAAAAATCGGGGTATATTTATCTTCCGACGTCCCGCGCTGCATTCCCGGCCTAAGCGTTCCCAGTAATGCCTTGCGGCAAGGCCCTGTAATGACGTAGTCTCGCGTGACTCTAGCGGTCTCGCGAGATCGCTATAGCAACGCGAGACTACGTCATCACAGGTCTCGCAAGGCATTACTGGGAACGCTGAGGCCCGGGATGGCAGCGCGGGACGCCGGAAGGTAAATATACCCCGATTTTTTTATTTTTTTTTCGCATTTTAACATTCTATCTTTTACTATTGATGCCGCATAGGCAGCCTCAATAGTAAAAACCTGGTCACACTTGTCAAACACTATGTTTGACGAGTGTGACCAACCTGTCAATCACTTTCCAAGCGATGCTTCAAATCGCTTGGAAAGTGCTTGAATATCGCACGCGAAAATCGCGGCAAAATCGCGATCATAATCGCGGTAAAATCGCGGTGAAATCGCGCGGAAAAAAACGCGCAATTTCTGGGAAGGAGTCCGGTTTTTAGTGAGCGTTTTAAAACACTACGTGGGCCCATAGCCTCAGTCAGCCACCAATTGTGCAAGTTATCCCACTTAAAAGATGATAGAGGCCTGTAATTGACATCATAGGTATACCACAACTATTGAGAGTGAAAATGAGAAAACAAATCCAGAAAATCATCTTGTCTGATTTATTTTGCAAACTATGGTGGAAAATATGTATTTGGTCATTAACAAAAGTTCTTCTCAATATTTTGTTATATATCCTGTGTTGGCAATGACAGAGGTCAAACGTTTTCTGTAAGTCTTCACACGGTTGGCACACACTGTGGGTGGTGTGTTGGCCCATTCCTCCATGCAGATCTTCTCTAGAGCAATGATGTTTTGATCCTGTCGCTGGGCAACACGGACTTTCAAATCCCTCCAAAGGTTTTCTATGTGGTTGAGATCTTGAGACTGGCTAGGCCACTCCAGGACCTGCATATGCTTCTTATGAAGCTACTCCTTCGTTGCTGTGGCAGTGTGCTTGGGATCATTATCATGCTGAAAGACCCATCCACGTTTCATCTTCAATGCCCTTGCTGATGGAAGGAGGTTTGCACTCAAAATCTCACAATATATGGCCCCATTAATTCTTTCATGTACACGGATCAGTTGATCTGGTCCCTTTGCAGAGAAACAGCCCAAAGCATGATGTTGTCACCCCCATGCTTCACAGTAGGTATGGTGTTCTTTGGGTACAGCTCAGCATTCTGTCTACTCCAAATGCGAGTTTTGTTTCCACCAAACAGTTCTACTTTGGTTTCATCAGACTGGCTTAAGCTGTACTGGCTTAAGCAGGGGGACACGACTAGCACTGCAGGATCTGAGTCCCTGGCAGTGTACTGTGTTACTGATGGTACCCTTTGTTATAGTGGTCCTAGCTCTTTGCAGGTCATTCACTAGATCCCCCGTGTGGTTCTGGGATTTTTGCTCACCGTTCTTGTGATCATTTTGACCCCACGGGGTGAGATTTTGCGTGGAGCCCCAGATCGATTGAGATTATCAGTGGTTTTGTATATCTTCCATTTTCTTATTATTGCTCCCACAGTTAATTTCATCACATCGAGCTGCTAGCCTATTGCAGATTCAGTCTTCCCAGCCTGGTGCAGGGCTACAATTTTGTTTCTGGTGTCCTTCGACAGCCCTTTGGTCTTCACCATAGTGGAGTTTGGAGTGTGACTGTTTGAGGTTGTGGACAGGTGTCTTTTATACTGATGACAAGTTCAAACAGGTGCCATTACTACAGGTAATGAGTGGAGGACAGAGGAGCCTCTTAAAGAAGAAGTTAAAGGTCTGTGAGAGCCAGAAATCTTGCATGTTTTTAAGTGACTAAATACTTATTTTCTACCATAATTTGCAAAATAAATCTTGCCAAATCAGACAAGGTGATTTTCTGGATTTGTTTTCTCATTTTGACTCTCATAGTTGTGGTCTACCTTAGATGTCAATTACAGGCCTCTCTCATTTTTTTAAGTGGGAGAACTTTCACTATTGGTGGCTGACTAAATACTTTTTTTCCCACTGTATGTATGTATGTATGTATGTGTGCAGGGGCGGACACAGACTGCAGAGGGCCCCTGTGCGTGAAATCTTCCCGGGGCTCCCCCACCTCCAATACTGCAACAAATTTAAGTAAACATATAGGTTGTATGAGCACGGGACTATGGGATGGAGGATAATCATAATTTGTTATAACTAACCACAGTTAGTTACTATGCCCGGGCAATGCCGGGCTCTTCAGCTGGTATATTTATAAACAGCATACAATAAATTGAATTACAATGCAAAGAAGCAGTGTTATCACTCACCAGTCTGCAAATGTTGGCTGTAATCCTGCTGTATGGAGGCAGAATGGGGTTTTAGGCCTGTAGCATAATGATCCCTGGTTTAAACTTATCAGCTTCCGCACATATATATATATATATATATATATATATATATATATAGTAAGAGTCTTCACCATAGCGTATAGCATCAAGAACACAATCTGTCAAAGGACACTGTCCGCTCTGTTGGAGGAGGACACGATGATGGATCTGAAGCATTCCCTGAAGTGCCTCCATGGTTCCGTCACAATCTCCTCCCGAAATTACCTAATTTCCAGTTAGCTTCTAGCACGTCACTTCCGGTGGAACGTCACATGCGAATTTTAAAGTGCTCCTCGGGGCTCCGCCGTGTACTCCTGTGTCCTCGGTAAAAGTAAGCTCCCAGCCGGGGCAGTGAGGCAGACTCTCTCTCAAAATCGGGACTGTCCCGCTGGGAGGTATGAATGCTCCCCACCATACACCTTGTACACGTATGGCTCCACACACCACATACACACGGTTCCGCTTTTTATGCCTCGCACACACACGGCTCCACTCATACACACATGGCTCCACTACGTAAAACTCGTACACATGCGGCTCTGCTCCGTACACCTTGTACACACGTGGCCACGCTCCGTAAACCTTGTACACACATGGCTCCACTCCGTAAACCTTGTACACTTGCGGCTTTGCTCCATACACCTTGTACACACACAGCTCTGCTCCGTACACCTCATACACGTGCGGCTCTGCTCCGTACACCTCGTACACACGTGGCCATGCTCTGTAAACCTTGCACACACATGGCTCCGCTCCGTACACACACAGCTCTGCTCCGTACACCTCATACACGTACGGCTCTGCTCCTTACACCTCGTACACACGTGGCCATTCTCCGTAAACCTTGTACACACGTGGCTCCGCTCCGTACACCTCGCACATGCGCTGCTCCGCTCCATACACACATGGTTCAGCTCCGTACACACACACAGCTCCGCTCCATACATGTCGTACACGTGTGGCTCCGCTCTGTGCACCTCGTACACGCGCGGATCCGCTCCGTGCACCTCGTACACGCGCGGATCCGCTCCGTACACCTCGCACACATGGCTCCGCTCCATACACCTTGTACACACGCGGCTCTGCTCCATACACCTTATACAAACACACAGCTCCACTCCGTACACCTCACACACACGGCTCCGCTCCATACACCTCGTACACACATGGCTCCACTCCGTACACCTCACACACACACATGGCTCTGCTCCGTACACCTCGTACACACATGGATCCGCTCCGTACACCTCGTACACACACGGCCCCGCTCCGTACACCTCACACACACACACGGCTCCGCTCCGTACACCTCACACACATACAGCTCCACTCTATACACCTCACACACACACTGCTCTGCTCCGTACACCTCGTACACAGATGGCTCTGCTCCGTACACCTCACACACATGCGGCTCCGCTCCGTAGACCTCACACACACACGGCTCCACTCCATACACCTTGTACACACACAGCTCCGCTCCGTACACCTCATACACACACACACAGCTCTGCTAGATCCACTCTGTAAACTCCCGACCCCACACAAACTTCCCCTCATCCAGCGCAATGACAACGAGCACAGCAGATTCCTGCATAAAACAAGGGCTAGGGCTGATGCGCACAGGACCTGTGATGAGGTCACAGGAGGGGAGGAGTCAGGGGTCACATGATCAGGGGGCCCTGACTCGTTCCCTCCTGTGAATTCATCAATTACAAGCCTCTTGCAGGACCGCAGCACCAGCGTGCAGAAGAGGCTAAATTGTAAGTGCTGCGGGTAGAGGAGCGCATAAGGCCGCCCCCTGCAGCCTGCCGCTTGAGCAGCTCGCTCAACTCACTATCGCTGCGCCCCTGCATGCGGTGCTGGAGGGGCCACCTCTCCCCTGGCCCCGTTCAATAAACAGGCTGCACGGGCGTTAAGTCCTCCCCTGTATGTGTGTATGTATGTGTGTGTATATATATATATAATGTGTGTGTGTCACCAACCAATCACGAAGCACCTTTCATTTCACCAGAGCTGTTTAAAAGAAGCTGAGCTGTGATTGGTTGCCATGAGCAACAGTTTTCCTTGCACCAAACCACTAAGCATCTTTCATTTCACCAGAGCTGTTTAAAAGAAGCTGAGCGGTGATTGGTTGCTATGAGCAACAGTTTTCTCACTCCACGACAGCACCTCAGCAGACAATGACTGGGTGGGAGAAATCTAGCATCCCCGGGAACATAAGCTCCCAGCCATTGTCTGCCCCCCAAAAAGGAGCAGAGATTACATGGCAGAAATGAATCTCCCCTCCCGTGCCCATATACCCATCATACATCCTCCATCTCATAGGCACATCTTCCCTCTTAAAGGGATCTCTGGTATGTAAGTCAGGGCAAATCCATCCAGTGCTTTGGTTTGAACCCAGGCCTCTCTTAAAGGGATCCCTGGTATGGAAGTTAGGACCGTTCCACTCAGCTCTGTGTTTCTGACCCCAGGGTCTCTTAAAGGGATCATTAGTATGGAAGTTAGGGCAATTCCACTAAGCACTCTGTTTCTGACCCCAAGCCCCTCTTAAAGGGATCCCCGGTATGGAAGTGAGGTCATATACACTCAGTGTTCTGATTCTGACCCCAGGCCTCTCTTAAAGGGATCCCCAGTATGGAAGTTAGGGCAGTTCCACTCAGCGCTCTGGTTCTGACCCCAGGCCCCTCTTAAAGGGATCCCCGGTATGGAAGTGAGGGCAAATCCACTCTGCGCTTTGGTAATGACCCCAGGCCTCTCTTAATGGAATCTCCAGTATGGAAGTTAGGGTAAATCCCTCAGCGCTCTGATTTTCAGCCCAGGCTTCTATTAAAGGGATCATTGGTATGGAAGTCAGGGCAAATCCACTCAGCGCTCTGGTTCTGATGCCAGGCCTCTCTTAAAGGGATCCCCGGTATGGAAGTTAGGGCCATTCCACTCAGCACTCTGGTTCTGACCCAAGGCTGATGGGGTGATGTGGGATATTAGGGGTAGTAGTCCGGTGGCTCTGACTGATGGGATGATGTGGGATATTAGGGGGAGTAGTCCGGTGGCGCTGGCTGACGGGATGATGTGGGATATTAGGGGTAGTAGTCCGGTGGCTCTGACGGGATGATATGGGATATTAGGGGTAGTAGTCCAGTGGCTCTGACGGGATGATATGGGATATTAGGGGTAGTAGTCCAGTGGCTCTGACGGGATGACATGGGATATTAGTGGTAGTAGTCCGGAATACTGCAGTGCGCAGGCGCCAGACCTCTCCCGATGCCTGCGCACTGCAGGACTCTGCTCTGCCCTCAACAGGGCAGTGCAGTGTGCCTGTGCCGGAGTCACTACAGGAAGGGAAGAAGAGGACGGCATCATATGAAGATGGGAGGTGCCGGACCGGACCGCGACACCCATCGGACCGGACCACCCCTCCGGTGAGTATAATCTAACGTGTTTTTCTTATCTTTCAGGTTACATCGAGGGCTTATCTACAGCATTACAGAATGCTGTAGATAAGCCCCTGATGTCAATGCCGGCAGCTGATAGCCCAAAAAAAGGGTGACAGATTCCCTTTAAATCAAGGTGTGTTGACTAATTAGCATCACAGGTGTCTACAATCTTGGAATCAGTGAGTGGCCTGTATAGAGGGCTACAGATACTCACTGTGGTGTTTGGTGATATGATGTGTATCCTACTCAACATGGACCAGAGAAAGCAAAGGAAAGAGTTGTCTCAGGAGATTAAAAAGAAAATTATAGACAAACATGTTAAAGGTAAAAGATATAAGACCATCTCCAAGCAGCTTGATATTCCTGTGACTAAAGTTGCACATATTATTCAGAAATTTAAGCTCCATGGGACTGTAGCCAACCTTCCTGGACGTGGCCGCCGGAGGAAAATTGATGACAAATCAAAGAGACGGATAATACAAATGGTAAAAGAGCCCAGAAAAACTTCTAAACAGATTAAAGGTGAACTTCAAGTTCAAGGAACATCAGTGTCAGATTGCACCATCCATCATTGTATGAGCCAAAGTGGACTTCATGGGAGACGACCAAGGAGGACACCATAGTTGAAGAACAATCATAAAAAAAGGCAGACTGGAATTTGCGAAACTACATGTTGACAAGCCACAAAGCTTCTGGGAGAATGTCCTATGGACAGATGAGACAAAAATGGATCTTTTTGGCAAGGTACATCATGTCTATGTTCACAGATGGAAAAATTAAGCATATAAAGAAAAGAAAACTGTCCCTACTGTGAAACATGGAGGCGGCTCTGTTATGTTCTGGGGCTGGCACAGGGTGTCTAGAATCTGTGCAGGGTACAATAAAATCTCAAGATTATCAAGGGATTCTAGAGAGAAATGTGCTGCCCAGTGTCAGAAAGCTTGGTCTCAGTCGCAGGTCATGGGTCTTGCAATAGGATAATGATCCAAAACACACAGCTAAAAACACCCAAGAATGGTTAAGAGGAAAACATTGGACTATTCTGAAGTGGCCTTCTATGAGCCCTAACCTAAATCCTAGTGAGTATCTTTGGAAAGAGCTGAAACATGCCGTCTGGAAAAGGCAACCCTCAAACATGAGACAACTGAAGCAGTTTGCTCTTGAGGAGTGGCCAAAATACCTGTGGAGAGGGGCAGAAGTCTCATTGACAGTTACAGGAATCGACTGATTGCAGTGACTGCCTCAAAAGGCTGTGCAACAAAATATTAAGTTAAGGGTACCATCATTTCTGTCCAGGCTTATTTGATGAGTTTATTTTTAAAAAATTCTGTGAAAGCATGGTTGAAAAGCAATGTCTGACTTTCATTTGTTCATTTTCATAGACTTTTGATTTATTATTACTTTTGTCAGATTCAAATTACCGTATATACTCGAGTATAAGCCGACCCCCCCTAATTTTGCCATAAAAAACTGGGAAAACTTATTGACTCAAGTATAAGCCTATGGTGGAAAACGCATCAGCTACTAGTGACTTTCAAAAATAAAAATAGATACCAATAAAAGTAAAATTAATTGAGACATCAGTAGGTTGAATGTTTTTGAATATCCATATTGAATCAGGAGCCCCATATAATGCTCCTGTATATACAGTTCATGATGGCCCCATAAGATGCTCCATACAAAATACGCCTCATATAGTTCTGCACAAAGGTTAATAATGGCCCCATAAGATACTCCATAGAATAATATGCCTCATATGCTGCTCCATAAAGGTTGATGGCCCCATAAGATGCTCCATAGATATATATGCCCCATAAAGTTTGATGGCCCCATAAGATGCCCCAAATAATGCATAAAGGTTATGGCTCCATAAGATGCTCCATAGAATATGCCCCATATGCTGCTCCATGTATCTTGATGGCCCCATAATATGTTCCATAGAATATGCCCCATATGCTGCTCCATATATCTTGATGGCCCCATAAGATTCTCCATATTAAAATATGCCCCATATAATGCTGCATAAAAGGTTAATGATGGCCCCATAAGATGCTCCATAGAATATGCCCCATATAATTCTCCATATATCTTGATGGCCCCATAAGATGCTCCATAGACTATGCACCATATGCTGCTGCTGCGATTAACAAAAAAAAAAAGACATACTCGCCTCTTGTCACTGGGGGCCAGGTGCTGGTGTCCTGAGCAGGCAGGGACACCGGCGCGCTATGGGGGCCAGGTGCCGTTGTCGCCACTGGCTCAGGGCCCTGGCACCTGCGATATTCACCAGCCCTCGTTCCACCGCCACGCGCCGCTCTGTCTTCCGGGTCTCTTCAGTGACTGTTCAGGCAGAGGGCGCACACTAACCATGTCATCGCACCCTCTGACCTGAACACCACAGCCAGAGGATGCAGAAGACAAGAGTGGCGCGTGGCGGTAGAATGGGGACAGGTGAGTATCGCATGGCTGCCCCGTCATACTCACCTCCTCCTGGCGCATCTCTGCAGTCCCTGCTTCTTCGATGTTCTTCGGCAGCTCCTTCAAGTGATCAGCGATCATGTGGTACCACTCATTAAAGTCATGAATATGTGCATATTCATTATTTTAATGATCGATACCACATGACCGCTGAACACAGGAAGAGCTGCGGCGCTGGAGATCATCTGAGAAGCAGGGACTGGAGGGACCGCCCCAGGAGGGGATGAGTATGATGTGACAGTCGCGCTCCCCCTCCCCCACTGACCCCTGGGACAATGACTCGAGTATAAGCCGAGAGGGGCACTTTCAGCCTTAAAAAATGGTCTGAAAATCTCGGCTTATACTCGAGAATATACAGTATTTCTGTCACCATTGTGGGTTTTTCTGTCATTAAACGAGGGGTACCAACAATTTTGACCACGTGAATTTAATAACTCTTCCTTCTCACCCACACTGGGGGTGGTTTTGTTGTCCTTTCTCATTCTCGGGTCCTCTACCAGAGGCTTGGGAGTTTGAGGGTTCTGTGCAGGATCTTAGTTGTTCCCAACATTTCGCTTTTCTGGACAGAGAGCTAAGATGTTCCTCCTTGGATCTGATGCATATATTGTGGTAAATCGGCTCACTCGACTGCACACGGAGGTAGGCATGGGAACACTGCGGCTTGAAGGATTCACTTGGTTTACTAAATATGGCATAAAACAAGGGTTACGCACAAAATATACACGGCCCTCTGGGCAAAACAGGAAATCAAAACGGTAGCTAGTGGTACAGTCCTTGTAGTAGTGGGGTCAGCCCACTCAGGGTTAGTACGACCCATGGTTCAGGCCTAAACCATAGGACAAACCACTTCTCTGGAGTGTTCCTACCCAGACACTCAACACCCAAACTGCCTCTGGAGCCCAGCTATTTAAGCCTAGACCATATGACTCCTCACTCATGTTACTGATCACCTGAGTGTGACATCACACTGGTCCTATAAGTACACGTCGGTTGCTCTGCAGGTGGATATTCTCCCACCCGTCCTATGAATGTCCACATAAAAGCCAGCCCATTATGCAACTTAGCTTAACCCTCGCAACACTTAATGTGCTGGAGGAAAAACTGAGCTTTATATCACTGACGCCATTAGGCGTAGTGAAACATATCTCCCCTCCAGCACTTTACCAGTGACTTTGTCATGTATACTGTATATGTAGCTGCCCCTGATTATTTGGTGACAACAGTGCTTGTTTGGCTGAACAGTCAGTTCTTGAAGCTGAAGCAAGAAAAATGGGCAAGAATCTGAGAAACTGTGACAAGATCCAACTTGTCATGTCTAGACAATTGAGTCACAGCAAAAGTAAGAGAAAGAGAGAGAGAAAGAAAGAGAGGGAGAGAGAGAGAGAAAGAAAAAAAGAACGAGAGAGAGAGAGAAAGAAAGAAAGCGAGAGAGAAAGAAAAAGAGAGAAAGAAATAAAGAGTTTGTGAGGAAGGAAAGAAGTAAAATAAATTAGGTAAGGATGGAAAAATAGCAAACGGAGAAAAGCAGGAGGAAGGAAAGGAGGAAATAAAGAAAGAAAAAGGAAAGAATGAAGGTATGGGTGGAGAAATAGGAAAACAAGAAAGAGAAAGAAAGAAAAGAAATGAAGGAAAGCATGAAGAGAATTTGTGAGGAAGAAAGAAAGGAGTAAAAGAAGCAGTTAAGGATGGAAAAATAGGAAAGGGAGAAAAGCAGGAGGAAGGAAAGAAGGAAAAAAAGAATGAAGATACGGTAAGTATGCAGAAATAGGAAAGAAAGAAAGAGAAAGAAAGAAAGCGAAAAGGAAGAATAAAAAGAAGAAATGAAGGAAGACATAAAGAGAGAATGTGAGGAAGGAAAGAAAGGAAGGGAGTAAAATAAGGTAGGTATGGATGGAACAATAGGAAAAGGAGAAAATTTAAGGAAGGAAGAAATAGAGAATGGGGAACAAGGAGAGAAAAGGAAAAGAAGACGGACTGCAGGTACTGATGGGTAGTTATATATGGAGAGCTGAGTAGATGTGGAGACACGTTGGTCTCTCCTGCCCTGGTTTCATGGCCGGGGCCTTAACAGCAGATATAACCTTATATAATGGAGTCTCTGATCCCTCATTACAGGACGACTTATTAATTAACATGAAACAATAAATCTCTATGTGCACTGAACGTTCACAGCTCCTGCGTTTTCTCTTTTCTAAGACATGGTCAAAATATAATTTCTCCTCACACGGAGTGAAAAAAAGAAAAAAAAATCACAGGAAGGAAAAGGCCGAACTCCGCTGAGATTCATTTTAAGTTGCTCGCAGGACGTGGCCAGCTCAGCTCACAAACTGGCTTCATTTTCCAGTATCCTTAAAGGACCCTCATATTCCCCCCCACCAGCCTCCCACCGCTCCATTTCTTGGCAGGAGTCTCAGAGCTGCGAGTTCAGCCAAAATCGACAATAAAACAGTTAGAAGGCAAGAGGCCAAGATGCGAAGCATCGCTGTACAGTATCCGCAGCCCTCCCCCAAAGCGCCATTTGCAGAGGAAGATGTTAGAAAAAAAAAAAGAATTAAAAAAAAAGATCTATTTGTCCCAGTTTGAACTTTGTTTTCGTCGGCTTTTCAGAGATTGTCGGACTGTTGGGGGCAGATATTTTGGGCTCTTTCTAAGCAATGGAAAATAATCTTTGAAGCATTAAAGCAATCATCTGTGCATTAACAGTTACAGGGAAAACGTTTCCTGCAAGAATTGTCTGCAGAGATCTTAATGGTTAATTCCCAGGGTTTGCACATGATGATGGTGAAGCATTTTTGCGATATATTTTTTAATGATTCCTCTTTTTTAAAAAAAAAAAAAAGAAAAAGCGTCCCTCTTAATCGTGGCCGTGTGCGGCATTGCGGATCAGCCTAATACATGTTCAAGCTGCAATACCAAGCACTGACTGAGGATATTAGTGGCGCTGTTGGTGGAAGAAACCAGCTATGTTTTGACTCTGAGTAAAGAGCAGTTTGGGGGTGTCAAAAGTTTTGTAACATGAATATCTTTTTGTTTTATTGATGGTGCTTGTATGTGAGCCTCTGTACTCGCCTCATAGAAGTAATGCTCCTAGAGGGGTCTCTCTATAAAACGGATGGATCCAGCTGCATAGCATGGGTCTTGTAATGGGACCAAACTTGAAAATGTTCAGATTTTTTTGGAAAGTGATGTCACATTATGGCGTTACTGCACATGATGATATTCAACATTATGAGGGCAATACACAGTGAAGTCACAATACAAGTATAATGCACACAGTGGTATCGCATTATGGGCATAATGTCATAGTACTGGAATAATGAACACAGTGATGTCACATTTTGGCATATGCACACTTATAGGGCACTGTACAGGGATAATGCACACCGTGATGTAACAATAAAGCGACAGTGCACACAGAGATGTCACTGCACGGGAATAATGCACACAGTGATATTACAGTACAGGGATAATGCACTCAGTGATGTTATAGTTATAGTATAGGGATAATGCACACAGAGATGTTACAGTAAAAGGATAGTGCACACAGTGATCTCACAGTGCAGGGATAATGCACACAGTGATGTCACCGTACAGGAATAATAAACACAGTGATGTCACAGTATTTGGGATAATATACACAGTGATGTCACAGTATAGGAATAAGGCACACATTGATGTCACATTACATGGGATAATATACATAGTGATGTCACAGTACAGGAATAATGCACACGGTAATGTCACAGTACAGCAATAATGCACACTGTGAAGTCACAGTACAGGGATAATGCACACAGTCATGTCAGAGTGCAGAAATAACCTACTTAGAGATGTTAAAGCACAAGAATTATAAATAAAGTGATGTCACGGTATAGGAATAATGCACACCATGATTCGATTGGACAGAACTAAAATGTCACCATGTACCTATGACCTCAGCAGCATAATGCAAAACATCGATGTCACAGGCACAAAAATGCACTGATGATGTCACACTATAGACATCGTGTAGGGACGGTGATGCTGACAGCAGGAGTGACTGTGGAGCTCCATGGGAAAAGAAAAAGTTAGAATGAGGCCCATTTAGTTTTCCATGACATCTTCCACTGTCAAATGTCTGAGTGGAGAAGGACCTGATTCGCTGTTTGGCCTTCAGTAATTACTACGTCTTCTCCTTTAGTAATTTTACACCCATGGATGGAACATGCTACCATTTTTTTTATCTCAGAATTAGTGTAAATTTGTGAGAAATATCCATTTTTTGACATTTTTGTAGACTACATACAGTATATGTATTCAGGAAGAGGGGACAGATAGAAGGGACTATGACTGCAGCATCAGACTACATAGGGTGTATGTGTAGTCTGTTACCATGGAAACACATGGGTCTTCATTAGAGCTATGTTAAAAATGTAAAAAAAAAAAAAACCCACAATAGCAAAAGTAATGGGCTTGTGCCAAGTTTTGAAGTTATCCTCTATTCATAGGGACTTTCTCCGACCCTGAGAACGGTCTGTCGGAATGAAGCTGAGTTTGAGCAAGTACACCTCCGCTTCATTCACTCTCAATTGGACTGCTGGAAATACAAGCCCTCTGCTGTCTCTGGGAACGATTGGAGAAGAGGTGCACAGGCTCAACCTCTGCTTTATCCAGACAGGCCTGTTCTCAAGTCTGGTGGAGGTCTCAGTGGTTGGACCACCTGCGATCGAAAGGCATAACTTCAAAACTTGGCACAAGTCCAATTAAAAAGCAAAAGCAAAAAATATATAGATACAGTGGGGAAAATAAGTATTTGATACACTGCCGATATTCCCACCTACAAAGAATGGGGAGGTGTGTAATTTTTATCGTAGGTACACTTCACCTGTGAGAGACAGAATCTAAGGCCGGGGTCACACTTGCGAGTGGAATGCGAGAAACTCGCACGAGTCTCTTGCATCAATACCCGCAACTGCCGCCGGCACTCGGAACCAAGTAATTTTCTAATAATTGTGCCAACAGTTGTTGCCTTCTCATCAAGCTGCTTGTCTATTGTCCTGTAGCCCATCCCAGCCTTGTGCAGGTCTACAGTTTTGTCCCTAGTGTCCTTAGACAGCTCTTTGGGCTTGGCCATGGTGGAGAGGTTGGAGTGTGATTGATTATCTGGATAGGTGTCTTTTATACAGGTAATGAGATCAGACAGGTGCAATTAATTAATCAACAGACAGCCCTGGGACACCAGCCTGACCAAAGAGCTGAGGCAAGCTTCCAGGGCTGCTGAGCGCAGATGGAAAAGATCCCACTCCAACGAGCACTTCATCGCATTCAAACAGTCCCTCACTACTTTCAAGACCACACTCCCCACAGCTAAACAAACCTACTTCTCATCTCTCATATCCTCTCTGTCTCACAACCCTAAACAGTTATTCAACACCTTCAATTCTCTCCTCCGCCCCCCAGCACCTCCTCCCTCCCCACTCATCTCAGCTGAAGACTTTGCCTCATTTTTCAAGCAGAAGATTGATAACATCAGAGACAGTTTTGGTCAACAACCCCCAGAGCCCTTCCCCCCGACTTCCCAGCCCTCCACCTTCAAAACCAACTTCTCCACCATTACAGAAGATCGACTCTCCACTCTACTCTCAAGATCACATCTCACCACCTGTGCACTCGACCCGATCCCATCCCACTTTATACCAAACCTCACCACAGTCTTCATCCCAACCCTAACCCATCTCTTCAACCTATCACTAACAACTGGTGTTTTCCAATCAAGCTTTAAACATGCCTCCATCACACCTATCCTCAAAAAGCCCTCTCTTGACCCATCCTCTGTATCTAGCTATCGCCCTATATCACTTCTCCCCTACGCCTCCAAGCTACTGGAACAACACGTCTACCTTGAACTGTCCTCCCATCTCTCTACTTGCTCCCTCTTCGACCGCTTACAATCTGGCTTCCGGTCACACCACTCCACTGAAACTGCCCTTACTAAGGTCACCAATGACCTCTTAACCGCCAAGAGCAAGCGACACTACTCTGTCCTCCTCCTCCTGGACCTGTCGGCTGCCTTTGACACAGTGGACCATTCCCTATTATTACAGGCCCTCTCATCCCTCGGCATCACAGACTTGGCCCTATCCTGGATCTCATCATACCTAACAGACTGGACATTCAGCGTCTCCCACTCACACACCACCTCCTCACCTCGCCCCCTATCTGTCGGAGTCCCACAAGGTTCAGTCCTTGGGCCCCTGCTGTTCTCTATTTACACCTTTGGCCTGGGACAGCTCATAGAATCTCATGGCTTTCAGTATCATCTCTACGCTGATGACACACAGATCTACATCTCTTGACCAGATATCACCTCTCTACTAACCAGAATCCCTCAATGTCTGTCCACTATTTCATCCTTCTTCTCCGCTAGATTTCTGAAACTCAACATGGACAAAACAGAATTCATCATCTTTCCCCCATCTCACGTGGCCCCCCCTACGAACCTATCAATTACAGTAAATGACTGCCCACTCTCCCCAGTCCCACAAGCTCGCTGTCTCGGAGTAATCCTTGACGCTGATCTCTCCTTCAAACCACATATCCAAGCCCTTTCCACTTCCTGCCGACTTCAACTCAAAAATATTTCATGAATCCGTTCATTCCTCACCCAAGAATCTGCAAAAACCCTAGTCCATGCCCTCATCATCTCTCGCCTTGACTACTGCAATCTCCTGCTCTGTGGCCTCCCCTCAAACACTCTCGCACCCCTCCAATCTATTCTAAACTCTGCTGCCCGACTAATCCACCTGTCCCCCCGCTATTCCCCAGCTTCTCCCCTCTGTCAATCCCTTCACTGGCTTCCAATTGCCCAGAGACTCCATTACAAAACCCTAACCATGACATACAAAGCCATCCACAACCTGTCTCCTCCATACATCTGTGACCTCGTCTCCCGGTATTTTCCCGCACGCAACCTCCGATCCTCACAAGATCTACTTCTCTACTCCCCTCTTATCTCCTCTTCCCACAATCGCATACAAGATTTCTCTCGCGCATCACCCCTACTCTGGAACTCTCTACCACAACATATCAGACTCTCACCTACCATCGAAACCTTCAAAAAGAGCCTGAAGACCCACCTCTTCCGACAAGCCTACAACCTGCAGTAACCACCGATCCACCAAACCGCTGCACGACCAGCTCTACCCTCGCCTACTGTATTATCACCCATCCCTTGTAGATTGTGAGCCCTCGCGGGCAGGGTCCTCTCTCCTCCTGTACCAGTTACGACTTGTATTGTTTAAGATTATTGTACTTGTTTTTATGTATACCCCTCCTTACATGTAAAGCGCCATGGAATAAATGGCGCTATAACAATAAATAATAATAATAATAATAATAATTAATCCAGGTAATGCATGTGGGTCGCCCTCCCAGGGCCGTGGGGTACTCGGTAGCGGGCCGGCGGGATGTGTCACAGCAGCGGTGACCCGGTCCGTGGCCCTGGGCGCCCAATGTAAACAGGGGAGATTGAATGGTGGAATGTAGATAATGGAATAGTTTGTGACGCCACCTGTGGTGTTCGGCAAGTGAGATGTTGAGCCGACGCTGCATGCAGATCCTCTGGGGCTGGTGGTGTGTTGCAGCCAAGATGGTGAAGCTCCCCACAGGTGGAGCTGTAGCCCCAGGGCAGTGTAGATGTTGGGGTAGAGGAGAGGCGCAAGCGGTGTAGAAGCTGGTACCCAGATGTAGCAATGCTGGGTGCGTTGGCGCGAGAATAATTCGAGGACACCCGGGCATGTAGTTCCAAAGCTTTACTCACAGTCTGTAGTACACACAGGTGCCTGCCCCGTGCTGTGTCCTCCAGGTCAGGGACTCAATCAACCTCCAGGCCAGATGGATTGCTCCCTTCCAACACTCCGCCAACATGTGCCTTTCTGAACATCTCCTCTTATAGCGCCTTCAAGTGTTAAGTACTCCCAGTACTGAGTTACACTGGAGTGCCTCCTGACAGATGTTCCCAAGAACTCTACTTGTACGGCAGACAGCTGTAGCCTGCTTCGGGGACTCCTTACTCCTGAGTCCCGGCTCACTATCAATGTTGCTGTTGTGCCCCCAAGTCTTAGATGGGAGTAGTGCATTTACAGCCCACTACTCCACCGGTGTCTGCTGTAGAACTATTAGTGTCCATACAACCTCGGGGACTGGGCCACGGCCTTGCGCTTAGAACTTCTAAGCAGGGTTCTCCCCTAACCCACGTCCTCTGTTCCCTTTTACTCCTTCATTCCGTACTAGTCTTTCCTTCTTATGGAAGATCAGGTTTCGGTTCAATGTCTTTCTCCTTCTTTCCTTTCCTGTGCCAGGAGACCCAGGTCACTGAGATCTGCTGCAGCACCTCCTTCCTCCATCCCTCCTTCAGGGATCTTCTGACCTCACACCTCTGACTGACTGACTTACTGACTGACTGAAATCCTAAAACCTTCCCGCTCTTTTATGTATTCTAACTCCACCCGCCTCCCAGCACGTTTCCTGTTCCAAGCAGGGAGCCGCAATGTGGCTTTGCTGAACTACTGTGTTGTGTGGGATGCAGGTGTTAGAGCGTGGTCAGGAGCCTCCAACTTACCTGGATGGTGGGGCACCACACCTCAGGAGGAGGTGCAGTACCTCTGTGGCGACTGAGCCTTAGGGGCGCCACACATGCAGAGTAGTAGGCTTCTTAGGCCGGGGTCACACTTGCAACTGCAATGTGAGAAACTTGCGCCTCAATACCTGGCATTGCCGCCGCACTCGGGACCGGAGCATTCAGCTGC
The DNA here is from genome assembly GCF_039654945.1 of Dendrobates tinctorius. Classification (NCBI taxonomy): domain Eukaryota; kingdom Metazoa; phylum Chordata; class Amphibia; order Anura; family Dendrobatidae; genus Dendrobates; species Dendrobates tinctorius. The sequence goes on from NW_027361688.1 coordinate 10,620,007, forward strand.
ATAGAAATACATGCAGCCGCACACTCTGTTCACGAGTTCCGGCGGCAGTGCCGGGTGTTGAGGCGAGAGACTCGCACGAATTTCTCGCACTGCAGTTGCAAGTGTGACCCCGGCTTTAAAGAAAAAACTATCAGGTCTGTGAGAGCCAGAATTCTTGCTTGTTGGTCGGTGATCAAACACTTATTTCATGCATTAAATTGCAAATTAATATTATGTAAATATCAACAATGTGATTTTCTGGATTTTATTCTTAGATTCTGTCTCTCACAGGTGAAGTGTACCAATGATAAAAATTACAGACCTCTCCATTCTTTGTAGGTGGGGTAACTCGTTTCTAGTATTTTTTCTTTTACGTTTATTTTTTTAGTGTTTGGGCTGTTTCAGACGTCCGTGATCATCGGTCCAATGTCAGATTACAATGGACAGACTGGCCGCGCATCTTCTGACCCCAACATGACATCTTCATAGAGATATATGAGGGTATGTGCACACGCTGCGGATTCTGCTGCGCTGTACAGTACCATTATAACTTATGGAAAATGGAAACCGCAGTGCACATGTTGCGGATTTTTCCGCGCGGATTTGCTGCGGTTTTATATCCGCAGCATGTCAATTCTTTGTGTGGATTCCGCAGCGGTTTGCCATCTGTTACACTGTACAGGTGTCAAACCGCAGGCTAATCCGCAGATAAACCGCAGGTCTTTTAACCTGCGGATTTACCTACGGATTTTGCCAATTCCGCAGACCAATCCGCAGCGTGTTCACACACCCTGAAGCTGTCACACTCAGGAAACGAGCGGCCAGTCTGTGCGTTGCAATCTCACATCGGAGCGATTATCATGGACATCTGAAAAAGCCCTTTAACATAAGCAACTATGATACCTAAAAAAAAAAATAAAACTACAAATAAAACAATGAAAATGAATACATATATATTTGTTAAAAAAAATATTTAAAGTTATTTTTATTTTACTATTTAATTTTATTTATTTTTTGCTGTTTTATAGTGTTTTTGCCAAGCTTTTTTCTTACACTTTTTTTCTTATTTATAGCATTTGTGCCATGCTTTTTTATATTTTACTTTTTTTTTGCTTGTTTACAGGGTTCGTGACAAGTTCTTTGGTTTCTATAAAAGCAAAAACAAAAAAAGTAAGATATATATGTATTTATTTTTTGGCTTTGCTTTTTTTATCGTGTTTGTTGCAAGTTTTTTTATATATTACTTTTTTATTATTCTTGCTTTTTCTTATAGAGTTTGTGCCAAGTTTATATATATATATATATATATATATATATATATATATTTTATTTTGGCTTTCTTATAGAGTTTGCGCCAAGTTTTTTCTTTATAATTTTACTTTTTTTGGATTTTTTCTTTCTTATAGAGTTTGTGCCAAGTTTTTTTTTAATAATTTTACTTTTTTTGGATTTTTTCTTTCTTATAGAGTTTGTGCCAAGTTTTTTTTTTTTTACATTTTACTGTCGCTTTTTTATATTATTCTTTTTATTTATTTTTGCTTTTTCTTGTTGAGTTTGTGCCAAGTTTTTTTTTATATATTTAACTTTTTTATTTTTGCTTTTTTATAGGGTTTTGTGCCAAGTTTTTTCTATCTATTCTACTTTTTTTATATTTTTTTTATTTCTTTTACTTTTAGTCATTTAGTTTTTAAGACAAAACTACTCAAAAAAACACTCCTGAGGTTGCATATGACCAGATCTGTAATTAGCAGAGAGGGGTTAGGATGGCAATCTTGTATACAGTATTTGTAAACAGCAGTTAATAGCCTTTTAACCCCAGGGTGAGGCCACCTTTTCATTTTCCAGCCTGTCTCCAGCATTCGGGGGCTCTGAACAGACCCTTGTTCTCCGCATTATGCCCGTGTGATAATACAGGCCCCTATTGGAGGCATTTGGTGGGAGTTAGTAACAGCTGATCCTTAAGTGAATACTGTAGCCTCTTTGTAAGGGAATATAAAGAGTCTGTATCATCTTTCGCCGGTTGCCCAGGGGTGGACTAATTGTCTCACAAGAAAGTCTCGCCAGTTGAAAGATGTAAATTAATGTGTCTGACGGAGGAGAAAAAAAATAAAAGGATAATTCTTGTAAAAAAAGAAAACAAACCTAGGTTGTTTGAAAAAAAAAAATCTATGACATCACCCACCGGATAATTTTACTTGAGCCGCGAACGAATGGCGGCTCGCAGGTGTCGCTCACGAGGAGAAAGAAAATTGCAGGTGCATATTCACCTACAGACAGTCCCACTGGGAGGCTTCTTGTTCACTTCCAAAAAAAAAAAGAAAAAAAGAAAGGGACTTAGGAAAAAGTTAATATAAAAACAAAACGAAGAGTTAAAAAAAAAAAAAGAAATATAGTAAAAAAAAACTAAGAATTCAAAATTCTAAAGTTAATTGTCAATATTTTTTTATTTTTCATTTTTGAAGCGATGAAGAAAAAGTATCCTGGAAAGATTCGACTTCTTATTTTCTTAGAAAAGTTCTACAAATTTTACGATTCAATTACGAGCTCTTTTTCAAGTTATATTCTTCTTGCCATTGGGTGAAAACACATTTTGCAAAGGGCTAGAATTTACCCCAAACTTTTGGTGTAGTAATGCAAAATTTTGACCATTTTTTTAAAGATAAAATTTAACATATTTGCTATTTTCTTTTAGTATATTTATTTATACATATTATATATAAATATATATATATATATATATATATATATATATATATATAATCAAACAATAGAAATGAGGGCATACAATTTTTTTATAGGTGGCTTAAATGAGACATGTTGGGTCAGTACGATTACCGTAATACCCCATTTATATTGTTTTTATTGTTTGTTTTTTGCTATTTTGGTGCAATACAATTGTCATAAAAAATAAATAAAAAATACCTAACATTTTTATTTTTCCATCGACCTAGCTGTACAATAGTCTTTTATTTTTATTGGTACTGTTTTGGCTTATACCTATGATTTTCTAATGACTTTTTTCATTATTTATTTTTAAAATCTTATATAAAAAAAATAAAATAAAATGGGAGGTGGGATAAACAAAAACCAGCAATTCTGGCCTAATTTTTCAGCTTTCTTTTTCTGTTTTGCATTTATTGTACAGAATAACGTTTACGATACCTTAAATGTGTAGTCTCTTTGAGCCATTTTAGGTATTTTTGGGGGTTGGAAAAAAAAATCCTTTCTAACTTGTATTATTTTTTTTTTTCAAAAAATTTAATTGACCTTTTTTGTAATTCTGGGTCCCTTTTTTTTAAATCCTCTGGAGGACTGACCCCACAAGCAAAGATCATTCGTTTCAATGAGAATTGTGTAATACTTAATTTCCCCTCTAGGAGCGCTGTAGAATAATTTAACACTTAGTGCTTGATTGACACTCAGATCAGAGTTTATAAGTAGGTGTCTTGACAGTAGGATATCATAGGATTGGCCAGTTTTTGGTGAACCCTTTTTACCAACATTTATCCAGAGCACAGAAAACATCATCCGTTTATATCTCTTCCACCTCTTACATAAAGGAAAGGTTATATTCTGAGAAATCATATAGCGCAAGTTGGCTGACATTTTGTTTTCGCCCCAAATTTTGGCAGATTGCAGAGATTGCCCGAGACAACAACACAACACATGTTTTGATACACTCGACTCAAGCCATTATACACAACCACTGACGTATGGCATCCTGCCAGAAAGAAAGCTGCCATGATTACACTGCAATTTCCGATTCACTAACATACTTGTACATCAATCCTACAAATGTTCATACATTGAATCCTAACTTTTTTTTTCTCCTAAGGGTTAAAAAAAATAGTCCAGTGTTGATCATAGGGGTGCACAACTCTGTCCATAATTTGACCAGAGCAAATTTTCATCCCCTGGATTTCAGCAAAGACGGTCACAACTCAGTAAGACGAAGCAGAGATCTTTAAAAAAATGTGACTAATTGAAATAATAACTAAAAAATTGCCTAATTTAAAAAAATCTAAGACGCTTTTTCCCTTCAAACATTCTTATATAACTCCTTAATTTACATACAGCGTGCAAACATTTACATCCCAAGAAAAATTGGGGATTCTTAGAAGATGCAATGGACTGGAAATCAGAGTTAATATACAAGTCTCATATAATGACCTTCAGTCCCTTGGCCTAATAAATCTCCTAAAATTATACCTTTTGGACCCTTGCCCAATCTGGCTTGTAAAATGATGCCCATTGGTCTTCTGACCGAACAAATCTTGTAAAATTGATGACCTTCATGTCTCTGGCCTATCGAAACTCCTAAAATTATGCCTTTTGGTCCCGTAGCATAAGAAATCTCATAAAATAATGATGCCATTAGGTCCCCTGGCATCAGAAAACTCGAAAAATGATGCTCTTTGGTCCCCTGGCCCAACAAACTTACAAAATGGTGCCCTTCAGATCCCTGGTCTAACAAACCTCATAAATGATGCCCTTCAGTCTCCGGGCCTAATGTTAGGAAATGATGCCCCTTGGTCCCTTTGCCTAACAAATCTCATAAAGTTATGCCCTTCAGTCCCCTGGCCTAGCAAATCATGTAAAATGATGCTCTTCAGTGTTCCGATATAACAAGGCTTGTATATTGATGCCTGTCCATACCTTAGCATAAGAAATCACGCTCAACCACAACAAACTTACCAAATATTGCCCTTTGGTCCACTGCCCAAACAAGTCTCATAAATCATGTCCTTCAGTCTCCTGGCCTAACAAATCTCCTAAAGTTATGCTTTTCTGTCCCCTAGCCTAACAAGTCTTATAAAATGATGCCCTGCAGTTCCCAGGTCTTGTAAAATGATGCTTTTCAGTCTACACGCCTAAGAAATCTTGTAAAATGATGCCCTTCAGTCTCCAAAAATAACAACGTTGAGAATTATAATGAACTTATAATGGTCAGTGCTGCAAGGGGAGAACATGGCACTAAGTTTACAAGGTACAAGGCAAAACCATCTTTAGATCCTTAAAGGGGTTGTCCAAAGAATGAAAGTCATCACCACCAATCCAGAGAATGGGCCTTTGAAGTGCCCTGTTCAAATGGAATGGTGGCAGCATATATGGTGTGAGCTACCGCTCCATTCATTCTCTATGGGACTGGAGGAAAAGCCAAGTGCTGCACTCGTATACCTCTGCCGGTTCTATGAACAATGAATAGAGTGGCCTTTCCATGCCCATGGGGCCCTTCAGAGCTCCATTCTTAGGATTAGTGGTAATCTCAGTGGTAGGAACTTCAGATCTCAAGATGGCTCTCCCTTGTACCCTGTGAACTCTATGGTAGTTACCTCTCGATGTTCATTAAAACTCTTGTTCTACCCAAACTTGCTAAGTTGCGACAACAGCTTTAAGCCATGACACATACAGGTCAAGAAAAGAGGTTATATAGCAAAAGCTCATAAACAGGGTCATTCCTGCCACTAGCTAGCCCAGGGTATATGGCATCAGTGGCAATTTTGTGTTAAGACATTTCGCCTATATACAGTGAGAGCTCTTTTTTCCTGTGGCATATTTTCTATTCCAATATATATTTGCCACGTTGGCCATGGTCTTTGAGAAGATCAGTCTTCAGTGCTTGAGTATGTAATATGTGGCTGTTATGATATACATCACGCAGTAATCAAACTGAAAAGTACTTGAGGGGAGGAGCTCTGTTTTCAGCCAATCATCACTTCAAACACTCTAAGCTCATGCTCCTCCCACATGTCCTTTTCAGTATTATGCAGATGTGTTATACAGATTTGCAAAGGGATGGCATGGAACAGGTCACGGTATGGCGGTCACCTGCTTGTTTTCGTAGTTTTTTTCAGTGTCATGCTAATTGAATGTTAACTAGGAAAGCCTGCTATCCTGGATTCACCACCACTAACATCAACACCATCATTACAAAAATAACCACTACCAACATCACCATAATCATCATCACCCCTATCGTCACTATCGCCATCACCACTATAATCATCACCACTGTAATCATCACTATCATCATTAGTAACATGACCACTACCATCATCATTATCATCATCACCACTATAATCATCACCATCATCATTACAAAAATAACCACTACCAACATCACCATAATCATCATCACCCCTATCATCACTATCACCATCACCACTATAATCATCACCATCATCATTACTAACACGACCACTACCATCATCACCACCATCCACATTATCATCATCACCACTATAATCATCACCATCATCATTACTAACATAACCACTACCATCATCATCACCACCATCATCATCACCACTATAATCATCAACATCATCATTAGTAACATAACCACTAGCATCATCATCACCACCATTGTCACTATCATCATCACCACTATATTCATCATCACCATCATCATTACTAACATAACCACTTCCATCATCATCATCATTATCATCATCACCACTATATTCATCATCACCATCATCATTACTAACATAACCACTTCCATCATCATCACCACCATCATCATTATCATCATCACCACTATAATCATCATCACCATCATCATTACTAACATGACCACTACCATCATCACCACCATCGTCACTATCACCATCACCACTATAATCATCATCACCATCATCATTACTAACATGACCACTACCATCATCACCACCATCGTCACTATCATCATCACCACTATAATCATCACCATCATCATTACTAACATGACCACTACGATCATCACCACCATCGTCACTATCATCATCACCACTATAATCATCATCACCATCATCATTACTAACATGACCACTACCATCATCACCACCATCATCACTATCATCATCACCACTATAATCATCATCACCATCATCATTACTAACATGACCACTACCATCATCACCACCATCGTCACTATCACCATCACCACTATAATCATCATCACCATCATCATTACTAACATGACCACTACCATCATCACCACCATCGTCACTATCACCATCACCACTATAATCATCATCACCATCATCATTACTAACATGACCACTACCATCATCACCACCATCGTCACTATCACCATCACCACTATAATCATCACCATCATCATTACTAACATGACCACTACCATCATCACCACCATCGTCACTATCATCATCACCACTATAATCATCACCATCATCATTACTAACATGACCACTACGATCATCACCACCATCGTCACTATCACCATCACCACTATAATCATCATCACCATCATCATTACTAACATGACCACTACCATCATCACCACCATCGTCACTATCATCATCACCACTATAATCATCACCATCATCATTACTAACATAACCACTACCATCATCATCACCACCATCGTCACTATCATCATCACCACTATAATCATCATCACCATCATCATTACTAACATGACCACTACCATCATCATCACCACCATCATCATTATCATCATCACCACTATAATCATCACCATCATCATTACTAACATAACCACTAGCATCATCATCACCACCATCATCATCACCACTATAATCATCACCATCATCATTCATCCCAAAAATCACTACCATCACAATCATCATCACCATAATTATCACTATTATCATCATAATAATCATAATCTCTTACCATCATCATCACTATAATAATATTGTTAACTACCAACATCACCACTATCATCATCACAATAATCACCATGATCATCCCCATCATAAGCACATATATTTTTCTTCAGCATTACTTATTAGGAATGTGCTACCCAAAGGGGCTACCTGTTATATAAAACCCATTAGCAAAACCTTTTTAAAGAGAATCAGAACCCTCCACCTTTCACATGGGGCGCAGAGCATTTGACTTTGGAGGACCTGGGACATCTATTCAAGACATGGACAGCCTATTGATTTCAATGAGAACTGTGTAATGCCTTATTTCACCCTTAGGTGTCGCTGAAGAGGAATAGAGGACTTGCTGCAGTGTTCAATCACAGATCACCACTGATTACTGGGAGTCCTGACAGTGGAAATAGGCCACGTGGTCCATTCCACCCAGGAAATACTAGGACCCCATTATACCAGATTGCTTTATGCTTGTGATACTATTCATTTGTAACCTATAGTGCAAAGTTTTATATTTATATGTTTTTTTTCATATTATTTATGTCATGTATTTTTGTTCTCTTCGTGATCATTGACCACATATCAGCAAATCTCTCATTCATCAGGGGATCATATTTTTTTACGTGGCCTAAAAAAATCGTCAGTCATTAGCAAATCTGCAAACCGATCAGATGACTAAATATATTGACGATTGATCTACCCCATACAGTTTGCATCAAATTAAAGGGGTTTGTCTCAGAGGACAAAACCGTGAAGGCTGCAGCCAATCAACAGCTGCTGATCGGCTGCAGTGTTCACATGACACAGGAATAAGAGCGGCCCAGCCACGCCGGTACATGAGGTCAGTATAGATTAATTTTTATTGTCCACTACCGGACGAACCTCTACGTAAGTGACTACCTATGTTCGCCTGTGTCAGAACATCACTTTGGACACCCCTGTGCAAACTTTATAAACTTTTCCAGATGTTTCCTGTGCCCAGTTGTAAACTTTTTGCACTAGTATGTCCAGTAAAGCACACTTCACGCCGCCTCTGAAAAACCATAAGTATTCACACCCCATTCATGAAAAGTCCTAAAATCGTGCAAAATATAAAACTATATCGACAAGTGACATCATCAATAAAGTCCAGGGTGTGAGGAGCCGAGCTGTCACTCACCTGTCAGGCTTCACCTACTGCGGCCGGGCTCAGGAGTCACACTTTTGCTGCAGTTAATAGGACAAGTCCCCATGATGTGACTTTCTCCATCACCTTATGGAGATTGACTATCCTCCCTACAGACCAGTGTCCCCCTCCTCTCCCAGCTCCTCCCTGCACCTGCTACCACTGCCTGCCTGTAGACACGTGTTTTGTGTCACTCTAATTCCTCAGACACCCCCCCTACCCCGTCCACCTCCTGCTTCTGTGCTACACCCCCCTCCCCTATTCACTCTCCCTATCCTGTACCCCCTCCTTTACGTCCTCTTCTAGCACAAGGTACATTAAAGAAATCACGGGGAAAATGCATGCAAGGTAGAACATCAAAGTTAAATTTAATTTTGCAAAAATTAACATCTTAAAGGTTTTGACTGATTTAGAAAATTACTTAGCTGATTAGCGGGATAATAGGGGGGGAGGACCAACAGTCAGGACTTTGGAGGCTGGAAAAAGTTAGTTCTTGATCTGGAGGACCCAACCTGTCCATGCACTAAAATACACCATGCAATGCTTCATTTTTCCTCTGGTGGCGCTGTAGGAAAATTGAATACTTGTTATCATAAATTACAGCTGATCGCTGAGGGTTCGATCAGCACCAATGAGCCGAGATTCCTATTTCCTGTAAAAAAAAAACTGCTGGAAATGGCATTTTTTGCATTATGTTTCTTTCAAAACACCCATGTGCTGACTTTGGTTTTTTTTTGCGAGATTGTCTGCATTTTTTAATGTCACATTTGTGTTTTAAATATTTTGGAGGTGTGAAAATATAAAAAAAAAGTCTGCAATTTTTTTTCTAATTTTGAGTTTCATTTTTACGATATTCACGGTGGGTTAAGAATGATATGATAATAAAAACAACTGGATAAAGTTAAGTTTTTATAACTTTTATATAATAAAAAACCCTTTTTTTGCAGCTTTTAATATTTGGGGTTCTTTTTATGTAAATAATGTGATAAAATATCTAAAAAGATCTATAGATAAATATCTATAGATCTTTTTAGATATTTTATTACATTATTTTTTTTATTTTTTTTTTAGTTCCAATATGGGAATTGAACATTCAATTGCTTGGTGCAATACCGGCGATTTAGGACCATCCTATTAAGCCATGCATCTAGCATCTGGCATGGCCTAATATGAGTACTACACTGACAGACATAAGGCCGTTAACAGGCTGTCCTCAAACACAGAGTATCGATGGGTTAAACGGGGTTAAGCTGCCGGGATCAGATAGTCGCCAATGTGGACCTGAAGGCACTGTTTATTTTGCCTACCTGGTTGTCAGAGGATCTATCCTGTAAAGACACATTTTGGAACTAGGAGGGAACACATAGGGGGAATATATCTAGAACACATACAGAATTGGGGGATTAGAGACCTTTACACACGGCTATACGACAGAAAATTACATTTGTCAAGATAATGTTAAACTATGCACAGCACCATGTCTCCTCTTGTCAGCTTTGCTCCAGTAGCCATTAAAAAAGCACAGAGCAGTTGGGGAAGCAGCTAATTTGCAGGAAGCTAGGAAAAGCAGCCTGGTGTTTGTGAGACAGGTAGTTTTCAGCGGTCACACATGGGCAGCACTGAAGGAATGACGCTGGATTTCTCTTGGAATTGGAGCAGAAAGACACATTTATGGGGGAGCTAAAGCCAGAAAAAGATACCAGAGAATATCTGAAGATAGGGCCAGGTTACTTTACAAAGTTTATCATTATTATTATTGTCAAAGATACACAGTCTGCGAGGGCATGCAGATCCACCTGCTGTTACCTTTTTGTCAAGGGAATGCAACTATGCTGTCTACAGTCGTCAGGACAATTATGCAGTTGGCTGAGCAACGTGTTCACTCTGCTTGTCTACATGTACATCTCTATTTCTCAGGTCCCCAGTTCTAGTATATCTGTCTATACCTGTCTGTACCTGCCTTCATCTGCCGTGCCTACATGAATGTGGTACGGGGCCGGGCTAGGGGGGTGGACCACTGCTTACCAGATGAGGCAAAGACGAGACGGAGACAGCTTCCACTTGTAACAGTTCCGGATTTATTTGTCGTCCTCCTGACGACCACCAAACACGCACCGCAGCTTCTTTACACCACTGTATCGCCAGGCCCGGGTACCTATTCTTCAGCTCCAGTCGCAGTAACGCACCTCGCGGATCTTTCACTGGGGGCTGTCCTAGACCAATCTACCCCCAGCGCTTCACCTGCCCGAGGTCGTCTTAGGCTGGTTTCACATTTGCGTTTTTTAGCGCTGGAAAAAAACGCTAACCTGCGCATGCGTTTTTTCCCCTATATTTAACATGGGTGCGCATACCTGCGCGCTTGTAAGCGCATGTATGCGATTTTCATGTGCTGCGTTTTTTTGGGGTGTGCGATTGGATTTTCCAGACGCATCATGTTGCATTTTTTGGCCCTGCAAAAAAGCGCATGCGCACATATGCGCACGTTTTGCGCTAAAAATGGCCATTATAGCCTATGGATGCGCATATGTGCGCACTGGCATGCTCATGTAAGCGTTTTTTTGCATATGCGTTTTTTTTTTTAACCATGGAATTTAGGGGTTTGGGTTAGAGTTAGGGTTAGTTAAGGGGGTTTAGGGTTAGGGTTAGGGTCAGGGTCAGGGTTAGGGTTGGGTTTTGGGTCAGGGTTAGGGTTAAGTATGGTTTGGTTAAGGGTTAGGGTCAGGGTTAGGGTCAGGATTAGGGTTAAGTATGGTTTTGTTAAGGGTTAGGGTCAGGGTTAGGGTTAGGGTCAGGGTTAGGGTTAAGTATGGTTTTGTTAAGGATTAGGGTCAGGTTAGGGTCAGGATTAGGGTTAAGTATGGTTTGGTTAAGGGTTAGGGTCAGGGTTAGGGTTAGGGTTAGGGTCAGGGTTAGGGTTAGGGTCAGGGTTAGGGTTAGGGTTAAGTATGGTTTTGTTAAGGGTTAGGGTCAGGGTTAGGGTCAGGATTAGGGTTAAGTATGGTTTTGTTAAGGGTTAGGGTCAGGGTTAGGGTTAGGGTCAGGGTTAGGGTCAGGATTAGGGTTAAGTATGGTTTGGTTAAGGGTTAGGGTCAGGGTTAGGGTTAGGGTTAAGTATGGTTTTGTTAACGGTTAGGGTCAGGGTTAGGGTTAGGGTCAGGGTCAGGGTTAGGGTTAGGGTTAGTTAGGGTTTAGGGTTTGGGTTAGGGTTAAGTATGATTTGGTTAAGGGTTAGGGTCAGGGTTAGGGTTAGGGTCAGGGTTAGGGTTAGTAAAGTCATGGTTTGGGTAGTGTGAGGGGCCACCTAAAAATGTTGGAAAAAAACGCAAACGCGGTAAAAACGCGCTAAAAACGCATACAAACGCATAAAAACGCTGCGTTTTTTTCATGCATGCTCATAAAAATGCTTGAAAAAAACGCAGCAGTTGTATGCTTATGTATGCGTTTTTTCAATGCGTTTTTTTGCGGGAAAAACGCGCTGCAAAAAAAAGCAAGTGTGAAACTAGCCTTACAATCGGTACCCCCGGGGCCTCGTCTGTCTTGCGGTACGTCGAGTCAGGGTCTCCCCCCCTGGCTGCCTCTTCTCCTTGCCTGTCCTGCAGTCCGTCAGGTCAGGGCCACCCCCCTGACTGTCTCACCTTTGTCCGTCCCCCTGGCCGAGCTCTTCTCACTTTCTCCGTCTTCTTCTGAGCTCCTCCCGGGACTAAAGTCTCCTGGAGCCCCGCCTTCTATTTATCCCCTCTCTCACAGGTGAATTTCCCACCCGGGCTCCTATCTCCCCGCCCCCCATGACTAAGTGAATTCCTAAGCCCTAAGCTGATGATAAGTCCTGTACTACTCTCCCCTGCCATCTTGTGGTCATTTCACGGTACTGCACTCCCTTTTCTGTCTTTCCCTGCTGTTACCTTTCTAACCTGTCAATCTCTGTCCCTAGTGCACAAACCGTCCCCTCCTTCTACCAGTCACGTCTGTCCGTCAAGTCACCTTCCCCACATGTATACCAGCCATGCCTGTCAACACCTGCCATTCCTATATACCTGCCATGTCTGCCTTTAGAAGTCGACCTTTCCCATTCCTGGCTGTTCCAACTTCCTGCCCTCTGGAGTAGCACCTGGCATCCATATGTAGCCAAGTCTAACTACACAATCAGGGGCTATAGCGAAGAGTCAGGTGTATGATCCATGGAACAGAGGTTCCACTACCACGTACGTTACAGATTGCTCAGGACATGGAACCCGCTGGCTCTCAATCCCCTCCAATCTCTGGCCTGTACCAGGAGGTCTCCCGTCAGAAGGACCAGCAGGGCATAATCATGTCCAATCTGCGAAGTGTGAGCACCCGCTTGGACACACTGTCAACTACGGCCTTATACGCTCCTGTCCAAGCTGCGGCAACCTCAGCTGTGACTCTCCAGTCTACCAGCTATGTTCCCAGTTCCAGACCCCGGCTGTCTGCTCAACCAAAATTTGACAACGATTTGACGGGCGATCCTACACAATGCCGTAGTTTCATCAACCAGTGCATGTTGCACATTGAGCTGTTGGCACATCAGTTCCCATCTGACCGGGCCAAAGTGTCATTTATTATGTCCCATCTTAGTGGTGAAGCTCTCACGTGGCCCTACCTCTTATGGGAGAGAGTGAATCCCCTAGTCTCCAACTTCTAGACTTTCCTAGAAGCCTTCTGCAATGTCTTTGATGAGCCAGGCAGTGTTTCCTCCGCAGCATCCTCCCTCCTCAGATTGCGCCAGGAAAACCTCACTGTGGGCCAGTCCTCTGAGCTTGTCTGTAATAATGAGACGCTGGTAGCCAACTTCTGGGGAGGCCTGTTGGGGAGAAATAAGGACGAGCTGGCTGGTTGAGATGTTCCCACCTCTTTAGATGACCTGGTATCCCTGGCTACCCGGATCGACTTCAGGTTTCAGGAGCACTCTAAGGATGTGATCTGAGAGAAAACACCGATGAGCTTGGCTCCTACGTTCCACAGGCCGATCATGCCACATATCTCAGCTTTGACACTCCCCTCTAAATCTATGCAAGTCAACCAGATGAAACTGGCCAAGCATCGTCAGGAGGTCCATCCTGCCGAGAGGAGGTGCTTCGATTGTGGTAGTCACGAACATCTAATTCGTTCATGTCCTGAGAAGTTGGGAAACTCCAAGGCCTAGGGTCAGTAGGAGAGGCTTTCCTGGGTGAGGATTACTCCTCTCCCCCGCTAACTCTGTCAATGTCCTTTTCCTGTGGCAACACCAGTTTCCTTGAATCGGCCTATCTGGACTCTGGTTCCACAGGAAGTTTCATACAACAGGCCATGGTGGATCGGTATCAGATCCCCATTCAACGTTTTCAGATTCCTTTGGTGTTATCATCCATGAATGGGAGACTTCTGTCCTTAGCCATTTGTTTCTGAACTTGTAGAACTTCAGTTAGGAATATTGCATTCAGAGAAGATCTCCTTTTATATGCTACCAAGTCTGTCCCATTCCCTGCTGCTGGCCTGTCATGGCTATGAGCACACAAGCCTGTCTTGGATTGGAGATCCAGAGAAATACTTTGTTGGGGTCAGTCCTGTAATGAGAAATGTCTTCTCTTCGTTCATTCTGCTCAACCTCTGGCTGCTCCATCAAATTTACCTGCCTTGCCTCCCATTTATTGGACCATATGCGGACGTTTTCAATAAAAATGAGATGGAGATGATACGCTTTATGACTGCCCTATAGACCAGCTTCCTCTTCTTAAACTGTAAAGCGCTGCCGAATATGTTGTCGCTATATAAAGATTATTATTATTATTTATTCTCCCCCTTGAGGCCTTCTCTACCCTCTGTCCCAGGCAGAGACACATACCGTGTCCGAATATATCAAGGAGAACCTAACCAGGGGATTTATCTGGAAGTCAACCTCCCTGGCTGAAGCAGGGTTCTTCTTTGTTCCAGTACCACGTAACCTTTTCGGTTTAATTAGCTGTAAACTGCAGGGATCCTCTGCTTCAAAAGAGGTTAAAGTGTTATCTCTCTCCCCATTTCCTTTGTTTTAATTACTTTCTCTCACTTTCTAGCTATGCGTAATTTTTCCTTCTTGCCCTTAAGTTCAGTGTGAGGTCTACTTCAAAGAGTTTCAAGTGTAAGCTCCTCTTCCAGATGTTTATGTGAGGGTGACATCTGGAGATGTCTTACGGATTTTAATTTTTCTATGAAAGTTATTATTGAAAAAATAATAGATTATTGGATAATCCCTTTAATGCTTCTCTTCTTTTGCAGGTGTCAATTCATGATTGAAGGACCTTTAAGTGATTTTCCAAAGTGGATATTTCTTTTAACCATTTTGGATCAACTTTGCAGAACTCTAGAGATCCAAAGTGATCCTGATAAAAGTTCTGGAGACATCCCAGAACATTGCAAATGGATCTGATTTCTACTACTGAGCTGAAAACCTCTTGGGTATTCAATTTTCATGAAAATGTTCTTTATCATGTCTACAACTGGCAAACTTTGTTAGAGGCTTGCTCCAAATCCTTTAGGAAGCAGGTAGTAACAGTGTTTACAAAAAAAAATGACGATATAGGTTTCTTCAGCACAACAAATACTCAAGTAAGCCATAGAAAAGATACCTGAAGTGGCCACCACATAGATGACCATTTGGTCATCTGAATGTACTTTTAATTTACCCGCCTGTCCCGGCTCCACCAGTAAGCCCTGCTTCCATCTCCTATGGCTGCCTC
This sequence comes from Dendrobates tinctorius, assembly GCF_039654945.1. Classification (NCBI taxonomy): domain Eukaryota; kingdom Metazoa; phylum Chordata; class Amphibia; order Anura; family Dendrobatidae; genus Dendrobates; species Dendrobates tinctorius. The sequence continues at coordinate 10,635,495 of NW_027361688.1, forward strand.
TTTTTGCTGCAGTGCTTACCTAGGATTCCAAGTAACCAGACAAACCCCTTTGACATCTTCACTCAAAACTTTTCATGAACGACTCAGAAAGCAATTTCCTGTCTATTAAGTGAGCTTTGCATTCTGTTCCATGTGTACTTCTAGAGTTTGTCTAACCATCCATTATTCTCAGCTGGTTATTATATTTTCAGTGAACTCCTGCTTGTTCATCATGTCCTGGCTCAGATCTGCCGATAAGCATTTATTTGCAGAAAGCATAACAAACTCTGGTACTGTTCACACTGCAAAGTTGCTGCAGCAGTGTGTGGTATCTTCCTCAAGTAAGTATCCAGTATAAATGTTCAACACTTCTACTTTGGTTAACCATGTGTTTGCTAATTGACTACATCTCTGCCATTGATTATCTCTCTCCTGATAATATTCAACTCTGCCATTAACCATTTGTTTGCTGCAAGTCCTTGACTGACTATACGTTTTCAGTTATTGTGTACATCTACACTCTTGATTTCATGTCTTCTGGGGTAGCTTGATTTGTTTTTTTGCCTGCCATACTGTATACTCTGTTGTGGTGATCCTCACTGATCCATTTTCTGTCCGGCTTTGCCTTAGGACTGAGTTACTCACCCTGATCTACGACTTAGAGAATCCACCTCACCAGGTGAGACAATAAAATTTTGGCCTACACTACCAGAAATAATTATATGAAAAAACTGTCAAGACATTACAGGAAGTTGGAATAAAATACCAAAACACTTCTTAGAATGGATGAATGACAATCACACCATAATCAGGGTTCATGTCGAAGTGGGGCAAGCAGGGCATTTGACATGCCGTAGGGAGGCACCGTCAGGCTGCCTGATGCGGCAGTCCAAGGTGTCTCCCAGGTGGCTGCAATTTGCGGCTCCCTAGAGTGGGATTTGGTTGTTCTCTAAGCCGGGTGTCAAACTGACAGCCAGCTGAGAGAAGGTATAACATGCCAGCTCCTAGCATTCAATTGTGTTTGCATCTTTTAGGTGCGAGTACAGTTGAAGCACTGATTGCTAGCACTTCTGGGGCAGGAAGAAATTATGTCCTCTGATTACACTATTGATGTCACTCTCCTGGGGAAGAAATATGTGAGGAGACAGCATGGGGATGGGAAAAATGTGTGAGGAGACAGTGTAAGGAGCAGGGGAAGAAATGTGTGAGGAGACAATATGGTGAGGTGGGGGAATGCGTGAGAAGACAGTATGGAGAGTGAGGGCAATGTGTGAGGAGAGAGTATTTGCAGGGGTGAAATGTGTGAGGCGATTAGTATGGAGAGGGATGAGCAAAATGTGTGAGGAGACAATATTAGGAGGAGGTGGAGAAATGTAGTATGAGCAGGGTGGAAGAAATGTGTGACAGGACAGTAAGGGGCAAAAATGTGGGGGGGGCAAAAGGGGACAGTATGGTGGTACTGGTGATGTATTCATGTACTGGTGGTGGTTCAGGTGATGTTTTAATGTACTGATGGTGGTACTAGTGATGTATTTGTAATGTTATGCCAGGTGCCCCTGCATGGTGTCCCATTCTGCCACCGTGCGGGGGATGCCGGCTTACTCAACACCCCAGCCCACGGCGCAATCCTCGGCATGCTCCAGTTTCTGCCTCCATCCTCCTCTGTGCACACTGCACTGTGTTTTGGCAGCATGCCTCGGGTGTGGGTGCTCACTCCCCTGTTCTTAAAGCAGCAGCGTGTGCACATGATAAATGCCACTAGCAACCACTGGGAAGCATTTAGTTATATGTACATTCACCTGCAAGGTGTCTCCCAGCCAATTGCTGGGAGACATCTTGTATAAAATGTACCCTCCCCTACCGGGAGGTGCCTGAGCAACCACCATATTTCTATTAGGCAGTTGGTGGTAAATGTATGTTGCCAGGTCGCCCTTCCCTAGTCTGTTAGTATCCCGTATCCAGTATTCTGTGTTCCTGTTAGTCCGCCATAGTTAGTCCTTGTTTCCTGTGACTGCTTCTGTCTGCCACCCTAGGGACTGAATACCCAGGACAGAGCTGTAAACTTATCCCTGTGGCGGCCCTGTCCGGTCTGTGGCACAGTGGGTCCACGAACCATTTGCGCCACCTAGGAGATTAACAGTTTGCTCAGGCCATGGATACCGCTGATCCCAAGATGCCCCAGGCTGCAGAGCTGTATCAAGAGATCTCCCATCAGCATGATCAGCAAGAAAGATTTTTGTCTTATCTAACATTGTAAATACCCGTTTGGACATTCTAACCACGGCTGCTTCTTCTCCAGCTCAAGGGGGTCGCAGCTACAGGCGAGCCTACTATGCCTGTGACCTATGCTCCTGGGCCTAATCTTAATTTCTCAGCTCCACCATGATCCAGCGGAGACCCTAAGTAGTGCCATGGATTCTTGAACCAGTGCACTCTTCACTATGAACATTTGGCCCATCAGTTCCCGACTGATCAGGTGAAGGCGGGATTCCTGATGTCCCACCTTGCTGGAGAAGCGTTAGCATGGATAAACCCTTTGTGAGAGAGAGAGAACCGGTACCGCAGATTGTCGTCCGAACTGGGGTGGAAAAATGGAGTTTTGGTAACCGCCTTCTGGGAAGGACTATCCATAAGGATCAACGACGAGTTGACTGGACAGGACATCCCGACCTCTCTGGACGAATTAATCTCTCTGGTAATCCGAATTGACCTCCGGTTTCAAGAGTGAACCAAAGAGAATGGCACATCTAGCTCCGTCTTTCCAAAAACCATTCTTTCCTCAGCCTCCTGAAACATCCGTTATGGCCAAACCCATGCAGGTCAATCATGTTAGGCTGGCAGAGAAGCAAGCAGAGTGATTGTGCCAAGGGAGTGTGCTTCGGCTGCGGTAGCCTAGAGCATTTTATTCATGACTGTCCTAAGAGGCCAAAACTCCTAAACCTAGGGGTAGTGTGTGAAGGTTCCCTAGGTGAGAAAGGAGGTTCTTCATCACTGACTTTTAACGTTTCTATGTCCTGTGGAGGATTCCACTTCAGTGAAACAGCCTTCCTCGACTCTGGTTCGGCGGAAATGTTTTTATAGCAAGCCGTGGTGGATCAGTATCATGTTTCAGTCCGACGCCTCCAGGGCCCACTGACAGTGTCATCGTTTGAAGGAATGGTCCTCTCTGAAATTGTTCAAGTCATCATGGAACCAGTGGAACTACAGATTAGAGCACTTAATTCTGAGAAAATTGCTTTTTTTGATCTGACATTTTTCACTCTCTTCTCTTAGGTCTTCCATGAGCTCATGAGCCTGTACTAGATTGGAGGTCAGGTGAGGTATTTTAATGGCGAAAGGCATGTCACGAGAAGTGTCTGGATCCTGTGCTTCCAGCTAAATCATCAGTGTTGACATCCTCTCCGGCAGGCAATAATTCCAATGGCTGGTTTCCTAAAGATCTACCGCCATAAGAACGTATCCTGCAAGTGATTAATGTGAATATCGACCCTATAGAGGTATCTTCTAGTTACAGGTGGTTGCGGGATGACAACATCAAGGCGGAAGTATAGCCTGAGTCGCTATAGTCCTCTAACCAGGAGAAGGAGCTCCAGTCCATCTTCGTTGCTTCCAAGGGAACTATTCCTGACGGTCCAAGAGAGGCATTTAGTTAAATGTGCATTCAACTGCAAACTGTCTCCCAGCCAAATGCTAGGAGACATCTTGTATAAAAGACACCTTTCCCTACAGGGAGGTGCCTGAGCAACCACTATAGTTCTGTTAGGTGGTTGGTGATGATGACTGATGAGTGTAAAGCATTGTAGCTCACTTTGGAGGCACATGGCTCACTCTGTGGGCATCTGTTTAGCAGTGTGATAGTGCACTGTGAGACTTAAAGAATGATCAGAAAATATCAGCTGATCATTATGGATTTTGGACATGATACCTCTAGCAAACAGCTAAAAATCTGTTCATGTAAAACAAGCAGTTTGAGTGTCTACTAAGAATGGAGATTCTTTTATAAAAATAGATTTCTATATTGGTTACTAAAAGGTGGTTGGATTCTTAACGAGAGATTTATGACATCTATATACCCTAATAGATCTGGTTTTTATGAGACTAGCCCCTTAAGAAATTTTATACATCACACTATCCACACATGGATATTTTTTGGAATGGATGTTAACTACTTCTGTGGTATAGATAACTCCATGGTTTGAGATGTTCTGATCTACATCTCTATCTGCCAAAATAAGGTCAATTTGGCATATCAACATTCTGAGAGATGATCTTTCATAATGGTTGTCTGCCCAACGATTGTTTAAAATTTATGGTCATTAACAATGACTTTGAATATATATTATTTGGGTTGTCTCATCAACACAACCCAAATTTTTATGCCTTACTATGGTATATTGAGTTCACATAGGGTGAAGTTCCTGCTCATCATCTGCATGTATCGCCAGTATGTTTTACTAGTGTACACTTATACTTCCCCAAATGTTTAAAGAGATCCACCCACCTCTGGTAGGTCATAGGGTTGAGCTCATATTCTCTACAAACTTTCCTGTTACCTAGCTAAAATCTCAGCATGTGAGGTTTATACACAGAATTAATTCAATTTATAGACATTTTCTACAGCTCTCCCGCAATGAATAATGGCTGAGAAGGACTCTCGTAAGTTTTATATCTCCGGGGTAAGCGCTAATTAAAAGCGTAGATGTGTAGAAATAGAGCATACTTTTGCCTTTTACTACCTGTCTCAATAATTTATCCTGAGAAAGATAAAAGCAGAACCTTTCATACGAGTTTTTTTTTTTTGGCTTCAATGATTCCCTTGTTGTGCCATTCACTATCACCCTGTAGAAGGATTGGTTTGGGGGAAAATATTAAAAGGAAATGCCTAAAGGTTGTCAAGATAGTTTTCATCTAGATTAGGATGTCTTGTTTATGGAAATGCATTCTATACTAAGGTCTCTTGACTTGCAAGTTTGGGCATTACCAAATACAAGGAAGTTTGGACCTTGGTGCAGATTGATCCACAGATCATAGTCCTCCAGAATAGACACTTGATGGAAGAAAGACCATGCAGTGATGATGGAAACGCAACCATAGATGAGTACCTAGACAAGGATTGGACCAAAAAGTTAGATGGAGCCATGCTTACGAGTCAGGAAGACCAAAGTGGAGTAATGGATAGACAAAGCCACGAGTCACCACTAGGAGAACAGGATAGAGCATGGTTAAAGGAATCCATGGGTTAGATCTAGGACTGGAGTCTAGTAAGAATAAGCTGTGGGTCAGAGGTAGGAGGAGTGGAATAGGGAGTGAATAATTGTAGCCATCGACTAAAGCCTGGAAAACAAGGATAAAGCTTGTTCAGATGGAACCATGAGTCAGAGTCAAGACGACTGGTCATGGCTGTGGTACCATAAAGGAGATAAAGGAGGCATCCAGGAGCAAGTCAGGTCGGAAACATAAGAACAGTGAGGAAGCAGAATCGAAGGTCCTAGATACAGGAACAAAGAACCAGACCAAGAAAAATGAGACCAAGAGCATTGTGATATAATCCAGGTACCACATGAAGAGAACAGAAAAGGGCTATACTGTGCTCAGACTCAGGGAATGGGTGAGAGACTTGGCCAGCAACAAGTGGCCTTATACTCATTAGCTCTAATGAAAACCTTTCTGGGAAAGATGGGGCCACATCCTTCAATGCACAAAAAATTATACAAAGGTTCAGCACACCTATAGTGTAAAATTAAGCATGTGCACATACACTGTAGCCAATATACAAACATACTGCATATGCGTACACTATTACACCATTAAAATGTTAATTTTGCCCAGAAAATCCCTTTTAGTCCAGCTCAGGTGGCTGTGTGCCACCTGAGTATCTTGGAAGTGGAACATCTTGCTATCCCGAGTTCTTCCAAGAGTTTGTCTCAACTTCCACTCTGCTTTGCTTTAGCCAAATGCCTAATTATTTTTCCAGCTATCTGTGAATGCAACCAACTACAACTTTCAAGAAAGTCCAGTTAATCCTGTCGCCATTGAATTCTCAGCTCTGCTGTGTCAAGATACATGATTACAAACCCATCTGTGTTATAAAGGTACCTGATAAGTTATTCCATTCAGCTATGATGGTGCAAGTGAAAGCATGTTGCAGGATGCATTGACAGACAGAAGGCAGAGCACGGGTTAACAAATTTAACAGTTTTAATTTTACAGTGGGTTAACTCCTCACAGGGAGATGAAGGGTTAAATGGGAGAATAGCAGTCCAATTATAAAGGATATGAAGAGTTAATAAACAAAATGACAGCAGTTCTTTGGTGCACTTATCGTGTCAGGGGTCCTTCAGACTGCAGGTACTACTTGGGGGGGGTGATAGCGCCAGCAACGGCTGGCATGGTGTTGGTCCAAGGAGATTCTGTTGGCAACGGCAGTCCGTCTTCTGGCAGCAGCGGTCGGTCTACAGCACCTTCTGTTGAGACCCTAGTCCATGAGCATATGCGGCTAGAACAAACAAAGCAGCAACACTTTCAGAGTCCACCGCAGGGATATGCCGGTAAGGTGAGCCGCAGATGTCTATCCAGCACCCAGCTCTCTCTCTGTGGCACGTGCACTGTACTCACGGTCGCGACATGCACGGCAACTCGCTCTCTGCTGGTTACCGGGTACACTACGCTTCTCCCTCTGTAATTGTAAAGAGAAGGACCGTGTCAGGCGTACCTTTCCTGAAAAGGTTCCGTAACTGTCGGGGCTGTCACCTATGTTGCACAGGGGAAAGCTAAAAACCCCGGACCGACCTTTGCACCTGCTGGCTGATGGCGCAGTTAAGCTAAAAGAGCTGCAGCATGCGGGGAAGCGGGCAGTTTCTGCGGGAACGTGCAGCACGCAGGGCGACAGTGTGAGTGCTCTGACCGCAGGGGCTCGTGACAGAGCCAGCCTAAGACTAAGAGGCATCAGCGATACTAAGAGAGTCAAGCAGCAGAGAGTGGTACGGACACCGCTGACGTCGCTGCCATCACCAACTGTGAGTCATAAGGCCCCTTTTGAAATCGTAGACACACAGCTTAGCCGGCAAGGAAGCAGGGTCAGCCGCTGTGAACTGAGGCCAGATAAGCTCGCGCACAGCCACCGTGCCACTTTAGCCCCTGCACAGGGAAGAGACTTTCTCCTTCCTCCACCCTTCGTTCCTCCGGATTCAGGATCCCTCGCCCGGACCACGAGGATTCATCGCCCTCGCCAGGATCCAGGATGCCTCCTTCTTCAGGACAACACAAGACTCTGTATGCGTCACGGCCTTGGCGCCAACGTTTGCACCTGGGTCTCCCGCTACTGAAAGTCGCTGGTTTGATAAGTTTATTTAGTTTTGAACTGTTTGCCTATTTGCCTGATTCTGCTCAACATTCTCGTCATAGCACCCCTGTTGAACCTGCCTATTTCTCCCCACTTCTCCCTGCATGGAGTATCCACTGTATGATTAAACCCACATTTAACCCTTGCTCTGCCTTGGTCCGTTACTGCATCCCATGTTCCTGCTAGAACCCTTTATAATCCCCACTGGTGACGGTGGGAGTACCAGGACACGGGCCTGCGCAGTTCCATCGCTAAAAGGGACGGAGCACACCTCTCTCTGTGCTGCGCGCTGCCTGCTCCCGCCAAGACTGACTGCTTCCGCGCGCGCTGTCCCTGTTCCTCCTCAGCCATGCCCTCTGCTTCCGAGTGCAAAGGTCTGTCTGGTCTTTTACTCCTTTCCCCCGGACAACAGGGGAGACAGCCCCGACAGTTCCGGACTCGGCACAGGAAAGGTACCCACAGCCCTGTTCTCCTCCTTACACAATCACACACTGTCAACTGTGCTGTTCCTGCATATAAAAATATGCCTATTGCACGATACCAGGTTGCATATATACTGTCTACTTGGAGTGATCACCCTTTGTCTTTAAAACAGCATAATTTCTTCTAGGTATACTTCATATGTAGTATGAAACACAATTATTAACTAAAACAGAAACATTGGGGTAGGAGGCTTAAAACTGTGTGACGAACAACCAAACTTGCTACAAAGGTGAGGTTGTGGAAGACAGTTTCATGTCACAGGTCATACACTGTAGAAAGACTGAGCACAGCAACACTGAGCTGCTGAGACGGAATATCCTTAAAAGCAAAACATTTATTTAACAGGTTTATAAGTCTACATGTTTCAAGGTCACGCCGGACCTCTTCATCAGGACAAACCTGGTGGGCTTCTAAGGCATAGCTGTCTTTTGTGCTGTGTATCTTGCAAACATCCGCCAAACCGGGCATATGGCGGGTCAAAGTTCAAATATGCCACAAAGATGAACACGGATGTCATCCAATTTGGAATCACAACGATGATTAAAAACAACACTAAAAACATTAGCAATGTTCATACATAGAAAACAGAATAAGGTAAATTACGTTAATGAACAAGGTTAAAAATACTCATAATAAAAAAAAAATTAGCACATAATAAATCCAGGAAAATATAAGGATTCGAACTAGTGAATGAGACAAGCATATAGGTGGCTGACCCAGCAATCAAGATCTGTATTTTCCTGGATTTATTATGTGCTAATTTTTTTTACTTTTCGGTCAAAATGGCCATGTGAGGGCTTGTTTATTGTGGGACAAGTTGTACTTTTGAACGACACCATTGATTTTAACATATTGTGTACTGGACAACAGGACAAAAATTCCAAGTGTGGTGAAATTGCAAAAAAAAAAGTGCAATTCCACAGTTGTTTTTTTTTTTTTTACCATGTTCACTAAATGCTAAAACTGACCTGCCATTATGATTCTCCAGGTCATTACGAGTTCATTGACACCAAACATGTCTAAGCTTATTTTTTGAGCACCAAGCTGTCACATTTATTAATACCATTTTAGTGTAGATACGATCTTTTGATCGCCCGTTATTGCATTTTATTGCAATGTCATGGCGACCAAAAAAAAGTAATTCTGGGGTTTTGGCTTTTTTTTACGCTACGCCATTTACCAATCAGGTTAATCCTTTTTTTATATTCATAGATCTGGGGTTTCTGAATGCAGCGATACCAAATATGTGTATGTTTCATTTTGTTTACTGTTTTATTTTGAATGGGGTGAAAGGGGGGGGATTTGAACTTTTTATTTTTTATTTAAAAAAAACAACTTTTTTTTGCTTTTTGCATGCTTCAATAGTCTCCATGGGAGACTAGAAGCTGTAGTTGTCTGATCGACTCTGCCACATACAGGTGATGATCAGATCGCCTGTATGTAGCAGAATTAGTCACTTGCTATGAGCGCCGACCACTGGGTGGCGCTCATAGCAATCCAGCTATGACAACCATAGAGGTCTGCTGGAGACCTCTGGTCATCATGCCAATCCATTGGTGACCCTTGTTTACGTGACAGGACACTGATAGGCGGGATTTCCGGCGCACTTACTGGAAGCGCGAGTTAAACGCCGCTGTCAGAGATTGACAACGGCATTTAACAGGTTAACAGTTGCAGGTGGATCCCGATTCCACCTGCAGATGTTATAGCACATGTCAGCTCTTCAAAACAGCTGACAGGTGTCTGGAAAGATGTGGACTCAGCGCCAGAGCCCACATCAAAGCGAGGGAGTCCGACATCGGCGTACTATTACGCCCAATGTCGGAAAGGGGTTAAACCTCATTTGCCAAGTGTTTGCAAATTCAGTCATCGTATCCAGATCGTTTTGTAATATTCTAAAGTCAAGGTCAGATTTTAGTATCCTACATAGTTTGGTGTCGTCAGCAAAGATTGACACTTTACTCTCAATCTCCTCCATAAGGTCATTAATAAAGAGGATAAAATGAATCGGTCCTAGCACAGATCCCTACATTTTCCACTGTTCCCAGTACAGATCCCTCCGGTCCCCATTGCTCCCAGTACAGATCCCTGCAGTCCCCACTGCTTCCAGTACAGATCCTTGCGGTCCCCACTACTCCCAGTACAGATCCCTGCGGTCCCCACTGCTCCCAGTACAGATCCCTGCAGTCCCCACTACTCCTAGTACAGATCCCTGTGGTCCCCAGTGCTCCCAGTACAGATCTCTGCGGTCAACACTGCTCCCAGTACAAATCCCTGCAGTCCCCACTACTCCTAGTACAGATCCCTGTGGTCCCCAGTGCTCCCAGCACAGATCCCTGCAGTCCCCACTGCTACCAGTACAGATCCCTGTGATCCCCACTGCTCACAGTACAGATCTCTGCTGTTCCCACTACTCCAACTAGAGCTCTTGACCTGTATTCCTTATACAGTTGTGCTCAAAAGTTTACATACCCCTGCAAAATTTTCGCTTTCTTGGCCTTTTTTCAGAGAATATGAATGATAACGCCAAAACTTTTTCTCCACTCATGGTTAGTTGTTGGGTGAAGCCATTTATTGTCAAACAACTGTGTTTTCTCTTTTTAAATCAGAATGATATCCCAAAACATTCAAATGACCCTGATCAACAGGTTACATACCCTGGTGATTTTGGCCTGATAATATGCACAGAAGTTGACACAAATGGGTTTGAATGGCTACTAAAGGTAACATCCTCACCTGTGCGTGCATAAAAGCTGAGTGATTTTCTGGGATCCAGACAGACTCTTGCATCTTTCATCCAGCCACTGACATTTCTGGATTATGAGTCATGGGGAAAGCAAAAGAATTGTCAACGGATCTACAGGAAAAGGTAGTTAAACTGTATTGTCACAGACACCACACTACACTTGCTCATAGAGCCAGTGCGCGTGTCCTGAGTACAGAAGCAGTGCTAAACGAGATACAGGAGGAATAAACAGATGGGAGGCCAGACAAAGCCAAAGGTCATACACAGGATCACAGTACAGTACCAGGGATGAGACAGAGCGGATAATCAGGGCCAAGCAGAGATCAAAACCAAACAGACATAGGAGGTACCAGGCAGAATCCAAAGCGATATCCAGAGAACAGACCGAGTCATACACAGAGAATCAAGTAACAAGAACACAGCACAAACACACTCAGGGGTCACCACACAAATGCCAAGGGCAAGAGTATAACTGACAGGGATGGGAGCGTCCTGAGGCTATAAGAAGCCTCCCCCAGAACCAGGGAGAGGCCACAATCATAGCCCCAGGTGTGCAGGTAAGCCTGCATCGGGATCACAACCTTTAACCCCAGAAATGCCAGTCATCAGCACTGGTTCCAAACATTAACCCCACATGTGCGAGTCAAACCCGCACTGAGATCATGACAGTACCCCCCTCTCAACGGGGGGCCTCTGGACCCCCAGGCTTGCCCGGGTACTTAGCATGGAAAGCCCGTACCAGGCGATCAGCATGCATCAACCGGGCCGGTACCCAGGACCTGTCCTCCGGTCCATACCCTTTCCAATGAACCAGGTACTGTACCGACCGCCGTACCAACCTGGAATCTACGATATGACCAACCTCGTACTCCACCTGCCCCTCGACCAAAACAGGAGAAGCAGCAGACTCGGAGTCTCCCTGGACTGCTTCAAAAGGTTTCAGTAGAGATTTGTGGAAGACGTTAGGGATCTTGAAAGAGGGTGGAAGGCACAGCCTATACGCCACTGGATTGATTTTTTCCACAATCTTGTACGGGCCAATGAATTTGGGTCCTAACTTGGCTGACGGAATCTTTAACTTAATGTTTCGCGTGGAGAGCCAAACTTTCTCTCCCACCCGAAACATGGGACCAGGTGTTCGTTTCCTGTCCGCGAAATACTTATACCTGCCTTGAGACCTGGATATACGCCGCTGGACTTCTGCCCATGTATTTTTTAACCCCTGAACAGAGTCCTCTGCCCCGGGGCACCCCGAATCCAGACGAGAAAACTCACCGAAATGAGGACTGAACCCATAGTTAATCAAGAAAGGGGACCTACCAGTGGATTGATTCACCCGACTATTGAAGGCAAATTCAGCTAACGGCAGTGAATCGCACCAGTCACTCTGTCTAGCAGAGGTTAGACACCTGAGGATCTGTTCCAGGGACTGGTTAGTGCGCTCCGTCTGCCCATTGCTCTCAGGATGGTAAGCAGACGAAAAGGACAGAGACATACCTAATTTTTTGCAGAAAGCACGCCAAAACTTAGCCACAAACTGCACACCACGATCAGACACCACATTCAGGGGTACCCCATGCAACCGGATCACATGCTGCACAAACAACCTGGACAACGTCTCAGCTGACGGTAGTGCGGACAGGGGTACGAAATGAGCCTGCTTAGAAAACCTGTCCACCACTACCCATACCACTGTATTACCCTTAGATGGAGGGAGATTGGTAACAAAATCCATGGATAAGTGAGTCCATGGCCTTTCGGGCACTGCCAAGGGTATCAGCTCCCCTGCCGGCTGGCTATGAGAGCTTTTAGAACGAGCGCAGACCCCACAACCAGCAATGAATTTTTTTATGTCCGAACCAAGGGTAGGCCACCAAAAGATCCTAGCCACCGCCAGACGTGTGGCTGAAATACCAGGGTGAGCACTCAGCTTGGATTCATGGAACTCCTGCAAGAGTTTCAGGCGAAGTTGCTCTGGGACAAACAACTTCCCCTCCGGCTTGGCCGCCGAGGCCTGCGACTGTGCCCCCTGAATCTCCCGTTCCAATTCAGATGAGACCTCTGCTATCACAACCCCAGGGTGAAGAATGGAGGACGGTGGCTCAGGGGGCGACACCGGCTGAAAACTGCGTGATAAGGCGTCAGCCTTGACATTCTTAGACCCTGGACGAAATGTAATTGTAAACTGAAAACGGGAAAAATAAAGTGACCAACGGGCTTGTCTGGGCGTTAGTCTTTTAGCAGACTCAATGTACGACAAATTTTTGTGATCCGTGATCACCGTAACCGGGTGACTGGCCCCCTCCAAAAAGTGCCTCCATTCTTCAAACGCCAATTTGACCGTAAGAAGCTCTCTATTGCCTACGTCGTAATTTCTTTCCGCAGCAGAGAACTTCTTGGAAAAGAAAGCACATGGCCTGAGGTTGGTTAGAGTGGCAGGCCCTTGGGACAACACCACCCCCACCCCCACCTCAGAGGCATCCACTTCCACGACAAATGGTTTGAACGGATCTGGTTACACTAACACAGGAGCAGACATAAAACATTTTTTCAGCGTTGCAAAGGCCGCTTTTGCGAGCGAGGACCAATTTCTCACATCCGCACCTTTGCATGTTAGATCCGTGAGAGGTTTGACCACTTGCGAAAACCCCCGGATAAATTTGCGGTAATAATTGGCGAACCCCAAGAAGCGCTGAAGACCCTTAAGATCTCGGGGTTGCACCCAATCCGCAATGGCCTGCACCTTCTTGGGGTCCATGCGAAAACCCTCACCGGATACAATTAACCCCAAAAAGGACAACTCTTGTACACAGAATACACATTTTTCCAATTTGGCATACAAATGATTTTCTCTCAGCCTTTGGAGCACAGTTCGTACATGTTCCAAATGAGAATACTTGTCGGGGGAATATATCAAAATACCATCTAAGTAGATAACGACAAAACGACCAATGAGATCCGAGAATACCACGTTGATGAAATTCTGAAATATGGCAGGGGCGTTGGTAAGACCAAACGGCATGACCAAATTTTCAAATAGTCCCTCGGTCGTGAGGAACGCGGTTTTCCATTCATCCCCCTCTCGTCATCAAATTATATGCCCCCCGAAGGTCCAGTTTAGAAAACCACTTTGCCCCTGAGAGTTGGTTACATTAATCGGGAATCAACAGAAGGGGGTACGTATTCCGTACAGTAATTTGATTAAGCTCCCGGAAGTCGAGACAGGGACGTAACCCGCCATCTTTTTTCTTTACAAAAAAGAAACCTGCCGCCACAGGTGAGACTGAAGGACGTATGTGTCCTTTGTGCAGACTTTCAGTAATGTACTCCTTCATAGCCAAGCGCTCAGGACCGGACAAATTAAACAGACGGGCTTTGGGTAATTTAGCCCCCGGGACCAGCTCAATAGCGCAGTCAAAGGGTCTATGTGGCGGTAATGTCTCGGCCTCGCTTTCGGAGAATACATCTTCGAAGTCTTTCAGGCATTCCGGAATACCTTCCAGCTCGACAGATGATACAGACACAGATTTAACAGGTTCAACCAGCAGTGCGGCTTTATCATATAACTCAAAATCATTAAACCCCCATTGTACAATCTCCCCCGTTTTCCAGTTAATAACTGGGTTATGGTGTTGTAACCAGGGCATGCCCAACACCAACCCTGCAGGTAGATTGTCCAGCACAAAACAACTTATGTTTTCCACATGAGTAGCGCCCACTCTGAGCGAAAACACATCAGACATAAAGCGAATTCCCTCCTTAGTGAGGGGAGATGAGTCAATGGCCATCACCTTGATCGGAACCTTGAGCCTAACTGTCCCTATCTTGCAGTGTGTGACCAATTGGGAGTCAATAAGATTAATAGATGATCCGCAGTCCACAAAGGCTGTAGAGGAAAAAGAACTACCATCCACAAACAGTTCCACAGGCAGTACTACTTTAGAAAACGAGGAAAATGGTACCTGAGGGTCTGAGCAGCCTCCCCGTTGACTACCCAGACCTAGTCGTTTCCCGCCGACCGGGTTTGAAGACAGGCAATTCGGGCACTCCCTTTTCCAATGTCCCGTTTTACCGCAGTAAAAGCATAACTGCTTGTCCTTCCGGCGTTTCCTCTCCGTATCCTTCAGGGAGAGGGCGCCTACATCCATGGGCTCAGGGTCAGTCTCTTTTCCACTGGGGAATAATGGAGTATCCACCTGCATCACCCCTCTGGCCCGCAGCCTGCGGTCCATCCGGACGGCCTGGGTCATGGCGTCCTCGAGAGAGTTAGGTGGGGGATGTAACGCCAAGGCATCCTGCAGCCGCTCGGACAAGCCTCTGCGAAAGAGTCCTCGGAGTGCGGCGTCACTCCAAGAGACCTCTGCCGCCCAGCGGCGGAACTCAGAACAAAACCACTCAGCTGTGTGTTTCCCCTGACAGACACTCATCACCATGTCCTCTGCCAATCGCACTCGGTCAGGTTCATCATAAATGTGCCCGAGGGCCTCAAAGAATGCGTTCACTGACATACGTTCAGGAGCAGAGGAAGACAGAGAGAAAGCCCATGCTTGCGGAGCCCCCCGAAGTAGGGAAATAATGACCCCCACCCTCTGGAACTCATCCCCGGAGGAGCGGGGCCTTAGAGAAAAAAAAAAGCTTGCATCCTTCTCTGAAAGACCTGAACTCCTTTTTATCCCCTGAGAAAAGGTCTGGTATTTTGACCGGAGATTCGGGGGACACTAATGACACATCCCTACCCCCAGAACCAGAAGCCCCTGCATCGACAGCCCCCTGCACAGTAACCACCAACTGTTGCTGGGTATGGGCCATCGTGCGTTGTTCCACATTGAGCTTATGGAACATTTGGGTCAGGTGCTTGACCTGATCAGCCAAGGCTTGCATGGGATCCATGAGGATAACACACACTTTTTTTTTTTTTTTTTTTCTTCAGAAAAAAAAAACAAAAACTGAAAGGGTCAGTTATAATGTCACAGACACCGCACTACACTTGCTCATAGAGCCAGTGCGCGTGTCCTGAGTACAGTGCTAAACGAGGTACAGGAGGAATAAACAGACGGGAGGCCAGACAAAGCCAAAGGTCATACACAGGATCACAGTACAGTACCAGGGATGAGACAGAGCGGATAATCAGGGCCAAGCAGAGATCAAAACCAAACAGACATAGGAGGTACCAGGCAGAATCCAAAGCGATATCCAGAGAACAGACCGAGTCATACACAGAGAATCAAGTAACAAGAACACAGCACAAACACACTCAGGGGCCACCACACAATGCCAAGGGCGAAAGTATAACTGACAGGGATGGGAGCGTCCTGAGGCTATAAGAAGCCTCCCCCAGAACCAGGGAGAGGCCACAATCATAGCCCCAGGTGTGCAGGTAAGCCTGCATCGGGATCACAACCTTTAACCCCAGAAATGCCAGTCATCAGCACTGGTTCCAAACATTAACCCCACGTGTGCGAGTCAAACCCGCACTGAGATCATGACATGTATAATACAGGAAAGAGATACAAATAGATATCCAAGGAAATGATAATGCCAGTCAGCAGCGTTCACACTGTAATTAACAAATGGAAAATCATGGGCTTTGTAAAAATAAAACCACGGTCAGGTAGATTAACAAACATTTTGTCCACAACTGCCAGGAAAATTGTTCAGGCTGCAAAACTAGCGGTGTGTCTGTTTCAAGATGCACAATAAGGAGGCACTTGAAGAAAAATGGGCTGCAGGGTCGAGTCACCAGAAGAAAGCCATTACTGCGCAAATGCCACAAAGTATCTTGCCTACAATACACAAAACAGCACAGAGACAAACCTCAAAACTTCTGGAACAAGGTAATTTGGAGTAATGAGACCAAAATTTAACTTTTTGGCCACAACCATAAACGTTACATTTGGAGAGAGGTCAACAAGTCCTATGATGAAAGGAACACCATTCCCACTGTAAAGCACGGAGGTGGATCGCTGATGTTTTGGGGATGTGTGAGCTACAAAGGCACAGGAAACTTGGTCAAAGTTGAAGGAAAGATGAATGCAGCATGTTATCAGGAAATACTGGAGGCAAATTTGCATCATCATCAGCCCGGAAGCTGTGCATGAGACATACTTGGATGTTCCAACATTTTAAAACAAACCACAACACAAGGCCAAGTCAACCTGTCATTGGGTACAGCAGAACAAAGTGAAGGTTCTGGAGTGGCCATCTCAGTCTCCAAACTTCAATATAATTGAGCCACTCTGGGGAGATTTCAAGCACGCAGTTCATGCTAGACAACCCAGGAATTTACAGGAACTGGAGGCTTTTTGACAATAAGAGTGGGCAGCTTTACCATCTGAGAAAATAAAGAACTTCATCCACAACTACCACAAAAGACTTCAAGCTGTCATTGATGTTAGAGGGGACAATACACGGTATTAGGAAATGGGGTATGTAAACTTTTGATCAGGCTCATTTGGATGTTTTGGGTTGTCATTATGATTTAAAAAGAGAAAACACAGTAGTTTGACAAAAATGGCTTCACCCAACCACTAACCATGAGTGGAGAAAAAGTTTTGGTGTTAACATTCATGTTCTCTGAAAAAAGGCCAAGAAAGCAAAAATTCTGCTGGGGTATGTAAATTTTTGAGCATCACTGTATGCATGATCCCCTGACTCTACCTACACTGCCATGATGGTGGCTATGTGTATAATTGTGGAATTTGTAACTCCTATTCTCTTGATCAGTGGGGGTCCCAGCAGTCAGATCCCAGTGTTTATACATTTATCCCTTATCCTGTGGATAGGTGATATATGTTCTTTTTGGGACAACCCCTTTTAAATTTTACAACTTCTGATTTATCCTTGTGATCATCAAGCATATATTTTACCTTGATTTTCCTTGACCTATGCATTCTTCTTACTGATATGACATTTTCAATCAAGTCCTGACCCTAAACTTAATTTTAACCCACCTTAATTGACTTTTGAGTGATTAGGTTTGATCGACTGGTTCAGAACCACCTTGAGATTAGATTTCATCTGTTCTATCATAAGAAACCTTCAAAGCTACAAAACAAAAAAGGCTTGATGTTGTCATATCTATGGTTCTACAATGATATCTCATAATGATTCTATATATCCAATAGTGATACTATTCATTAAGTTTAAACCAAAGTTTGTGGCCACCATATGTAATTTTTGTTAGTTTCTGGCCATTCTGCATAGTCTAAGTACCTTAAGTGCCAATGGCTGAAATTAATATAAAATTACTTATAACTTACTGACATTCAGCCATAAATTTGCACTTCTACTCTAGTGTTTCCCAACTAGGGCACCATGCTACCTACTAAGTAGTTTTCCAGGAGACACCATCAGCAAGGGTTTCATCTTCATGGTCGAGATGAGGTGATTGTGGGAGTTCATCCATGTTTAAGCCACATATCTTTATATTTGTATTAGATTTTATGGACCAATGAAAATAAAAAATCCAAATTTGATCTGCAAACATTTCGTACTTGTTGACACTCCTTTCAGCTTTCTGATTTCCCTCCTAGACAGCCGACGCCATTATGACCGTCACCTCGAGAACTTTGGTATTTTGGCACCTGTGAAGGGTACAGAGAAAAACTGCGAAGGACAGACAGTTCTAAGCTCAGCGGTCTCAAAAATTTCATCAGAGGACAGAACGTACTTATCTTGTAATGTCGTGTTAAGCCTTCCAACCGATTTACTGGTCTTTAGTACGACCTTACTCAGCACAATAACATTATGCTCTCTTCAAAGAGCCAAGAGTTCTCGTCCCAGAACACGGATGGACTCTGCGTGCTCTACAAGCCTCAAACCACAAGAGAATTTTTTTTTCCAGAAGAGGATCATAAACATTTACGGATACTAGCTTATATGCAAGTGAACCATGCAGGACACATGTCCCATAACACACAAATTACTCCCAGTTATCCCAGAGGTAAATTAATCTGGGCCTTCCAATGACAGCATGTGGTATTCAACCTGTGGATAAACTTCTTGTCAAAAATGGAACTTGATGTTCCTGGCCCTATAATAGTGATATAATTTTATCTATGTGGTAGAAAGGTCTTGTTACACCCATGTGCACTAGGGTTCAGAGGAAACTTTTTAACTCTAACTTATATCAGCAAAAATGAATCACGACTGAATGTCTACATATGATCACCATTTTTTACTCTATAAAGGTCAAAAATGTCATGCTCATTAGTCTCACAAATATTTAAAAAGCACCAAATCCTCCTCATACAAAGTGTTCCATGATAATATTCTGTCTGTCTGCAGACACCACTAGAGGGAGCACAGGAGCATACTGCATACACCCCACTTTGAACTCAATAATTTATACAGTAACTCCCTCTAGTGGTGCAGACAGAAAGTTTACATTGAATTTTCTGCTCTGTATCAAATAAATCCTACTGGCTATTCTCAAGTTAAAGTATAGTATGATATTAATCTGCACAGAATAGTAGATCTAAAATTGTGTTCAGAATTTGGCATTCACTTTAAGGGTATGTTCACATGGAGTTTTTTTTTACTTGCTTCAAAAACAACATTAAAGCACATTCAGAGAGTATTGTGCATTGTGAAGTGGATCCTCTTCAAAGTCCATTTAAAAAAACGCTGGGTCCACTTCCCAGTGCACAATGAAGATAAGGATGTGAAGGTATTTACATCAGTTGCTATTTTCTAACCTTCGTCTGCTGCTCTAAAATACACAGGAATCCATCTAATATCTCTGTTTACATAACTACATCCAACATGAAGAAACACAGCAGCTCCTTCCCTACGTTTCTATGCTGCACGCTCCCAGTCTTGACCCACACAATCTTACCTCCAAGCTCCGAAATACTTAGGCTATGTGCACACGGTGCGGATTCTGCTGCGTTTCCGCAGCGGTTTTGGCCCTGTGGAAACGCCGCAGTTCCGCAGACCAAGTACAGTACAATGAAACCTTATGGGTTTTCAAAAATGCTGCGCTGACGGTGCGTTTTTTTCCACGCGGTTTTGCTGCGATTTACAAACCGCAGCATGTTAATTGTTTGGGTGGATTCTGCAGTGGTTTCACACCTTTAACATAGTAGAGGTATGAAACCGCAGGGCAAAACCGCAGACCAAACCGCAGGTCACTTTACCTGCGGTTTTATCTGCGGTTCCGCGCGGAAAAAAACGCAGGTGAATCTGCAACGTGTGCACATAGCTTAAGTCTCCCACAGCTGCCACAACATGGAGACAGCAGACCAACTTCAACCAAAGTCAGTCTCCCTTTCTCAAAGGTCGAAAGCTATTGTCACTAAATTGAAGAGGATTCTTTTTTTTTTTTTACTTTTCCTAATTATATATAATTGAGGTTTTATAATTTTGTCTACTTCATGAAGTTTTCCAGGAGGCGATTGGTCATTGTCTATAATAATAATAATAATAATAATAATCTTTATTTATATAGCGCCAACATATTCTGCAGCGCTTTACAGTTGATGACTTAAAGAGAACCTAAGAAACATTAATAAAGCACAAACACCAAAATAAGTTGGCAAAAATTGTAGTTTATTACATGGCCAAAAAAACCCTAAAAACTGAAATAATGGGTAAGAACATTGAAGGCATACATTGAAGCTCAAAAATCCTAATGCAAAACATGTAAACCCCCCTACCCAACCCATCATTTATAGTACTGTTTTATATAGGGCTCTATCAGGATCTGGGCCCAGGTGGAACCACGTCAGCCTCTGCGAATAAGTGCAACGAAAAGAACCAAATAACGTCAGCGAATCTATACATTCTTAGACCCTACACCTATAATTTCCATCTTACTCTTATGAAGGTTCTCTAACACTCATGTCCTATCAAGAGCTGTATTCATGCCTTATACTAAGTCCTACCCACGAGGATACAAAAGGGAAAAGTGTCAAAAAAATGTTGAGCCTCTTGCACCAACAAAGCACCTATTGTATCAAATTTTTCAGCTTTTTCATGCCAGAAAATTGATATGGAGGGGATTAAAAATGCCCTCCTTCAAATATCATTCTGCTCTTTAGAACAATATACAAGGAAAAATGTATCAAGGCAGAAGTTGTGGGAGGAAAAGGGTAAATGAGCCCCAACCTACCAGTTATATTATTATATCTGCCCTCCTTACAGCTCCATCCCTGCAATCTAATGCTACGTACGACTACATTTAGCTTGAACATAAGCAGAGCTTTTGTGGTTTAACTGGATTTTTTTTTTGGGCCACTTCTCCCAGTTTTGATCTTTTTCCCATGAACATGGCAGATCCACTGGTAAATCCACCTGCCCTCAGATGCTCCCCGGGATATTTTGAATGTAATGTTTTAAGAGGAAATCTGAATAGCGCTAGATGACAACACTGGTCCCCGGGGACCCTTCGCAGGCCAGGATGTTAGCTGGATCAGTCAAAATGACATGCTACTAATTGCCCCATCTGTTCCCAAATATAGTTATCATTAAAAACAGCACTGCCAGAATTCCCCAGACGTGTAAAATGGAGAACACCTGGTTTCAGTGTCTATGACTGGATCGTTGTCATGATTTTTGATTACTGCCAACTGTGAAATGTGTTATTCACCTCACTTTCCGCACAGCGGAGTCCTCTGTTCTATGAACTGGACCAAAAAAAAAAATATATGAAAATGCAATCCACCCTGGTGAATTAATAGGCTAAATATTGTCTGACACCGCCCCCCAAAATCACTACTTCTGATGCGATTCGGTAGCTTAAAGTGAATGTCCATCATTTATTAAAATGGCAGTTTTTAGGTCTAATACTTTGTGTTGATTAATTTCTCAATAGATATGTGTAGTTTTCATAGCTCTGTTTTTTTATACAAAGCTCCCCAATCCCCTGCAGAGATATAAACATATAATTATATATTTTGCCTCCACTAGGTGGAGCTCGTGAGTTTACTGCATACTGTATTAATATTGAGTGTATGAACAGTATGCAGCCAGCACCTGGGCTCCCTCTAGTGGACACTGTAGGACAAAATGATATGATTACCTGTCGTTTCAGGTGACTTTTCAGAATTGGCTGTAATGTGAATGTACATGATAAATAACACTTTCTGGCTATTCTATGGCATTTTTCCACCAGTTTTTTTCATTTTCAGGCTATTTTTCAAATTTTCAGTTCTCTCTGAACTAGTGGGAAGTGGGAGGAGGCTGTTTGTAATGATGTCTCCTATACACTGCACACATAGAGACAGTGGCATACCACTAATAGTGACGGACCACGCGACAGCTTTGGGGCTTCACAACGCACTTTCAATAACATTGGCGTCCTGGATTGAGAGCAGTGATGGAACAGGGACCTGTCAGTTCCCTCCTCCATCATTTGTCCTGTGCGCCTACCGTCTTAACACAGCGGGCGTGATGATCTTAATACATCGTGCTTGCTGTGCCGAGCAGTGCTGAGCTGCAAATCACATGCTACAGACTCTGGAGCAACGGAGAGAGGTTTTTTTGTTTATTTTCATTAATGAATATAATTTGGGGGCCATTATACTGTTTACAGCACTATGTGGGGGATCATTTTACCTGTGGGGGCCATTATATATACTGTTTGTTGGGCAATGTGAGTCCACTATATTGTTTGGAGGGCTATGTGGTGGAGCACTAAACAATTTGCAGGGGTACATAAGGATCATTAAAGGGAACCTGTCAGCAGGATTGTGCTCAGTAAACTACAGACAGTGTCAGGTCAGCGCCATCATACTGATTGCAATGATACCTGGTGATGAAATCCGTCTTGTAGTTGTTGTATAATCTTTATTTTCAGCTTTGAGTTAATGATATGCTCGTGCTCCGGGGCGGCCTATGGGGGGTCTTCATGTGGTGCCCTGTTTATGTATTCATAATGCAGACTGGTGACAGGTCATTGATCCCTCACTGACCTGCCCCCTAGTTTGCATAATGAATATATGTACATACTGCACTTCAAAAAATAATAGAAAAAATGATACTGTTTTCAGAGCTATGTGGGAGGCTAGTGTAATGTGTGTTGGCAATTATACACTGTGGAGGTCATTATACTATAAGGAGGGTTGTATGGGAGTCATCATACTGTGTGGAGGGCTGTGCTAGGGTCACTGTAGGGGTGTTATACTTTGCAGGGGGGGTACTGTGGAGGAATTCACTGTGGGGGGTACCATATTGTGTTTGGGGTGTTGTCATCATAATTTTATGGAGGCCATGAAAGGGGTATCTTAATGCGTGGAGCTTTAATAGGAGGAAAATTACTTTGTAAGGGCTGCAAATTTGTAGATTGTAGTCGATGACACCGTTGAATATTGGTTTTTTTTGTAGGGTGTCCTAATTAAGACTTCTGCTATAAGACCTCATGATTATCTATGTACAATCCCAAATAGAGAGGCAGATTTCTGCTCATCTTTCTCTGTAGCACAAAGACAAAAGTAGCAGCTGCTGCAAGGAGGACACTATTCAGCAGTACTGAGCTGTGCGACTGTGAATCCAGCACAGAAGTGAAATAAATTAGCTGCAAGCTGCAACTCGATCTGCCTGTATCTGTGTTAAGTGGTTCTCACTCCTCCTCACTCTCCTCCTCTCCCTCAACTCTCCATACACTACTGTACTTACAGCTTTCTTGCTTTGGCGAAGACATATTTGAGCCACTATGTCAGAGTGGATAATGAGTTCAGAAGCAGATGGTGAAGAAGTGGCTCCTAAGTGGAGAACAAAAGCTAATTTGTAAGATATATTACAAAGTTTATTATATTTGCCAGTACTAATGATTTCATGCAAAATGTGTTAAAAAGACAGTGACCATTTAAATCGATATGTATGCAGAAGATTTGGAGCTCTGTATCAGTAAAATGGAACTCTGACCACTGTAGAGAATAATTGGGGCATAGTTTAGCCTTTAGCCTTTACAAAGAGTGGCGCAGAGGTGTTGGTGCAAATGTGAATTACAGGATGAACTGGAGCTGTACTTCGCACCTAAATGTGTGACCTACGACGAAGTAAGACTCTTGAGGGTTACTTATGAAATGAGGTACAAAGCTTGATGGTTGTAAACATTCAACAATGAGGCACAGTCTTTGTACACAGCGACCTGAACAGTGACAAATTGTTGATCAGTTACCCTTGGTCGCATCGCGGGTCATGGTTTGTCCACAGACACACACAGGTGGTCAGTCTCTTAACTGAGATGGCAACAGTTTGTAAGACACTTACACCTAGCAGCTAAGTACTAGCAAGTCATTATCATCAGTAAGTACAGTGTGTACAATGAGCATGCACCTAGGTTAGCATACAACATCATACACATAGGAATAAGATCAATCACTACAATGCATAGAACATATCAAACCAGTATATCCCTGGAGCACAGTGAAGGTTATAGAAAACAAATCAGTGGCACCATCATTACTCCAAGAAAGAGAGGTAGAGAACAGATATATCCAGGTACGGACTGAGGCTGACATTCAGTCCTGGCATCTGAAATCACACAGGCCCATATTGTCTCCGTCCCCATGAACCAGATGGGATATATTACTAATATTATCCTGGATGGAGGAAAGGAAGATTAACTACAATACCAATATTTCTAATGACACCCGTGGCCTGCTGGGGTAAGTGATAGAGTCAGCGACTTTGTGCTCCATCACATCTCTTAACAGTATGGGTTTCTTGAGTACACTGATTCTGTTAAAAATGTAGCAGACAAGGCGGCCCATGACCAGACAGGCCCTTCTGGCATTTGCCAAAACTGCCAGATGGCCAGTCCGGCCCTGGATATATCTATCTGTCTATCTCATTTGTAACTGCATATTTATCTATTTTTTCCTCCATTCTTTCTTTCTTATTTTTCCTTACTTAAAGCTTTCTTCCTCCATTATTTCTTCCATACTTCCTTTCTGTTTCTTCCTCCCTTCCATCTTGTTTCTTACTTCCTTATTTTTTTCTATCTTCCTTCCTTCTTTCAATTCTTCCTTTCTCCCTTCCTTCTTTTATCCTCCCTTCCTTATTGTTCCTTCCTTACTCCCTTTCACTTCATTTAAAACTCAGCATCTATCTATTATCTATCTATCATCTATCTATCTATTATCTGTCTATTATCTATCTAGCTATCTATCTATTATCTATCTATCCATTTAGCTATCTATGATACTATAAAATAGATTTTTCCTCTCTTCGTTCCTTCCTGTTTTTTTCTTCCTTATTTTTGCTTTCCTTCCTCCCTTATTTATTCTGTCATTCATTCCATTTTCTTCATCCCTTTATTGTTATTGCTTCCTCTCTTATTTCTCACATCCTTCAGTCCTAGCTCATCCTTCCCTCTTGTTTATTCCTTCCTTCACTTCCTTTCTGTTTCTCCCTTCTTTCCTTCTTGTTCCTTCCTTCCTCCCTTCTTTTATCTACATTTCTTCCTTTCTTCTTTCCTTCCTTCTCAAAAATTTAGAGCCGAATCATCTATTATCTCTCTATTATCTATCTATCATCTATCTATTATCTATCTATTATCTATTATCTTTCTATTGCCTAACATATACAATATACTGTAGATAGAAACCTACGTAGATCAATCTGTACATATAGTTGACATTGACGTTATAAGGCAGTGTTTCCCCGAACTCCAGTTCTCAGGGGCCCCCACAGATCATATTTTTAGGATTTCCTTAGTAGTGTACAATGAGTGAACCTGTGGCCTCCTCTGTTACCTTGATAATAAATCCATCAACTGTGCAATACTAAGGAAATCCTGAAAACATGATCTGTTGCTGCCCCTGAGGACTGGAATTTGGGAAACACTGATATAAGCATATATTACTAATAATGATGGTAAGGTTTCACCATAAGAGCCACAAACCTAGTACATTTTTCTTCCACACATACAAGTGGCCGCATCGACACTGAAGGGAATATATAGGAATGAAATACAATATTGACATATTATGAGCCTCAGACCACCAGACGATTCCTGAGATTATTGGTATGTAATATCTTTAGTGCCCCCTCCGGTTAGGAGTTTAGGGGGGTAGAGGGGTCTCGTCAGGGCAGGCCGAGGTGATGACTACTCTAGACCACTTCCTAATATGTCCCAGCGTGAGAAAATCTCTCCAGAAATGCAAATGAGCTTCAGCAGTTCTGTTTCGGGGGTTAATTACCAACAACTAGAGTTCATTACATATTCTACAATGTTGTTCTTCTTGATAAAAGATGTCTAGGCACCGGCCGGCAAGGGCTACATCAATGGGTCCTCCTCCTCTTCCAAACACAAGTCACAGCGCTCCCTCTCTAGCCCCCGAACCCTATTTTCTCATCCCTATTGAGAGCCGGTAATTAGAGAGAAAAGCCTCTCGGTTTCGACATCACTGCAGGGAGACCCGTCCTTGTAATAAGCTCCAATTACTGCCCGCGACTGCAGCTGATGAAGGATTATGCTCCGACTAGGCCACAGCCAGCTCGGGAGTATAAACCTCAATTAGTTCAATTCATGCGGCCCACTGGCAGACCAAGCAGTAGGTTTCCCACGACTTACACAAACAGCCTTTCTTTGACTCCCTACATTCCCCCCCCACCACCACCATCACCGTCACAGCACAGATGGTCCTGGGACTGTCTGTTGTCGTCGAGTCCTGTGCATCTGGTCTCTGAAAAAAAAAAAAAAAGAAAAAAACCCACCTAATGCAGGAGACGCAAACAAAGAGGGCGACTGAGACGCTCCACAGTACCTACTTGTTTTTGGTAAATAGCAGGGTCTTTTAACCAGACAGAAAGAAATTGTTCACAGAATATTTAAAAAAAAAAAAACAAGTGGAGACCTGAATAGCAAAAAGAAACCCCCTCCGGTTAGGAACGATGGGCCACATTAGTCGGGGAAAGGGTTAACAAAAGTACGACAGACGTTAGGGACACACTCCGCTGGTCATAATAATAAGTCACCCTACTAATGGGCCCTTAATAGGACCCCCAACCCTCTTATGACACCTGGACCATGGACCTATAACAGGACCCCCAACCCTCTTATGGCACCTGGACCATCGACCTATAACAGGACCCCTGACCCTCTTATAGGTCCATGGTCCATGGTAACAGGACTCTCTTATGGCATCTGTACCATGGACGTACAACAGGTCCTGAGACCCTCTTATGGCACCTGGACCATGGACCTATAACAGGACCCCCGACCCTCGTATGGCACCTGGACCATGGACCTCCGGTTGGGAACGATGGGCCACATTAGACGGGGAAAGGGTTAACAAATGTACGACAGACGCAACCTCAGCGTTAGGGACACACTCCGCTGGTCATAATAATAAGTCACCCTACTAATGGGCCCTAAATAGGACCCCCAACCCTCTTATGACACCTGGACCATGGACCTATAACAGGACCCCCAACCCTCTTATGGCACCTGGACCATCGACCTAAAACCGGACCCCTGACCCTCTTATGACACCTGGACCATGGACCTATAACAGGACTCTCAACTCTCTTATGGCATCTGTATCATGGACGTACAACAGGTCCTGAGACCCTCTTATGACACCTGGACCATGGACCTATAACAGGACCCCTGACCCTCTTATGGCACCTGGACCATAGACCTATAACAGGACCCCCGACCCTCGTATGGCACCTGGACCATGGACCAGGGAACGATGGGCCACATTAGACGGGGAAAGGGTTAACAAATGTACGACAGACGCAACCTCAGCGTTAGGGACACACTCCGCTGGTCATAATAAGTTACCCTACTAATGGGCCCTTTATAGGACCCTCAACCCTCTTATGGCACCTGGACCTTGGACCTATTTCAGGACTCCTGACCCTCTTATGGCACCTGGACCTATAATAGGACTCTCGACTCTCTTATGGCACTTGGACCATGGACCTATAACAGATCTCCCAACCCTCTTATGGCACCTGGACCATGGACCTATAACTGGTCCCCCGACCTTCTTATAGAACCTGGACCATGGACCTATAACAGGACCCCCGACTCTCTTATGGCATCTGGACCATGGACCTATAACTGGTCCCCCGACCCTCTTATAGAACCTGGACCGTGGACCTATAACAGGACCCCCAACTCTCTTTTGGCATCTGGACCATGGACCTATAACAGGTCCTGCGACCCTCTTGTGGCACCTGCACCATGGAGCTATAACAGGACCCCCGACACTCTTATGACAAAAAAAAAGAAAAAACCCACCTAATGCAGGAGACGCAAACAAAGAGGGAGACTGAGATGCTCCACAGTACCTACTTGTTTTTGGTAAATAGCAGGGTCTTTTAACCAGACAGAAAGAAATTGTTCACAGAATATTTAAAAAAAAAAAACAGGTGGAGACCTGAATAGCAAAAAGAAACCCCCTCCGGTTAGGAACGATGGGCCACATTAGTCGGGGAAAGGGTTAACAAAAGTACGACAGACGTTAGGGACACACTCCGCTGGTCATAATAATAAGTCACCCTACTAATGGGCCCTTAATAGGACCCCCAACCCTCTTATGACACCTGGACCATGGACCTATAACAGGACCCCCAACCCTCTTATGGCACCTGGACCATCGACCTATAACAGGACCCCTGACCCTCTTATAGGTCCATGGTCCAGGTGCCATAACAGGACTCTCTTATGGCATCTGTACCATGGACGTACAACAGGTCCTGAGACCCTCTTATGGCACCTGGACCATGGACCTATAACAGGACCCCGACCCTCGTATGGCACCTGGACCATGGACCTCCGATTGGGAACGATGGGCCACATTAGACGGGGAAAGGGTTAACAAATGTACGACAGACGCAACCTCAGCGTTAGGGACACACTCCGCTGGTCATAATAATAAGTCACCCTACTAATGGGCCCTAAATAGGACCCCCAACCCTCTTATGACACCTGGACCATGGACCTATAACAGGACCCCCAACCCTCTTATGGCACCTGGACCATCGACCTAAAACCGGACCCCTGACCCTCTTATGACACCTGGACCATGGACCTATAACAGGACTCTCAACTCTCTTATGGCATCTGTATCATGGACGTACAACAGGTCCTGAGACCCTCTTATGACACCTGGACCATGGACCTATAACAGGACCCCTGACCCTCTTATGGCACCTGGACCATAGACCTATAACAGGACCCCCGACCCTCGTATGGCACCTGGACCATGGACCAGGGAATGATGGGCCACATTAGACGGGGAAAGGGTTAACAAATGTACGACAGACGCAACCTCAGCGTTAGGGACACACTCCGCTGGTCATAATAAGTTACCCTACTAATGGGCCCTTTATAGGACCCTCAACCCTCTTATGGCACCTGGACCTTGGACCTATTTCAGGACTCCTGACCCTCTTATGGCACCTGGACCTATAATAGGACTCTCGACTCTCTTATGGCACTTGGACCATGGACCTATAACAGATCTCCCAACCCTCTTATGGCACCTGGACCATGGACCTATAACTGGTCCCCCGACCTTCTTATAGAACCTGGACCATGGACCTATAACAGGACCCCCGACTCTCTTATGGCATCTGGACCATGGACCTATAACTGGTCCCCCGACCCTCTTATAGAACCTGGACCGTGGACCTATAACAGGACCCCCGACTCTCTTTTGGCATCTGGACCATGGACCTATAACAGGTCCTGCGACCCTCTTGTGGCACCTGCACCATGGAGCTATAACAGGACCCCCGACACTCTTATGACAAAAAAAAAGAAAAAACCCACCTAATGCAGGAGACACAAACAAAGAGGGAGACTGAGATGCTCCACAGTACCTACTTGTTTTTGGTAAATAGCAGGGTCTTTTAACCAGACAGAAAGAAATTGTTCACAGAATATTTAAAAAAAAAAACAGGTGGAGAGACCTGACTAGCAAAAATAAACCCCTTCCGGTTGGGAACGATGGGCCACATTAGTCGGGGAAAGGGTTAACAAAAGTACGACAGATGTGACCTCAGGGTTATAATAATAAGTCACCCTACTAATGGGCCCTTAATAGGACCCCCAACCCTCTTATGACACCTGGACCATGGACCTATAACAGGACCCCTGACCCTGTTATGGCACCTGGACCATGGACCTATAACAGGACTCTCAACTCTCTTATGGCATCTGAACCATGGACGTATAACAGGTCCTGAGACCCTCTTATGGCACCTGGACCATGGACCTATAACAGGACCCCTGACCCTCGTATTGCACCTGGACCATGGACCTATAACAGGACCCCCAACCCTCTTATGGCACCTGGACCATGGACCAATAACAGGACCCCCAACCCTCTTATGGCACCTGGACCATGGACCTATAACAGGACTCTCAACTCTCTTATGGCATCTGAACCATGGACGTATAACAGGTCCTGAGACCCTCTTACGGCACCTGGACCATGGACCTATAACAGGACCCCTGACCCTCGTATGGCACCTGGACCATGGACCAATAACAGGACCCCCAACCCTCTTATGGCACCTGGACCATGAACCTATAACAGGACCCCTAACCCTCTTATGGCACCTGGACCATGGACCTACAACAGGACTCTCAACTCTCTTATGGCATCTGTACCATGGACGTACAACAGGTCCTGAGACCCTCTTATGGCACCTGGACCTTGGACCTATAACAGGACCCCCGACCCTCTTATGGCACCTGGACCATGGACCTATAACAGGACACCCAATCCTCTTATGGTATTTGGAACATGGACCTATAACAGGATCCCCAGCCCCCTTATGGTACCTGGACCATGGACCTATAACATGACTCCCGACCCTCTTATGACAGGACACCCAATCCTCTTATCGTATTTGGACCATGGACCTATAACAGGACCCTTACCCTTTTATAACACCTGGACCATGGACCTATAACAGTAACCCCAACCCTCTTATGGCACTTGGACCTTGATCATGGACCTATAACAGGACCCCCGGCCTACCTTGTCTCTCAGAGAAAAGTAATGGCATCGAATGTGTAAGGAGAATTCTATAGCTAGATCACAAATGAAAGGTTTATTTATAGGAGAAAAAGAAAAGAAAATCTTGAAATATTCACAATGACCGCTAGGCCAAATAATAGACTCCTACTTCCTATGTGTCACCTGGACATTAGCAGCAATAGACGGACTTAGACCCTATTTGTATAGAAGTATAAACTGGGCATGCTCTAATCTGGGCAAAGGTTATTATAGAAAAGGAGGTGATGAGTTGTGACATCACCTATTTTGAATGGTGGATCCTGTGCTATCTACTGTATATAGAGGAGCTATAAGTCATTGAACAGGAGGAAGAGAACATATGAAGAAAAATGCACATAAAGAACCAAAGAAGTAATAAAAATATTGTTTATTGAAAATATTTCAGACAGTGTTAAAAATAGCTAAAATACAGAGAAAAATAGATAGTGGGTAAGCAGACAATAAAATACACCAAAAGAGTGGAACCACAGATCTGAGGTACAAAATATCAATAAGGACCCCTCAGTAAGCCATAACCTGTTCCTAAGATATCAAGTAAGTCATGGGAATACACATAATAAGGCCAGAAGTCAGTGTTGTAAGATAGGAGGAGCCTGAAAATGGAGAATAATAGAGGTGGATTTACCTCAGACCTGCGGTGCCACAGCCCCTACGCGCGTTTCAGCTATTGTGCCTTCTTCCTCTGGCACCGCAGGTCTGAGGTGAATCCACCTCTATTATTCTCCATTTTCAGGCTCCCTCCTCTTTTACTACACTGACTTTTGGTCTTACTATGTGTATTCCCATGACTTACTTAATATTGTATGAACAGGTTATGGCTTACTGAAGGGTCCTTATTGATATTTTGTACCTCAGATCTGTGGTTCCACTCTTTTGGTGTTTTTCATTGTCTGATTACCCCTTTCCATTTTTCTCTGTATTTTAGCTATTTTTAACACTGTCTTAAATATTTTCAATAAACAATATTTTTATTAATTCTTTGGTTCTTTATGTGCATTTTTCTTCATACTGTATGTTCTCATGTTTGTTTGCACTGGACCTTTTCCACAGTTTACCTCTCCTTAGTGGTTAATTAAAGGTACTGTCACACTTAGCGATGCACCAGCGATATGACGCGGTCAGGATCGCTGGTGCATCGCTAAGTGGTCGCTAATGAGCTGCCACACAGGCAGATCTCACCAGCGACATAGCAGGGGTTGGGGGTCGCTACTTACCTGTCAGACAAGGCGATCCTGACGTCCTCCTGCCCGCGTCCACGCGTCGCTCGTCGGCGCCACAGGAAGCTGACGACGAGAAACGGTACAGGACGTTCTCACGTGATCAGCGATAATCAGCGGGGGAGCCTGTCGAATGTAAGTTTCACACATAGCGATATCGCTAGCAATATCGCTATAACGTCACAAAAACCAGTGACGCTTAGTGTGACAGGCCCTTAAGGTTATGACTATTTTGTCACAGTGTTTTTGTTATCTTTTAATATGCTCTATTGTACAGGAGGAGGAGAAGGTGAGCTGTGAGATCATCTATTGTGAATGGTGGATCCTGTGTAATCTACTGTATATAGAGGTGTTATCAGTCATTGTACAGCAGGATGAGGTAACCTGTGACATCATCTATTGTGAATGGTGGATCTGTGTTATCTACTGTACTGTATATAGAGCTTCCTTCCGCTCTTATAAGACACGTCTTCCTCTTTATCTTGCCTTCAGAATTTGTTATCCATTCTGAAAAAAATAGCTCAACTTCACCTTTGTCAGATGTGATGTTACTACAGTGTCATGTTGCATGGCTCTACGGAGAGGGGAGGAATGAGGAGCATGGAGAGGAAAGAGGCAGAGGGCGACACATAAAGTACAGTCTTTTATTACATCCCAGAGCTGAATTTTACATACAGGCAGTTCAGTACCATTGTGAATTGTATCCAATGCTGCTGCTGCTTTTGTTCGGTGTAAAAAAGTAATGAGGAGCAGGAAGAGCAAACAGGCAGAGGGAGACACAGAAAGATAATGCTGAGGTTTTTTATCAGTCTTTTTTTATCTCACCCCAGAGCTGAATTCACATCCAGACAGCTCAGTACTTTTGTGTATTGTCCTCCATGCTGCTCTTTTCTCTGTACAAAAAAGGAATGAAGAGCTAAGAGAGCAAGCAAGCATAGGGAGACACAGATGGATTGTGCTAAGGTTTCTTACAAGTTTTTTCATCTCACCCCAGAGCTGGATTCATATGCAGAAGGCTCAGTACTGATGTGTATTGTCCTTCATGCTGCTGCAGCTTTTTTTCTGTGCAAAAAAAAGAAATTAAGACCAGCAATCACTCCCTGTGTGCTGTGTATTGAAGAGATCACAGTTAGTTTCGTCCCACCAGCTCAGAGTCAATTGTAAACGACGAGATAAAGCAAGCAGAGGGGAAAACTGATGAAAATGCAGGATATAAGTCATATAATGGCCAAGTATAGTACGAAAGTGAATGGGGATGAGGTGCAATACCGCACACAAACAGTGAGAAGGAGTGGCGCTGTTTTTGGATAAAATCAGCCTTGTTTTTTTTTAATCTATTTAACGGCGACAAAGTTACAATAATTTTGGAGGACCACGAAAGACAATAGAGAAATCGGTTCAATCGCAGAAAGTTCACAATTACAGTCCATTTCCTTCTGGATGGGATAATTATACAATCAATTTACCTCCTCCCTTTTCTAGGACGTGAGTTCTGGCCTTGTACACATGGCACTCTCTATCTCATTATTATGCTCATATCAAATTTACCCATACAGGTTTATGGATCTGTGAAACCATACTGTCAGTGGCCAGCCAGGCCTTTTCAGGGACTCCATCATGATCTTAAATGGGTCGCCCACCCCTTTTTTAAGGCATAATCTGGACAGTATGGTTGATTACAGAAGCATTCAGCATACCTCTTGTAGGAGAGAGTGCGGAAAATGGCGGGGGACCGTGCAGGCATGCGGAGGGGCACTGGGAGATTGGTAGGTTGAGCATATGTTTTTGGGATTTTTTTAGACAACGTTGGGCAAGGAAGTACATTAAAAAAATAGGTGGAGAACCCACTTAAGACTGAAAGAAAAGGCTTAGGCATGACGTAGGCTTAGAAAAGCTAGGTGAAGCTTTAACACTTGAGGGCATTTTTTCTTTTGGATGTTTAATCACATGCTGACAAGATATCTAATGAATGTCTGATAGAAGCAGTCACACTATCAGTAAAGGAGAGGTGGCAGCACTTGTGCAGGTCTCGCCCTTCATTTCTTTAGGAACTCTGAAAATTACTCACTTTTAGAGGTCTGTTAGAAGTTAATGGAGATAACCGTGCATGCGTGGTCACCTCATCAGCAACAGCGATGCACGACAAGGCCTCATTCTTCACACAAATGTGGGTCCCACATGGGTGTAAAAGATGGGAATAACCCTTTAATGATGAGTTTATGAACAGTTCCCGCAACACTCATGACGTGGGAACACTGTCAAAGTAAAGACCCCTATACACGTTAGATAAAAGTCATCTGAAACCACTGATTTCAATGTACACAGTCAGTGTACCAGGGCTAGGGTTAGGGCTAGGGTTAGGGTTGGAGTTAGAATTAGGGGTTTCCACTGTTTGGGCACATCAGGTGCTCTCCAAATGCAACATGGCGTCTGATCTCAATTCCGGCCAATTCTGCGTTGAAAAAGTCAAATGGTGCTCCTTCCCTTCCAGACTCTGACATGCGCCCAAACAATGTTTTACCCCCACATATGTGGTATCAGCCTACTCAGGACAAATTGCAAAACAACTTTTGGGTTCCAATTTCTCCTGTTACCCTTAGGAAAATAAAAAATTGGGGGCAAAAATATCATTTTTGTGGAAAAAAATGATTTTTTTATTTTCACGCCCGGGCGTTATAAACTTCTGTGAAGCACTTGGGGGTTCAAAGTGCTCACCACACATCTAGATAAGTTCCATGGGGGGTCTAGTTTTCAAAATGGGGTCACTTGTGGGGGGTTTCCACTGTTTAGGCACATCAGGGGTTTTCCAATCGCGACATGGTGTCCGATCTCAGTTCCAGCCAAAAACGTCAAATGGCGCTCCTTCCCTTCCGAGCTCTGCCTTGCGCCCAAATAGTGGTTTACCCCAACATGTGGGGTATCAGCGTACTCAGGACAAATTGCTCAATAACTTTTAGGGTCCTGTTACCCTTGGTAAAATGAAAATTGGGGGTGAAAAGATCATTTTTGTGGAAAAAATATGATTTTTTAATTGTACCGCTGTACGTTATAAACTTCTGTGAAGCCCTTGTGGGTTCAAAGTTCTCACCACATATCTAGATAAGTTCCTTGGGGGGTCTAGTTTCCAAAATGGGGTCACTTGTGGGGGGTTTCCACTGTTTAGGCACATCAGGGGCTCTCCAAACGCGACATGGCGTCCGATCTGAATTCCAGCCACTTTTGCATTGAAAAAGTCAAACGGCGCTCCTTCCCTTCTGAGCTCTGCCATGCGCCGAAACAGTGATTTCACCCCCCACATATCGGGTATCAGCGTACTCAGGACAAATTGCACAATAACTTTTGCAGTTCAATTTCTCCTGTTACCCTTGGTAAAATAAAAAAAATTGAACCTGAAGTATCTTTTTTGTGAAAAAAAGTTAAGTTAATTTTTTTTAAATATTCAAAAAATTCCTGTGACGCACCTAAAGGGTTAATAAACTTCTTGTATGTGGTTTTGAACACCTTAAGGGGTGCAGTTTTTAGAATGGTGTCACTTTTGGGTATTTTCTATCATATACACCCCACAAAGTGGCTTCAAATGTGATGTAGTCCGTAAAAATAAAATGGTGTTGCAAAAATGAGAAATCGCTGGTCAATTTTTAACCCTTATAACTTCCTAACAAAAAAAAATTTTGGTTCCAAAATTGTGCTGATGTAAAGTAAACATGTGGGAAATGTTACTTATCAAGTTTTTTTGTGTGCCATATCTCTGTGATTTAAGGGCATAAAAATTCAAATTTGGAATATTGCGAAATTTTAAAAATTTTCGCCAAATTTCCGCTTTTTTCACAAATAAACGCAAGTTATTTGAATGAAATTTTACCACTATCATGAAGTACAATATGTCACGAGAAAACAATGTCAGAATCACCGGGATCCATGGAAGCGTTCCAGAGTTATTACCTCATAAAGGGACAGTGGTCAGAATTGTAAAAATTGGCCCGGGAGTTAACGTGCAAACCACCCTTGGTGGTGAAGGGGTTAAAGCACTGTTGATTTTCTCAATCGGTTATATATTGGCTTTAATTGATCCAGGATCTACTTATTTTCCTTACCATCCATCAATTTCTGAAAAGTTCCCCAAATTTTTATACATTGTACAAGTTAAAAACTGAGGCACGAATCAATGAAAGGTGGTTTTTTTTTTTAAATATTTTAAAATATTAAAGTACTGTCATGGACAATTCTTTAATGAAAATTTCTCTAAAGTTTTTTGAATAAAGAAAGAAATACTAATTCAGTCCTGAATGATCTATTTACACATCATGAGATTTACAATAAATTTTTTTAACTATGATTTTTGAGCTGATTTTTCTGTGTTTCCCATGCGGTTAACCATTGTTTCACATCCGTTGAGTGTTGTTTTTTTTTTTTGGGGGGGGTCATTGTTTTGGTAGTGTCTGCATTTGGGGCTTGAAAACAGACAGTAGATAGAAAATTGTAACATGTGACATAAAACAGCCATTGTTAGCAACAGAAAAACGCAGCACTTTTTAGCTTTCAATGGAAAAATGGCTCATCTGACCTCTGGATTGTATGAACGGCAAATAAGAAAAAAATCCAAAAAATATTTTTCACAAAACGGTCTTCTTTCTTTTGGTTAAATATTTCATCGCTCATCAGTAAAATGGCTGAGCCTTTGAGGTGCCTCATCTTGCCCTGCTGCTGATGGAGAGGTTTTTGCGTATTACTGGCTTTTCCTTTTTTTTTTTTTAGTATTCTTGCTTGTTTTTTTTTTTTTACTGATTGACGTAACCTGGCTTCTCCAAACGTCTTTGAGGCTTCACTGATGGTCAATGGAGCAGATCTGTGTTCCTCCAGCTTGGGCCGTGGTCCCTTAAGATGGTATCCTGTAGAAACTCTCAAATTTGTATCCCTCCAGTTGGAGCCATGGTGTCCCAGCTGCTGTTCTGTAGAGTCTCTTTGCAGAAGGATACATGTCCTTTTTTAAAACCCACATCTGTCCTTCAGGCCATCATCCAGAGGTCAGGGGGAAGGTGGGATGAGGTCAACTCTCAGGGTTTGAGTATTCAATCAATTTGCATAGTTTATCCTTCAGTGTTTGCAGGACAATAAACTGCAAGGCCTGATACAATGGGTAATCAACATATTAGCAAACATCAATTGTTCAATTACTAAGCTTCCTTGTCCTCCAAGGATAGCAACATAATAATTAATTCAAGAATCAACATTTAAGTTCATATGATCAATGGCATATGTCTCTTGACCCACCGAAAAAAGTACATCAATTTAAGAGTGAAAGTTTAGGCTAATATGAACAATGTCCTATGTCTCTTGACCCACTGAAGAAAAACACATCAATTCAAACGGCAATGTTCATATGAATAATGGCCTATGTTTCTTAGCCCACTAAAGAAAAATATGTGTGGCCTAATTAAGAATAATTGCTGTGTCATCACAGAGGTGTGTAGACTTTATGTCCACTGTATTACCTACCCTCAGGATAGACAATCATGTGAACACTCAGGGCCTGACCACTGGAACTATCACTGATCACTGGAATGGAAGCCCCTGTGCACATTATGTGAATGAGGTAGTTGTCAACATGTGCGACCACCACTCCTATACACAGGGAATCGAGTGGTGGTCGCACATGCTCACTGCCTCTCTAATAGGAGAATTTGGGTCCCTTTTTCTTATAATCAGTGAGGTTTCCAGTGGTAATAAGACTGTAAGAAATTCGAGGACCTCCCATCTAGATGCCATTGACCTGGACAGCAGTCCCATGGATCGATTCTCTCATCTCTAGTAAAGAACGTTGTTTAAAGGACAACCCCTTTAAGTGTTTTTTAATCCCTTTTTCTAGGTTCATATCCTTTTACTGTTTTACACAGGTTATATTGGTCTTAACAGCTGGGTCCTGTTTCATGAGAAATGGTGTAACATGCAGCCCTCTGCCATCGCTATCTTTTATTTCTCAAAGGTATTTATCGTTATTATGTTGGAAAGTAGATGGACGACTTTCCTGGAATTCAGTCTTTGTACCAGATATATTCACAAAATGTAATGAGGAAGGCTGTAATGCATTCTGAAAATGAATTTCCTTTCCTGCCGCCTTTCCCAAATGCTATGTTTGGACGTCCGATGGTTCCAGCCGTTATTGGCCATCCGTGTATATTTGATGCTTATTTCCTTTCAGCTCTGGTATAGTTTAATGTTTCCATAGAATGGATTAATGAACTGAAAAATATACAGTGCCTAAAATGTTATCGAGAAGCCTTGTAATTTTGTATCTGTCGACTGGTGTTCATTAGCGAGGGGGACATAATCCTAAATCACAGACTGTCTTGCATAAACATCCCATTATTATTGTCTGTAGATTTGTATCTATTCAACCTTTCTCATTCCTTAAAGTGAACTTGTGATTGGGATATTGCCAACATTTAAAGTTATCACCGATCCAAAGAATCGGTGATAACTTGCAGATTGGGGAGGGTTCCATTGCCAGGACCCATATAGATCCCAAGAACAGGGCACCAAAATGTTCGGGTGGAATGAAATGGAATGTTGGCAGCGCATTGACGGAACAGACAATCGGAATGTTCAGAAGTTTGAATTTACAGTGGGGCAAAAAAGTATTTAGTCAGTCAGCAATAGTGCAAGTTCCACCACTTAAAAAGATGAGAGGCGTCTGTAATTTACATCATAGGTAGACCTCAACTATGGGAGACAAACTGAGAAAAAAAAAATCCAGAAAATCACATTGTCTGTTTTTTTTTCATTTTATTTGCATATTATGGTGGAAAATAAGTATTTGGTCAGAAACAAGCAATCAAGATTTCTGGCTCTCACAGACCTGTAACTTCTTCTTTAAGAGTCTCCTCTTTCCTCCACTCATTACCTGTAGTAATGGCACCTGTTTAAACTTGTTATCAGTATAAAAAGACACCTATGCACACCCTCAAACAGTCTGACTCCAAACTCCACTATGGTGAAGACCAAAGAGCTGTCAAAGGACACCAGAAACAAAATTGTAGCCCTGCACCAGGCTGGGAAGACTGAATCTGCAATAGCCAACCAGCTTGGAGTGAAGAAATCAACTGTGGGAGCAATAATTAGAAAATGGAAGACATACAAGACCACTGATAATCTCCCTCGATCTGGTGCTCCACGCAAAATCCCACCCCGTGGGGTCAGAATGATCACAAGAACGGTGAGCAAAAATCCCAGAACCACGCGGGGGGACCTAGTGAATGAACTGCAGAGAGCTGGGACCAATGTAACAAGGCCTACCATAAGTAACACACTACGCCACCATGGACTCAGATCCTGCAGTGCCAGACGTGTCCCACTGCTTAAGCCTGTATATGTCCGGGCCCGTCTGAAGTTTGCTAGAGAGCATTTGGATGATCCAGAGGAGTTTTGGGAGAATGTCCTATGGTCTGATGAAACCAAACTGGAACTGTTTGGTAGAAACACAACTTGTCGTGTTTGGAGGAAAAAGAATACTGAGTTGCATCCATCAAACACCATACCTACTGTAAAGCATGGTGGTGGAAACATCATGCTTTGGGGCTGTTTCTCTGCAAAGGGGCCAGGACGACTGATCCGGGTACATGAAAGAATGAATGGGGCCATGTATCGTGAGATTTTGAGTGCAAACCTCCTTCCATCAGCAAGGGCATTGAAGATGAAACGTGGCTGGGTCTTTCAACATGACAATGATCCAAAGCACACCGCCAGGGCAACGAAGGAGTGGCTTCGTAAGAAGCATTTCAAGGTCCTGGAGTGGCCTAGCCAGTCTCCAGATCTCAACCCTATAGAAAACCTTTGGAGGGAGTTGAAAGTCCGTGTTGCCAAGCGAAAAGCCAAAAACATCACTGCTCTAAAGGAGATCTGCATGGAGGAATGGGCCAACATACCAACAACAGTGTGTGGCAACCTTGTGAAGACTTACAGAAAACGTTTGACCTCTGTCATTGCCAACAAAGGATATATCACAAAGTATTGAGATGAAATTTTGTTTCTGACCAAATAATTATTTTCCACCATAATATGCAAATAAAATGAAAAAAAAACAGACAATGAGATTTTCTGGATTTTTTTTTCTCTGTTTGTCTCCCATAGTTGAGGTCTACCTATGATGTAAATTACAGACGCCTCTCATCTTTTTAAGTGGTGGAACTTGCACTATTGCTGACTGACTAAATACTTTTTTGCCCCACTGTATCTTTATGCAACAGCTCCTGTGCCCATCCCTTCTTGCTTTAGGGCTGCTGAAAATTCCCACTGATTGGGTACGGATTTGCCAATCGGCTGTCCTTTAGGCCTGTTTCACACATCCGTTTTTTGGCATCAGTCAAAATCCGCCAATTTCCGAAAAAAACGGATACGCCAAAAAAGGGGCGGATCCGTTTTTTTCCCCCATAGACTTACATTAGTAGCTGATCTTAACTGACGGTTGTCCGTCACACCCCTTTTTTGACGGATCCGCCAAAATTTTTCGCTGTCCCGGCGGATGGGACGGACACTGCAACTTTTTTTGACTTGACGGTCCGCTATTTTTAACTGCGCCTGTGCGCAAGCTTTCCTCCAGGAACACTTTTAACCCTGAAACGCCGTTCCGGGACCGTCTCTCTCTCTCCTCTCTCTCTCTCTCCTTTTTCCAGGCAGCGGTTCCTTTAAACTTCAGCCGTCACCGGATCCGTCAAAACAATGGTCCGGTGGCACACGTTGGTGTGATAACGGAGACGGATCCGTTTTCCTACATTTTGACGGATTGCAACTGACATCAGAAAACGGATGTGTGAAACAGGCCTTAATCTCATGGTTAGACAGGCCATCCGTACTTCCAACGAGCACAAAATGATTAATAACAAATGATTCTGTGTTAACACAGGCCATGTGCTTCCGAGAGCCAAAGGACAATGTGCTGCTGAGAATGATGATTTATTAGAAATAATTTCAGCTGACAAACGAGTGCGTTGTTTGGTCATCGGGTGATTGGCAACCAATTTACATTGCATGGATATCAGGAAACAAGCAATTCTAGGAATGCTCATTCCTGATAATTGATCACTAGTGATGAGTGAGCGTGCTCGGGTATGTTGGTATCCAACCTTACTCGTGTGCTAACCGAGTGTCTTCGGCGTGCTCGAAAAATATGTTCGAGTCCCTGCGGCTGTTCACTAAACAGGCAATCCATGCATGAGTTGCGGCTGTCAAACACCCATGAGACATGCCACCGTGGGGACTCAAACACATTATTCGAGCACGCCAAAGTCACTCGGTTAGCACCAAAGCATGCTCGGATAACACCTTATTCTTTAACATTCGCTCATCACTATTGGTCACCTTAAGTCTTTATACAACAAGAACTACATTGCCTTACAGTATTTGTTACTGCCTATGCAACTGCTGAAATAACTTTGCCATGTTGCTGTGCTCTGCATAGGCATCGGCCAAGATGGTATTCATTATACTGAACACTTTGTCAGTTTGGTCACTGGCTATGCAGAACTCAGCAGCCAATGCCCAGGTCATCTCTACTGCTACGCTCTGTACTGCTGTAGATGATGAGCATGCTTGTACTAGAAGCGTTGTTGCCGGCTGCTCAGTAAAGTTTCCCTAGGGGATTTTCCTGCCACTGTGAATCATAAAGCCTTTGAGGAGGGCCCAAAACTTTGTGCTGCTACAGAATTTGGCACACTCTTGGCCACCTCGATGCTATGCCACTGAGTCATCCTGTACAATAAAAGGTTTTGCTATACACTCTTTGGTACCTATAAAGCACACCACAAGGCAAATGTGACTAACTTGGCTTACAAGTCTTCCTACGGCAACTGGTGATCTTCACAAGAAGAACCAGCACCCCTTAGACCAAATGGTGGTCTTCACAAGAAGAACCAGTACCCCTTAGAAAAACCATTAACACTTCCTACTCCGACTAGTGGTCTTTACAAGAAGAACCGGCACTCCTTAAATAAATTGGAGGTCTTCAGAAGAAGAACCAGCACCCCTTAGACCAAATGATGGTCTTCACAAGAAGAACCAGTACCCCTTAGAAAAACCAGCAATCATTCCAATGCCAACTAGTGGTCTTCACAAGAACAAGCACCCCTTACACCAAATGATGGTCTTCACAAGAAGAACCAACACCCCTTAGAAGAACCAGCAATCATTCGTAGGCCAACTAGTGGTCTTCACAAGAACTAGCACCTCTTAGACAAAGGCATCTCATCCAGCCATCAATACTATGCTCAGCAATTATAAGGGGCAAAAAATTGATAAAGGGTCAGACATTGACAACCTACAACTTTCAATTGATGGCATTACAGAGTGCTTTTGGAGGAGAGATAAATCGGCATACCCCAAAGACACATGGCGCGTATCAGTAGGAAACACCACAAATTGAGAATGTAGGGTGATGACGGCTCAAGAACTCGCCTTTATTTTTGACATTTTTGCAGTTTTATCTTGACAACAAAAAACAGATCTATGAGGAACGGGTGTAATCTTTTATCCAAGAAGTAAAGTCAGAGACAGAAGTCGGGGCTGACAGCACAAGTGGTCGATCTTTCCAGAGTTTACACAGAAACAAAACAGAAGAGTCACATTCCAGACCCAGCTTATCCTAAAAGTGACAGCTCCTGACAGCTGGCCCAGATCTATCTCTTCTCGGTCATGAATGAAGGTCAGTGCTACATTTATGGAATTCACAGCACCTGAGACCCTAGATATGGATAGGTTATATCGATGACAGCTAGGCATTCCTTGATATATGTTCCCCTCTACTCATAGGAACCACTCACCCCGAAGACAGGCCTCCTCCATAACAAGACATATTTCATCCTCAACAGACACCTTCGTTGCTGCTTATGAAAACCCTGACTCAGTAGTAAAGATGTATCCTCTATTATGGTCACGGATAATCTCCCGGCTGCGCCAAAGGCTCCAAACTGTCTACGGTGCAGTCTTGTGTTATAAAACAAGAGGAGCCTTGCATACAAACCCCATAAAAATATTGCAAACAGCGTCAACATCCGTGACTCCTTATGGATGCCTGTAGACATCTTGATGGAATATCATAAGGCAAACGATCGTTTTCCCAGTTGCGAAATGCAGAAGAAAGTTTTATAGGTTTTTGGTTTTCAGGTTATGTTCGATGCTTTTTTAGTTATAAGTATATTTTTATAAAGCTCAGGGCTCCATTGTTTCTATGTGAACTCGAAATCATCTGCATTGACACATAGCTAAATCATAGCCCCCTAGGGCTCCATTGTTTCTATGTGAACTCGAAATCATCTGCATTGACACATAGCTAAATCATAACCACCACTAGGGGGAGCTTGAGAGGTGACTGCAGACTGTTTATACATTGACGTCAATAGTCACACACCATACGTTAGCTCTTAAGCTCCCTCAAATGGTGGAAGAAGAATTGATCTGTGTTGCCAGTCTTTTATCTAGTGGTGGAAGATTGTTATCATTTAATACATGATGCGTTTATTATACATGTACGTTTACTAAAATATACCTTTCCTTTAATACAGATTCTGTAGAAAAGCATGTTTTTTTTGCCCTAACCTCTCAGAATCTAAAGATGATTTTCCTACATATATGTGTATAATATGTCCAGGACCCTTACTGCCTCTTATTCTCCCTAAGTTGAAATCCACTCTTTTTCCGTGGGCAGTTCCTCTTCATCAGCATTCTGACAGCACGATAGGTGAAAGAACTTCCTGAACCAAAAGCTAGCCTTTCTGTTAATGTCTTCAAGCACTTTAACAAATACTTAGACCCTTCAACTTCCTTTAGAGAGGAAATTACCTGCCTCACTTCTTGAAGAGAGACAATTACTAACAACCAATTCCTGTAGTAAGACAAAGTCCCGCACCCACTTCCTGAAGCAAGGCAAAGACCCTCCCCCACCTCCTGTAGCGAGACAAAGACCTGTCCCCACTTCCTGTAGCGAGGCAAAGACCTTCCCCCACTTCCTGAAGCAAGACAAAGATCCTCTCCCACTTCCTGTGGTGAGACAAAGACCTGTCCCCACTTCCTGTAGTGAGGCAAAGACCCTCCCACACTTCCTGTAGTAAGTCAAAGACCTTTCCCTACTTCCTGTAGCGAGACAAAGACCCTCTCCCACTTCCTGTAGCAAGACAAAGACCCTCTCCCACTTCCTGTGGCGAGACAAAGACCCACCCCCACTTCCTGTAGCTAGACAAAGACCCGCCCCCACTTCCTGTAGTGAAAGACCTGCCCTCACTTCCTGTAGAGATAAAGATGAACCAAACTTCCTGTAGAGAGACAAAGACCCTCCCCCTCTTCTTACAGAGAGATAAAGACTCTCTCTCACACCCTGTAGAAAGGCAAAGATCTGCTTCAACTTCCTCTAGACAGAAAA
Source organism: Dendrobates tinctorius (assembly GCF_039654945.1). Taxonomy (NCBI): domain Eukaryota; kingdom Metazoa; phylum Chordata; class Amphibia; order Anura; family Dendrobatidae; genus Dendrobates; species Dendrobates tinctorius. Next base: position 10,679,656 of record NW_027361688.1, read on the forward strand.
ACAAACCCCTTCATTTCCTGTGGAGTCAAAGACCCACCGCACTTCCTGTAAAGAGATAAACAGCCATAAACAGCCTCCCAACTTCATGTAGAGAAACAAAAGACTCTTCCCCACTTCTTATAGAGAGGTAAGCCTCTCCCACTTCCCGTAGAAAGACAAAGATCCGCTACCTGTAGAACGACAAAAGAACCAACCCTACTTCCTGTGAATAGACAAAGATCCGTCCCACTTCCTGTAGAGAGGTAAAGGCAGTTCCTCATCATTAGCTTTCTGCCAGGACAATAGGTGCAGGAACATCCTGAACTGAAAGCTCACTTTTCTGTTATGTGTTCAAGCACTTAAATAGTTTAACAAGAGTAGAAAGACTTAGACCCTCCCCACTCTCTGTAGCTGGCAGTTTTCAGAGGTAAAAGCATGATTTATAAATAATGTAATTTGGAGATAAAACTACAGGGACTATTTAGGGAACTATTTGCAAATTAATTTCTATAATTTATACAATGTGATTTTCTGGATTTTATTTTTGATATTCTATCTCTCAATGTTAAAATTAACCTACCCTTAACATTATAGACTGTTCATGTATTTGTCAGTGGACAAACTTACAAAATCAGCAAGGGATCAAATAGTTATTTCCCTCACTGTGTATATCTGACCACCATGTTCATTACTTTCTTAAATATACAGTAGCGAGCAAAACGTTTAGGCAGGTTTGGAATAAATGCTGCGAGGTAAAAAATAGAAGTGTTAATTTATTTTTATCAATTAAAAAAATGCAAAGTGAATGCACAAAAGAGAAATCTAAATTATATTTGGTGATTGCTCTTTGTCTTCATCAGTTCTTCTAGGTCACTCGCCAAATGCACACAGTTTTTGAAGGCAGGAGGTTGTTCCAAACATCTTGGAGAACTAACCACAGATTTTCTGTGTGAGGCTTGTGCAATTCCTGTCTCTTCATGTGATCACAGACAGACTGAATGATGTGAGATTAGGGCTCTTCGGGAGCCAGATCATCATTTCCATGACTCCATTTTCTTAATGTCATTGGTTGGATGTTTGGGGTCGTTGCCTGGCTGCAAATTTAATGGAGCCCATCAGACGCCTCCCTGATGGTGTTACAAGATGGATAAGTATTTTCCTGTATTTCTCAGCATCGAGGACACCATTAATCCTGACAAATCCCCACTCCATTTGCTAATATGCAGCCCCAAATTTCCCATGACCCTCCACTGAGCTTCACTGTTCTTGCAGAACCTCATTAATGTGCCAGTATTTAGCCCTTCAGAGAACAAACTGCTTTTTCTTATTACACCTCAGTTCCTATGTTTGTGTTCTAATTTGAGTTGTTTTACTTTGATTCCATGAAAAAGTTGGGGGCTTTTTGGCCACAATTCTTCCATGAATAAAACTTCTGGCACTGCTGGACATCATCCAATTTTGAAGGGACGTAAGCATGATGTGTCTTTCATCTGCTGCACTAAGTCTCCTTGACGGACCACTGCGTCTATGGTTCATAATGCTGCCCATTTCTTGATGCTTCTGCAAAAGATCATGAACAGCAGATCTTGAACCCCCACTCTGACTTGAAATATTTACCTGGAAGAGACCTTGCTGATGCAGTATAACTACCTTTACTGTGCTCAGTCTTGCCATGGTGTATGACATCCAATATGAAATTGTCTTCCACAACCTCAACTTTGTAGCAGAGTTTGGCTGTTCCTCATCCAGCTTAAAGCCTCCTACACAGCTCTGCTTCAGGTAATGATGGTTACAACCTACATATGAAAATTATTATTGTCTCCTGTTTTTTATAATTTTACCTGACTATAATCCTACATAGTCCCTGACTTTTTGCAAATGTACCTATAAGAATTGGTGTTGTTTTGCAGGCAAAGGGCGGTCATCAAATATTGAAGTGATTTCGATTTCTCTTTTGTTCAATCCCTCTACATTATATTAGATAAAGATAAACTATTAGCACTTCTATTTTTTAAAGCATTCTTACTTTGCAGTATTTTTTTCATAACTGCCTAAAACTTGTCACAGCACTGTATGTCTGTGTAACGGGAGTGGTGGAACCACTGTGCCGTGGTCCGAGGAGAGCTTGGAGGAGCATGACTAGGTGAGCATCTGACTCTTCACTAGAGCTCCTCATGATGAGGTTAGGCTTGGCTCTCGAAGAACACCAGGTGCTACTCCAGGACAGACCACGGACGCACGGCAGAATACCCCCAAGGGACAGGTAGCTAGAATGGCCCAGTAGGAGAATACAGCAGATACAGGAAGACACGGCAGGAACCCAGGAACCACAAATGCAGATGGGCATGACTGGTATACTGTTGTATCAGAAGATGCGGATATTAAAGTTTTTCCATTGCAGCACAGCACAATGTCATTCACCCAGTATGTGTGGTGCTCCATAGATGCTATGTAGGGGTCTTGCTTGTGCTGATTGACACACTCCATATTCGGATTATTGAGTCTCGTTCAGCTGTGAAGAGTCTGTTTAGTGCAGGATCGAGCTGCAGCGCATTCACTCCATTGCGATTGTATTTCTCTACTTCATCCCTAATTACATAAGTGACCTGAACTTTCCTCCGCCCCGCAGTTTTCTGCCTGTGATGTGCGGCCATCTTGCATGTTGACACTCTGACGTGATAGTCACTGGCAGGTACAGGCGGGTCTGGATGATATATAGATTGACATGACAAGCACAGGCAGGTACGGCTGATATACAGATTGGCATGGCAGATGCGGGCGGATTCGGCTGATACACAGATTGGTACAGCAGGTGTAGATGGGTCCAGCTGCTATACAGATTGGCACGGCAGGTGCAGGCGGATCAGGCTGATGTATAGATTGGCATGGCAGGTGGGTCTAGCTGATATACAGATTGGCATGGCAGGTCCGGCTGATATAAGGATTGGCACGACAGATGCAGATGGGCCCGTCTGAAATACATACTGACAAGGCAGGTAATCGCACGGAGAATAGGGATGGACAGACAATAGCAGAACTAGGCGGGAACTAACGGACAGGGACCTGAGAACTAGCAAGCGTGTTGGGAACAGACTAACAACGTTGCACAGGCACCTCCATGCAGGTGGAGGTGCCTTAAATAATAAGTGTCTCCCAGTCATTGGTGGAGGACACTTTAGGATGGCATGCAGCCCCATTAAGGAAGGAGAGTACATGCACCCTAAGCAGAGTGCCCAGTGATCCGTGCAAAGTATTACCGGAGAGGAAGGAGGAAGTGCAAGACGGAGACTGTGGTGGTGAGTGAGTCGGCGTTCCTGCTGGGCGAGAGGAGCAGCATGCAGGGATGCTAGCGCTACAGTCTGTGTCAAAGAACCCACAGAAACATATGTGAGGTGCCTGATATCAATGACATACTTGGGAATTTGTTTGCCTGTAGAGGCCCGTTATGATAAAGACTATATAATTTTGATATAACAATATACTCTATTATATATATATAATAGTCCTAACAGAAGACATGGTGGGACGAGATTTACGATATATGGTGTAACTGATCTTCCACAATACAAGATAAGGTTATTTATCGCGGTGAGGAGATAAATCCAAAAATAAAAGATGACTGTGAAGATTCCACAGGGGGCCGGAAAGGCAGCTGGAGACAGATAAAACAAACAGGGTTTAGTTGTGTAAACTCTAGGACTATTTTCGTAAGGCTCAGGCCACCAAAGCGCAGTCGTTTCGGAGGACTCCGCCACTGAGTGCCTTGGCTGGATATCAGGCCATGTTTATTGAACGACTTTCTTTGACAGAAGCCAAGATGGAAATGTTTGTTGTTCTATATATAAAAATCCAGAATCAGGACATGAGGTATGAAAGAGCATTTACCCCCCAACCACCCACCAACATAAGACATCCATCTTAGCTATTCAGAGCAAACAGGACAGTCATCTACTAGATATGAACCTACAAAAGTCTAAATGCGGGTTCTTTTTGGTCCGATGCCTTACAACCAAGTATAGCCTATAAATCACTAGCACATAGACAGGGGAATAGCTGGACGATGAGGCTAGCAGAGCATGTTCTCCAAAGTGGTATGTATAAGGGGAGCTCAAATGCGATACCTCACAACTTTTCACTGTTAGCATCTTAGACGGGAATACAATTGAGGAACGCAAAGCAAATTTCACCAGTAACCATGCCCCTTTTTCTTAGCTCATGCCCCTCAACACCCATTACCCACTTTCCGCTCATGTTTCAATGCCTCCCTGATTGATGAAACATCCAGGATGTTTTAGGCAACTTCATCAGGGCCCAGAAGACTATCTGACTCTTCCAATAGTCCTGGCTGTGCCAACATGCCATACCTGCCAACTTTTCACTTTTAGCATCTGGAAAAGGAATCCAGTTGTGGCATGCATGACAAATTTCACCAGTAACCATTCCCCATTTCCTTAAATCATGCCCCTTTACACCCATTACCCGCTTCCCACTCACCGTTCATCGCCTTCCTGAAAGAAGAAACATCTAGGAAGTTTTAGGCAACTTCTTCAGGACCCAGGAGACTATCTGACTCTTTCAGGAGTCCTTGGGGTCCCTCCTTATTTCAGGAGCTTTCCAATTCAGGGGAGATGGCAAGAAAGTAATGTATATGGATTACACATTTGTGTTAAATATGGAAAACCCCTTGAAGACGAATGTGCCTCCTAATGAATTTGGTGCATCTTCCAGACAGCTTTGTCACTCCGGGGTCCTAGGTAACACCAAGGACAAGATCTGCAAGAAGTTTATATGTTCTCCAAGTGTTTGCTTGAATGGGGCTTTTGGTTTCTTCTCACACTCCAAAGACATATACTGATACAGAATCTAGATTTTGAGCCCCAATTGGAATAGTGATAATATCTGTTTGGATGTTCTCCAAGTGTTTTCATGTGTTTCCTCCGTGTTCTCCAGCTTCCTCCCAAACCTCAAAGACATACGGATGGGGAATCTAGAGATTGAACCCCAGTGGGGTCAGTGATGACAATATCTGTAAAGTGCTGCAGAATATGTTAGAACTACATAAGTGAGAATAATGATAATCCCTAGTAAGAAGACCCATGATTGTCCCGTCTGTTTGTACGAGAAATGGTATGATGTCCATCAAGCTAAACTACTGTCAAATGGTTTTATAGTTTTTTCATACTAATATTTCATTAGCTTTTACACAGTTTTATACACTACTTCATTTTTATACTTACATGCACTTTTACAAAGTTTAATATAGTTTTACATACTTTTATTTAATTTAGTTTATTTAGTTTTTATACATTATGTTTTTTTCACACTGTTTATTTGTTATATGTACTTTTGCATACTTTTATATGGTTTTATTTATGTTTTATACAATTTCAGGTATTTTGATATGCAATTATTTCGTTTCTATACTTATATACAGTCATATGTTAAAGTTTGGGCACCCCTATTAATGTTAACCTTTTTTCTTTATAACAATTTTGGTTTTTGCAACAGCTATTTCAGTTTCATATATCTATTAACTGATTGACTCAGTTATATTTCTGGATTCAAGTGAGGTTTATTGTACTAACAGAAAATGTGCAATCTGCATTTAAACAAAATTTGACCGGTGCAAAAGTATGGGCACCCTTATCATTTTCTTCATTTGAACACTCCTAACTACTTTTTACTGACTTCCTGAAGCACTAAATTGGTTTTGTAACCTCATTGAGCTTTGAACTTCATAGCCAGGTGTATCAAATCATGAAAAAAGGTATTTAAGGTGGCCACGTGCAAGTAGTTCTCCTATTTGATTCTCCTATGAAGAGTGGCATCATGGGCTCCTCAAAACAACTCTCAAATGATCTGAAAACAAAGATTATTCAACATAGCTTTTCAGGGGAAGGATACAAAAAGTTGTCTCAGAGATTTAACCTGTCAGTTTCCACTGTGAGGAACATAGTAACGAAATGGAAGAACACAGGTACAGTTCTTGTTAAGCCCAGAAGTGGCAGGCCAAGACAAATATCAGAAAGGCAGAGAAGAAGAATGGTGAGAACAGTCAAGGACAATCCACAGACCACCTCCAAAGACCTGCAGCATCATCTTGCTGCAGATGGTGTCACTGTGCATCGGTCAACAATACAGCGCACTTTGCACAAGGAGAAGCTGTATGGGAGAGTGATGCGAAAGAAGCCGTTTCTGCAAGCACGCCACAAACAGAGTCGCCTGAGGTCTGCAAAAGCACATTTGGACAAGCCAGTTACATTTTGGAAGAAGGTCCTGTGGACTGATGAAACAAAGATTGAGTTGTTTGGTCATACAAAAAGGCGTTATGCATGGAGGCTAAAAAACACAGCATTCCAAGAAAAACACTTGCTACCCACAGTAAAATTTGGTGGAGGGTCCATCATGCTTTGGGGCTGTGTGGCCAATGCCGGCATCGGGAATCTTATTAAAGTTGAGGGTCGCATGGATTTAACTCAGTATCAGCAGTTTCTTGACAATGTGCAAGAATCAGTGACCAAGTTGAAGTTACGCAGGGGATGGATATTTCAGCAAGACAATGATCCAAAACACCGCTCCAAATCTACTCAGGCATTCATGCAGAGGAACAATTACAATCTTCTGGAATGGCCATCCCAGTCCCCAGACCTGAATATCATTGAACATCTGTGGGATGATTTGAAGCGGGCTGTCCATGCTCTGCGACCATCAAACTGAACTGAACTGGAATTGTTTTGTAAACAGGAATGGTCACAAATACCTTCATCCAGGATCCAGGAACTCATTAATAGCTACAGGAAGCGACTAGAGGCTGTTATTTTTGCAAAAGGAGGATCTCTGAAATATTAATGTCACTTTTATGTTGAGGTGCCCATACTTTTGCACCGGTCAAATTTTGTTTAAATGCAGATTGCACATTTTCTGTTAGTACAATAAACCTCACTTGAATCCAGAAATATAACTGAGTCCATCAGTTATTAGATATATGAAACTGAAATAGCTGTTGCAAAAACCAAAATTGTTATAAAGAAAAAAGGTTAACATTAATAGGGGTGCCCAAACTTTAACATATGACTGTAAGCTTTTACATTCTTTTATAAAGTATAAAACCTAAATAGTATATGTACTTTTACATCTTTTACATACTTTTAATTAGAATTTATAAACTTTTTGTATTTTTATATATGATTATTTCATCTTATGTACTTTTACATACTTTTATGTACTTCTTTTATACACTTACTTTTATGTATTTTGATATGCTATTATTTACTGTTATACACTTTTATATACTTTTAAGTTTTTCTATACTTTTTAATCAAGAACACCTGATTATTCAACACCTTTCATATCCCCCAGATGCCGGATTAAAGGAATTTACAATATTTATGTGCAAAGTAACTTGTAATATTGCTGCCAAAAGAGAGTTAGTTCCAGATGAGCAATGACTGGAGTCAGATTAATCTACATAACACCCGTGGGGTAAAGAAAAAAAATGGATATCATGACAGCTATAGGTAGTTCTTGATAAACTATTTGAACGGTAATTTGTAGTAACAAGTCGACTTTAAAAAAAAAATGACCTGCAAATCCCTGGAACAAAACAGCTGCTGCTGGTAGTAAAGGGGGGGGTGGGCTGCGCCATGGTCTGACAGGTACATTTTGAGTTTTGATAAAGCCCAGGCGGCTCCAGCTGTTTATCTAGGGCTGCAGTTGAGGCTGGATCTATTTGTCACCTGAAGCTAATGCCCCTGGGGCATTAGAGAGTAGCGTGCGGAGAGAGCCAATCCAGCTGCTGGATAAGTGTACACAGCTGGGGCATCCTTTTGACTTTTCCCCTCTCGCCCTTTACCTTGTTTTTGGATTCGGATAAAATTCCCGGTGGAATCGTTGCAACACTTTCTTAGAAGTCAAACAGGTGTTTGTAATATGTGAGGGTTCCCTGTCCAAAACTATCCATTGCGCGAGAGACAGACGGGAACTTCAGCCTAAAATCCTATCTACACATGTTTAGTGGATATGAAATTAGAAGCACCCTTTCGGTTGAATTTTTGGAAAATTTGAAAAAAAAAGTACATTTACAGAATTAAAAAAAACGTGGACATCTATGGACACCTTTTATATCTTCTATCTGTTGCTGCATTCCTGAGAAATCAGAGTTTTCATTTATTTAATTTATGTATAAATGGGACATTAAGTGCTCTGGGCATGATGGAGCACTTCCCGAGCCTCTGCCTTGCCTAGAAGCAGCCTCTTTAGTTTTATTGGGCTTCACCTGTAGTTACTATTGATCCTTTACAACTGATTTTTTGCTTCACTGAGGCTCGCTACAAAACTAAGGTAAATCGAGGGAAGTTTCACTGTGCAAATTTTCTGCAATGTAACACACTATTGATCCACAAACACATAGATGTAAGTATCAGGGCAGCAATAAAAAACAGCTTTTCTGGGGCCGAGTAGCCAGGAGGCCCAGCCTCACTTAAAGAGTGGCCATAAATGTATAAATATATATTACATGGGGTAAATGCCGCTGTTCTCCTGAATCTGGTGATGTTTTTCTTTTGTTTCTGCACCTCTCCATTCCTGAGATATGGCTCCTTCTTCCTTGTACATAAATCTACTAATTTTAGGCAAGTGGGTGTAGTCTTTAACTCTGCCCAGTGGGAGTCACCTTAAAAACCATGCCCCCTTGGACAACAAGACTAGATTTTTATACAGGAAAGATAGGGTCATATCTCAGGAATGGAGAGGCGCAGGAACAAGAGAAAAACATCACCAGATTCGGGAGAACGGAGGCATTCACACCAGGTTAAAAAAAAAATTAACATACACACTTATGACAAATGACAGGTCCTCTCTAAATCAGACATGCTTTGGATGATGGACAAGGATACTAAAAGCAGGTGGTGGAAATTTTAATGCAGGTCACTGGAAATTTAAAAAGAAAAAAAAAAAGATTCACTCAAGAAAGTGAAGACCACAATGGTCAAGTTTCTCTTATCTCATGCTGCAAGTGATCAAGGTGGAGTGGCCCTATTGAAAGATCTGCTATAGGGCCCCAAAGGCCAATAACAGATCTATCATATCCATCCTGTTCATGAATCCAGTATGAACAGTCCCTATGGCTCTTTACTTCTGATCTAGAGCCACTCCATTTAGGTCTGCCATTTTCTCTTTTCTGTCAGCTGGTGGAAATCTTCACATATACTTTCAGCCTGTCATGCCCTGCTCCCGGTATAGAAGCTGTAATCAGTATTACATAACATCAGTAACATCTGCTGTGCGATAGAAGATCAGGATATGTGACGGCTCAGCAAAAAAAAAAACAAAAAACCTTCCTCGGAGTCTCAGTCATGTCAACGATTAGGAAATGGGGAATGTAGTGTAATCGTTGCGTAGGTAAAAGGGTTGTCTCGTTTTTAAACATTCTACCCGGAATTCCTATTTTAACCTTTTCGGGAGTGAACGTTTGTTCCTTTTTTGCGCTTTCATTTTGTTCTCCTGTTCTTCTAAGAACCCTAACGCTTTTTTTAACACAACTCTTCATGTCAGGATGATTACGATTATACCAAACCTGTACGGGCTTTTTTATATTTTAGTAAAAAAAAAAATTACAACATTTGTAAAATTTTGTGTCGTTATTTTCTTTGACAATAACTTTTACATTTTTCCCTTGATAGAGCTGTGTGAGGGCTTTTTTTTAATGTGCCAAGCTTATGTTTTTATCATTACCATTTTAGGGTTCATGCAACATATTAATCAGTTTGTATTGCATTTTTAGTGGGAACTGACGTGACAGAAAAACCACAAATATGGCATTTTGACTTGTTTCTTGTTTTTGGCATTTAACGTATGTTTTAAATAGTTTTGTAAGCTCCTTTCCCTGCCTCCCAGAATGAGCAGATCTTCAAGAATACTTGGTTTTGGGAGCTTTTCTGCAGATTCAATAGGGCCTGGGAAACTTTCTGACTTTTTTAGGAGTCCAGGAGATCTCCCACTTTTCAAGAAGCTCTCAGATGTTCCTGGAGAGTTGGCTAGTATGTGGAATCTCCTAAATTTCTACAGTATAACCCCTACAACGTATACAACCAGCAAGTATCAACCGTAACGCTTATTCTGAAGCTACTCCATCTCCATTTCTCGTTTTATAAAATCTCATTCACTGCTTCCCGGAATGAGAACTTCAAGAATACTTGTTTTGGGCAGCTTTTAGCCAGGTTCAACAGGGTCTGGGCGATTTGCTGATTTTTTCAGGAGTCCCGAAGATCTCCCACTTTTCTAAAATCCCTCGGATGTTCCTGGAACGTTACCAAGTATGTGAAATCTCCTAAATTTCTACAACCCATACAATGTACGCCAGCAGCAAGCATCAGCTGAATCCACTATTCTGAATCCACTCCGTCTCCATTTCTCGTTTCGTAAAGTTCGCATTCCCTGCTTTCCGGGATGAGGAAACCTTCAATAATAAGTTTTAAAAGGTTTCAAGCAGGTTTGACAGGGCCCAAGAGATTTGCTGACTCTTCTAGGAGTCCAGGAGATCTTCCCTTTTTAAAGAATTTCTCAGACCTTTGGAGAAAGTTGGTTTAGCATGAGGTATCTCAATTGCCACAATCCATACAATGTGTGCAAAATTTTTGACATAACCTCTTTTCTGAAGCCACTTCCTATCCATGCTTGTTTTTTGCTTCTACAAGCCCTGTTCCATGTAACCTGAATGAGGAAACTTTCATAAATAGCTGATGCTTAACATTTTTCCGGCCGTTTCACCAAGGCCTGCAAGATTTGCTAGCTCTTTCAGGAAGTTTCCCCTTTTTCCACACATTTGGGGAGATTTGGCAAGCATGAAGTAGCGTATTTTGTAGTCCCTTTTCTGAAGCCACTTCGCCTTCATTCTTCTTTCTTGCTTCTTCAAGCTCTGATATTTGCCTCCTGAATGAGTAAAACCTTAAAAAATAGTTGGTTTTGGGAAATTTTAGCAGATTCAATAGGGCCCAGGAGATTTGCTGACTCTTCCATGTGTCTGGGAGGTATCCCCTTTTCCAATACTCTACCAGACGTTCGGAGAGAGCTTCTAGGTATGAAGTATCTCATTAAATGCTACAGTCCATGCAAAATGTTCCAAAGCCACTCCTCCTCCATGACAATTTCTTGCCTTCCCAAATCCTGTTCTTTGCCTCCTAAATGATCAAAGCTTGACAAAATAGCTGGTTTGGGGAGATTTCAGGCAGGTCCTTTTTCCAGTCTTACAGACATTCCCGGGAGTCAGCAAGTATCTGGTATCTCCCCAATTTCTACAACTCTTACAATAAACAAAATAAAAATATTCAGAATTAAAAATATATATATATATATATATATATATATATATATATATAAAATAAATATATAATAAAATAAATAAATAAACTGCATCCTTACGGGTTCATCATAGGTCATCATTGTGTTACTTTTTTTGTAGTCAACCGAGAATCCTTCTTGACTGCACGCAAACCCTAGAACATTGTTCCCAAAATCTTTTGAAATTTCTATAACCTTATATTCTAGAAATATCTCTGGCACACAGCATCCATTGTGAGGTCCCTTTCCCATTTTTTATTTGATGCATGCAGAATTTTGGGGGTTATTAAGAGGACATTCTGAGATAGCATTACTACGAAAGGACAACTAACAATGGAACCATCATTTAAAGGGTCAGATCATTTTTTGTATTTATATTTACCATGAAATTCTGTTCTATTATATCCCAAAAATATGATACCATTTATTAGACACCATATGTTAATAGTTGACATATTTTTTAAAGTCATTTTTCGGTCTTGACCGGATTTTCTTGGCACGCGTCCGGGGTTAAATTAGATTGTCTGCTATAAATGGGAACGGACTGTGGACAAAGAGCTATTATTTCCAATAATTTTTTTTTAATGTTCTTTCTATTTCTTATTTCTTGGTATTTGATAAGAGGTCTAAATTTAGCGCTGCTGTACGCATCTGTCAGTGATGTAAAACCGCCATCCCATGAGCTTTACCAGTTCATAGACCGTTAAAGAAAAGAATTTGGGGCGGGGGAAATTCCACAGTCGGGTGTATCATCCACTCCATAATGTTGGGTTAGATCAAATCTATCCAATTTATGAAAATCAGCATGGGGAAAAAAGGAAGGTGTGTGGAAATCACCATTTTGTGTGCATTATACAATATTTATTGTGAATTTAGCCAGGATTTGTAACAAAAATGAGGCATGTGGCATCAGCCATTTTACACATTGCAGAAGATTGCATCAGCCAGAGAAGGCTCACAACATCAATACATCCCTATAATGCCTTGCAGCAAACACATCACGTGGTATAGCAGAAACAATCAGAAGTGACTATCATAGTCTGTATAAAAGCCAAGGCAGGGAATTCAGCAGCCAATTTACGGTGAATTTGGATAGTGAGATGACGTCACAGCTCGCAGTTTAGTAGTTGAAATAGTAGAGAAAGTCATAATACACTGAATAAACATTCCAGATAGTGTTTGACAGCACAATAGTGAAGAATGGTTACCATCCCCTTACCCACAGCCATATATGTTGAAGCCACTTTGACATTAACAAGGTTGTCTTTGCATTAAAGAGCTGGATACAATACTAACAGACCTCAACGTGTTATAGGGCAATTGGACCAAGTAGCCCAACTCAAATGGGCTAAGTCAGTTCTCTGATTTGACCTCATAATTGGTCAGTCAAGGGGACGATCACTAACTGCACCACAATTCTCTTTCAAGCTCTCTATGTGGAGTTCACACTGCCCAGGGTCAGAGGATATATAGTCATCACAGCTGGCAGTGTCGCCTGAGTAGACGTATGATGGCTGATGTAGGAATGAGAAAAGGTAGGGGCCTGTTCACATCACATATTGGCCATACATTCCAATTTACTCCCATTGGAACCATTCGCCATAGTGAGGCAGATGGAGTCACTTTGCTCTGTCTTGTCTCTGTTGCACCGTTTTAATGGATGGCTCCATCGGAGGAACGTCCAAATCCCGTTTTTTTGGAGGAGTTCAAACAGAACCATAGGCATTAGGAACACGTAGCTCAAATGTGATATGAATGAATAGGCTCTAAGCTTGTTACTGCGGTCCGTTGCCCTAGAAGAAATTTCTAGTCCTGATACTTCTTTCATAACTAGACAGAACTGTCCAGAATAACTGAGCGGCCAGCCCTTTGTAAGGTTTTAATGGTGGCCTTATTGGTTGTCATCCAGTTTTTCCAAAGAAGAGATAACCACACATACTTGTTTTTTTTTTATTATTATTATTATCATAGTTGTGCATATTGTTTAAATTAAAAAGAAAAAATATATACCGGTATGTATACATCATGTTATAATATCACTTAAAGAACACATCCAGGCATATCGCTATGCCATGGGTTGCATGTTATTGCTTTCATTTGGCATCAAAGCACCTAGGACTGTGCCAAGGTTTTCTTTATATTGATTTTTTTGTATTCTAGATGTTTTTCATAAAGGAAATGTACAGACATATGGGAAATATTTTCGGGGTCCAGACGCATAAATTGAAGCTTACAGGTATATAGAGTTGGAAGGGACCTCCTGGGCCATCTGGTCCAACCCCCTGCTCAAAGCAGGATTCGCTAAATCATCCCAGTCAGATGTCTGTCCAGCCTCTGTTTGAAGACTTCTATTGAAGAACTCACCACCTCTCGTGGCAGCCTGTTCCACTCATTGATCACTCTGTCAAAAAGTTTTTTCTAATATCTAATCTGTGTCTTCTCCCATTCAGTTTCATCCCATTGCTTCTAGTCTTTCCTTGTGCAACTGAGAATAAAGATGATCCTTCTACAATGTGACAGCCCTTGAGATATTTGTAGACAGCTATTAAGTCTCCTCTCAGTCTTCTCTTCTGCAAGCTAAACATTCCCAAATCCTGCAACCTTTCCTCATAAGACAGGGATTGCAGACCGGTCACCATTCTGGTCGCTGTTTTCTGAACTTGCTCCAGTTTGTTAATGTGTCAAAACTGGACACAATATTCCAGATGAGGTCTGACCAAAGAGGAGTAGAGGGCAATAATGACTTCACGTGATCTAGACTGTATGCTTCTATTAATACATCCTAGAATTGCATTTGCCTTTTTTGCTGCTGCATCACACTGTTGACTCAAATTCAATCTGTGATCTATTAGTATACCCAAGTCTTTTTCACATGTGCTGTTGCTTAGCCCTATTCCTCCCATTTTGTATATGCTTTTTCATTTTTATTGCCCAGATGTAGTACTTTGCAGTTTTCTCTGTTAAAAACCATTCTGTTAGTTGCTGCCCACTGCTCCAGTTTATTTCTTTTTGAATCCACTCTCTTCTCTAGTATTAGCTATCCCTCCTAGCTTTGTGTCATCAGCAAATTTACCCTCAATCCCTTCATCTAAATCGTTGATAAAGATGTTGAACAATACAGGGCCCAGGACAGAGCCCTGTGGTACCCCACTTGAGACATTCTTCCAACTGGATGTGTAGCCATTTACGACCACTCTTTGGGTCCGATCACTAAGCCAGTTATGAATCCACCTAACAGTTGCCTTGTCCATTCCATACTTAGTCATTTTTTCAATAAGGATTGTATGAGAGACTTTGTCAAATGCTTTGCTGAAGTCAAGATATACTATATCTACAGCATTTCCCTGATCCACCCAATCAGTGATTCTGTCATAGAAGGAAATGAAGTTAGTCTGACATGACTTATTAGTTACAAACCCATGCTGACTCTGTTTAATCACTTCATTCTTATCCAGGTACTGACATACATGTTGTTTAATAATTTGTTCAAAGATCTTTCCTGGTATAGAAGTCAGACTCACCGGCGTAATAGAGATAAATTTGGCTCTCCTCGGGGCTTGAAACCATTCTAGAACTAGAGGGGTAACTAAAAGCTTCCTGGCCCTCAGAAATTCCTTCACCTATGACAGTGTTTTCTTTTGTAGCAGAAGGGCACTTGGCCCTACTCAGGGCTCAGGACCACCATAACAGCATAATTAGAAATTTCTTGGTTCCAATGCAAAATTTGTCTTATGTGGCAGATGGGCATTTTGCCTTTCTCAGGTCTCGGGACAACTATAAACAGCAGGGGCTTAACTAAAAGCTTTGGGGTCCTAATGCA
The DNA here is from genome assembly GCF_039654945.1 of Dendrobates tinctorius. Taxonomy (NCBI): domain Eukaryota; kingdom Metazoa; phylum Chordata; class Amphibia; order Anura; family Dendrobatidae; genus Dendrobates; species Dendrobates tinctorius. The sequence continues at coordinate 10,694,792 of NW_027361688.1, forward strand.
AAATCTGTAAAAGTGCCGCCACCTACCATGTGATAGATACAGGAGTTTTTGTGTACTAGAAGCGCATTCGACCATTCTCAATGCTTGGGACCATTGTAAGAACCAGACCTACAATGTATAGTGTCTTCTTATGTAGTAGTAGTAGAGATGCACTTGGCCCTCCTCAGGGCTTGGGAACATTGTAAGAACTAGGGGCGTACCTAAAAGTTTCTTGGCCACCCCAAAAAATCCTTCCCCCATGACGTATAGCATCTTCTTATGGAACACAGGGGCATTTGGCTGTAATCAGGGCTCAGGACCACAATAAACATCAGGCATATAACTAGAAGCTTCTGGGCCAACTGTGAAATTTGCAAAAGAACCACCTGAAATAGTGTCTTCTTATGTGGCAAAGAGCCATTTTGACTTCCTCGGGGCTCGGGACTACCATGAAGACCAGGTGCGTAACTAAAAGTTTCTGGGTTTCAGTGCAAAGTTTGTAAAAAGGGCCACACACAAAAGGGTCTTCTTATGTAGCAGAGGGGTATTTGACTTTCCAAGGGGCTCAGGACCACCATAAACATCAGCGGCATAACAAGCAACTTCTGGGCCAAATGTGAAATCTGTAAAAGGGTCACCTATAAAAGTGTCTTCTTATGTGGCTGAGGGTCATTTTGCCCTCCTCATGGTTTGGAACCATTATAAGAACCAGGGTCATAACTAAAAGTTTCCGTGACCCAATACAAAAATCTGTAAAAAAGCCTAAATTGCAGAGTATTGTGTCTTCTGATGCAACAGAGGACATTTGTCTCCCTCAAGGCTTGGTCGCAACTGTAAAATATGTCCCTGGACTTTAAGTACAACAGTCTGAATTGCATTTAGATTAATAGGAAGCGGGTTTTCTTTTTGTTGAGTTTTTATATAATAGTTCATTTTCTGCCACCTCGCAGATGTGGCCAGTTACCGTACGTGCTGTACATATGCTGCCGTGAAGGAGACGAGATGCTGGAATAGCATATGCCTTTGTCCATCACCTCCTGAAACTCAGCTTTTTGGAAGAACAAAAAAAGTACAGTAGAACGTAAGCAGAAAAAGTTACCGTTAAATCTGAGTGCGGTTGACATTGCCGAGCTAGCAGACCCGGGAGTGATGAGACCCAGTAAGGTTAAAAACAGCTGTTTGTGGGATGTTTGCAGGATAAGCATTTTCAGCCTGTGTTGAGACTTAAAGAGACGCTAAGCCTGGAATAAGAGTAAATCCAATATACGGTATTGTATTGTAACAGATCGGTGAGCACATCTGATGCTCCTGCTAAAGGAGGCACCTCGGATGACCCATGACCTTAGGCGTGCTGCCACCATGCACCTAAATAGTAATAGTAAAGCATCATATAGACACTGTACATCTTTGTCTTTATGTCACAGTATAAGACTATATGTTGGTATTATTTAAAAAGAGTGGATTTTGGTAATATTAGAGCACTATAGGTTGGTGTTATTTTAACACTGTATGTTGATATCATGTAACACTGCACGTTGGTATTATTGGCATTATATTATCACTGTATGTTAGTTTATATGAGCTCTACATGTTGGTATTACTTGTGCACTGTATGTTTGTAATATATGAGCACGATATGTTGTATTATTTGGTCACTGTATTTTTGCATTATGTGATCAGTGAGTGGTGATATTATCTGAGCACTAAGTTTGCATTATGTGAGGACTACATGTGGGTATATTTTGGTCAGTGTTTGGTTTCATTATATGATTATATGTTTTTATTATTTGTGCACTGTACATTAGTGTTTTTAGCACTATATATTGGTATTATTTCAATACTGTATGTCGATATTATATAAGCACTGCATGTTGGTATTATTTGGTCAATGCATTTTGTATTCTGATGTATATTTGAGCATATGCTGGTATTGCTTTAATTTTGTATTTTGGTAATATTTAAGAACTATATGTTGGTATTATTTCAACACTGCATATTTTATGAGCTCTACATGATGGTATTATTTGGTCACTGTATTTGTGTCTTATATGATCCGTGTGTGTGTTAGGAGCACTACATTTTATTTGAGCACTGTATGTTGGCTTTATTTGTTCATTTATTTTTGTATTAATTGAACAGTGTGTGGTGGTATTATTTGAGCACTATATCTTGATATTATTAGGCCACTGGATGTCTCTATTTTCTGAACAGTTTATGGATGTATTAAGTGAGCAACGTATGTTAGTATCTGATTTGAGCATCATATGGTGGTATTATTTGGTCACAGCATTTCTGCATGATGATGTATATGGTGGTATTATTTGAGCATTATATTGTGGTATTTACATTGGCAGTTTATAATTTTCACAGTTTATGGTGGTGGCGGCACAGTATATTATTTTTTTTTAGGCATTTTGGATTCAAATAAATCTGAAAACTATCTCAAAAGCAAAATTCTGATTTTTTAGAAGGCGACTGAAAGTAGTTGATGCCTTGAGTTGGAATGACAAACATGTTAACAAGCTATTGGCAAATTTAAGACAGTTTGTCTTGTAATTGTGAGTCCATATAATACTATCATTTAGTGCTAATAAAATATAGCACACATGGTACCACCATATTGTACAAAAATAACACATAGTATTTAAAGAACACTCCCTTAAAGATTCTGTATAGTAGTGCTATATAGTGCCAGGATAGTACTATCATAGACAGTCCAAAAATTATGCATCATATAGGACACAAAAAGTTTGTAGTATCCAAACAATAATTCTTAAAGAGCCAGCATAATATGGTCATATAATGACTGCTTGATACAGCTTCCTTAAACACATCATAGAGGGTACAAATAATACTCCATAATACCACCATATACTGCTAAATAATACTCACCTAGTAAATAGTGGTGAGTGAACATGATCGGATAAGTCGTTATCCGAGCAAGCTCGGGTGCTAACCGAGTGTCTTCGGCGTGCTCGAATAATATGTTCGAGTCCCGCAGATAAATGTCCATGCATGTGTTGCGCCTGTCGAACAGCCGCGAGACATTCAGCCGCGGGGACTCGAACATATTTTTCAAGCACGCCGAAGACACTCGTTTAGCACCCGAGCATGCTCGGATAACACGTTATTCAAGCACATTCGCTCATGACTACTAGTAAACCCTAATTGCCACCCCCTAGATGCACACATTTAAAAAAGAAACGCAATAAGGCTGTGTGCCCACGATGCGATTTTTAAGCGTTTTTGCCGTGATTTTCGGCGCAAAAACATTTAAAAAACTCGTGCAGAAAGCACCCCATGCATTCCTATGGCATTCCGCACATGCTGTGCTAATGCTGCGCTTTTTTCCGCGGCAGAATCGCATCGCGGGGAAAAACGCAGCATGCTCATTTTTTTTGCGGAATCGCAAAGAATTGCCACGATTCCGCACCCATAGGAATGCATGAGAACCGCTTACTTCCCGCATGGTGGGCATAGTTAAGCGTCTCATGTGCGGATGGTACCCACGGTGTGGAGGAGAGGAGACTGTCCTCCAGGCCCTGGGTACCATACCCCTGTAAAAAAAATAATAAAAAAAAAATAATAAAAATCGGGGTATATTTACCTTCCGGCGTCACGCGCAGCATTCCCGGGCCTCAGCGTTCCCAGTAATGCCTTGCGGCAAGGCCCTGTGATGATGTAGTCTCGTGTTACTCTAGCGGTTTCGTGAGATCACTATAGCAACGCGAGACCAACGTCATCACAAGTCTCGCAAGGCATCGCTGGGAACGGGAGCGTCGCTGAGACTGCGCGGGACGTCGGAAGGTAAATATACCCCTATTTTAATTTTTTTATTATTTTTAACATTCTTTTACTATTGATGCCGCATAGGCAGCCTCAATAGTAAAAAGCTGGTCACACTTGTCAAACACTATGTTTGACGAGTGTGACCAACCTGTCAATCACTTTCCAAGCGATGCTTCAAATCGCTTGGAAAGTGCTTGAATTTCGCATGCGAAAATTGCGAACATAATGGCGGTAAAATCGCGCAGAAAAAAACGCGTGTTTTCTGGGAAGGAGTCCGGTTTTGAGTGTCCGGTTTAAAACGCTACGTGGGCACATAGCCTAAGAGTGAATTACTTTATACAGAAACAGTAAAAACAAACCTAAGAAACTAGGAACATTTCTCCTTTAAGCAGCAACACATGGAGGAAAAATGTGCGCGTGTGAGCTGCCACGAAAGGGTCGCCAGAACGAATGTATTTAACATTATATGAAGCGGTGGCTGTGTATGTCCCGGGGCCAAATGGAAAAAAAAGCATTTGAGGTTGAAATGAATCTTCATGTTACAGTCAGCTAAACAAGTGCTCGGCCGCTTTTCTCTGCAGTCATGTCATAATAAACAGACTTTTCAGGAACAATGAGTCACGTTCACCTTATTTCATACTTCTTAACTCTTCTAACTCTCTAAGAACAGATGTACGGAGTATGTTGATTGTTAAAAATGCTCCAAAATGTAAAAAAATAAAAAAATAGTGACAACCAATAAAAATTCTAAGCCAAAAGTTATCTTAAACAGTTGTCAATTCCTAACCCCCACACTGTAATAAATCGTTTAGGCCCAAATTGTTGCCCCCACCCCCGGCTACCATTAAAAACAACCCTTCGGGTTTCCAAAATCACGTCGCAGTGGCCCAGAGGAGTGATTGAGGTTTCTGTCCATCCAACCCCTTAGATGCAATGATCTCTGTTCAGCACAGCATTGAAGGGGGTTAAACTGTTGAAAATCAGAGCTACATCCGCTCCCAGCCGTTATCGAAAGGTGAGTGCTTTGTAAAACGAAAAAGAAGACTTCAGGAGTGCTGCTGCTCTCCAACTTCCTCCAGTCCATCAACTGGATGCAAGGCTAACGTGACGAGACCCGGTGCAGGAACAGGAAATAAGTACTGGCTATTTTTATTTTACATGGTAGAATATAGTAACTTAAAAGGGATTGTCCGAGTAGTGGACAGCCCTTTTAAGTCTTGACCAATAATGATCCAACCCTCCTGGTAATACCCCAAACGCCCACTTTTGGTTGGGCTTTGCATAAATCCTTTTGGATGCCCCAGATTTTCTGGAAATTGAGACATTCTGTGCAAAGTTGGAACAATTGACAGGTATGAAAAGGGCTTATCAGAAACTTTTTAAGAAGATTATCATATACTGGTAGCCTCATTTGATTCTTGATCCTCACCAAGAAGGGAATTAGTCTCCGACCATCCATTTGTAGCCTCCAGTTCTGCTACAGTCGATTTGAGATGTTATTCTTTTCAGTCATAGACCATTTACATTTTGTCAGCCCCTGTCCCTGAATGTTATATAGGGGCAGTAACTGCAGATGGATCCGCCATTATTCATGGCACTATAGCAGATAATAATAATCTTTATATAGCGCCAACATATTACGCAGCGCTTTACAGTTTAACAGTTTCAAAACACAAGTAACAACGTTAACAATACAGTAATTAATGTAAAATAAGACAACCCTGCTCGTGAGAGCTTACAATCTACAATGAAGTGGGGGAGATACAGAGTACAGGTGTGTACTTACAATGGTGTATTTACAATGATGGTCCAGCCATCTTGAGAAGGTGGGGGACAGAGATAGTGAATGGGCTACACACGCACACTTGCACATAAAATGACTGATTAGTGAACGTGATAGGCTGCTCTGAATAGATGTGTTTTGAGGGAACGCCTAAAACTGTGCAAAGTGTGGCTAGTCCTAATTTCTTGGGGTAGAGCATTCCAGAGGATTGGCGCAGTGCGGGAAAAGTCTAGGAGTTGGGAGTGGGAGGTGCGGATTAGTGCAGAGGTTAGTCGAAAGTCTTTTGCTAAGCGCAGCGATTGGCTAGTCCGATAGACAGAAATGAGGGAGGAGATGTAGGGGGTGCCGCACTGTGGAGAGCTTTGTGGGTGAGAACAAGTACTTTGAATTGGACCCTATAATGAATGGGCAGCCAATGTAAGGACTGGCGAAGAGTTGACGAGTCCGAGTGAGATTACACTCACGTGAAACAACTTAAAAATTAATAAATATAAATTACATTTTTTTTTTCCCTGTATGACGGGGGCAGGAGATGACAAGAGACCGAGTTGTCCGTTCACAGATCCACACACATCTAGTTGTCTTCCAAGCATCTCTGTACTGGGGACATATGGTTTTCGTTAACTTATCTTTTATGAATTTTACCAATGAAAAAAATGGGCTTAAATGACGGGCGTCGATATGCGTTCATATGGACACTGTTAAAATTATAATTCTGCTACGCTAACAAGTCAATGACCTGAAGGATGTTTGGTCAGAGAGCCAAGATGAACATTTTTAACATTTATTTTTCATGGTTGCATTTTTGTCCACTTGAAGGCTTTCATAAAAGGATGTAGAATTTTTGTTACTATATTTTGTTGAGTCAACAGAATGTAATTTTCTTTTGTTTTTATTATACACCTTAAACAGGACCTATTATCAAAATCCAAAGTGGCCAGTTTTGGCTCATATTTAATTCATGTTGCCCTCTTGAGTATTCTGCTTTTTATTTTTTTAAATCCGAGTCCCGAGATACTGGCCTTTTTTTTTTAGTGCAAATTTTTATGGTCTTCACAAAGGGGCGTTCCACGAAGGATCCTCTGGGGCGTGTTTTTGTACTAATTACCCTGTGAGCCACACCCCATTGGTAAAGACCGTGAAAAAGATCACTAAATAAAAAGGCTTATATTTCTGGAACGGTATGGCTGGTTTTAAAAAAACTAAATCCGGATTACTCAGGAGACAAACGGGAACAAAATAAGAGCAAAAATTGGACACTTGACCTAGTGACAAGCCCTCTTTAAATGGGTTGGTCGGCAAGTAAATTGTTTTTATATAAAAGACTGAGCATGGGTTAAAAATTAAGAGAAGCAAGGCTCACCTCACTGAACCTCTGCTGTTCCAGTTTTTGACAGTGCCTGATCCAATGCTGAACAATGATTGGCTGCAGCGGTCACTTCCCCTATATCACGACATAATCACTGCAGTGGAATGTAAAGACAGTGAGGAGACAGGGAAGCATCAGAATTGTAGCTAGGGGTATCAGAGAGGTATGTATATGTTTCATTATGTTTTAATAATGAACATAGAGTAATAACTGTTTACCTTTTAAAGGCATTTTATACAGGTAAGGCCTGTTTCAGACTTCAGTTTTTTTACGCAAGTCAAAATCCGCCGTTTTGCAAAAAAAAAAAAAAAAAAAGGATCCGCCATTTTTTTGGCGGATCCGTTTTTTCCCTGACTTGTATTGCGGCGGATTTTGACGGATGGTCATCCGTTTTTTGATGGATTCGTCATAATTTTGGTGTCCGCTCTCTTGAGTGGACGGACAATGAAACGTTTTTTGTGTGCGTTAAAACAGCGGATAGCAACGGATCTGTCGCTGTCCACCATGCGATATAATGGACGCCTATGGGCGGCGGATCCGTTGTCAACCGTTAATTGACGGAATCCACCAATGGATCCGCCTTTTTATACTGAGCATGCCCGGAAGAATTTCTTGTCATGATATTTAACCCCAAATCCCGTTCTGGCAGCAAAAACCTCTCTCTCTCTCTCTCTTTTCCAGAGTCGTGTTACTTTAAATTTCATGCACTAGCGACTAAAAGCGGATCCGTACAAAAAAACGGATCCGGTGGCATCCGCTTGTGACAAAACGGAAACAGATCCGTTTTTTCACACTCTGGCGGATTTTGCCTGACGCCTGAAAACTGAAATGTGAAAAAGGCTTAACATGGAGTACCCACTTTGTTAGCAGGGTCTCCCTGTGATCAAAGAATCACAAAATATCCTGCTACTGGGATTAGAAGTAATCATCATTAATCTGTAATGAAACCTCGCAGCAAGTGTTTAGTTCCCCTGCAGTGCCCCAACAGGAGAAAGGAAGGATTACACAATTCTAACAAAATTCAATTGGCCTGTCCTAGTAATACATAGACAAATGGGGTCCTCCAGAGTGATCGACGCTCTTCATAACCACTCTTCTCTCGAATAACCCTCCCGTAACCAATAGTGTAGATACCCATGTTGCGTATTTGATACGTATTTTCATGAATATTTGCGTTCATATATTCAGCAGAAAAATGCAGAACAAGCAGAGGCGTAGCTTAGGTTTTGGTTTGGGGGGGGCGAAACTTCTGAGTTGGCCCCTAACCAGGTAATCTTGATTGCAACTATGGTGGCACACCCCAATAGTAGTTGTAGGAGAACCTCAGCAGAGTCTCTATACAAAGTCTCTCTACAAAGACTAACACCGTCATATAGTGACCATATAGTGGTAGATATCAGTCCTGCAGAACATGTAAGAGATTACAGCACAGTTATAGATGGTGACTTACAGATGACGTTCTTTCTGATGGAGTCTTTCACTTTTCCTGTCTTTTCCATCTGACCCAGACCGACATGATGACTTCTTCCAGCCAGGACTTGTCTTCAGAGATTACAACAAAGACACATCTGACTTCTCACATTTCAAGCACCGTCCACATCTATCCCCAACCTGCACAAACCCCTCAACCTGCTGATATCCCAATGCTGAGCCGCTGCTGCCATATGAGTCCATATTACTGCACTTACTGTGTGGTACTGTGTGCATCTAGCTGGTAAAACCATCCTCTAGAATATATAAATGCTGTGTGCAAATGCCCTAGAAAAACAGTGCCCACATTTTGTCCCATATAAAGTAATAATGCCCTCTGTGACAGTCACCCCCTTTGACAGTCACAATAACCTGAGTGCCCCTATAACAATAAGTGCCCACTTAACATTTAATAATGTTACGAGTCTCCCCTGTACAGCTCCGCTCTATAATGTGTGATGCTCCCCTATACACAGTATAATGCCCCCACAAAGTATACTGATCATTTAGTAGCCCTCAAACTGATGGCTCCAATACTATATCATGGCCCCCACACTGTACAAAGACTCCACATTAGCTCCCACACTGTATGATGGCCCCTTCAATGCAATCCCCAGAGTGTATGATGGCCCCCTCACTGTATGATGGTCCAATAAATAGCCTCCATATAGTATAATGCACCCCATAGTCCTCCATATAGTATGCTGTATGCCTCATTGGCCTCTATATAGAATAATGCACTCCCAAAAGACCTCCATATAGTTTAAAGCATCCCATAGGCCTCCATATAGTATAATGCATTCCATAGTACTCCATATAGTGTAATGCACTCCCCATAGACCTTCATAGTGTAATTCACACCCCATAGGTCTCTATACAGTATAATGCACTCTCCATAGGCTTCCATATGGTGTAATGCACTCGCCATAGGCCTCCATATAGTATAATGCATTCCACATAGGCCCCCTATATAGTATAATGCACTCCACATAGGCCTCTATGTAGTATAATGCACTCTCCATAGGTCTCTATACTGTATAAAGAACTCCCCATAGGCATGCCTATAGTATAATGCACTCCCCATAGGCCTCCATATAGTATAATGCACGCCCCAAAGGCCTCTATATAGTATAATGCACTTTCCATAAGCCTTCATACAGTATAATGCACTCCCCATAAAAAAATACAATATTCACCAGACACCTCTCCTCCCCAATTCCTCTACACTATGCTACTGAGAAAAAGCTAAACAGATCCAATTGTTTCTCATGGCTGAAAATTTTTCCACGGAAATTTTAAAATCCCCAAAAATAATCATAGGTGGGCAAAGTTGAAAAAAATCATCAGCAGTTGGATTGGACAATGTAAGACTATAGACAAAGGTAATGTTAAATCTCACTTGTCAATTTATTCATATAATTCCAGAAAAAAAAAATTCAGTCTCATTCTTAGAATTTACCCTTAGACTCGATATTTCATAGAATTTTGTATTGCTAGATTATATTAATGCTGAACTCGGCAACATTTTCAAAATTCCAGATGTCTGTGAATAATGCAGAAAAGCTTGTTCTGGGTGCTTTTTTACCTACCAGCAGCCATGACTCAGGGTTTCTATATCCACAGATGGAGTGCGTAGATAGCTACGACAGAGAAAGATTCTGCAAAAAGGCTGTGAGAGGAAAGGTCTAGAATTGTAAAATGATTTTAAGAATAGCTAATGAAGTTGTGCTTTTTACTTAGAAAAAAAAAAACTTTTTACAAAGCTCTAAGTATTTTTTCATGGGGTAAGAGGAAACTGTATGTTTACAGTTGTGGCCAAAAGTACTGACACCCCTGCAATTCTGTCAGATAATACTCAGCTTCTTCCTGAAAATGATTGCAAACACAAATTCTTTGGTATTATTATCTTCATTTAATTTGTCTTAAATAAAAAAAACAAAAGAGAATGAAGCAAAAAGCAAAACATTGATCATTTCACACAAAACTCCAAAAATGGGCCAGACAAAAGTATTGGCACCCTCAGCCTAATACTTGGTTGCACAACCTTTAGCCAAAATAACTGCGACCAACCGCTTCCGGTAACCATCAATGAGTTTCTTCCAATGCTCTGCTGGAATTTTAGACCATTCTTCTTTGGCAAACTGCTCCAGGTCCCTGATATTTGAAGGGTGCCTTCTCCAAACTGCCATTTTTAGATCTCTCCACAGGTGTTCTATGGGATTCAGGTCTGGACTCATTGCTGGCCACCTTAGAAGTCTCCAGTGCTTTCTCTCAAACCATTTTCTAGTGCTTTTTGAAGTGTGTTTTGGGTCATTGTCCTGCTGGAAGACCCATGACCTCTGAGGGAGACCCAGCTTTCTCACACTGGGCCCTACATTATGCTGCAAAATTTGTTGGTAGTCTTCAGACTTCATAATGCCATGCACATGGTCAAGCAGTCCAGTGCCAGAGGCAGCAAAGCAACCCCAAAACATCAGGGAACCTCCGCCATGTTTGACTGTAGGGACCGTGTTTTTTTCTTTGAATGCCTCTTTTTTTCTCCTGTAATCTCTATGTTGATGCATTTGCCCAAAAAGCTCTACTTTTGTCTCATCTGACCAGAGAACATTCTTCCAAAACGTTTTAGGCTTTTTCAGGTAAGTTTTGGCAAACTCCAGCCTGGCTTTTTTATGTCTCGGGGTAAGTGGTGGGGTCTTCCTGGGTCTCCTACCATACAGTTCCTTTTCATTCAGACGCCGACGGATAGTACAGGTTGACACTGTTGTACCCTCAGACTGCAGGGCAGCTTGATCTTGTTTGGATGTTAATCGAGGTTCTTTATCCAACATCCGCACAATCTTGCGTTGAAATCTCTTGTCAATTTTTCTTTTCCGTCCACATCTAGGGAGGTTAGCCACAGTGCCATGGGCTTTAAACTTCTTGATGACACTGCGCACGGTAGACACAGGAACATTCAGGTCTTTGGAGATGGACTTGTAGCCTTGAGATTGCTCATGCTTCCTCACAATTTGGCTTCTCAAGTCCTCAGACAGTTCTTTGGTCTTCTTTCTTTTCTCCATGCTCAATGTGGTACACACATGGACAGAGAACAGAGGTTGAGTCAACTTTAATCCATGTCAACTGGCGGCAAGTGTGATTTAGTTATTGCCAACACCTGTTAGGTGCCACAGTTACAGGTGCTGTTAATTACACAAATTAGAGAAGCATCACATGATTTTTCGAACAGTGCCAATACTTTTGTCCACCCTCTTTTTTATGTTTGGTGTGGAATTATATCCCATTTGGCTTTAGGACAATTATTTTTGTGTTTTTTCATTTAAGACAAATTAAATGAAGATAATAATAACAAAGAATTTGTGTTTGCAATCATTTTCAGGAAGAAACTGAGTATTATCTGACAGAATTGCAGGGGTGTCAATACTTTTTGCCACAACTGTATGTTGTTGGTTGCATATCAATTTAATTTAAAGGGGATTTGTCCTTAGCTTTAACTACAGTATGTACTTTTTCTACATGGTGTGAGTGCCATTGTTCTCCTGAATCCGGCGTTGTTCTTCTTTTATTCCTGCGTGTCTCCATTCCTAAGTTACGGCCCTCTAATCCTTGCATACAAAAATCTAGTCTTGTTAGCCAACTGGGCATGGTTGATGGCCATGCCCATTTTATTAAGACTACATTTACATACAGGAAAGAATGGGTCATGTCTGAGGAATAGGGAGGCACAGGAAGAAAAGAAAAACATCACCGGATTAAGGAGAACAGTGACATTTGTACCAGGTAAAAATATCTAAATATTTATGGCAAATGACAGATGCCCTTCAAAGGGGTTATAAACAAAATCAACTACTTTTTGGGTTGCTGTTTTTTTTTTTTTCAAACACAGCGCTACTGTTGTACATGGGCTTCGTCTGGTGTTTCACCTTTGGTAAAAGATACTATAACGTGAATAGCAGGTCAAAGACATTCAATTTAGTGGGTTGGATAGATGAAAAACGACCGATTCAGAAGTCTCAGCCATGGTAGAACGTATCACAGAGGCACACCATGCAGTTACCCTGGTAATGTATATCACAAAAGTGAATACACCCCTCATATGTTTGTAAATATTTTATATCTTTTTCTGGGACAACACTGAAGATCTGATACTATGATACAACGTAAAGTAGTCAGTGTGCATCTTGTATAACAGTGTAAATTTGGTGTGCCCTCTAAATAACTCAACACACAGCCATTATTGTCTAAACCACTTACTACAAAAGTGAGAACACTCCTAAGTGGAAATACCCAAATTGTGCCCAAAGTGTCAATATTTTGCGTTGCCACCATTATTTTCAAACACTGCCTTAAATTTCTTGGACATGGAGGTCACTGGAGATTCACAGGTGGCCACTGGAATCTTCTTCCACTCCTCTGTAGGAATTGCAGGAACGCTGGATGCAGTAACGGATCGTAGGCAGAGCAAGGGTTAACAGGGGGGATTAATTCTACAGCAGATACTCCACGCAGGGAGAAATAGCAAGGAAGTTTCCTTAATATGACAAGTTGTGATTTTGAACACAGAAACAAAACTGGTAATTAAAACAATATGTTCAGGGGTAATAGACTTATCAATCTGGCGAAATCAGCAGCAAATCTTCTGAGGGTAAATGGCAGCGGCAAGACTGTGGCGTGGAGGGGTTCTCACGTAGTCCTAGAGAAGATGGGTCCTGGAAGGCATAGAAGTGGTGAAGACAACGTCTCTGTCCCGTACAGGGGTTTTCTCTATGTGGCGGTTGTATGCAGACTGATCAGGGCAAAGTTCAAAACAAGTAACCCACCTCTCCGGTTGGTATGGGTGCCCCATCCACAGACCCTATGACTAACGGTCAGCGGTGTCAGCAGTGTCAGCGGTGTCGGTACAAGACTCTGATGACAATCTCTGGCAATGGCACGATGGCCTCTAAGACTTAGGCCTGCTCTCTCAAGATACCCCAGGGTGGAAGCGCTGACACTGACCTCCTGCGTGCTGCACGTTCCTGCCAAAACTCCCTGGTCCCCACTGTTGGCGGCGGGCGAAGATGATCTGCTTGGAGCTGGTGCTCCCGGCCGGAGCACTACTCTCTGTGGCTGCTTCAAGACCCGGCTCGGCTCTGTGTGCATGGCTCTACACGGCTCTGTTCTGCATGGCTCTGCACGGCTCGCTCTATATCTCTCTGGATTACTGCTGGGCACACTGCTTCCCTCAGCACAGAAGTCCCTGCCCCTCTGATCACCTGAAGCCCGGCTTGTCGCAGCGCTGGTACTCTGTGTCAGGATCGGGAGCAGAACGCACTGCTTACCTGCCTGCGCACTGCTCTGGCGCCAAGCTGACCTCCTTCGCGCACTTTCTCCTTTTCCTCTTCTGCCCTCCTGCCCCTCCTCTCTAAAGCTTCCCCCAGGCAACAGGGGATGGTCCACCTCACTCAGGCTTTCCCCCGTAAACAGTGGATGTAGCTTCTCTAGTTCTGGACCCAGCATGCAGGTAACCGCTGCCTCGTAGATCCCCTTACACTTCTATGACCACATAATGGAGCTGGTGGATGTTAGAGACCTTGCGCTCCTCCACCTTCCGTTTGAGGATGCCACACAGATACTCAATAGGGTTTAGAAATCCAAATATTCCAGCACATCTTCTTACTTAAAAATAGAAACTTTATTGAGAAATCTTCATTAAAAATCCAAAACATAAGACTCTGTTGAGTCGAAACGCGTAAATGCCTGTCTTCACCATGGTTTTTTAACCTGTATCCTGGTTTGGGATTTTTAATGAAGATTTCTCAATACAGTTTCTATTTTTAAGTAAGAAGATTTGGATTTTTGTACTTATGTCAGCTTGTGACATTTCTTAGCACCTTCATCAAAGAACTGCCTCCAACGTGACAAGTAAAAAAAGGTGAGCTGAATATATTTGTTTTTCAATAGGGTTTAGGTCTGGAGACATGCTTGGCCAGTCCAGCACCTTTAACCTCAGTTTCTTTAGCAAGGCAGTGGTCGTCTTGGAGGTGTGTTTGGTGTCACAATCATGTTGGAAAACTGCCCTGCGCCCCAGTTTCTGAATGGAGGGGGATCATGCTCTGCTTCATTATGACACAGAACATGCTGGCATTCATGGTTTCCTCAATGAACTGTAGCTCCTCACAGCCGGCAGCATTCATGCAGCTCCAAACCATGACACTTCCACCACCATGCTTGACTGTAGGGATGACACACTTTTCTTTGAACTCCTCACCTGGTTGCTACCAAACATGCTTGACACCATCTGAACCAAAAAAGTTTATCTAGGTCTCATCAGACAACAAGACATGGTTCCAGTATGTCATGTCCTTAGTCTGATTGTCTTCACAGTGTTTGGGGGCTGTCTTGTGCTGTCTTTAGAAGAAGCTTCCTTCTGGAGTGGCAGCCATGCAGAACCATTTGATGCAGTGTGTGGCATATGGTCTGAGGACTGACAGGCTGACCCACCACCCCTGGGATCTGTGCAGCCTTGCTGGCCATACTCATATATCTATTTTGAAAAGACGACCTCTGGATATAACGCTGGGCACGGGCACTCAACTTATTCATTCCATGATGAGGCCTGTTCCGAGTGGAACCTGGCTTGTTAAACCACTATCTGGTCTTGGCCACCGTGCTGCAGCTCAATGTCAGGGTGTTGGCAATCTTCTTATAGCCTCATCCATCTTTATGTAGAGCAACAATTCTTTTTTTCCAGATCTTTTGTCATGAGGAGCCATGTTGAACTTCCAGTGACCAGTGTGAGAGTGATAACACCAAGTTTTCCACACCTGCTTCTCATTCACACCTGAGACCTTGTAACACTACTGAGTCACATGACATCGGGGAGGGATAATGGCTAATCCGGCCATTTTCACTTAAGCGTGTACTCACTTTTGTTGCCAACAGTTTAGACATTAATGGCTGTGTGTTGAGTTATTTAGAGGGCACCAAATTTACACTGTTATACAAGCTGTACACTGACTACTAAAGTGTCAGATCTTCAGTGTTGTCGCATGAAAAGATATAATAAAAATATTTACAAAAATGTCAGGGGTGTACTCACTGTTGGGCAATACTGTACCTTTAAGAGAATGGATCCAGCTCTAAATTAAATTAAAAACAAAAAAATACCCAAGTTTTTTATAACATATATGAAAATCAGTTCATACATAAGATACATCTTAGAACAATTGCATACTGAATCTCACTGACGGATTGATGGATGTCAAGGTATAGTTGCCAAACCCTAAAAATATGGTTTAACAATTGACTTAAAAAAATTAAATCAGCACCTCCGTGACTCAACAACTGAACGCTATTAGCTACACAAAACTGGAATTTATAGCAGGGCTGCTGTTCGGAAGCCACATGTTTCCAGGCCCATTGCCTGGAGAAAGGATGCATAACCTGTTGCATGACCACAAGGTCTTGACCCTTGACTAATCGACAAATCTAATATGATGAGTTGTCTTTTACTTTTTTTCCTACAGTATATCCAGATGTTTGGAGGAAGTAAAGAATGCTTTCAGCCCACAATGTCTCATCCATAAGAGGCAGTCAAATTGGTCTTATAACTAATAGTGGAAAGGGGCTAGGATAAATTGGCCAAGTAGAGCACATAGTGATCCTCCATTTGGCCCAGAGACCTAAAGTTCAAGATGCAATAGAGGATAGGCCCTAGGAATTGTCTTCTCTTGTGACCAAAAAAATCCAAGTGTGATATTGAAATCACTTCCAAGTCCTCTATAGTGAGATCTCTTTGTTTTGACTAACTTACGAGAGAAGGGTGCTAAAAAAAATGTAAGAGTAATCACGTATTACGGGATAACTAAAAAGTTAAATCATAGTGAAGATGGGTTGCACCCAAGGGATCTCATGTGGTAGGATGACCCTTGCTGGTGGACCCTTTTGTACTCTTTGTGGGAGTTGTTCTGGATCAATGATCATAAGATAATATCTGCCATTGCATCATGCATCAAAAAAGTTTGACTTTGCATAACATTGGCGGTATAACCCGTTTACTCCTTTCTTTTTACCGTAATTGTTTTTTGCTCAATTTTGATTTTATTCACCTAGCTCTTTGAAATTTTTTAGTCCTGAATTCCGCAGGCTGTGAATTCGACTTTCTTTTAGTATTTTCATTTTATGACTGCTTTTAAGTTCTGTCCGAGTTTCAAGTAAGTTCTTAGATTTATATTTCAGAACGGAGCCAAGTGTATGCCTGAGCTTGGCACCACGTAGCTCGAGATTATTCCTCTCGCCTAATCTCAGACCTCTAACTGTGCTGTAGAACATTTTAGTGTGACGTTCGGGACCGGGAGTGACGTCACGACCCGATATTTCAAGCTTAGGAGCTGGTTAATGACTTGGCTGGAGACGTTATTAGCTGCGCAAGCGTCTGCCAAATGTAAGCAGCTGGAGTAGATTTATTAGATGACGGAGAATAAAATGAAACGTGGGAAGGATAAAAAACTCTAGAGGAGCCCAAGTGTAATAGACCAGGGGTCCTCACAAGTCTTCAGGTTGTGGAACATATTGTACTTTATAAAAAAGTTTCTTGAAGAACACACGGGAGAAAAAAATAATAATGTTCCATAATATCTTGCAAAATTTAAGAGCAATGTGTGATCCGATATACAAATTGGGTCTCTGCCCTTCGGCAGAAATCTAGAAACTTCTTGAGCAACCAAACGGAAAAGAAAATGGGTGACGATGGCTGTCATGTTGTGCGGTCCTATCCAAATTTTTGGGGTATGTTTATCACAATACGTACTTAAGAGTAGGTTGGATCTCTTAAGGCACCTATACATATTCGGGCAAAATTGACTCAACCCATCAGATAGCTTCTTGACATATGATGACGATGGAGTGAATGATTGGGTGTGTTGAATTTCTCCACCTGATCCTTCTGTTCACCAGGAAGATAAGCTGCCGCCAGAGCTTTTTGGCAGCGACTTACTCTCCTTTTATATTGAATTCTGAAGGACCGATAATACTCATATATAAGGAGACAGGAAGAGTAGCTGTTGGCCAAAAGTGAAGTCAGTAGCTATTATATCTGTATGGACACCTCTAGGGCCCTGTATACATATATTGTACTAACTAAGGCATAGACTATTTCTTCATGTGGGCAAACCTAATAATATCCCTATATGAATTGGAGCCAAAGGCTATTTGCTCTTGAAAAAAACATCGCCACCTATGTTGGATTTCTTTTTGACTGATTATGTCTTCCGGTTAAGAGCAGAACCGTAAATGTTACTCTTTTCTTTTTCTTTCTTTTCCTTCTCTCTCTCGCCATCATCCTTATATCTAGGACAGCTACAATCGGCTTCTGGTATTAATCTTGAAAGGCAGTATACGATTCGTATGTAGAAATTTTAGAAAATTCCATTACTATTGTCTATATTTTCTCACACGAACACATCAGTGACTACTTTTTCATGCCAGAAAACTGGAACAAAAATATTTTTCTTTTTTTTTCTAGACTGTTTTTGCCACTACTACATTTTTTCCTCCAACAATTGGTGCTGAATCAGTTAATTTCTTACATCCCCTTTATACTAAAATTTTTGCCCACTGAGCCAGTGGGTTAGAGGGATGGAATTCAGAGATTTAAATGACATCACAAGGACATTTTTCCAAGGTCCGTGGGAATTGTTGAGATTTTACTGATTATGAAGCATCTGGCGGAAAGGAAAACCTAAAATAGTCATAGATAAGTTGTCAAAAGCCGTTGAAGCTCCTCTCAAATGTGTCTGTTCTACGATAGCTGGGTGGCCAACATCACCGCATAATTTTCTGTATTTTTCTTTTACTACATGTTTAATAAATCACAAACAATGTTATAATAAACTCTCAAACGCAATAAAAAATGCGTAAATTATTACACTAATTATGAATATATGTTGTAACCATATGCATTTAAAGAGGACTTGTAAGTATATAATTGCTTTTTACCTGGTGTAAATGCCACTGTTCTCCTGAATTCTGTGATGTTTTTCTTTTGTTTCTGTGCCTCTCCGTTCCTGAGATATGACCCCTTCTTCCCTGAATATAAATCTAGTCTTGTTAGCCAAGTGGGAGTGGCCCCCACAAAGAATTGTGGACCACGCCCACCTTGTTTAAAAAACTAGATTTATATGTAGTGAAGAAGTTGCCATATCTCAACAATGGCAAGGGACAAAAGAAAAACCATCACCAGATTCAGGAGAACAGCGGCATTTACACCAAGTAACAAAAAAAAGCCTATTCACAGCTAAGTTCATCTTTAAAGAAGTTCTCCACTTTGGACAATCTTTACTTGTTAGAAAGGTCTATGACAATAGGCGGATCACAAAGTGAACTCCTGCAGTGATCCCTGGCAAAAAGCTGTGATCTGTGTGGATCAGTTAGCATCACGTGTTTATTTTCCCTTCAGCGCCACCACAGGGGAAATGAAGTATTACACAGTGTCTAGTAATATCAATAACTTTTCAGTGTAACACAAGACAGGATGGGTCCTCCAATGCTGCCACCATTGGACTATGTAAGAGACATGTTCTGTGCAGGGATGGATCACACTTCTCTATCTGGTATCTGATGAACGAGTCTGGATTTGGTGAAAGCCAGGAGAATGTTATCCGTCTGACTGCATTGTGCCCGCTGTACAGATGGTGAAGGAAGATAATGCTATGGGCTTTTTGTCAGGGGTCGGCATTGGGCCCTTAGTTCTAGTGAAGGGAAATCTTAATACTTCAGTACAAGACATTGTGGACAACTGTAGCTTCCAGCATTGTGGGAGCAGTTTGGGGAAGACCCTTTCCTGTTCCCCATGACTGTGCCCAGTGCACAAGATCCTCCATAAAGACACGGTAGCAGGATTTTGGTGGAAGAACATGACAGAGTCACCAACACCTATAACAGAGATTGTGAGCCCGGCATCTCAGGGTCTGACCTCACAAATGCTCTTCTTGATGAAGGGGTAAAAATTCCCTACAGACACCTCCAAAATCTTGTAGAAATCCTTCCCAGAAGGGTGGGAGCCGTTATATCTGCGAAAGAGCGACTCCATATTATTGTCTATGGATGTAGCCTGGAAGGTCAGAAAAGTTCCTGAAAATATAATATACCCATACTTTTATCCCTATATTGGAAGCATTAACTCTTGTTTTTCACAGTCCCAATTACCCTTTTTTGGGTCCGAAGGGATGAACTCAGTCAATGCCAGAAAATATTAGGCTGTTCCAAGAGGGTAATTGGGGTTAAATAATATTACTTAAGGAGCGTAAACAGATTTATCCTAGGTGTTTCTGTGATTAATGTTTACCTTATCTAGGAAAGTCTCCCTCTTACATTTCCTAATAGAGCAATTACGAAGATAGATGCTCTAGTAATCTACGGGGCTGGGGGAGAAAGGAGCGCAAACTTTTCATAACACTAAAAATTCCCATCTTGCCGGGTCCTCATAAAAATTAATAGTTGTGGTCACAACTTTGTACATGTGTAACTTATCTGTAAATTTGCAATTTAAGTATTTCCCAGGGGTGAAACTATAGTGTATGCAGAGCCTGTGGTCACACCTAGTCCTATGATCCTTAGGAGTCAGTAGTGTAGCTACCAGGGGGGCAGAGGGTGCGCTCGCCCTGGGCTCAGAGGGGCCCACCGGGAGCTACGGTCACTGCCAACTATATTGGCGTGCTCTGCGGTATAGCAGGGAGACATGATTTCCCTGCACTACTGCTATGTTCTGTAGACCGCAGGTCGTTTTAAGAACAGAAGGTGATGCACCGGCATAAGCTCAGGAGTTCAGAGTGAAGTTATCACGCCATGACTCTGATGTCCTGTGAGTGTGAGGACAGTAGGATGGTCTGACCTCGCTTTGCAGGATGGACTCATCAGGATCCTGGATTAGGTGAGTATAGGATTTTTTTTTTAATTTAAAACATGTGGTGGGATTGTGAGGGGGCATCATAAAGTGTGGTGGTCCCTTATACAATGTGTAGGCTACTATGGAAAGCCCCCTTATACAGTTTGGAAGCTAATTGGGGGGCTATTATACAGCATGGGAACTTATGTGGGGCCATTATACAGTGTGTGAGTTAATATGGGGCCATTATATAGCATGAGAGCTAATGCAGGGGCCATTTTACAGCGTGGGAGCAAATATGGGGCCATTATACAGTTTGAAGGGTACTGTGGGGGCCTTTATACAGTGTGGGAGCTCCTCTGGGGGCTTTCATAAACTGTGTGTGCCATTATACAATGTGCGGACTACTGTGGGGGCCTTTATACAGTGTGTTGGCTACTGTGGGGACCATTAAATAGTGTGGAGGCTACCGTGTGGGCACAAAGGAGCCATTTTACTATGTAAGGGGCACACTGGTGGCATTACTATGTGGGGCGGTAAGAGGAGCCATTATTATACTACATAGGAGGTGCAGTGGTAGGGACACATACGGGAGCAGCGGCTCAGTATTGGGGTATCGGCAGGAAGAGGGGTTTGTGCAGGTTGGGGATAGATGAGGACGAGGCTGGAAATGTGAGAAGTCAGATGTGTCCCCCCATCCCATTACTATAAATGTGTGGCCCCTGAGCAGGTATCTTCTATACATATTGACTGATTGCTACAAGAAAACTGTATGATTTGGGACGAGAGAAGGATGTTGGAATCAAGGGCAAGTTACTACTAATCTGGCACCGGAATTATTATTGTTCCACGCAGGATAAGCCGACCTTCTGGACCAACTCGGCCCAAAAAGAAAAAATATATGGGGAGGTGATAAAAGCCTGATTGTCATGTTTTAAACCATTTTTTTTTTTTTTTTAAATAGAAGTTTCAGGAGTACCCCGGGAACATTTTTTTAAAATTATTTATTATTATTCTAATACATTTTCATAAAATTCTGCAGACACTCCGCTCATTATCTCCAGAACTGGATTTATTCTTTTTGTCGCTCACTTTTCCCAGGGATATTAAAAAAAAAAGAAACAGATTAACATCATTAAATGAGCCATTAAAATCACTGATTGTGACATTGTGGTGCCACTGTCTCCTAATTCCCCCCTTTGTGCTCTCGGAGAATAAATAGCGGGGGCTTTCCTTCTATTGCATTTAGGAGAAAATTTGTTAAAATGTCAATAGATACATAAATCATTCTCGATCGATCAAAGATCTGTGTGTTCATCCCAGAATGTTAGGACTAAAGGTGGAAAAGGCAAAAAAAAAAATCAATATTTGTGACGGTGCAGCTACTAGCACACCTCAGCTGCTGCAGAACATCATAATACACCTCAGCTGCTACAGAACCTCATAATACACCTCAGCTGCATCAGAACATCATAATACACCTGCTTCAGAACCTCATAATACACCTCAGCTGCTGCAGAACATCATAATACATCTCAGCTGCTGCAGAACCTCACAATACACCTCAGCTGCTACAGAACCTCATAATACACCTCAGCTGCTACAGAACCTCATAATACACCTCAGCTGCATCAGAACATCATAATACACCTCACCTGCTTCAGAACCTCATAATACACCTCAGCTGCTGCATAACATCATAATACATCTCAGCTGCTGCAGAACCTCACAATACACCTCAGCTGCTGCAGAACATCATAATACACCTCAGCTGCTGCAGAACATCATAATATACCTAAGCTGCTGCAGAACCTCATAATTCACCTCAGCTGCTGCAGAACCTCATAATACACCTCAGCTGCTGCAGAACCTCATAATACACCTCAGCTGCTGCAGAACCTCATAATACACCTCAGCTGCTGCAGAACTTCATATTACACCTCAGCTGCTGCAGGACCTCATAATACACCTCAGCTGCTGCAGGACCTCATAATACACCTCAGCTGCTGCAGAACATCATAATACACCTCAGCTGCTGCAGAACATCACAGTACACCTCAGTTGCTGCAGAACCTCATAATACACCTCAGCTGCTGCAGAACATCATAATACACCTCAGCTGCTGCAGAACATCATAATACACCTCAGCTGCTGCAGAACATCACAGTACACCTCAGTTGCTGCAGAACCTCATAATACACCTCAGCTGCTGCAGAACATCATAATACACCTCAGCTGCTGCAGGACATCACAATACACCTCAGCTGCTGCAGGACATCACAATACACCTCAGCTGCTGCAGAACATCATAATACACCTCAGCTGCTGCAGGACATCACAATACACCTCAGCTGCTGCAGAACCTCATAACACACCTCAGCTGCTGAAGAACCTCATAATATACCTCACCTGGATCCCACACAAGGTAAAAGTCCAAATTAACAAAAAAAAAATCAAATAAATGTTTCATTAAATTGGTGCGGGAGGGAATCACAACTAAAATATTACTTATGGCTGACAATCCTTACACTGAGCCTATAGGCTAGAAATGAGGGAGAAGCGCTCCCCCTAGTGGCCAAAGCTGGAAATTTCTCCAGCACAGCAGCTCTGGCAGCAAGAACTGCAGGAGTGAGCTTTCTTTCAATCCACAGCAATGGCTAGTAATAAATATATATATGGTACTTAAAAAAAAAAAATCATAGGAGAGGAGGATTAACATAACAATCACAGATTTGATTCTTCTTCATCAGAGGGAGAAATAGGCGTGTGGCCCTTTAATATATGACCCTATGACAGACATGAAGGGCTTGTGACCTTCCTCGGTGGCCACATTCTATAACATTAGATGTAATCCCCGCAGCCCGCACTGCACGCTCTATAAAGCCTCTTTTATGACTCTGGTTACATAAACACAAAGAATTCACTTTAATGTTCTCAGTTTATCGCTGAAATATTTCACAGTCATAAAAATAAAAAAAAAAGACTTGTAGGAATGGAAAGTAATGCAGCAGCCGTCAGGATGGATGGATGGGTAAAAGAAAAAAAGAAGGAACCTGAAAAATAAATAGAAAGAAAAAAATGGAGGCAGCCAGCGCTCCAAAGAAAAAGTGCAGATTATAAGACTTTAATGGCCCAGGTTGAAACATTTCGGGTTCATAGTGTTAAAATTAAAAAATGTCAGTACTCCCATTTCAAAAAGGTGTAAAATAAGCCATCACTGGACACACTGAAGTCATGACTCAACAAGACGTAGTCGTTAGCTTGACCCTAAGGCTGGAGTCACACTAACCTGCGCAAAATACGGTCAGTATTTTACATGCGTAATACGGATGACAGACCCCTAAACAGTGCTCCGTATGTCATCCGTAATCAAGGTGTGGTCGCGTATTTTGCGCATGTCAGCATCCGTATGTAATCCGTATGGCATCCGTATGGTGAGATTTTCTTGCAGGCTTGCAAAATGGACATATAATGGAGCCCTATGACAGGGTTTATAACAGAAACCAAAGAATAGATATAGACACATAGAATGCATATATATATATACATATTCGTATTCTATGTGTCTATATCTATTCTTTCATTTCTTTATTAAACCTGTCAGTGTGAGTTTACTGTATAGCGCACTGAATTGCCGGCTTTGCTAAAAGACACCGGGTGCGTATTTCTCGCAAGTCACACGTGTGGTCCGTGTGTAATCCGTATTTTTTGTGCACCCATAGACTTGCATTGGCGTACTACGGGCGTAGTACGCTGACAATCGCAGCATGCTGCGAGTGGCACGGAGCGTAGGATACGGAGGAGAAATATACGCCTGGTGCGAGTGACCCCATAGAGAATCATTGGTCCGTGTCTAATGCGGGCTTTTTGCGCCTCTCACTCTCCCGTATTCCTCGCCAGTGTGACCCCGGCCTAAGGCTATGTTCACACGTTGCTTTTTTTCTGCGTTTTTTTATGCAGATTAAAATTTGCTTTTACAGTAATAGAAAAAGCTCAGGGAGACCGGAAATTTCCTGCACATAAATTGTTTTGTTTGTTTTTTTCCTGGCAGATTTTGAAAAATGCTCCGTTTTTGCAATCTGCAACATGTCCCTTCTTTCAGCGTTTTATCACCCATAGGAAGCAATGAGTAAGCATAAAAAAAGCAGCAAAAAACGCAGGTATCTGGTATTGCTGCGTTTTTTGGAAGCAGAAAACTCTGGAACGACAGGCACAAAACTGTATCAGCATGTAAAACTCAGCAAAAACCAAGCAAAAAAGCAGCAAAAAAGCAGCAAAAAAGCAGCAAAAACACCGCAAAACCTGCTTTTTCATGGCAGCTTCTTTACTACCATGATTTCAGAAAAAAACACAGGTTGCGTTCCCACATTTTTTTTTTGCTGTGACAAAAAGTGCAGCGTCTTATTATTCCGGGAAAGTGGATGGGATTTATAGTAATCTGCTTTATATTAATTCTTCAATTTCATTTTTTTTTTTTTACTCAGTGCAAGTTGACCTGCGGTGCGCGTTT
This sequence comes from Dendrobates tinctorius, assembly GCF_039654945.1. NCBI lineage: Eukaryota > Metazoa > Chordata > Amphibia > Anura > Dendrobatidae > Dendrobates > Dendrobates tinctorius. The sequence continues at coordinate 10,719,555 of NW_027361688.1, forward strand.
GGAATTCGCAACATGTCAATTTCTCTTTAAGGTATGCCCCTTACATGCACATAAAGGGAAAATCCATAGGTAAAAAAAAAAAATGCACGTGTTTACTGAGAAAACATACAATATATATATGTATATATCTCTATCTATATATAGATACAAATATATCTATATGTTATATATTTCCTCAGCAAAGACATTGTACATTTTCATATATATAGTATGACTCTGTAAATACATATATGTTTGGTATATACACAAAGACACATGTCCCATTCATACATTATAATAAATATATATATATATATATATATATATATATACACACATACAAATATTATACATAAGATTGTGCTCTGCAGACAGGAAAAAAATGTACTTTTATATGTATTATAAACTCAGAAAAACATGCAATTTGCTCACAATGTTCTAACTATCTATAATAGATAGATAAATAGATAAGATAGATACATAAATAGATAATAATAGATAGATACATAGATAGATAATAGATTGATAGATAGATAAATAATAGATACATAGATGATAGATAGATAGAGATAGATAGATAATAGATAGAGATAGATAATAGATTAATAGACAGATAATAGATTAATAGCTAGATAATAGATAGATAAATGATAGATAATAGATAGGAGTACTATAGTCACACACACATCTACAGTATTTCAAACACATTATCTATAAATGTTTCACATAACAGTATACACACGTATATACAGACTACAATGAATCCATGTGAAATACCCACGTGGCATAATACAATGTCAGGCACACAGGACATATGTGGACTCTAAACATTGTAGAACTGGTATTAGTAATTGTATCAAATATTTATTAGACACAGACAAGAGAGACAGGGAAAAAGGTGATAATGATATAACCGCCATCATCCTGACATTACTGATGAATACTAACATTAGTCCATAGACCAGGAGGGCGGACATGGAGTCACCTTCATTTGTAAGACACACAGATGTGATGAAATTGGTACTGGGGGAAAAAAAATCTAATTTTCTACAAGTATTTTCTTTTTTCTTTCTCATCAGAGGACAATTATATAGCAAACAAACTTATTTACTAATATTATAAGTTACGGTAGTTACAGAATACAAAAAGGGGGCAGCAGATTTCTCAATATATATCAGTAAGTATCTAATTTGTTTTTCTTCTTCTGAATAAATAATTCTGATTATATCTATAATCTGTCTCATATATATCCATAAATTTAAAATGTACTTATCAAGCCACTCACCTCATCTCTACATACATATTATCAATCTAAGTAATATATACCTTTATAGCCAGACATCTCTTATCTACAGTATCTATCTATAAATCTCCCATCTAATGTAGCTAGATAGATATATAGATAATAGAAGTAGTGATAATATATCACTATGTAAATGAATTAAATATATGTTGAAAGAATTTTTTTAGAGAGCTAGCCAGCTAGATACAAAGATAGATGATAGATAGCTAGATAATAATAATAATCTTTATTTTCATATAGCGCTAACATATTCCGCAGCGCTTTACAGTTTGCACACATTATCATCACTGTCCCCAATCACTGTCCCCAATCTAAATCTAAATCTAAATTCCCTATCAGTATGTCTTTAGAATGTGGGAGGAAACCGGAGTGCCCGAAGGAAACCCACACAAATACGGGGAGAACATACAAACTCCTTGCAGATGTTGTCCTTGGTGGGATTTGAACCCAGTGGCTAACCAGTGAGCCACCGTGCCGCCCCACGGCACAGCTAGATAGATAGATAGATAGATAGTATAATATGAGTAGTCGGGAGACCTCAGGTTACTAATTAGCAGAAGTACCTTTATAAACTGCACTTTCTCTTTTTTTTTCTGCTCCTCATTAATGAGCCTGTAATGTATAGGAATTAGTTCATGTGGCCACAATATATCATTGTCACTGCATTATGATCAAAGGGACCTGAACTTTAGCAACAACTAATTAGTGATATAATATAAAGAGGCCTCATGTAAATAGACTCATTAATTACAGCTAAACCCTGGGACAATGGAGATTGTGTGCAGCCCCGGCGTCCTCCCAATACACTGCGGCTGTACATTATACAACACATGGGGAGCACAAGAAATACAGAGATGACATGAGCTGTGATCACTGCTGACCTGTGCGACTCAGAACAAGTGACAGTCAGTGACAGGGAGCAGAAGAAATCACCTTATATATGTGGAATAGAACATATAATAATATACAGCACACACTGAATGATCACTATATACTATTAATAATTATCTATCATCTACCTATTGTCTATCATCTATCTATTATCTTTCCAATATCTATTATCTATCTATTGTCTATCATCTATATATATATATAACATCTATTATATTATATAATGTAAAGTGCTGCAGAATATGTTGGCGCTATAGAAATAAAATTATTATTATTATTTTTATATATTATCTATTATCTATCTAAAATCTATTATCTATCTACTATTATCTATTTATCCTTCTATCTATATCTATCTAAACTTAATATTGATCTACATATCTATACTACATAATATCTAACCACAAATGTATCCATCTGCACACAATATACAAGTATTTGTCTATTTATCTCACATCTGTATGTAAATAGTATCTATCAATCAATTAGAACCGACAAAGGAAATAAGATGTCAGGGCTCTTCCATCCATAAAATTAAATGTATCTTCTTTATATCTGTAATATCTATCCATATATCTAGACATGGACATACAATGCTGACAGCTCAGCCTGGTTGCTGGTTTGTGGCTCCTTTCTCTGGACTGGGGGCAGCAGAGTCTTTATGACTTTTCTTGTTGCAGACTCACAAGTTCCTAAACTGCAGCAAGTACAGTTCTACTTCCACAAAGAGGAGAGAAACATATTATAAATGTGGATCTATAAGAGCTGAGGAGAAACCAAGAACCGAGACACTGAGCAAGGTAAGGCCAGATGGTGTATACAGTATATACAGTGCGAGTGCAGTGCAGCCTGGGAGGTGAAGGAAGGAGATGACCCTGTTATCCAGTAACCAGAGCTCTCTGCAGGCAGGAGAAGCCACAGATACAGACAGCAGCTGGGCACTGGGTAACATGTAATAATGTGTACAGTGCACTGTATGGTGATGTCCTGCATGACCACCTGCAGTGCCTGCCACTCCCAGTATATACCATCATGCAATGCATGTACAATCCCAGTATATACCCTGGTGCACTGCATGTACAATCCCAGTATATACCATGCTGCACTGCATGTACAATCCCAGTATATACCCTGGTGCACTGCATGTACAATCCCAGTATATACCCTGGTGCACTGCATGTACAATCCCAGTATATACCATAGTACACTGCATGTACAATCCATGCACAATCCCAGTATATACCTTGGTGCACTGCATGTACAATCCCAATATATACCATAGTACACTGCATGTACAATCCATGCACAATCCAAGTATATACCATACAGCACTGCTTGTACATTCCCAGTATATTCCATGGTCATGTACAATCCTAGTATATATTATGGTGCACTGCATGTACAATTCAAGTATATACCATACTGCACTGCATGTACAATCTTACATAGTGCACTGCATGTACAATCCCAGTATATACCACAGTGCACTGCATGTACAATCCCAGTATATACCACAGTGCACTGCATGTACAATCTCACAAAGTGCACTACATGTACAATCTCAGCATATACCATGGTGCACTGCATGTACAATCTCAGCATATACCATGGTGCACTGCATGTACAATCCCAGTATATACCATAGTGCACTGCATGTACAATCTCAGCATATACATACCATGGTGCACTGCATGTAAAATCCCAGTATATACAGTACCATACTGCACTACATGTACAATCCCAGTATATACCATACTGCACTACATGTACAATCCCAGTATATACCATACTGCACTACATGTACAATCCCAGTATATACCATACTGCACTACATGTACAATCCCAGTATATACCATACTGCACTACATGTACAATCCCAGTATATACCATACTGCACTATATGTACAATCCCAGTATATACCATACTGCACTACATGTGCAATCCCAGTATATACCATACTGCACTGCATGTGCAATTCCAGTATATACCATACTGCACTACATGATGATTCCCAGTATATACCACCCTGAATTACATGATGATTCCCAGTATGTACTGTACCACCCTGTATCGCATGGCATGTTATTTTTCTGCTCCTTGTTTGCATACACATGGAATTTTTAATTGCTTTCAAAAAATCTATAATTCTTGATTATATTTTTTATAACAAACAAAAGCTGGAATTTGTCTTTTTTTTTTTTTTTGCATAACATTGCACTTCATGGCCATTCCCAGTATATTTAACCTTACACTGCAGCCTCAATATCCAGGATTAGTTATTCCTAATACGCACAATCCTACAGGTCAATCCAAGTATATACAGTGCTGCACGGTCATTCCTAGTATATACAGTGCTGAACTGCATGGTCAGTCCTAGTATATACATGCTGCACTGCATGGTCATTCCTAGTATATACATGCTGCCCTGCATGGTCATTCCTAGTATATACATGCTGCACTGCGTGGTCATTACTAGTATATACAGTGCTGCACTGCGTGGTCATTCCTACTATATACAGTGCTGCACGGCAAGGTAATTCTTAGTATATACACTGCTGCACAGCATGGTAATTCCTAGTATATGCAGTGCTGCACTGCATGTTCATTCCTAGTATATGCAGTGCTGCACTGCATATCCATTCCTAGTATATACACTGCATGGTCATTCCTAGTGTATACAGAGCTGCACTGCATGGTCATTCCAAGTATATACACTGCTTCACTGCATTGTCATTCCTTGTATATACACCGCTGCACTACATGGTCATTCATAGTAAACACACTACTGCACTGCATGGTTATTCATAGTATACACTGCATGGTCATACCCAATATATACAGTTCTGCACTGCATGGTCATTTCCAGCATATACAGTGCTGCACTGCATGGTCATTCCTAGTATATACATGCTTCACTGCATAGCAATTACTAGTATATACACACTGATGAACTGCATGGTCATTCCTAGGATATATACGGCTGCACTTCATGATTATTCCTAGTATTTACATAGTGCTGAACTGCATGGTCATTTGTAGTATATATACGGCTGCACTGCAAGGTTATTCCTAGTATATACACCCCTGCACTCCATGGTCACTCCTAGTATATACACCACTGCACTCCATGGTCATTCCTAGTATATATACGGCTGCACTGCATGGTCATTCCTAGTATATACAGTGCTGCACTACATGGTCATTCCTAGTATATACACGGCTGCACTCCATGGTAATTTCTAGTATATACAGTGCTGCACTGCATGGTCATTCCTAGTATATACAGTGCTCCACTCCATGAACAGTCCTAGTATAAACACAGTATTGCACTGCATGGCCATTCCTAGTATATACAGTGCTGCACTGCATGGTCATTCCTAGTATATACACAGCAGCACCCCATGGTCATTCCTAGTATATATACGGCTGCACTGCATGGTAATTCCTAGTATATACAGTGCTGCACTACATGGTCATTCCTAGTATATACACGGCTGCACTCCATGGTAATTTCTAGTATATACAGTGCTGCACTGCATGGTCATTCCTAGTATATACAGTGCTGCAAGGCATGAACAGTCCTAGTATAAACACAGTATTGCACTGCATGGCCATTCCTAGTATATACAGTGCTGCACTGCATGGTCATTCCTAGTATATACACAGCAGCACCCCATGGTCATTCCTAGTATATACAGTGTTGCATTGCATGGGTATTCCTAGTATATACAGTGCTGCACTGCATGGTCATTCCTAGTATAAATACAGTGTTGCACTGCATGGCCATTCTTAGTATATACAGTGCTGCACTGTATGGTCATTCCTAGTATATATAGTGCTGCACTGCATGAGCATTCCTAGTATATACAGTGTTGCACTGCATGGGTATTCCTAGTATATACAGTGTTGCACTGCATGGTCATTCCTAGTATATACACAGCAGCACTCCATGGTCATTCCTAGTATATATAGTGCTACACTGCATTGTCATTTCTAGTATATACAGTGATGCACTGCATAGTCATTCCTAGTATATACAGTGATGCACTGCATAGTCATTCCCAGTATATACAGTGTTGCACTGCATGGTCCGTCCTAGTATATACAGTGCTGCACTGTATTGTCATTCCTAGTATATACAGTGCTGCACTGCATGAGCATTCCTAGTATATACATATGGCCGCATGCAGGGGTGGATTAAGGGTAGCCAGGGCCCGGGGCAGTTCAGACTCTGTGGGCCCCCCTCGTCACGAATCGTAGAGCCACACTCTACATAGAGAATAATGGGGCCTCCAGCACCGACCTCCACCCGCAGAGCCTCACTCCACATAGAGAATAATGGAGCCTCCAGCACCGACCTCCACCCGCAGAGCCGCACTCCACATAGAGAATAATGGAGCCTCCAGCACCGACCTCCACCCGCAGAGCCGCACTCCACATAGAGAATAATGGGGCCTCCGGCACCGACCTCCACCCGCAGAGCCGCACTCCACATAGAGAATAATGGGGCCTCCGGCACTGACCTCCACCCGCAGAGCTCCACTCCACATAGAGAATAATGGGGCCTCCAGCACCGACCTCCACCCGCAGAGCCGCACTCCACATAGAGAATAATGGGGCCTCCAGCACCGACCTCCACCCGCAGAGCCACACTCCACATAGAGCATAATGGGGCCTCCAGCACCTACCTCCACCCGCAGAGCCGCACTCCACATAGAGAATAATGGAGCCTCCAGCACCGACCTCCACCCGCAGAGCCACACTCCACATAGAGAATAATGGAGCCTCCAGCACCGACCTCCACCCGCAGAGCCGCACTCCACATAGAGAATAATGGAGCCTCCAGCACCGACCTCCACCCGCAGAGCCGCACTCCACATAGAGAATAATGGAGCCTCCAGCACCTACCTCCACCCGCAGAGCCACACTCCACATAGAGAATAATGGAGCCTCCAGCACCGACCTCCACCCGCAGAGCCGCACTCCACATAGAGAATAATGGGGCCTCCAGCACTGACCTCCACCCGCAGAGCCACACTCCACATAGAGAATAATGGGGCCTCCAGCACCGACCTCCACCCGCAGAGCCGCACTCCACATAGAGAATAATGGGGCCTCCAGCACCGACCTCCACCCGCAGAGCCGCACTCCACATAGAAAATAATGGGGCCTCCAGCACCGACCTCCACCCGCAGAGCCGCACTCCACATAGAGAATAATGGAGCCTCCAGCACCGACCTCCACCCGCAGAGCCGCACTCCACATAGAGAATAATGGAGCCTCCAGCACCGACCTCCACCCGCAGAGCCACACTCCACATAGAGAATAATGGAGCCTCCAGCACCGACCTCCACCCGCAGAGCCGCACTCAACATAGAGAATAATGGGGCCTCCAGCACCGACCTCCACCCGCAGAGCCGCACTCCACATAGAAAATAATGGGGCCTCCAGCACCGACCTCCACCCGCAGAGCCGCACTCCACATAGAGAATAATGGAGCCTCCAGCACCGACCTCCACCCGCAGAGCCGCACTCCACATAGAGAATAATGGAGCCTCCAGCACCGACCTCCACCCGCAGAGCCACACTCCACATAGAGAATAATGGAGCCTCCAGCACCGACCTCCACCCGCAGAGCCACACTCCACATACATGGCTGCTCTCAGTGCTCTGTGCTGTGCGCACAGGACCTGTGATGAGGTCACAGGAGGGGAGGAGACAGGGGTCACATGATCGGGGGCCCTGACACCTTACCTCCTGTGATCTCATCACAAGCCTTTGCACGCTACCAGCAGCATCAGCGTTCACGCTACTTGTAGATGCTGCTGGTAGCAGAGCCCATAATGCCGCCCCCACGGTCACTCACTTTTAGGTGGGGAGAAGATGGAGTGCCATTGCAGCAGCCAGCAGGAATGTGGTGGGGGCCCCCTTAGAAGCTCTTGTGGTGGGGGCCCCGGGGCTGAAGCCCCGCCTGCCCTGCCTTTAATCCGGCCCTGCGCGGTGGCGGATTATAATGGTGCAATTTACTGGCCTGGGCTGTGGGCCCCTTAACCCCACTGGGCCCGGGGCAACTGCCCAAATTGACCTCATTATAATCCGCCACTGGCCGCATGGTCATTCCTAGTATAAATACAGTGTTGCACTGCATGGCCATTCCTAGTATTTACAGTGCTGCACTGCATGGTCATTCCTAGTATATATAGTGCTGCACTGCATGAGCATTCCTAGCATTCCTAGTATATGATTCCATGATTAAGCCCTTTCAGGGTAAAACGCGTAGGAAATTACTCCCCTCCATATGCCTCTTTATGTCGTTTTTACCTGATGGTATGAAGATTTTATATTCTCAATAAAGCAATTATTATTTTATCTCCTGGAGACGCTGGAAAAATCCTTCTTTATGTTGTGCATGCACTATACACCCGGGTCAGGGTGTTTCCGTGCGTCGGAGGTGTGATCAGGAGTGAACAGGGGTGAGCTGAATACTTCTTGTTTGGATATGTATGATGGGTATATGGGCACAGGACTATGGGATGGAGGATAATTATAATTTGTTATAACTAACCACAGTTAGTTACTATGCCCGGGCAGCGCCGGGCTCTTCAGCTAATTATATATATATATATATATATATATATACACACACATATATACATACATGGCTGCACTGCATGGTTACTCCTAGTAAATACAGTGCTGCACTGCATGAGCATTATATAATCCATCCATCCCTAGAATGCATACTATAATGCATAATCAGCACTTCCAGTATAAATGACGTCACTGCATAAGAAGCTCAGTACAATATACAGTTGGTCGGCCCCTGTGTTTATCATGTGTGATATATACAATACATACTGGAGAAATGTTATGTTATGACACAAAGAATACATTTTCACACATGTAATGTTCGTAGTGCTTTTAGGTGCAGTATTTGCGACCTCCACTCTCCCACTCCAACACTGTACAGACATATGATGCAAAACGTAATGACTCCAATCTCCCAATCTTGCGCACCGCCGCTGCACTAAAGGCCCCACCTGGCCGCTTCTGTCGCTGCCCCTATACGAAATGAATGGGACCCGAATATTGAATTATACATGCCAATCGAACCTAAGCACCTCCTGAATATGGCTATAAACTGGAATTTAGACATAGCCGAACCATCCTGATGAATCAACAAAGAACCCCCGGCGCCGGCCCTTACCAACAAAAATTGAGAAGTTTTATATACCGGGCACTCCATTAATCCTTCCATCACCCACAGTTCCACTATACAACCCTTGCTATAGATATCTGACTTCGACCTCCGAAGTAAACAACGGATAACCCCGGGTTCACATACCACATCATGAAATTGCAAACCCCCTTGATGACAACAATTCTTACTAATTTGCTTATTCGAAACGCGTCAAAAAAGCTAAACTAAAAGCCATCTGAAACAACAATGTCTCATATTTAGATCGACACATTCTCCAACGCTGCTAACAGTCTACCCAGCATAAGAAATAAGATCGGATGCACCCAAACCCGAACCGCCCTTCCTTTCCTGTACCCCATCAATGCTTGTCGTATCACAAAAGCCTTGGTAACGTCTTCCACGCCAGACGAATGGAACAAAAATGCCAGTGCTGCCATTCGACCATTCAACACCGACACCCCTTCCTCACATGACCTGCCGATCATGTATAACAGCAGATGCACTCTATGTTCATCTGACTGACAACTCCCTATCCTCAACTCCAACCTATACCAATAGTCCCACACCGTATTATATCGATGCCACGTCCCAGGAGCCACCGATGCCGCAATCAACCTCATTGCTAATCCGATACCAGATTCCATAAGCTCACTGGCCATTGTGTTCCGTGCTGCTCCGACTCTGGCGCCAGCTTCCGAAACAGACCCCACTGAAAGCAAGAAATTGCATCAGCAATGGAATTTTTGACTCCAGGGACATGCTTCGCCCTCAACCATACATTCAAATGCAAGCAACAAAGTATCAAATGACGCATCAAATTCACCACAGGAGGAGAATGAGCTGACAAGTGATTAATACTCTGCACTACGCTCATGTTATCACACAAAAACCTCACCTTGTTTCGCAAAGCCTCCCCCCACACTTCCACGGCTACCACAATGGGGAATAACGCTAAGACCACTAAATTCTTTGTCGGCCCATACACTCTCCCCTCGTCTGGCCACTTCCCGGCCAACCATTTAACTTGAAAAATAGACTCCAAATCCCAATGATCCTGCTGCATCCGTAACCAACTCCAAGTCAACATTGTCAACCACCTCGTCCATTCACACCGATCATCCGTTATAACTGAAACTGCTCCCGCATGGGTAAATCCGCTTTCTGCCCTGCATTCAACCAAATAAAATGCCGCGGGTGCCGCCGTTGCTACAGCCAACCTCCTGGTAAATATTCTACCCATGGGTAAAATCCTGCAAGCAAAATTCAATTTACCCAGTAAAGATTGCAAGTGGTGAAACCGAATGTTGCGGGCTCTCAACACCTTGTGTTTGACCATTTTCAAATCCTCCAGCTTGTCGACTGGCAAACGACATTCCATCAACACCGTATCTATGTCAATGCCTAGAAGACACAGAGTGTTGGTTGGACCCACAGTCTTTTCTGTGGCAAAAGGAATCCCAAACCTCTCAGCTACTTGTTCCATCGTTCGCAATAATATTGCGCACACTGGAGACCCAGCTGGTCCTATACACAAAAAAATCATCAAGATAGTGAATAATAGAATCTGCGCCTGCCTCCGTGGGAACCACCCATTCCAAAAAGGAACTAAACTTCTCAAAATACGCACACGAGATAGAACAACCCATGGGCAAGCAACAATCAACGTAATAATGTACTTCCCAAAAACAGCCCAACATGTGAAAACTGTCGGGATGAACCGGCAACAATCTAAAAGCCGCCTCGATGTCCATCTTGGCCAACAGTGCACCATAACCACACCGCCTTACCCACTCCACCGCCTTATCGAATGACACGTGAGACACTGAGACCAACTCTGGATCAATGCCATCACTGACCGACTCCCCCTCTGGGTACGATAAATGGTGTATCAACCGATACTTATTTGGTTCCTTTTTTGGGACCAAACCCAATGGAAAAATCTTTAAACACAGTAATGGTAATTCCCGAAATGGACCGGGCATCCTGCCCAACTACACTTCTTTACCCAATTTTTGGCTAACTAACTCCAGTTGCTCCATAGCAGACCTCTAATTCCTAACCAAAACCGATACTTCCTTCACAACTGAAGGGATCTTGAAACCAAAACAAAACCCCTCCTTCAACAAACATACTGTCTCCCTATAAGGGTAATTATCTAAATACTGCTCCATCCGCTCTACCCTCACCGGAGTCGTCCCTCTTACCCGCAGCTTCCCCAGGCTTTCCCTTTCCTCTCTTAAAACACTTTGTGAAGCTGTGGTGCCCCCCGCAACTGGAACATTCGTGCTTAAACCTACAAGACGTAAAAGTACATTTCTTCTGATTAAAGCGCCAACACAAAGCCTTCTTTGCTCCTGCTGGTGGTGCCCCTGAACTAGTGGGTACCCTGGCAGCCCCAAGAAAGGAAGACAATGATGCTCTCGGTGCCAATATTAAACACATCCACAAACTTACAGTATGTCCTTGTTATCCCACCGCAAACTCGGACAAACCACCTTCCTTTGCCTAAACTATTTGTCGTACTGCAGCCAACCAGTCCCACCATACGTACGACATGTCTCCCAGATGCTATCCATATAAAAAGAGAAGAACACTTTTCCGGGGCCTTTCCGAAACCACACTAGCCAATATAGAGAACGCCTGCAGCCAGAAAGCAAAAGTTTGGGGAATCAATTGATACCTACGCCTTTCCTCTTCCTCTTTTTTTACACTCCGTTAACTTCGCCCTGTCCAAATTAAACTTCTCCAACAGAAAAAGCGAAAAAATATCCACATATTCATCCCTCCATATCTTCTCTTTCACCTCCGGTTTTAAATGCGCACCCAACGGCCCATCAAAACACACATATACTTCCCCACGAGCCATACCATCCAGTCTCACTGAGTCAATACTCCCCGCACTCTCCGATTCAGGGGGGCCCCCTCAAGCGGTGCCCCACCCTGAGTATCACTTGCCACCCCTACCGAGGCTGAAATCACGGCAGCCGTTTGCGCCATGTGCACCCCATCCCCTTGCCACACAGCAGCTGGGGAACATCTAGCCACGCCCATCAATTCACACATCACTCCCAACAACTGCGACACCTCGCTACATGTCGACCCCTCAGACACAGCCTGCCGCATGCCACCCACATCACAACCACTCGCTGCATTACAGGGACCACAATGCTTACCGGGTCGATTTCGAGTCCCCCTCAGAATGGCCGCTGCATATGTCCCCCCGCTGGTCCTCCTCCGATTCTTCTCCTGTAGACGCCCGGCCCTCCTCCAGCAACCAAGGACCCCTTGGCCCTTGTTGAGTCGGTGTTGCAAATGTCCATAGTCCCTCCAGTAGTGGTTGGCACTTCAGCTGCACGCCTGCAGAAAGCAATCCTCCGAATGCCTTCATCCTCCCCTTGCGATTCGTCGTCCCTAGGACCTACAGCTTGTCTGCTTCTTGTTCTTTTGTTGGCCCTGCGTGGTGCAGCAGGTGCCCTATCGGTCTTTCCTCCATTCCCAGGGCCAGTCCCACGCTCCGTCCTCCCAAGGAGGCAGAGCGCTGGACTGCCTGATCAGGTCCTCGCTCCCCGGATACTCCAGCCACTTCCCTGTTCCTCCTCCCGGCGCCCCTTGACCTCGTCGTCTCTCTGCATGACGCCGGCGCCTCCACGCTGGAAGATAATGTCACCTCCCGGCTCCTGCGCATACTCGCAATCGTAGCAGACTTCCGACGCAGATTCAAGGCCTCCTGCATCTCCCGGTTGCTTGCATCCTGACTCGAATGGTCCCTGGATGGGCTCCTTGCCTTCCTCCGTGCCCTGTACGGTAGTTCAGGGCTCTCTCTCACAGGAGGCCGTGACCTCCTAGGACCATTTGGGGGCATCGGGTCCACAGGTAACCCACAGAAAGAGAGATAAACGGGCACCACCCACACAATCAATTTAAGTAGGATCACCTTGTGCATATGCATAAGTTTATATAGAAGCACATGGAGAAAAAAGTATATGCACACAAATAGGGATCACCACACAATAATGTGATCAAAAAATATCAGTTTTATTGTAGTAACACAACAAGCAAACACTGTGTTTAAAAACAATTAAAAAGGTCTGAGCAAACAGACACACATAGCAAAACAAAGACAATGGGTCATATTAATGAATAGTTAAATACTTTGGGCCCCAAGAATTAACCGTTAAATCAAATAACAGATACCTGCTGATTTCATATTCTAGGGTCTATTACAACAATTGCATTCACAATCATAATTATAATCATAATATCATAGTGCTGTTTGCAACTAAACCAGGCTATTTAGATATCAAATCCTATGAGTAAATTCTGTGGTTACATAGAGAATACAGCCAAACAGAATACCATAAAAAACCATGTTAGCAACATGTTACCAATAAGCCAGACTCAAAAAGTATGAACCACAAGACCCCTTTCCTGGTATGATATCACCTGATTTCTGAGGATAAGCAGGCCAATGGCTAAGTTACATGGGTCCCCCAAACCCACGCGTATCGACACAGTAATGTGTCTTTCTCAAGGTCAGTCACTGGTTTTTTATGGTATTCTATTTGGCTGTATTCTCTATGTAACCACAGAATTTACTCATAGGATTTGATATCTAAATATCCTGGTTTAGTTGCAAACAGCACTATGATATTATGTTATTATGATTATAATTATGATTGTGAATGCAATTGTTGTAATAGACCCTAGAATATGAAATCAGCAGGTATCTGTTATTTGATTGAAAGGTTAATTCTTGGGGTCCTAACTCTCCCCCCTTTCCCCCCAAAAAAACCCTCCATTTTAGTTTACTTCTGCTTAAACCCTATTAGGGCCTGGCATATATCCTGGTCATGAGGCCCTCCCCTCTACAGTCTGTGGCTTGCAGTATGGGCCCTGGTAATCTGCACCCACAAAAAAGTAGCAAAAACCTGCGATTTTTTACTTAGTGTTTTTACTGCCAAGAAAGCAGGTTTGGGCTACATAAAAAAACCTGCTGCATGTGAACATGGCCTGATAGATGTTTTTACCACTAGCAATCCTATAACCATGAGTCACCAATCCCATTGTTTGGCGCAGAGAATCTATTCACTTGCTGCCGGGCAAATTATTAAAAAATTATGTGTACAGTAGGGAGACCTGAGGCCAGATTTGGGGAAGGGGATACATGTGTATTCAAAAACTGGTTTGTTCGAATTACAGTTTGCATTAAATCGCACATTAAGCATAAATTATTATATGTGTCATCAATTTACAGCATGGGGTAGAATAACATACGTGTGATGTACAGCATGTCGGAGAGTATACGTCTAAAGGGCAAAAAAAAATTGTAAAATACCTTGTAAAAATCACTGAGCTCTTCTTATTCTGCTGCTCTTTTCCGTTTTGCTCTCCATTGCAGAGATATGCACATTTACTTCTGGAGCACAGCATGTGAAATCTCTGCTTGTAGTGCAACTGGGTGTTTCTTCAGAGTCTCCTCTGGGAACGTGTGCTTTCACTCCTCCCTCCCAGACACAGCCAATCATAGCACAGCAGTTGATCTAGAAGTTAGAGGCTGCTGAGCTGTAATTGACTATGTTTAGGAGGGAAGGGTGAAAGCATTTGCCCCAAGACAAGACTGAAAAAACGCCCAGTTGCACTACAAGCGGAGATTATTAATGCTGAGCTCCAGAAACAAATGTGAATATCTCTGCAGTGGAGAAACGCAGAGCAAAATGGAAAAAAGAGTGTCAGAAACAAAAGAGCTGTGAGATTTGTTTTTATAAGGTAATTAACTCAATTTTTGCATGTCTATTATCCGCTTCAGGTTTCCAAAGGCGCCAAGCGGCTAAAAGAAATGAGCTGACCATCCTTCTGCCGTTTTCTGATAGGAACGGAAGACACCCTTTATTTTACAATACAAGCCAAAGAGAAGGCTAAAAAAATACACCCAGAAGACGCTTGGTGTTTTCTACATAAAAACAAGCTGGAGTCTTATTCATTGCTTAATGGATGTATATAAAAAGCCTGAAAATTGCATGCGCACACACACACACACACACACACCACACTAAAAAGGGAAAAGAAAGCTCAAAAGCAGGTACCGAAATCTTCAAAGAAAACAGTAAGGCTATGTGCACACGCTGCGGTTTTTGCTGCGGTTCTGATGCGGTTTTGGCCGCAGCAGTTCTGCAGACAGTGTACAGTAGCATGTTATCCTATGGGATTTACATTCTGCTGTGCACATGCTGCGGATTTTTAACTGCAGAAAAGCTGCGGTTTTGAATCCGCAGAAAGAATTGACATGTCAATTGTTTCTGCGGATTCTGCTGCGGTTTGCCACCTATTCCATTGTCCAGGTGGCAAACCGCAGGTCATCTTACATGCGGTTTTACCTGCGGTTCCGCAGATAAGAATCCGCAGACCAATCCGCAGTGTGAGCACATAGCCTAATGCTTCTGGAAACATTAACTTAGGGTATTTGAAGAATTTCTACACCATTTCAGCATCTCTTGGCAGGAAATTGCTGAAAGGTTTCTGCATTTCTTGGCAGCAAAAACGCGCATTTTTGCATGTGTTTTTTACCTGTGCATTCAGTGGGTCAAAAACGCACAAAGACTTGACATGCTGCAGATTTAAACGCACAGCAAATCCTGAAAAGAAAAATACTGATTGTTTACATAGCACTTCAAGATTCTCATTGACTTTGCTGGCATAAGGATTCCCTAGTGTTTTTGGGCCAATTCCATGAGGGAAAAACGGTGCAAAGAGGCATCAAAAACGCACCATGTGCATACAGTCTTTATCATAAAGAATGGACATGCCGCAGTGTCCAGATGTTGCAGCATACTGGATGGGATTTCAAGATATCCCATGCCCACTATGCATCCAGAGACTCCCGTGGATCACCCGCGGAGACGGACATGCAGCGCGTCTTTCCAGACCGCAGCATGTCTACTTATCTTGCGGAGATGCGATTTTCCGCAAGATAAATTTCACCCATACAATGTATAGGATGTGGTGAATCCACACGGTTCAACGAACACATGCGGAATCACCTGCGTTCAATAGCCGGCAGCACTTTGGACGGAGCGGACATGTGTTGTGTCCAAAGTCTTGACAGTTCCTGATAGTGTACACATACCCTAAGGCTATGTGCACACGCTGCGGATTCACCAGCGGAATTTTTCTGTGCAGATCCGCAGGTAAACCTGCAGGTAAAGTGACCTGCGGTTTTCCCCTGCGGTTTGACACCTGGACAATGGAATAGGTGTCAAACTGCAGCGGAATCTGCAGAAAGAATTGACATGTCAGTTGTTTCTGCGGATTTAAAACAGCAGCTTTTCCGCAGTGAAAAATTGGCAGCATGTGCACTACGGATTGTATTCCATAGACTTACATTGTACTGTACACTGTCTGCAGAACTGCTGGGGATCCGCAGAGGCCAAATCCGCTGCGGATCCGCAGCGTGTGCACATACCCTTTAGACTTCAGGATTCTCATTCACTTTGCCGGCATCAGGAAACCCTTCAGGTTTTGTGACAAATCTGAGCTCAAAAGAAAAAAAAAAACAGCAAAAAAACAAATATGTGTACACACCCTGAGGGTATGTGCACACGCTGTGGATTGTAGTGGGGATTTGGCCGTGCAGATTTTGTAAAATCCGCAGGTAAATCTGCAGGTCAAAAGACCTGCGGTTTTACCTGCGGATTGGTCTGCGGTTTTGCCCTGCGGTTTTTCATCTCCTCAATGGAGGAGATGGCAAACCGCAGCGGAATCCGCAGAAAGAATTGACATGTCAATTCTTTCTGTGGTTTCAAAACCGCGGAAAAATCCGCACCGTCTGCACTGCAGTTTTTTATTCCCATATGGAATAATGGTACTGTACACCGCAGCAAAAACTGCTGCAGACCCGCAGCGGCCAAAACCGCATCAGAATCCGCAGCGTGTGCACACACCCTAAATGCTTAAAAAAGCGATTCAGAGTGAAGGAAAAAAAATACAAATAAAGCCGTTTTCACTTGAAAAACGCACTGTTTTTGACCGATTGAATTAAACATTGTGTGAACAACTCTTAAGAAAGCCAGAGAACAATTACCGTACATTATGTGGAGTGTCAGAGTATATGTGAAATAAAATACTTTTTTTACCGTGATTGAATATATATAGTAAAGTACAATACCAGAAGCTGCTAAGCTCAAAATGCAAGAATTCCTTCCAATTTAACCCATGGCAAGCCTATGCATATAATATATACATATATATATATATATATATATATATATACACATACAAGTACATTTAGATTCACAGAGCCTAAAAAAGTGCATAAGTTACTAAGTATTCACATCTACATGGATTGCTAAAGGCATGTCAATGGATGCAAAATATAAACTTACATGTGCTGACCAGGTGTCGGTGATGGCCGTCCTGCCGCCCCAATGCACGTTTCACATTGTAACTTCCTCAGGAGGCGTGGAATGTGTATACCTGTATATATATATATATATATATATATATACATATTATATCTTATATATATAATCAGCATATGCAGGTGTCAAAGTGTGAGGGGAAAAAACTTTATATAATTGTTATTACATATATATATATATATATATATTTAAAATGTAAAGTACTGTGGAATGTTTATTATTGTGTATATATATATATGTTATATTTTCCAATATACATATATAATTATTATTTATATATATTTACACATGATTTTGTGCATTAATCAGGCATTTAATATATATATTTTTTCTCTTCATATTACCGTATATATAGTGTATATATTAGTATTATATATCATTTTGCGCAATGTGACATTTTATATATTTATTTCTCTCTTCAGGTTATATTTTATAGTGTATATGTTATTATTTTGTTGTTGTTATTATTATTATTATACAGGATTTTGAGCAATAATCAGACTTTATGATATGTTATTATTATATGTGATTTTGGGCATTAATCTGACATGTTATGTATTTTTCCTCTTCATGTTATACATCGTGTATATATTATTATCACTACTACACGATTTTGGGCATTAATCTGACATTTTTTGTATTTTTCTCTTCATGTTATATTATATAGTGTATGTTATTATTATTGAACGTGACTTTGTGCAGTAATCAGACATTTTATATTTAGTGTTTTGTTATTATCATTACTCATGATTTTGTGCGTTGATCTGAGATCGCTTTGTGTGATCCTGGTTCTTCTTCATTGCGGTTTTTAGTCTCCTCATCTCCACATGCTTAGCATGTCAGTCTCCACAAGGAGAAACGATGCTTCTTGGATTATTCCCTGTATTTTGAGGTTATGTAATGGCGGACAGCCCCTCATACAGAAAAGCTGAGGTACTTTGTGTTCTTCTCTCTCCCCCCAGCCGTGGGAACATGTTCTTTCTCTCCAGTGTGCAGGCTAATGCGATGTATTTGAACTTGAACTTTTGTCTTTCCCCTCTCCCGCCATCTTTCCCGCCTCTTCTCCCCTCACCCCACCCTCAGTGAGTTTCGCACGGTCATTATTAACCCTCTGCGCGGCGTTTGCTTCAGTTTTCCTCACAGACTTGTGTAGGGGACACTTCTGAGGTGCTCGTGTAATGGAGGAGGCATGTGACAGACATTGTTACGCGCAGGGCTGCACATGTGAAGGGAAAGTCTTATGACTAGCGATGATGGGCGGGAAAATGGCGGAATATCGAGTCTGTGATTTCTTTTCTGCTTCAGTGCATGGCAACCAATCAGAATGCATTTTACAACCTTGTCAAGATGAAACTTGTGATCTTACTGGTCACTACCTCCAGTTGTTCAACCAATTACGGCACTATGATCATTAACCATGCAAGGTGTTGCCCGTAGCAACCTATCAGTTTGCTGCTTTCATTTTTAGATGAAATGTGATTGGTTGCTTTCCGCTTATAAATATCTTTGAGCAATAACCCTTTTATTTGGTCAGCTGCTGCGCGGCGGGGCAGATGTGTCCTTAAAGGGAGGCTCCTAAATTTTTTTTCTGAGAACTGGATTAACCCCTTAGCAGGTTTATCCGACAAGCGTCATCGATGTTGAAGTGTATACATATATCTGACAGGAAGCGTGTACGAATTATAGGTATTCTGCGCCTTTCTCATCTTAATGAATGGGACAGGTGCGCATTACCTGCTGACAGTACACTCCTGATGCGGAAGTGAGCGACGACATACATCCTTGTGTCGAAGAAGCCATGTGGAAGTTTTTTTGGGTAGTTTTTTTTTTATCAAAAACTATCAATTCTACCATTGTTTTTTTTTTTTTTACAACGTTGGTTTAAATACCATACTTTTTTTTTTCTTTTTACTCCAATACCAAATAATTTATTTTTATATTTTACTATTTTTATTTATTTTTTTTAAGTAGTTTTTGTGTTCCAAACTTTTTTTTTTTTTTTCAAACGCTCTGCGTGAGAGCTTATTTTTGTGGGAAAACTTGTCATTTTTAGTGATACAATTTTGGAGTACATACAAGTAATTAGTATTATTATAAAATAGAGCAATTGTAGTATTTTTTATCTTTTATTGCACGGGATTAGAGATGAGCGACTTTGCCTTTTTTAGGGTCGAGTCGGATTTCATGAAACTTGACTTTCCCAAAAGTCGAGTCGAACGAAACCGGCCGACTATAGGGAAAAGTCGTGAAACACGAAACCCAATGCAAGGCAATGGGGAGAAAAGTCGGCAGGGAGTGGAGGACAGGAAACACACCTGGCATGAATTTTAACCCCCTAGAGGCGGCGAAATCTCGCTCTCTCTTTCTCCCACTCCAGCTATGCTTCGCTTCTCTCATTGGCTGAAAAAAGTCACGTGCAAGCATTTGGCGAAACCCGACTTTGACGCTTGGGTCGCTGACCGCATGGCCAATTTCACACTGGTCGGGTTTCGTTTCATGAAACCCGACTTTGACGCTTGGTCGCTGACCGCATGGCCAACTTCACACTGTGGTCTGGTTTCGTTTCATGAAACCCGACTTTGGCGAAAGTCAGCGACTTTTGAATCTGACCGACCTGTTTCGCTCAACTCTACACGGGATGAATAGTGAAGTCATTACAGATTCGGTGATACCAGTAAAGTGTCTCAAGAAGGCCAGACTTGTAGGCCTCATTCAGACATTAGTTTTTCACCTACGTTTCTATCTGTGTTTTCTCCGATAGAACCAAGGTTGCCAACCATCCAGAAATTCCGGAACATAACTTTTTTGCCCTGTCCATAAAATTTTCCTTTCAGGGTATGTGCACACGTAAGCGTTTTCGCGTTTTTTTAAGTGTTTTTACCGGCAAAAACACTTAGAAGAAGCATCCCATTCATTTTAATGAATTCCGCACTTTTTGTGCATATTGATGCGCTTTTTTCCGCCAAAAAAAACGCAGCATGCTCATTGATTTCGTGGAAAATATCGCATTTCTAACTATATTCTATGAGCAGGAGGATACTCCGGAAAAAAACGCGTGTTTTCTGGCAAGGAGACCAGTTTTTAGTCAGGAATTTTCTGCATACGTGGGTACATAGCCTGAAGGTTGTTACGCATCCTTGATTTTTTGAAGCTGAGGAAACTTGTACATATTATTTTGATTGTAGTGATCATCATTTTACAGTGAATGAAGCTGATGTCTTCATATAAGAATCATCGGCTGAAGACATGGATCACTTATCAGAATGATTTATCACGGTTTTCCAATATATCCGTAACAAAATATCGTCTGTCCGTGATTTTTTGAAAATAATAATAATATAAAGTCAGCTTGGCAACCCTTGATAGAACGCATACATATTATAATCTATGGGACTGGTCAGTGTCTTCTTTTAATTTTGTCCGTTTTTGATCGGAATCATGGAATAAAGTTACTCATACATGTTTGTGGGTCCGTGAAAATCACAGACCGCACACTGATGATATCAGTGTACTATCTGTGTGTGGTCCTTAATTAACATTGTGTGGATAGGTGTTTTGCAATTTACGGTACTTGTGAAAATCGCTGATAAAAAACAGACCAAACACTGATGAAAATCAAATCCAAAATAGTGATGAAACTTATACTGTTATTTTACATTTTTCTTGCATACTTGAAAAATAAGCCATCTGAATGAAAGACGTCAGCACACCTGTCGAGGTTTTCCTAGGCGAAACCGCTTCAGGAAAAAGCCAGCATCTTTTTTTTTTTTTTTTTCTTCTATTATTTAAACTATTACTAGCGAGCGCTTCCACATCCAAAAAATGAACATGCTACTTTAAAAAAAAAGTTTCATGATTTCCAAACATTGATGTGGTTAAAGAGGTAACAACGTGTGCACAGCAGTATTGTTTTCACATTGCTGTGCATTATGTTCACTTTTTGCTGCGCTTTTTCAGGTGGCTGAAAAAGACTATGGGCCCAATTCATCAAAGCCTTCACGCTAGAATTCTGGCTTAATAGCTTTGAAAAGTCACAAACTTTCGGCGTAACTCATCTGACATCAAAGTGTCATGTGAGTTCACGGTTAGGCTCAACTTGTGAGGCAAAAACAAGAAGCTTCAGGTTCGGCTGGGCACACAGACCCAGGGCGTTGATGGAGCAGGCAGGAAGGCACTTGAAGAATGAGGACTTTGCATGCTGGAAACCACAAAAGTAAAGGTAGACAGAGGTCCCAGGCAAGTTAGAAACAGCAATCAAGGGAGGCAGACGAACCACAGGCGCAGCACAGGAATGAAGGCCCAGTGAGAACAGAGTCCAACAGCACAATTATCCACTGCAACCAAGGTGGATGGCAGAGGTGATATACAAGTAGGGCCGCAAAGGTCCAACTAGACTAAGGAGCTGAAGACTCAAGTCTCAATCCTAAGACATAGGTGAGTGTCTTTGTGGGGTTTAAATAGGCCTATGGAGATGAGGTCATTGAGCCACGCTGGGCAACTTGAAAATCCCGATTAGGAGCACAACAGAGAAAGGAAGCTGGGATACTCGGGACAGGTACATAAAATTTACTCCATCTATCTAAATTATGTGATACAATTATTGTATGAAGACTAAAACAACTACCACTGCTACACCTGACCATGAAGAGTGGACACCTTCACCCTGGTGCAACCCTGGTTATGGACCTCCTGTGTCTAGTGCAAAATCCAACTCTGATGATTGATCTAGCATCAATTCGCATCTATCTTTATAGTTAAGGTTTCCGAAGAAAACTGCACAGTTTTTCGAAACTAGAAAGTGTATTTTTTCCCAGTTGCAGTAGTGTTGCCCCCAGATTCAAAGAAGCCAACATCTCCGTACACTCAAAAGCCAATATCAGCCATCTTTTCTGAGTTAAATTGGCCACAATCATAGAATGGTAGAGTTGGAAGGAACCTACTGGGTCATCTGGTCCAGCCCCCTGCTCAAAGTAGGATTCACTAAATCTTATGTGTCAACATTCAATCCACATTGCGAAGTGCGATGTTCTCGATACCTAAATCTCGACAAAGAGCTGGCCCGAGTGAAGATGTGTGAAGATCTGACCTTAATTTTTTTTTAAAAACCACATTGAAATAATGCATATAAGTGAGAGATAGATGAAGATTCATAGTAAATGAGAACACATGGAATAAACATGGACTGGTGACTAACAAACTAAAGGAGACCACTTTGTGGTTTACATATTCAACCATTGCTAACTGGTGTTACACTACGGTAATTTCTTAGAATCCTACCGTGACCAGTGACAAATTGTTATTGTGGTAGGACATTTATTGGGTAATTCAGTGTGGTAGGACATTTATTGGGTAATTCAGTGTATCTGTTGGCTGAAAAAAATAATTACCTTCCTAATTTTGCCAACATTTTGCCAGCTAGCTATAAAAGCAATTATTAAAAAAAAAAAAGTCAATACTGTTATAATTTATATATATATTTTTCAGATGTGAATACAGCTGGATCTCTTCTACCAGGAGCATTTTTGTATTGGTAAGTCTACAAGAGAAAGGTGAACTGTTATTGGTCAGGGTGAGCAACCTTGACCGGAGACGTTGATTCGGCGTGTAGCATGTGAAACAGCAAGGACCAGTAGAGCTGGATATTTGGAAAGGCTTGTGGATAGACAGAGCTGGGTAGTGCAAGATGCAGCAGAATTGAGTATGTGGACGGCACTTGGAAATAGCTATCGAGGCAAAAGAGTTGAGTATGTCGACAGCACCTTGAAACAACAGAGACAAGTATACAGACAGGTACGCTGATTCAGCATCTTGAATCAACAGACACAAGTAGGCCGGCAGTCACTTTGACGCTGTATGGTTGAAGATGTGGACAGTACCTTGAAACAACAGAGACAAGTATACAGACAGGTACGCTGATTCAGCATCTTGAATCAACAGACACAAGTAGACTGGCAGTCACTTTGACGCTGTATGGTTGAGGATGTGGACAGTACCTTGAAATAGCATAGACGAGTTGGCTACCTTGATACTGAGGGTGTGGACAGGACCTTGGAATAGCCAAAAAGCGTAAACTGGTAGATACCTTGATAGAATGGTGGACTCGGACAGCACCTTGAAATAGCAAAGATGAGTAGGCTGGCAGTCACCTTCATGCACCATAGTTGAACAGGTGGACAGCATCTTGGAATAGCAGAGACCAGTAGGTTTGTAGGTACTTTGATGCAGTATTGTTGAGGGAGTGAACAGCACCTTGGAATAGCAGAGCTGAGTTTGTAGTATAGCTGGATGTTTGATAACAATCAGGAGCAGCTAAGTAGACAATCAGACATCTGTCACTAGCAGCGTACAGTGGGAAGTGTGGCTTGACACCTGCAAAGCATATGGAAGCAGCAGCATGCACTACTACCTGAATACTCAGGCAGCACGCAGTCGTCTGTTCTTTCCTTAAAAGGCTGTTTATGATGACATCAGAGATGCCTGCAAAGTTACTATTGAAACCCAATGCACACTATTACAGAGGGAGCTGGGCATAGTGGATGCAAAGCCCGGCACCGGAGCCAGGACAGGTGAACAACATAACTGTTAGGTAATTTTTTTATATTCACTTCTACATTTGTAATTGTACAAATGTGATGGAGAGGTCTGGTTACATGCTTCACCCTTTACCTACCATTTTGAGAGCAAGAAATGCTGTTGATCATCAGTATTTTTTCACATATAAAAAAAACCCTGTAAAGGTTCTCCTACCCATTACAATGTTAACAATGGCCATCACATGATAATTTGTGCTGTCAGTGATTTTCACAGAGCCATAGACTTGTGTGCTTAATTTTGATCAATTTTTGATCAAAATTGGATGTGTCTCTGATTTTTTTTGCACCAATAAAAAGCACTAATGTTAATAGCACCAGTGGGTAAGTGTTGTGTCTGTGAAAATCACAGACAAAGCGCATACGTGTTTCATGGATGTCTGTCACTCTGTATAATGTGTTTTTCATTCAAGTTCTGTCCATGAAAAAAACTGACATCACTCTGAGCAATATTATTTAGTATCGCTGTTCAGATGACCCTTTTTTTCACATGGACCGAATATCCGTGTATGTAATCTGACTGTGGGTTCTGTAAATGAAAACTCATTAAAGGGAAGCTGTCAGCAGGATTGTGCAGAGTAACCTACAGACAGTGTCAGGTTGGCACCGTTATACTGATTACAATGATACCTGGTGATAAAAATTTCCCACGGCAGTGATCGAATGTATGACCGCTGTACAGATTGAGAGATTCACAGTCTTCTTCATTCCCATATGAAACCTATCTAGCTGATGAAGGAACCAGATTCACTCCGAAACGCGTTGTTTGAATAAACACTTGCTTTTATCCAAGCGATCCCAGATCTCCTCTTCACTGGCAGAGCTCACCGAGACCCTGATTTTTTCTTATGCAAATACATATGAATCCTAGGTACTTTACATCAAAGGTTACCTGGCCTCTTTGCACCTAATAAAGTACATTACTATATAGTCATGTGAAAAAGTAAGAACACCCCTATATCAACATTTGATCTTCATTCAAAAAGTATAAAACAGTCCCACTTTTTATAGTGTTTTATATTTGTTTTGTTTTCTTGTATTTGTGTTTTTTGTGACATTTTGAGAAACTTTTACTGCAAAAATAATAATAATAATAAAGAAGCACAATTTTGGGGTCTTTGCACAATTTTGATGTATTTGATGGCATAAACTTCAGAAAGCCACAAATCAAAAAAAGAAAAAAAAAACTGACTTAAAAAATGCAAACAAACGGAAATTATAAATTGGACCTTATTTTCTACCATCTGTGTGTCTTTTTTTAACATGTTTTCTTAAATGGATATGCTCCAAAATCCATGTAAAAAAATCCTCCCCTGTGAACATACCCTTACACTGTCAGTCCAGGATCAGGATTGTGCAGCCGCTGAAGTGCCACTGTGAAAAGACGGGGGGCATCACAACGACTGCTGAAGAGACCATATGATGGTCATTTAAAAGAAAGAAAAACCCTCAAATATTAAAAATGGAATTACACTCATTTCTATAAAATCTTAGCAGATGTTCTAACATAGACATTATGGGTTTTTTTTTACCTCCACCATGGAGAATTTTTATTACTTGCGATGTCATATGACCATATCAGATTACATAATAATATCCTATAAAATTAATATTTTTTTTTCCACTTTTGACTATTTTAATTAGTTCAGTATATTTTAACCTTTCAGAAGGTTGGAAGAAATATTAAAAAAAAAAAAAAATTGCAAGTGGCCTTAGAGGTTCATGTGATATTCTGCATATAATGCATAATTTATATCACTCTGCTTATGGAGAACTTGATGGCGTCTTGTAATTGAACAATTTTAGATTTCATTCCAGTGTCCCGACTTGCATTTAGAACCCGCAAATAAGCACTTATCTGTTTTTAGAGAAAATTACTATTTATCTTGCCAAGGCTGCATTTTTTTTCCTTGCAAAACTGTAAAAACACTTCCCCGGTGCTCGGTGCATACACAGGAAAATCTGTAAGAATAATAGGAATGCTCTGGAAATGACAAATAATATAACGTATGTCAGGTGTCAAGGAGTTATATACAGTAAATCTGGATAAATATTGAATAGGGTGTGTCATAAAAGGAGCCATTAAAGAGGGCCTGTTTACTATAAGAATAGTGGCCATTTTTTTGCTCTTATTTTATTCCCGGAGTATTCTGTTTTTTTTATTTTTCTAAGTCCGCCATACGATTTCAAAGAGAGTGATATTTTTATGGTCTTTTCCAAGGAAGACGCGACTCACAGGATCCTCAGGGGCGTGTCCTTATGCTGATCTGTATCATTACCATGGGATCCAAAACTCCTTTATAAAGACCGTAAAAATTGGCACTAAATAAAAAACATCTCTCTGGGATCTTGTGACTGATTAATAAAAAAAAAAATACCCAGGAGCAGCAGAAATAAAATAAGAGCAAAAATGTTTCACTTTTAACGAGGTCCACCCTAAGGCCCCTGTACGCATTAGATGAAAGAAGGTCACGACTGCCAATTTTAGCAACACTGGCCACATATTTGAAGGTCTCCTGAGTCCTGACTTTCCACATTTAAATTCAGCAGAAAAGGATTGGATATGTTGAATTACACTGCCCGATCTTTTTATTTTCCCAGGAGAGTGTCGGGCAGTAGCTTCCTCCCATCACTGAAAACACGCACACACTTGGCCAAGCATTCACGTAGATGAAGCAGTCAGGAGAGAGCGTTCAGACGACTGCTATTTAAGTTGTATATAATCCTTTCGTTTTGCTGCTTGTGGGGGTCCCAATGTGGTACTCGCAGGTGCGCAGGAAGCAGTGACGAGTCGCGAGACAAGTAGGTGCTTTCTGTATTAACGTTTATAGGGCCAGAGGGAACTTTCCTCAGTCCCGGCCTGATCACCAAAAACAGGGGTAACAAGGGTTGCCCTCGCAGGGGCTCTATACAGGCACACACAAAACGGTAGAACACGACTACTTCCGGCAAAAGCCGGTCACTATATGGCCCGCTGTATGGCCGACTATGGGTCCTTAATTACAACGTCAACTTAGCCGTCCAGATGTCCCTCGCCGTTCGGGTTGGTGGTCTTTCGGCGTAGTAGTTGCTGGGCCCAGTTGCTGAGACGATGATGAAGTCTTCGCGCACTCCGGCGCGCTGATGACACTGGAGCCCCACAGGCTCCGGCGGGGTCCTTGGACGGTTTGGCCACAGTCCCTGGCCTGGGGCAAGCGGCAGCGATGTGTGGTGGCGAAGGGCAGGCCACCTGCGCAGCTAATGGCTGCGATGGGGGGTCCGCGGTCAGTGGAGGCCCGGCCTCTGCTGCGGACCGGAGCGGGACAGTGATGGCCGCCGGCGGTGCTGTACTTGCCGCGGCCACTCGTGATTGCAGGGCGGCTGCTGGCGGCGAGGAACAGGCCGCAGCCGTGGTCTCGGGCGGGACAGCAGCGGCCGCGGGTGACCGCGAGCAGGCCGCAGCCGAGGGCTGAGGGGAAGCGGCAGCGGCCGCGGGTTGAACTGGGGCCGCAGTGGCCGTGGGCTGGAGCGGGGCAACAAGTCCCGGATAGTCGCCTCGGTACCGTCCTTCTGGAGTCCCCGGTGAGCGTCCTCCCTGGCACTGGTGAGTCGCTCTCCCTTGCAGCCGCTCCCACTGTCTCCTGCTCTCTCTGTGTCGGTCTGCTGACTCATCGCCCTGGGAATTCCCTGCCTTCTTTATATTGGTCCCTCCCCCAGCCCATCTGTCTGTCACAGTGGTCCGTTCCCGAATCCTGTCCCCCGGGGACAGTTTCCCCCGGAACCTAGATGACGGCTCCCATGGTTCCGGCCCGGGCACTCGACGGGGGCCGTTCCTCCCACACCGGACCTTTTATTAAAGGGGTTGTCCAGGACATTAACATTGATGTAAATCAACTGCTACTGTCGCAGCTCAGCTGTTCTTAAAGGGGTTGTCCAGTACTTCAACATTGATGGCCTATCCTTGGAATAGCTCAATAGTGTCTGATCGGTGCAGGTGACAGCTGTTCCTGGTGTCAGTAGTGGCCGGAACTGCTCAATTCTGGAGCTGCACAGCACTGTATAATGGCCGCGGCCGGGTACTGCACATCCACACCCTATTCAAATCAATAGAAGATGGATGTGCAGTACCTGACCGCGGCCACTATTCTGTAACTGAGCAGTTCCCGCCGACACCAACAGCCATGTGTTGCACGCCCACCGATCAGACATTGATGACCAATCCTAAGCCTAGGCCATCAATGTTAAAGTCTCGACCACCCCCCTTTAAGCGCAGCAATACCAGTTGCAGAGTTTGATTAACTTCTCGACCTAGACATGACATAATGATGCAGTGATTTCTACAGGAGATAGCAATGAGAACATGCTTTGCTGAGAGAGGGAGGTGGGAGGATAAGCCGAGATGACTTATTACCTATTGTCAACGGTGAATCCTGTGTTTTCTGCCTTCGGCTTTTTGATTGTGTTACCTTTTATTATGACCCTACCTGTGATGATAATTGTGGCTTATGGCCTCCATACACAGATTATGTCAGGGCCGAGAAGGATCTGCCATGTCAGATTTCCACGGGATGACTCGAAGATAAGCCATTAGTACTTTTGGGGGAGTCGGAGGAGATGGCTGTCATTCGTTCAGCCGACATATAATGTTAATGGGATCCTTTAGAGTGTGTAGGGATACGGGGTCGGTAACACCTGTTGTCTATGTACAATATTTTTTTCTTTGATACATGAGGAATGCATAAAATGTATATATAACTGTGACAGCACCGTGCACACCTAATATATTTTGTAGAAGATCCAGAATATACAGTAGATATTTGCAACAGGGAGGGTGCAAAGATATTGAAACACCCTTAAAAAAAATGTTTTGCTCCACACAAGGGAACCATTACACTATGGGGCCATACTTGACCTTCACGTACCCTTCCACCATATTTAGAGTCACACTGAGGGTTTTTCTGTTGTACTCTATATTAAAAAAAAAATTTGCCTTGTGATCTAATATCGAAGGTGTTTTTTTTTTCATCCTAGAAGTATTGCCGCCTGTATCTGTAAAGAACCTCATCTGACTTTCACGGTCCGTGTATAGATCACAAGTTTTGGACCAGCCTTGGGTCTCCTGACCCAAAGTCAACAGTCTCATAGACATATGTGAGTCAGCTGAGCTTGGGGTCAGGAGATCCGTGGCCGGTTTATGAAAATCGGGCAAGTGAAGTCTTTGTCAGTCTTGATTGGAATGTTGTCCACTGTTGATACCTGCGCTTCAACTTGTATGAACGGATATCGGTATGTTATGTAGATTTCCAATAATCTCTGTTCTGCTTAACCATTAATTAATTTCTTCATTGTTCCCTTAGATGCACATAACCCAGATTTTCTACAGCGCTGTTTTGCCTCAGCCCTATTAGGTATATTTTGTTAATCACGCAGATTAGATGTCTCCAATCACATGTAATACAAATGACGGCAAGGTGAGTATATTCCCAAAATATTGGCTAGATGTGATGCAGAAATTGCTAGTCCTTTCATTATTGTTCCGATAACACTTTCAGTCCAGCGAAAATCAGGAACGTTGATTACTTGAATTGCCAAAGTTTTTTTGAGTATTGAGCAGTAGAAAGTACATTCCATGAGATTTTATGGTAACACTTAGGGAACAGTCGTAGGTCTAACTGGTCAATCAAAGTCCAAGTCCAGTACCTTGAGAACCATCTTTTTACAGCTTTCGGGACATTGAACTATTTGTACTTCATTATGTTGGGGTTTAGTGTTTTAAACATCTCTATGACACTACCCTAGATTAGAAATGAGCAAAAAGATACTCCCTACCTTGGTTCGGTGTCCTCTTCAGTATTCCATGGACTAAAGAAGTGAGAACTTACTCAACTAGGATTCGAATACCGGCATCATGAAATTATTAGGCCCACCGTTGCACGAGTTCTAGTCAATATGTCTTACGTCATGACACTGCATGGGCTTAGTAATAAGAAGAGATGCCCAGGATGTCAAGATTTGCGTGTTGGATGAGGATGTTTCCATCGCTCAAGTATGGAGTTGAATTTTGAACGGGGTAGTGCAAATGTTGCTCATTTCTATCCAAATTGAGACTGAGATTCTACTGATGAAGCGAAGGACTCTACATCTCACAGTGTGTATGCGAAGTGCTGCCTTTTCCAATCTCCTCTGACGTCTAGCTAAGGGTGTAGTAGCAGCGCAGTCATTACGTTTTTACAATGAAAGTACAGATCTTACTATTGCTTAGGTTCCTCATATGTTCCTCCACCGTTTTAGCTCAGGTGTTTCTAAAGATTCTTCTGAATACTGTGTCTTGGTTTGCTTACAAAGCTCCTTTCATGTGTAAATCTTATTATAAAGTTAATAAAATTTCTGTAAAATCATATGAGAATGTTTTTGAGCTCGGAAAACATTTTGGAGTTCCACATATCTCCCATATGTGTAACCTTCCATTTGGAACCAATTTCTTTCCTTCCTGAACCCACATACGAGTCTCGTAGTTCGAGGCTAGTGAAAAGTGAGTACAAAAATGGTGATGCCATTTCATCAACTCCATACCAAAAAAACAAGACAGTGCAAAGATATCTGTACATTTATTACGTGTTTTTGGTTGCAGCAAATTATTCACTATCAACCTATTTAGAAGTCATAGGTTTCAGGGAGTTTATGAACAGTTTTTGAAAAGTTTGTAAAATAACACTGTTTCTCTAGAATCTTTTGGAATCGGATGTAAAGATGTATAAAGGCCTCCATACATGTTTGGAGACACGAGGGTCAGTGGATCCGCTGGCCTGGATGTCTTTAGAAAGACCACATTAGTCAGAGCTCATCCCACTGATCACCCGTACTTCTCCCCTGTGGGCAGAGTACTACCCAGACAACACTGGGTGAGGGTAACACACTACGGTAATACTTTATTGGATCACCAACAGTCAACAACATATAGTACAGTCCCAGGAAATACACAAGATGGTGCAAATGACAGAGTCTCACCTTTCCGTTTGCTCACTGTGGTTTAGAACATCTGAAACTTCAGGGCATCCAGGGCTAACTACCCCAACCAGTTGCACCCTACTTTTGGCGGACACCAACAGAGAGGAGGTAGCAGCAAGCTTAGGGAGCTAATCGAGTACAGTGATGTATGTAGTCAGGTGATCTGATTGTCCCAACCTGGGTTTTCCAAATGTCTTCATTGGTTCATTGATGGGCAGTGGAGCAGATCTGTATTCCACCAGTTGGTGCCATGGTTCCTTGGCTGATGTCCTGTAGAGTTTCTGGAAAGAGAGGGATCTCCCTTTTATATTTCACAGCTCTTATTCAGGGAATTCTTCCACAGGATTGGAGGGAGGTGCTTCCTCTTTGTTCTATTGTTCAATTAACTTGCATATTTGTCCTCTAGTAAACGGCAGGGGCTGATACAGTATGTAATCAGCAGGCATTCAACAAATTAACAAACATTGTTCAATTAACCTGAATATTTTTCCTCCAAGGTCTATAGACTAGTAAACAGCAGGCATTTCACAAATCAACGTACAGGCTCACATGAACATTGGCTCATGTCCAACAACCTACTGAACAATACATCTGGCATAATTAAGAATAAACTCTGTCGTCACAACATGTTAGACTAAAGTCAGCTGATCGCACCGAATTTTGTAGGCTTAGCCAACAGCGTAATGTGTATGAAGGCCTCCCAACTCTCCTCCAACAGATGATGTCAAGCGATTGATGGACTTTAGTTCTTCAGGGGAAAGTAGCTGCCAGGTGAGTTTGGCATTGGCTTTCTTATAGAGCACGCAGGAGCATTCACCCAAAACAAGTGTTCTTGTGTGTGGGGAAGTCAGGGGAGATTATTCATCCAACAGCTTGCTAATGTGAATGGGGGTCTGATGGATAAAGCTGTAATCACAATTCAGGGTCTGGAGAGATGTTTCTATCTATCTCCCTGTTTAACCACAATATAGGTGTGACACCAATAGTTCAATCTTCTCAACAGTGAAGAATCTGCTTGGCATCTCTTTAACAGTGAAGTGGATCTAATCCCTCCTTGATTCCTTTGTTGAACCTAGCATACCGGGACATACAAAGTGGAAGCAGTCGGATCGGTGCATCTGGTTCAGATCTTGCTGTAAGAGACCAGCACATAGAATCATAGAATCATAGAATCATAGAATCGTAGAGTTGGAAGGGACCTCCTGGGCCATCTGGTCCAACCCCCTGCTCAAAGCAGGATTCGCTAAATCATCCCAGTCAGATGTCTGTCCAGCCTCTGTTTGAAGACTTCCATTGAAGGAGAACTCACCACTTCTCGTGGCAGCCTGTTCCACTCATTGATCACTCTAACTGTCAAAAAGTTTTTTCTAATATCTAATCTGTGTCTCCTCCCATTCAGTTTCATCCCATTGCTTCTAGTCTTTCCTTGTGCAAATGAGAATAAAGTTGATCCTTCTACAATGCGACAGCCCTTTAGATATTTGTAGACAGCTATTAAGTCTCCTCTCAGTCTTCTCTTTTGCAAACTAAACATTCCCAAATCCTGCAACCTTTCCTCATAAGACAGGGTTTGCAGACCGGTCACCATTCTGGTCGCTCTTTTCTGAACTTGCTCCAGTTTGTTGATGTCTTTTTTAAAATGTGGTGCCCAAAACTGGACACAATATTCCAGATGAGGTCTGACCAAAGAGGAGTAGAGGGAAATAATGACTTCACGTGATCTAGACTGTATGCTTCTGTTAATACATCCTAGAATTGCATTTGCCTTTTTTGCTGCTGCATCACACTGTTGACTCATATTCAGTCTGTGATCTATTAGTATACCCAAGTCTTTTTCACATGTGCTGTCACTTAGCCCTATTCCTCCCATTCTATATATGCTTTTTCCATTTTTATTGCCCAGATGTAGTACTTTGCATTTCTCCCTGTTAAAAACCATTCTGTTAGTTGCTGCCCACTTCTCCAGTTTATTTAAATCTTTTTGAATCCTCTCTCTCTCTTCTCTAGTATTAGCTATCCCTCCTAGCTTTGTGTCATCAGCAAATTTAATCAGTTTACCCTCAATTCCTTCATCTAAATCGTTGATAAAGATGTTGAACAATACAGGGCCCAGGACAGAGCCCTGTGGTACCCCACTTGAGACATTCTTCCAACTGGATGTGCAGCCATTTACGACCACTCTTTGGGTCCGATCACTAAGCCAGTTATGAATCCACCTAACAGTTGCCTTGTCCATTCCATACTTAATCATTTTTTCAATAAGGATTGTATGAGAGACTTTGTCAAATGCTTTGCTGAAGTCAAGATATACTATATCTACAGCATTTCCATGATCCACCCAATCAGTGATACCGTCATAGAAGGAAATTAAGTTAGTCTGACATGACTTATTAGTTACAAACCCATGCTGACTCTGTTTAATCACTTCATTCTTATCCAGGTATTGACATACATGTTGTTTAATAATTTGTTCAAAGATCTTTCCTGGTATAGAAGTCAGACTCACCGGCCTATAGTTACCTGGGTCCACCTTCTTCCCCTTTTTGAAGATAGGAACAACATTTGCTCTTCTCCAGTCTTCTGGCACTTCTCCTGTTCTCCAAGAATTTTCAAAGATTATAGAGAGGGGTTCAAAAATTTCTTCTGCTATCTCCTTCAGTACTCTGGGGTGTAATTCATCTGGACCTGGAGACTTGAATTCATTTAGGCTAGCTAAGTGTTTCCTCACTATCTTTCTGTTTATAGATATCCTGGATTCTTCTATTCCCTTAATAGGACAGTGAATAACAGTTGATGTTACATTTCCTTTCTGAGAGAAAACAGATGCTAAATAGGAATTTAAAAGTTCAGCCTTCTCAACATCCTGTCTTACCATTTCATCATTTTCATCCTGTAAAAATCCTATAGCATCTTTGACTTTTCTTTTACTTTTGACATATCCCCAAAATCCTTTATTATTGCTTTTGACATCTCTTGCAAGCCTCAATTCATTTTCAGCTTTAGATAATCTGATTTGTGCCCTGCAGGTTCTGCAGACAGCATTATATTCTTCTTTAGATATGCCTCCCTCTTTCCATTTTATAAACATTTTTTTCTTCCTTTTTAGCATGTGCTTAAGTTCTGTGTTCATCCATCCTGGTTTCCTTAACTGCTTCCTATTCTTCCCTCTTTTCGGAATTGTTAACAACTGTGCTTTGAGAATTTCATTTTTCAAGATTTCCCATCCTTCCTGGACATTTTTGTCTTTAAGGATATCCAGCCATTGGATCCCTCCAATTCTCTTTCTGAATCCCTTAAAATCTGCCTTTCTGAAATCTAACCTTGACGTCTGAGTCTTCACAGGTCTTCCGCCTCTAGTTATCCAAAATTCTAAAATAGCATGGTCGCTACCTCCTAGGGTCCCAGCCACTTTTACCTCCTCAACCATTTCCTCCCTGTTTATAAGGATTAGATCCAAGGTAGCAGTTCCCCTTGTTTTCTCCCTTACCTTTTGGAAGATAAAGTTGTCAGCAAGAGAGGATAAGAATTTCCTTGACCTGTTAGTTTTGCCTGAGAGAGATTCCCAACATATGTCTGGATAGTTGAAATCTCCCATGACAACTATGTCATATTTTTTGGAGAACTTGGCCATTTGATGCATAAAGAGTTCATCCATAGCTTCAGCTTGCACAGGCGGCCTGTAGTAAATGCCTACAATGGTGTCCTTTCCATTGTTCTGTCCTTGTATTCTTATCCAAACAGTTTCCACAGAACTCCCAGTCTCTGAAGCTTCAATCTCTGTGCAGATATAGGCGTTTCTAACATACAATGCGACACCCCCTCCTCGTTTATCAAGTCTGTTTCTTGCAAATAAGTTGTATCCTTCTAGTCTTGTATTCCAATCATGTGTATTGTCCCACCAAGTTTCAGTGATTCCAATGACATCATATTTCTTTTCCTGTGTTAGTAGTTCCAATTCTCCTTGTTTGTTGCCCATGCTTTGTGCATTAGTATAGAAACATTTTAGTTTGTGATTGGTTTCTCTTTCTCCAATATTTTTATTAATTAGATTCTTTCGTCTTTGTTCTTCCTTTCCACTTCTAATAGCAGAGTTCTCAATAGCATTTGTCAGGTGTATGGCTTTTTCTGGTCTTTTGCTTCCCTTCCCATGTTGTTCTAGTTTAAAGCTCTCCTTACAAGTGTAGCAAGGCGACTTCCAAATACATGCTTACCAGTCTTCGTAAGGTGCACCCCATCTCTAGCAAGTAGTCCATCGTATAAGTAGTTCACTCCGTGATCCAGAAATCCAAATCGTTGCTGATGGCACCATCGACGTAGCCAGTTGTTCACCTGCAGAATCTTATTCCACCTCCTTGTTCCATGGCCATCCACTGGGAGGATGGAAGAGAAGACCACCTGCGCTCCCAGTTCTTTCACTTTCTTGCCTAAGTCTTCAAAGTCTCTGCAGATGGTTTCCAGGTCGTTTCTTGCAGTGTCATTTGTCCCCACATGTAGTAGCAGGAATGGGTAGTCATCTGTAGGTCTGAAGAGTCCTGATATCCTGTCAGACACATCTTTAATTTTTGCACCTGGAAGACAACACATTTCTCTTGAAGTTATATCCGGTCTGCAGATAGCGGCCTCAGTTCCTCTCAACAGGGAATCCCCCATGACCACCACTCTCCGTTTCTTCTTCACAACATTTTTCTTTCTCCATCCAGGAGGACTCTGAAGGCGTACAAGGTTGCTGCTTGTTGGCAAAGTCTTATCCTGATGTATTTCTTCATTGTTTTCCTGCGTGAGAGCCTGGTACTGGTTTCTGAG
The DNA here is from genome assembly GCF_039654945.1 of Dendrobates tinctorius. Taxonomy (NCBI): domain Eukaryota; kingdom Metazoa; phylum Chordata; class Amphibia; order Anura; family Dendrobatidae; genus Dendrobates; species Dendrobates tinctorius. The sequence goes on from NW_027361688.1 coordinate 10,755,724, forward strand.
CAGTATGGGTGCTGACTGCCTCCTGATCCTCCTGCTTCTCTGGGTCACATGTCTCCATTCCTCTGTTTCTTCAGGTGCACTTCGAATTTCTTCTCTTTCTGTAACATGAAGAGATAATTCTGCTCTGTCCAAGAACTCTTCACCTTCCCTAATGATCTTCAACGTAGCTAACCTCTCTTCGAGATTTTGCAACTTTTCCTCCAACAGGGACACAAGCTTGCATTTGTGGCATGTGAAGTTTGGCTTTTCCACTGGTAAGTCTGTGAACATGTAGCAAGAAATGCAGCTCACCAAATGGCTCCTGGCCTCTTCCATCTTGAGATTTCTTAAAAACGATGAAAGATGAGCCCAAATTCGCGCGCCGATAGGCGCGCGGTTTTTCCGATTTCCTCTTTTCAGCTGCAACGGCCAAAACCCAGTGATCGTTGAGCTCGCGGAGACTCTTCACTTATCCCAGAAGGCACTGGGAATATGCAAATGATCTCCTCAAGACTCTTCCCATGTGCAGAAGCGATGTGCAGTTGATGTATTGATCAAGTTGCTTGCGCCAGTCTAACTTATTGTGTCTGGGTGCCATCAAGAAAAACCAGAGAGGATGAGACCCAAAAACTGACACTTTACTGTTCCGAATATACCTCACAGACACTTTACTGATCATTCGTGAGAGAAGTTAACACTTTTTATGTAATATTTTTTGTTATTGGTATCATTGATGGATATGTTTAGAAAGATTTCGCCAGTATCTGTAGCCATAACTAAAAGTTTTGAGACTGACACAGATGTTGGTTTTCTTTGTGAGGAGGAGAACGTCTGTGAAAAAAATATCAAGCAAGAGTGGCAAAAGCTGGAAGCAATCATAGGACACCTGATGTACCAACAACATGACTAATACTAAGGTCAGACAGACAGTTACCAAAGACTCTTTGAATACTTCACATTAGGATTTGGCCCAGAAGCTGAGATCCAGCTGACAGGGCAAATTACAGAAGTCTTAAAAAAATAAGGGTCAACACAGTAAATATTGAGTCTTTGTATAAACTTGATGTATTTGTAAAAAAAAATAAATAGCGTATTAAATGCTTATGAGCATGAAGAAAGTAATGAAGTAAATGTAAGCCAGTAGCATCCAACCGTCAGCAGATTTTTCCTATGTACGTTGACCAGCATGATGTAGGTGACGAGACTCTGATTCCAGGGATGTATCACTTAGTTTAGTGAGTGCAGCAGTTGTGATCCAATCACAGTTTTCTTTTCTGCAGATCTAGCAGACTTCGGAATGTTGAGCCCTCGGAATGTTGAACTTGGAAATTTGAGGGCTCAGAATGTTGAGGTCTCGGAATGTTGATGCCTCGGAATATTGAGCCCTCGGAATGATGAGCCCTCGGAATGTTGAGCCCTCGGATTGTTGACAGCTTTCTGTGCACATTGTATATTGCGAGAAAGCTGCAAGTCAGTGGTGGGGGCGGGACTGGACCAGGAGGCACAAGACACCTAGTCCTGTAGTGGTAATCTCCTGCTGATAAAACACTGATTTTATTGAAACAGAAAACCTCAGTCAATTAAGTACATCGTTGGTCTCTGCCCCTACATCATGCTACTATCTGATAACATAATACAAACCTGCTGACCGATTCCCTTTAAAAGAACTCGGCAACAACTGAAGAGCCACAAGGTAGAAACCATCAACGAAGCACCAATACAGTGGCGGTAAAACAGGCTAACCCCAACGTCATGTTGAACCATTGTGACTCCCACCAAAGTGCATGATTCTGATGAGTTCGCTGTCAACAATAAGTTGGAAATTAATAATGATAAAACCTACACTACTGAGAAGTCACACTCTAATTCTGGACCTAGGCCCACTGGTTAACCATTGTGACCTCAGACTACCCCGTAAAAAATTAAAATATCAAGGTGAAACAATCTCCATTCAATGTTTCTTACATTGAAACCAAAAGATCTTTAAGGGTTACAGAACTTTTTGACTTTAGTTTCTGTGTCTTTCCCAGGAGCCTTTTGTAGACATTTTTTTTCATAAATCAGAGCTCCCTGTCCTGGTTCAGGTGTGAAAATAAAGAGGTAACGTGTCACAGTTGTACAGATGAACATTTGTTCCCCCAAAGATGGGACTTTATAAAAGCGTTTTTTCCTCTTTTTTGTGAGGTCTGGACTGAGTTTCGCCAAGGGGCAGAATACAAACTAGACTGAGGTGTTACAAAAGAGATTTTTAGAAGCTAGTGCAGCAACACGATCACCAAAGACACAGACTGTGCTGGGAATGTGTCCAAAGCCATGAGCGAAACGGAGGAAAAAAGAGGCCAGCTGCAGCCAGAATATCTGATGTATCACAGGAGCCGGAGGTGTTGGCTCTGCTACGTGACAAGAGGAACGCATGAAAAGAACGAATTAGCAGGGATCAAAACAGACACTGCAATGATTTTTGTTTTTAATGTAAATGTAATAAGTAAAAAACATCATATTTATATAGTTTAAAATACGCATAAGACCCATTGTATCAGCTTGTAATTACTGTATGTATGTTCTTAGTATTAGCGTTAGTATAGTTCTTTGGGCCCCCACCAGCATGTTGACCAGATCTATGTGGTCAGATCCATTGGCCCATGTTGTAATGTGCCCCAATCTGTAACAACGTTCTCCATCCTGTAATAATATCCCCTATTAATGTCATCTGTGCTATAACAATGCCTCCCATCCTTTAATAGTATACCCCATCCTGTAAAAATGTTCCCCAACTTGCAATATTGTCCTCCATCCTCTAATAATGCCTCCCATCTTTGTCCTAGCCTTTACTTATGACCACCATCCTTTACTAATTGTCCCTCATCGTCTAATATTATCCCCCATCCTGGGACCCTTCCAGTAATAATCTTCCCCATCCTAGGCCCATTCCTGTAATATTGTCACCCATCAGAGAGAATATACTTTAAAGATCTGGCTGGGGACCATAGCCAAAGACCAGACTAGTCTGAACCGCTCTTGGCCGGCTCTTCCCAGTGCTGCTAGTGGTACACACCTGTCTTCTGTCTGGGCACTGCTCCCTTTGCCTCGGTCCGCTAAATGTTATGATCCACGTCATGCTTTGCAAATAGCCCGGCATTCTCCCATGTGTTTATCTACCTAGATCTATGTAAGGCCTACCAAGAGACATGCCTGTGTCTTGGTATTACAAATTTTAGTTTCTCTGTGCACTGCTTCTGTGTATGGTCTCCAGGACATCTCCTGGCTGCCTGCAGCTTTCAGTACCTTGGTTATGTATCTGGCTACAGCTTCTAGAATGTCTCATGTCTGCTTCCAGGATCTCTGCTACCTGTCCACCCTCGGCTTCCAGGACATCTCCTGTCCACTTGCAGCTTCCATGACCTCTACTTTCTGTTTGCGGTTTCTAGTACCTGTCTCCCGTATGCATCACCTACATGCTGCACCGTGGCCGGTGTGCCCACCTGGACATTGGGCTTTAAAGATCTACTTCACCCAGTGAGTCTAACAGTTTGGGCCTCATGAATCACGTGACAGGCATCCTTTACAGTGACCACCCATCCTGGGAATGAAAAGAGACTACACATTTCTCAAGAATATTCACCATACCTGATCCCCTCTGTTTGCCTTCTGCTTCCTTCTCCACATAGATCAATGTTCTGCTCCTTCTGATTTTAAGATGGCCACCATCGTGTATCGGGAAATGATCTAATTTTCCAGGGTAGCGCATTCCAGTGAACTTATGCAGCATGAGAAAGATTTGGAATCATAAAGTTCAGATTATAGTGTAAATAAACCATAGGCCCCTGTCAGAATGTAGAACAGAGACAGAGATGAGGGAAGCAATGTTTGGAGGAGTATGCTAAAGTAAGTGGCCAAAATGGACCGAAAGTTTGGGAGATAGTCGAATCTTCTGTTAGCCTCATAAACTTAAGATAAAGCTGGTGTCACGGGTTTACCGCGACAGAGAGGAGCCAGTAGATCGCAGGGTCTGATTTCTACTACTCCTGCACTGATTAGAAGTGTCATGATCCAGGTTGGATGATGACAGTTAAAAGCGCATGTAACCTTTTTTTTTCCTTAAGCTGTGTGCTTAGGTGTGGTTTTTGCCCCGGTGGCCATTGGGATTATTGCACTGTGGTGTCCTTTGTTCTAAGTTTGCCCCCGGTGGTGGTGAGCGTCATTGCCGTCTTGTTTCTTTAGTTTAGTGCACATGTTTATAATGCAGGTGTGATTACTGGCTTTCCTATAAAAGAGTCACAGGTGTTGCAATCAGCGTTGGTGATAGTATTCATTTCCAACCATCCTTGGTGGAGTAAGGAGCTGGAGAGAGCTATGGAAGGAGTCAAAGAGGATTTCCTTGCAGCTCTGACAGAGCTTGTTGGCAGCGTTTCAGCAGGAGAGCTGCATTCTGGTGGTGGACTCTGTTGCCAGGAGCAAGTGCAACAAAGTAAAGCTAAGTGGTGTTTCCCTGTTTGTGCCTTTCCTTTATGTGTGTTTCAGTGCAGTGGCCCACCGGCCATTTCACTAGAAAGGGGTAGGTGCAGGGAGAGCTAGGGTTTAAAGGTATCCTGAGCGGCGCCCGGTGCGGAACTGGCCTAGGGATCGGTAGGAGTGCAGTGACACCGACTCAGGGGAGTGCAGGAGGTCTCCACGTCCCCGTTCCCTATCGCAGGGCCCACCATTGTAATTGTTTTCCTGGTGTTTCTCCTTATTATTTAAATTCACCCTGCTGGAGGCGGTGTATCCGGTTTTACGTGTATTTCTGAAATTTGTCTGCTGGAGGCGGTGTGTCCGGCTGCACGTCTTCTTATTTAAATTCGCCTTACTGGAGGCGGTGTATCCAGGGTCGTATGTGTCATATAAATTCGCCCTGCTGGAGGCGGTGTGTCCAGTCACACGTAACCATTACAAGAAGCAGTTCACCTTCATATTATACGGTGTAAATTTTTTTGGGCAGTGCAGGGGTTAATCTGCTCAGTTGAGAAGTCCTGGAGTGTTATGGCTCTCAGCTGTGCACTGTTAGCCACTCCTATCCCCTATATGATCTGGGTCCTGACTAGCACTCATTGTCAGAGTAGCTTATACTGCATGGCTAGAGGTTGTTGTAGGTGGTTATTGGAGAAGGTGGTTGGTAGATTTATCTGTGACTGTTGGTAGGTTTTGAGTGTGTGATAATTCCTTTCCTTGTCCTACTTTGGTTTTACCCCATCCTCCACTCCCCGGTGCATTCCTCTGTCATATGTGTGAGTATATTTCTATGTTTAGTATCTTTCGTTACCCTGTTTATATTATCTTGTTAGTCTGGTTGGTTTATTATGGTACACTGCTACCCCCCCTTCCCTAGGTGGGGGAATGGTACAGACTGAGGGCAGATTTAGGAGCTAAAACAAGGTGCGTGGCCCCGGCGTCTTCACCATCAGAAGTAATTCGGGAAGCAGGGTGAGATAAGGCACCCCTAACGTTACTGAGAGGGAAGGAACCCCTGGTCCCCGGACACCCGACAACAGAGTCGTGACAACTGGAGTGTGCATGTGTTGTTGAGGTTATCAATCATCTGGCACATTAAAAATTCTCTGCTCCCAAATCTTTTAGGTGTATTTTAGGTAGCAGGTAGATGATAGAGGTACGTGCACATAGTATCACACTTGACCCCCTAGTTGACATCTGCTTTTACATCTGAGCCTCGGAATTTCCCATAAAAGTTCAAAGAACCATAACATTTTGAGGACCGTGAAAAATAAATTTTTGGTGATTTTGTCATGATCTGCTTAGTTCATGGGATTAGGTAGTTCAGAGGTTAATCTGGAGGGCCTTACTCTGAGATTCTGGGAGGCTTTTTATAGCCTCATTGTGGACTCATTCCTCATCGCTTATACTCAGATCCTTGGCCAAGTGTTTGTGACCCTGGTGTGCTTTGTGACTGTGATACCTTATGCTTGTTTGGTTTTGACCCGGTTCTGTCCCTGTTACGAGTTCTGCCTGTTCCTTTTGTACTACGTTGCTATCTCTGTGTATGACTCATTGCTTACGTTCTGACTATTCTCTGCTTGCTCCTCTGGTACCACGCTGCCCTCTCTGTGTTTGACCCCCCAAGCAGTTGTCTGACCTGAGTTCCCCTAATCTTTACTCCAGGATTCCTGTAATAGAATCCTACAGTCATCTACTGCAGCAGGACGCTAAGTCACGCCCCCTGTGGTCACATGATCGTAGGTCCTTGTACTCTTTACTACCTTTAGTGTCGCAGGTCCTGTTCTCAGTACTTTCCCTGCAGTTTGGGACCCCGGGCCCTCCTGTAGTTTGGGTGAGTGACCCTGCTCAGCAGCGACTGTCCGCCAGCGCTGACAGGATCCTGATAGATTTCTTTTAGTTTTTAATTTATAGTTTTACACAATTTTTATTGGAATTATTATGTTATTGTTGATGCAGTCAAAATATTCTAAAAATGAAAATCAACATTTTTATCTTCAGACCCCATAAAGACCTCTTCGCTTTTGGTGACTTTACGAGTAATGCGGAGTCAACGAGTGTTCTAATAGAGCAGCCTGAGAGGATTTGACGACAGGAGATGGAGAGGGTGCCCCTCTTGATGATGCCGGATTCCTGTCACATCTGTGGCTTTTCTGCCTTTTATGTTTTTTTTTTTCACATATTTCAAGACGGTTAGTGACTTGGGTATCAATTATGCTAGACAATTAGACTAATTACTACCAGACGCCTCGTCTAGAGTCTGAAGCAAGTTTTCACCAACAAAGGAGGGGAAAGGCATACATTTTAGGTGCACTAAAGTGCTGTAAAGGGACCTTGTGAAGCTATTTAAAGGGACCATACACCTACCTGAAATAACACTTAAGCCAGGGTTACCTTCTCATAGATACATTGGTTAATAAAACGACACAGGTCCAAGTGGTTCAACTTTTCTCCACCAGTTATACATTCTCTACTGCTACAGTATCTATAACCTATAGTGCCATTTGTTGTGGGAAAAGGATCTACAGTATATAGTGTCTGCCATTACTACCGTTTGCGGTCGGCATTCCACAGTCTGACTTTAAAGAACCCTTTCCTATTTCAATGCCAAAATGGCCTTTCTTCCACACATAATGAATATCCCCTGGTCCTTTATAATGTCCTTGGAAGGAATAAAATGGCACGTAGCCGATTTTCTACACCGACCGAGCAATTACTAATATTCGCATGTTCATTTCTAGTAACAAGTATAATAGGAGTCAATGGGAAAGCCAAGTTTTTTCCTGCAGACGCTACAAAGAGCTCTGGGGGGGCAGTTAAAATGTTCAATTGGATGGGAACATCATTCACTTTGCTGTCATCAGGTTTTGTCACAAATGCGAGCAGAAAAAAAAGCAATAAAAATGCATCAAATCTACAACACATGCACACAGGCTAAATTTTTTAAAACGTTTTTTGAGTATTATATATAAACAAAATGTACCCAAGAAGATGTAATACTCTGAGGGTGAGCACTATAATACTGATAAAATTTGAACAAGTTTTGGAAGGTTATTTATCAATTAAATGTACCCAAGAACACGTAATACTCTATGAGTGATCAATATAATAATACAATTTTGAACAAGTTTTTTGAGGGTTATATACCATAATACTGTGTGGCTGAGAAATGTAACCCAGCAAACTTTTTTGAGTGTTATATATCACAAAAATGTACCCCAGAACGCGTAATAGTGAATCAGTAAGAAATGCAAACAAGTAAGCAAACGCTTTTTTCTACTGTTATATACCACCAAAGTGACAGAAAGCACATAATACTATGGATTAGTAATCTAATGCTGTAATATTTTTCTACGCTTTTTGTACATTTAGTTTTACATGCCACTGTAATGCAACAATAACCGTGTTAAACGGTATGGATGAGTCATTGAATCCATAAAAAAATTTTTGAATGAAAATATTTTGAAAATTTAGTTGATGTACTTATACTATCAAAATGGCTTTGCAGAAAGTGCAAAGTCACACAAAAATTATGATTAGATTTATCCATAGACCCCTGAAAGGCAACTACGGATGGGCTTCTAAAACATTGAATGTTACAGTTTATGTGCTGCTGTAATCTGATGGTGTACAAAAGTGTGGGCTAATCCAGGCTTTGTTTATTTTTATGAGACTCAACCTGTCTGCATTCTCTGTTGACAAGCGAAGGCGCATGTCTGTTATGACCCCCCCCTCTGCAGCACTAAAAACCCACTCAGATAAGATGCTAGGGACAGCTTATGCCAAGTGTTCAGCTTTGAGACCTAAAAGATAAAAGTTGCAGAGGATTTAGGGAATACACTTGCTTGGTCGGCCAGGAATTGCTTGACCAACTTTAAAAACGTTTCTCCCCTTCTCAAAAATACCCGGTCATCAGGCCCTGGGTGCTGGGCTTGCTATCATGAAATTGGCCCAGGCCTTTGACAGTGTACCCCTGCCTCTGTTGTGGGTCTTCCTGGCCTCCTCCTAAGTTGGGCAAAGAAGGTTGCCCCCTGCCGCTAGTGTAGTCTGGTGGGAATTTTTTCAACCTATTTTCCACAATGGCCTTCTAGTATAGCACCATTTTAGAAGACCTCTCCATATGAAGAAGAAATGCAATGTTCTCCTTGTAGCATGGGCCTAGAAAAGTAAGCAACCTGTACTCTTTTTTTGGACAAGATGAATGTAACGCGAGGGTCACGGAAAAGGCAGCAGTACGTAAAGTCGGCCATTTGTGCCAAGCTCCATACAGCCAACACTTTCCTGTCTCAAACATGTTGACAACTCTCCATCTCCTCCTCCCTCTCTTCCTCCTCATTTCCATCCTCAGCCCATCCACATTGGAGAGATGGGCTGAAAATTGTGTGGCTAATAGCCTGTGTTACAATAGCCACCAACTCCTGTTCCTCCTCTTCCTCTTCCTCAGCATCAACCTCCTCATACCCAATCCATGTTGAGCAGATGAGATAAAGCTGGACTGGCCACAATGTCTCTGTGTTATGTTTTCCTCAATTGCCAGTTATTTGCATGCAAAGCGTCATGTTTAATTGTGAGCAGCAACTGTTAAAGTAGGAACTGAAGTGGGATAGTTATGCTAACTATGGCATCACCGCCGCCGCCGCTCACCATCTTTGTGGAGTCCTCAAAGTCTTGGAGAACCGTCCCAAATGTCAAACATCCATTCCCACTCTTTAGTTGTTATGTACGGATGCTTTCCAGAATGACGATGGGTGTGTTGGAGCTGGTGCTCAACCACTGGCCTCTTCTACTCACAAAGCCTTGCTAGCATGTGCAGTGTGAAGTTGCACACCAGTCAGTGAGCTGACACATGCATGCGCTGCTGCAGCACTGCCAGAGCGGTGGCAGCTGTAGCCGACTTGTGAAAATGGGCGATGACGCTCTGTACCTTGACCAGAAGGACTGGCAAATCTGGGTATATTTTCAGAAACTGCTGAACTACGAAGTTGATCACATGTGCCAAGCATGGTACGTGTGTGAGCCTGCCAAGCTTCACAGCTACCACCAAGTTATGTCCATTATTCACGGCCATGCCTGGTTGGAGGTTCAGCGGCAAAAAATACAGATCTGTCTGGTCTGTTATTCCTTTAAGTAACTCTGCCACGGTGTGCAGTTTGTCTCCTAGATAAATTATCTTCAGCAGTGCCTGTTGCCACTTCGCTGAGGCAGAGCTTCTGGCTGATGTGGACGACATGCTCTTACATAGCACATTGAAGATGGAGGAAGGGGTGCAGGAACTGCTGTAGTAGGTGAAGGAAACCCTGATAGAAGTAGGGCCAGCAATGCTTGGGGTCGGGAGCACATGTGCCATGTTGTAACTCGGTCCCAGCCTCCACATTGTTCACCCAGTGTGCCGTCAGGGAAATGTAGCGTTCCTGTCCACAATCACTTGTCCACGTGTTGATCGTTGAGTGGACAATGCCAGTAAGTGCATGTGGGAACAGGTGATGCTCCTGTAAACGTGCTGTTACAAGCCGGGGACACCACACCAGGAGAAAAAGTGGTGGCTGGGGACCGAGTACCGAGGGATGCCTGCAGCCATGAATTTGCAGAAATCCTCAGTGTCTGCCAGACTAAAGGGCAACATTTCCACGTCAAGCAGCCATGCAAGGATAGGTGCAGGGCAGGAGGCATCTGCGGCAGTGTTTTGGATGGGATTGAGAAGCACCTAACAAAGGGGAAGAGGCAGTGGTGTCACCTGATGGCACCAATTGTGGACCGAGTCGTTCGGTCTATTGAGTCGGGTGCTTAGATGACATGTGCAGCTCATGCTGTTTTGAGTTAGGTTCTTAGTGGTTAGGCCCCTGTAGATCTTGGCTTGGCACAGGTTGCAAATGGTCATTTTATTTGTCTTAGGCTGAGTTCACACGTGGCGTTTTTTTCGCATTTCCGCGGCGGTTTTAACCGCGCGATTTTGCTGTGAAAACGCGAAAAATAAGCATCCCATGCATTCCTATGGGATTCCGCAATGCTGTGCTAATGCTGCGGTAAAAACCGCAGTATGCTCATTCATTTTGAGGAATCGCGTCGATCCCGCACCCATAGGAATGCATTGTTCCGCTTACTTCCCGCATGTGGCTGTGCCCACCATGCGGAAAGTAAGCAGAACATTTGCGGATGGTACCCACGGTCCGGAGGAGAGGAGACTGTCCTCCAGGCTTTGGGTACCATATCCCTGTAAAAAATAGAATTTAAAATAAAAAATATTGTTATTCTTACCTTCCGGCCTCCCGCGCAGCCTTCCCGCTTCTCTCCACGCTCTCGTTCCCAGTAATCCTTTGCGAAAATGCCCGCGATGGCGTCCGTACTTGCGGGATCGCGAAGTCTCGCGGTCATTCGCGCGACTCTCACCGGTAATTTCCGTGAGAGTTCCAGTACGTGTGCACTTAGCCTTAGAACTCTCTTTAAGGCTGTGTGCACACGTAGCGATTTTTGAGCGTTTTTGCCGCGATTTTCGGCGCGAAAACGCTTAAAAATCGTGTACAGAACGCCCCCCATGCATTCCTATGGTATTCCGCACATGCTGTGCTAATGCTGCGCTTTTTTCCACGGCGGAATCGCATCGCGGAAAAAATCGCAGCATGCTCATTCTTTTGTGCGGAATCGCATCGCGGAAAAAATCGCAGCATGCTCATTCTTTTGTGCGGAATCGCAAAGAATTGCCGCGATTCCGCACCCATAGGAATGCATGAGAATCGCTTACTTCCCGCATAGGCGGCCTCAATAGTAAAAACCTGGTCACACTTGTCAAACACTATGTTTGACGAGTGTGACCAACCTGTCAATCACTTTCCAAGCAATGCTTCAAATCGCTTGGAAAGTGCTTGAATAACGCACGCGAAAATCACGGCAAAATCGCAATCATAATCGCGGTGAAATCGCGCGGAAAAAAACGCGCGATTTCTGGGAAGGAGTTCTGTTTTTAGTGAGCGTTTTAAAACGCTACGTGTGCACATAGCCTAAAAAAAGTCCCATACTGGGGAACACCTAACTCTTTGACGGAGAAATTCAGGAGTGTTGGTGACTTTGTGACTTAAGAACAAAACTTAGTGGCAACTGTGCCTCAACGTCTTGCTGCTTATCCCAAATTTGCCGTTCCCCAGTGTCATGTTCTTGTGGCCATGGCTGCCCATCCAATCCACACTGCCAAGAAATAAACCATAGATGTCCATAAATTATGTGTAATGATGAGAAATGACACATGGAAAAAGTGCTCCCCCAAGATTTCAGACAGAGGAGGGAAAAGAATTATCAGAAGAGTTGTCCAAGAGCCAAGGACCATCTGTGGAGAGCAGCAGAGAAACCTGGAATCACCAGGTATAATTGTTTCAAAGAAATCTATAAGTAATACACTCAACCTCCATGGCCTGTATATACACTCATGACGAAAGACTCCACTGCTGAACAAAAAGCATGCTCAAGCACGTTTAAAGTTTGCTCAACAACATTTAGAGAAGCGTGTGAAATCCTGGGAGAATATAATCTGGTCAGATGAGACCAAAATTAAAGTCTTTGGAGGCCATAATACTTCCCCATGTTTGATGAATGATGTTTGGAGGCCAAAAGGCACTGCATATCACTCCAACACTACCATACCAACAATGCAGTTCGGAGGTGGCAACATTTTGGTGTTGGGCTGTTTTTCAGCATATGTCACTGGCAAATTTCATGTGATTGCAGGAAGTATGAATGGATAAAATGTTCTGAGACATTCTTGATAAAAATCTGCTGCCATCTACCAGAATGATGAAGATGAAACGAGGGTGGACATTTCAGCAAGACAATGATCCCAAGCACACAGCCAAGGAAACTCTCAATTGGTTTCAGAGAAAGAAAATAAAGCTGACTAGAATGGCCCAACCAATCACCGGACATGAATTCAACAGAAAATGTATGGCAGGAACTAAAGCGGCGCATAGTTCATAGAAGGAGCCCATGGAAGCTTCAGGATGTGAAGAGTGTTTGTGTGGAAGAAGGGGCCAACCTCACAATTGAGCAATTCCTGCGACTAGTTTCTCCATACAGGAGAATTCAACTTCAGTCAGCCTGCTCAATACTGTGGCATTTTTTACTATTACCAACACGTTGGTTTCCAACATCGGGTGAGAATTTCATGTCAAGAGCACCTTTAGAAAAACAGTTACGGTATTTAGAAAATTGGTGACGTGATCAATACTTTTTTCCCCGCTGTGTGTGTGTGTGTATGTATATTACCTTGCACTGTATATATAAACATATATATAAACAGTTGAGAAATAAATCACCAAACCACAGAAAAAAAAATTCAATTAACTCCATAATGGCATTAATTAGCCTGTAGAATGGTATAGACCACAGTTGAAAGTGAACTTGTCATTTAATTTATATCTCACTATAAATGAATTATATAATTCTTTATTTTTTGACCCAAAAATCAATTGCAGAATTTCTGTTTGTTTTAAACAAATAAAATAGTTAAAATGTTATATATAGATATGTTGCAATAGAAAAAAAATGCATATGGATGAGCCCCACAGACGGTTACATCCACGGAAACGTAAAAACGTTTTGCCTTTCCAAATGTAAGAAAAAAGAAAACAAAAAATAATGCCACGACATAAAGTCAAAAACTGGCTGTGTCGGTAAAGGGTTAACTTAATTTAGGCCAAATTTATACTAATCTGTGGAAAGTCTGGAATGGATTATTCTCCAAGTGGACCCAATTGCGACCCTGTTGCCCTGTGTACATTGCAGATATTTCCCATAGGAGATATTCTTTATATATGGTCTCAGGTATTATGGTGGAAGTCCTAGTTTGTCTTTTTTTCAACTTTAGAAAAAAAAAAACTTGGCCAAAGGGATAAGGGTGTGTAAGAATGTAGAACTGTAGTGTGGCAGTGCCCCCTGCTGGAAAAAATGTTTGACATCCTGGTAAAACTCTGCAGTGGCCCATGAAGGAGAAAGAAAAGCAGTATGGGTCCGTGGCCTCTTTTTTTTGTGGGGTTTTTTTGGCTTATTGTTCATTTTGGTCCTTTTTTGTAGTCTAGGTTTTGGTGTTTTTTTTCACTTGTTTTTCACTTATACTTTTTTTTAAAGTCAATTTTATATATGTTCGTCTGTTTTGTTTTCTTTTCTTTTCACCTTCGTCGACGTTGTTCAGGTGTCCAAATATTTCCATCATATTCCTCATCAATTGCGACTTTTTAAAAAATCACAGAATTTGGGGTTCAAATTTACTCCAGCTTCACCCCACAGTGATTTTATGTAAAAAAATTTGCACAAATTGGCATTTTTTTACAGAACATGCTAAATTTTGAGCTAGAAAGACGCAAAAATGGGTTAACGGCAAACATAAAGAGAACTTTTTTTGTTTATTTTGAGCAAAATTAATGAACCGCATATGCCATTTTGAAAAAATTGGCGCAAAAATGACAAGAATAAAAAGTAAAAGTGACTTTAAAAAAAAAATGAAGCTCGAATGAGTAATCTGGCTGTATCTACATAAAAAAATAATAGAAGCAAAAAAAAAAATGGCACAAACATGCACACACTTAAAACAAACAAAAAAAATATTCATACATGCACACAAAAACTTGTATATAGGTGCATCTGGATATGAGCCCTCCGAACCGCCTCCTACCTGCTGCCTCTTCTGATTAATAGGCCTAGCACAATGTCATCTCTGCGGTGTTATGTACACATAATCAGTAAGTAATCAGAAGAAGTGCCTGGGGTTCCGGCAGATGGGAAGCGGTTTGCAGGACTCCTGTTCGGCGGCCACAGACTACTGACCAGGGTCCTGCGGATCATTTCGCTCATCTCCATCTCTACCAGATTCCCTTCTGCTGGCTGAACTGTGTGTTTTCCTATCAAGAAGCTGTAAATGAAAAATTCTGTCAGTAAACATTCAGTTTCCCTGCAGCAACAATCCCATTCCCATACTCCCTCAGGGAATTACTGCCATTACTGGTGTATGGGGCCCGGTGAGCAGAAGCAAAGGGGGGGGGGGACGGGCTGGGTGAGACACTGCGCTGAGGCAGTACAGCCGAGCCAATGTATAAATGGCTTGGCAGAGGGAGCCATCAGTGTATGACATCAGAGATGTCAGACACTGCCGACCCACCCTCTGTTACAAAGCTGCCGGCGCACCCTCTGCTCCTAAGCTGCCAGCATATACTTTGTTCCTAATCTGCTGGTTCACCCTCTTCTCCTAAGCTCCTGGCGCACTCTCTGCTCCTAAGCTGCCTGCCCGCCCTCTGTTCCTAAGCTGCTGGTGCTCCCTCTGTTCCTAAGCTCCCAGCGCATCCTCTATTCCTAAGCTGTATAGGCTATGGGGTGCATTATACTGTATGGATAACTAAGGGGTGCATTATACTGTATGCGCTATGGGGTTCATTAAACTGTATAGACTATGGGTTGCATTATGCTGTATGGATAACTATGGGTGCACTGTATTGTGTGGACTATGGGATGCTTTATACTGTATAGAACTAAGGGGTGCATTATGCTGTACGGGCTATGTGGTGCATTATACTGTATGGATAACTATGGGGTGTATTATACTGCATCGACTGGGGTGCATTATACTGTATGGGCTATTTGGTGAAGTATGCTGTATGGGGTGCATTAAACTGTATGGACTATGGGGGGCATTATACTGTATGGGGTAAATTATACCTCATGGGGTGCATTGCACTGTATAGAATCATAGAATAGAATCATAGAATCGTAGAGTTGGAAGGGACCTCCTGGGCCATCTGGTCCAACCCCCTGCTCAAAGCAGGATTCGCTAAATCATCCCAGTCAGATGTCTGTCCAGCCTCTGTTTGAAGACTTCCATTGAAGGAGAACTCACCACTTCTCGAGGTAGCTTGTTCCACTCATTGGTCACTCTAACTGTCAAAACGTTTTTTCTAATATCTAATCTGTGTCTCCTACCTTTCAGTTTCATCCCATTGCTTCTAGTCTTTCCTTGTGCAAATGAGAATAAAGTTGATCCTTCTACAATGTGACAGCCCTTTAGATATTTGTAGAGAGCTATTAAGTCTCCTCTCAGTCTTCTCTTTTGCAAACTAAACAATCCCAAATCCTGCAACCTTTCCTCCTAAGACAGGGTTTGTAGACTGGTCACCATTCTGGTTGCTCTTTTCTGAACTTGCTCCAGTTTGTTGATGTCTTTTTTAAAATGTGGTGCCCAAAACTGGACACAGTATTCCAGATGAGGTCTGACCAAAGAGGAGTAGAGGGAAATAATGACTTCACGTGATCTAGACTGTATGCTTCTGTTAATACATCCTAGAATTGCATTTGCCTTTTTTGCTGCTGCATCACACTGTTGACTCATATTCAGTCTGTGATCTATTAGTATACCCAAGTCTTTTTCACATGTGCTGTTGCTTAGGCCTATTCCTCCCATTCTGTATCTGCTTTTTTCATTTTTATTGCCCAGATGTAGTACTTTGCATTTTTCCCTGTTAAAAACCATTCTGTTAGTTGCTGCCCACTTCTCCAGTTTATTTATATCTTTTTGAATCCTCTCTCTCTCTTCTCTAGTATTAGCTATCCCTCCTAGCTTTGTGTCATCAGCAAATTTAATCAGTTTACCCTCAATTCCTTCATCTAAATCTTTGATAAAGATGTTGAACAATACAGGGCCCAGGACAGAGCCCTGTGGTACCCCACTTGAGACATTCTTCCAACTGGATGTGCAGCTATTTATGACCACTATGACAATGGGGTGTATTATACTGTATGGACTATGGGATGCATTATACTGTATAGACTATGGGGTGCATTCTACTGTATGAATAACTATTGTGTGCATTATACATTATGGACTATGGGGTGCGTTATACTGTATGGGCTATAGGGTGCATTATACTGTATGGACTATGGCGCGCATTATACTGTATAGACTATGGGGTGCATTATGCTGTATGACTAACTATGGGGTGCACTATACTGTGTGGACTATGGCATGCACTATACTGTATAGACTATGGGGTGCATTATGCTGTACCGGCTGTGGGGTGCAATATACTGTATAGGCTATGAGGTGCATTATACTGTATGGATAACTATGGGGTTCATTATACTGTATAGACTATGGGGTGCATTATGCTGTATGGATAACGGGTGCACTATACTGTGTGGACTATGGCATGCATTATACTCTATAGACTATGGGGTGCATTATGCTGTACGGGCTGTGGGGTGCAAAATACTGTATAGGCTATGGTGTGCATTGTACTGTATGGATAACTATGGGGTGTATTATACTGTATGGGCTTTGGGGTTCATTATACTGTATAGACTATGGGGTGCATTATGCTGTA
The DNA here is from genome assembly GCF_039654945.1 of Dendrobates tinctorius. Lineage (NCBI taxonomy): Eukaryota > Metazoa > Chordata > Amphibia > Anura > Dendrobatidae > Dendrobates > Dendrobates tinctorius. The sequence continues at coordinate 10,772,541 of NW_027361688.1, forward strand.
TGGATAACTATGGGGTGTATTATACTGTATGGGCTATGGGGTTCATTATACTGTATAGACTATGGGGTGCATTATGCTGTATGGATAACTATGGGGTGCACTATACTGTGTGAACTATGGGATGCATTATACTGTATAGACTATGTGGTGCATTATCCTGTACGGGCTGTGAGGTGCATTATACTGTATGGACTAATGGGTGCATTATGATGTACGGACTTTGGGGTGCATTATACCGTATAGGCTATGGGGTGCATTACACTGTATAGGCAGTGGGGTGCATTATACTGTATAGTAGGGCTGTGGAGCGGGAGTCCGTGTCCATTTTGATGGATTTGGAGTCAGAGTCGGTATAAAATAGACAAACCGACGAATTTGTGAAAGTTTTGAAATGTCTAATAAATGTCTGTTCTGTTCCTGATCTAGAGATGAATCTGTGCTGCACTTTATGCACATGCTCAGTAGTGAGGCAGTGCTGTGGAGTCGGAGGCTTTGCTTACCAACTCCCCAGCCCTGCTTGTATAGATTCTGGGGTGTATTATACTATATGGACTATGGGATGCATTATATTGTATGGACTATGGGATGCATCATACTGTATGGGCTATGTGATGCATTATACTGTATAGACTAGGGATCATACCACCGAACGCCTGCTTTCCTTTTAATGTGGGCATAATACTACTCAGACAACACAGGGTGAGGATAAGACAGTATGGCAATACTTTATTGAACCACAAACATGCAAATAACACATAGAACAGTCCCAACAAAATACCCTTTCCGCTAACTCGCCGGGATAAGAGAAGCTGTGACTTCAGCTTCAGAGTTTCCAGGGTCAGCTACCCCCATCTGTGGCATGCACAAAGAGGAGTTAACAACAAGCTTAGAAAGCTGACAGTCCATTGATGTACAAGGCCAGGTGACCGTAGGGCCACATCCTGGCTTCTCCGAAAATCTCCATGGAGTCAGGTGACCGGTGAGTCCAATTTCTGGTTTTCCCAAACGTATCCACGAAGCTCAGGTGACTGGTGGGTCCAAGTCCTGACAACGCCAAATGTATCTATGATTACGTAATGGTCAATGGAGAAGATCTGTATTCTTTCAGCCGGGGTCGTGGTCCCCTAAGCTGACATCCAGTAGAATGTCAAATCTGAGTCCCTCGTGATGGAGCCATGATCTTGCATCTATCCTATAGAGTGTTCCTGGCTGTGGTTTTGTCAAGAGTCTCAGGTTTTCTGGATGTCTTGGATGATTTGGATATTGGATGTACAGTGGATGTGGAAAATATTCAGACCCCTTTAAATTTTTCACTCTTTGTTTCATTGCATCCATTTGGTAAATTCAAAAAAGTTCATTTTTTCTGATTAATGTACACTCTGCACCCCATCTTGACTGAAAAAAACAGAAATGTAGAAATTTTTGCAAACTTATTAAAAAAGAAAAACTGAACTATCACATGGTCATAAGTATTCAGACCTGTCCCGTATTGCCGCAATCTTCTCACGGGACGGCCTTACGCCTTCTGCAGAGGCCACATGTCCAAGGTACTCGATCTGAGTGCAAAACAGATGACACTTGGGAGGTTTTACTTTCAGCCCATGTTTCTGGAGCCAGCTTAGTACTTGTTCTAGAAGTTGTAGATGTTCCTCGAACGTGGCGGCATACACAATTATATCATTGAGGTAGATGAGAGTGGCTTCAAAGTTCAGATCACCCAAACACCTCTTCATGAGTCGCTGAAAAGTACCATGAGCATTAGCCAGACCGTATGGCATCCGGTTGAACTCATACAAGCCCATGGATAATATAAAGGCCGTTTTCGCTCGATTGTGCTCTGACATCGGCACTTACCAATAACGACTGGCCAGGTCTTGTTAGGAACGGCGGAACGCACTAAATAAAAATAAATAATAAAGTGTGTTCACCACTCGGGGTCCACCGTGCAGTAGATGTTACACCGCTGCTAGGTAATGACAGACAAGCAATATGGCGGTATAATGCGCACGGGTTAGACTTCACCCGAAGTGGGCAAAGCGGGCTCTGTTCACACACAGAGGCGCCGAAACATAAACATACAAAAACACGGAGCCTGTTAGTATCACAGGCCTCAGGTAAATGCACACATGGTATCAGGTCACAGGAGCAGGACCTAAGACAGAGGAGCTGCATCCGTCTAGACCTACCGCGTGTGCGGTGTCGCTACTGCGAGCGCCAAGAAGGGCTGCAACTGCAGCGCGGCGTAGGACACTGCCACAGGACGACACAGCTACAAAACAGGCGCAATGTCGGACGCTAGCACAAAGGTGCGGTGTGCACAGTGGCCTAAGGCTTGCCACTGACGGGCGGTGACTGGATAACTAATTCATTATACACATGCGTAATATCGGAGGGAAGGGGTTTCTTAATAAGTCAGTCACCAGAATCATACATCCGTCACATAGCAAGTATAGTCTATACTAGTGCATGGCCGAACGGTCATGCACGCTTTTTATAGCCGTGCGGGACCTTTCAGATCTCCGAGATGGACCAATGAGATCTGGAGCAGGACCTGGGCACATGACTCCCGATCTCCAATGGGAGATCGTCTCATGAGCATGCCTAGTATGAGCACAGAGGAACTTAGCCTCTGGAGCAGTCTGCTGCAAAGTAATCTTCTCTGCAGTAGATAGACAGCAGGAGACCGCAGAATGTGAGGCTCTGGATTCATGCAGAGCAGACGCAGAAACCTGACGCCTAACAGGTCTAATGTGGAGAAGTACCTTGCCTTTCCCAGTGCAAACAAGGACTCTTCAATACGGGGTAGCGGATATGAATAGCACACAGTGCAGGCATTTAGTTTGCGATAGTCCACACAGAACTGCAGAGCACCATATTTTTTTCTCACCAGGAGGATGGGAGCAGTCCACGGGCTTTGACTTTCCCGGACGACACCATTCTGCAACATCTGCATGAGCATCCCTTTCACCTCCTGATACATTTGTGGAGGGATTTGGCGATAACGTTCTCTCACGGGCGCAGCATTACCTGTTGGGATCTCGTGTGTGATGGCAGTCATGCAGCCAAAATCATCTTCGTGCCAAATGAACACGTCTTGATAGTGTCCCAGTAAGGCTTCCACCTGCTGTACCTGTTGTGGTGTGAGCTCCTTCAATTCAGCCCACATCTGTTCCAAAATACGACGCCCCTTTTGTTATTGTTGGGGTTCTAACGCCGAGCTGTCTCCACAGCTATGCTCCATGGGTCTTCCTTTTTCACCATCAATTGAACGGCCTGTGGTGGTATCAGCTCCTCTGGCATGCCTACAATTAGCGCTATTTCACTCCTGGGGGGGAAGTGTCAGGGTGTCCTCCCTTAAATTCACGCAACATACGGGTACCATTCCATCACGTACCATAGCCAGCGTCCGGGCGACTAGGAGTCCTGATGGTAAGTTCTCCATGGCAGCCGGTTCTAGTTGTACCTCAACCCCCTCCAGTGGAGTGCAAGCCTGGACAGGTAGAGTGAGCACAATTTGCCCCTGGGATATGACAAGATTATTTTCAGCCGGAATAATCACTTTTCACAGCACCTTTCCATCACAGGAGACCTGCTGTGCTTGAGCCGTTCTGATCAATTGTTGAAATACTTTTCTTTGGGGCTTCCATGAGCTCCACTGATTCAGAATCACATCTGGAGACTCGTTGATTAGAAGACTTCTGAACTCCTTTAGCACATTCATTCCCAGTGTGACAGTATGTCCACGGTTTGTGTCTCCCGCGGTTAACACCACACCCTTGCGACCTATGTCTTTGCCGCAAACCTCAGTTTGCATTCATGCCTGCCCTGCGACCGGGATGGGTAGTTGATTGGCAGCCGTCAACTTTATCATTGGCCCCCATTCAGGCCTCATCGCTTCAGGGAAATGTCTTCTGAAATGTGTCTCAGGCATCATAGTTACTTGTGAGCCAGTATTTACCAGGCAGAGGACAGCTCGACCATCCATCTTGGCCCAGACTAAAGGACACACTGAAACTAAATTGGTGGGACTTCTGGTTCTCCTTTCTGGCTGTTCTGGCTCCGAGCGGCGTCCCCCAGCCTCAGAGCCTCCTAGTTTAACGGGCTGCATTGAAGAGGCCGTCCTCGTTGTGGGCAAACCCGGGCCAAGTGTCCCAACTCTAAGCAGAAATAGAATGTAGGGAATTCTTCCCGCCAAGACACTCTTCCACCCCGTTGCGGTTCTGAGAAAGTTCTGCACCCGGATGAACCTAGCATGGGCAACAAACAAGGAGAATTGGAACTACTAATGCAGGAAAAGAAATATGATGTCATTGGAATCACAGAAACTTGGTGGGACAATACACATGATTGGAATACAAGGCTAGAAGGATACAACTTATTTGCAAGAAACAGACTTGATAAACGAGGAGGAGGTGTCGCATTGTATGTTAGAAACGCGTATATCTCCACAGAGATCCAAGCTTCAGAGACTGGGAGTTCTGTGGAAACTGTTTGAGTAAGAATACAAGGACAGAATAATGGAAAGGACACCATTGTAGGCATTTACTACAGGCCGCCTGTGCAAGCTGAAGATATGGATGAACTCTTTATGCATCAAATGGCCAAGTTCTCCAAAAAATATGACATAGTTGTCATGGGAGATTTCAACTATCCAGACATTTGTTGGGAATCTCTCAGGCAAAACTAACAGGTCAAGGAAATTCTTATACTCTTGCTGACAACTTTATCTTTCAAAAGGTAGGGGAGAAAACAAGGGGAACTGATACCTTGGATCTAATCCTTATAAACAGGGAGGAAATGGTTGAGGAGGTAAAAGTGGCTGGGCCCTAGGAGGTAGCGACCATGCTATTTTAGAATTTTGGATAACTTGAGGAGGAAGACCTGTGAAGACTCAGACGTCAAGGTTAGATTTCAGAAAGGCAGATTTTAAGGGATTCAGAAAGAGAATTGGAGGGATCCAATGGCTGGATATCCTTAAGGACAAAAATGTCCAGGAAGGATGGGAAATCTTGAAAAATGAAATTCTCAAAGCACAATCGTTAACAATTCCGAAAAGAGGGAAGAATAGGAAGCATTTAAGGAAACCAAGATGGATGAACACAGAACTTAAGCACATGCTAAAAAGGTAGAAAGAAATGTTTATAAAATGGAAAGAGGGAGGCATATCTAAAGAAGACTATAATGCTGTCTGCAGAACCTGCAGGGCACAAATCAGATTACTAAAGCTGACAATGAATTGAGGCTTGCAAGAGATGTCAAAAGCAATAATAAAGGATTTGGGGGATATGTCAAAAGTAAAAGAAAAGTCAAAGATGCTATAGGATTTTTACAGGATGAAAATGATGAAATGGTAAGACAGGATGTTGAGAAGGCCGAACTTTTAAATTCCTATTTTGCATCTGTTTTCTCTCAGAAAGGAAATGTAACATCAACTATTCTTCACTGTCCTATTAAGGGAATAGAAGAATCCAGGATATCTATAAACAGAAATATAGTGAGGAAACACTTAGATAACCTAAATGAGTTCAAGTCTCCAGGTCCAGATGAATTACACCTCAGGGTACTGAAGGAGATAGCAGAAGAAATTTTTGAACCACTCTCCATAATCTTTGAAAATTCATGGAGAACAGGTGAAGTCCCAGAAGACTGGAGAAGAGCAAATGTTGTTCCTATCTTCAAAAAGGGGAAGAAGGTGGACCCAGGCAACTATAGGCCGGTGAGTCTGACTTCTATACCAGGAAAGATCTTTGAACAAATTATTAAACAACATGTATGTCAGTACCTGGTTAAGAATGAAGTGATTAAACAGAGTCAGCATGGGTTTGTAACTAATAAGTCATGTCAGACTAACTTAATTTCCTTCTATGACAGAATCACTGATTGGGTGGATCAAGGAAATGCTGTAGATATAGTATATCTTGACTTCAGCAAAGCATTTGACAAAGTATCTCACACAATCCTTATTGAAAAAATGACTAAGTATGGAATGGACAAGGCAACTGTTAGGTGGATTCATAACTGGCTTAGTGATCGGACCCAAAGAGTGGTCGTAAATGGCTGCACATCCAGCTGGAAGAATGTCTCAAGTGGGGTACCACAGGGCTCTGTCCTGGGCCCTGTATTGTTCAACATCTTTATCAACGATTTAGATGAAGGAATTGAGGGTAAACTGATTAAAATTTGCTGATGACACAAAGCTAGGAGGGTATCTAATACTAGAGAAGAGAGAGAGAAGATTCAAAAAGATATAAATAAACCAGAGCAGTGGGCAGCAACTAACAAATAATAATCTTTATTTTTATATAGCGCTAACATATTCCGCAGCGCTTTACAGTTTGCACACATTATCATCACTGTCCCCGATGGGGCTCACAATCTAAATTCCCTATCAGTATGTCTTTAGAATGTGGGAGGAAACCGGAGTACCCAGAGAAAACCCACGCAAACACAGGGAGAACATACAAACTCCTTGTAGATGTTGTCCTTGGTAACCCAGGACGCCAGCGCTGCAACGCTAACCACTGAGCCATCGTGCCGCCCTAACAGAATGGTTTTTAACAGGGAAAAATGCAAAGTACTACATCTGGGCAATAAAAATGAAGAAAGCATATACAGAATGGGAGGAATAGGGCTAAGCAACAGCACATGTGAAAAAGACTTGGGTATACTAATAGATCACAGACTGAATATGAGTCAACAGTATGAAGCAGCAGCAAAAAAGGCAAATGCAATTCTAGGATGTATTAACAGAAGCATACAGTCTAGATCACGTGAAGTCATTATTTCCCTCTACTCCTCTTTGGTCAGACCTCATCTGGAATACTATGTCCAGTTTTGGGCGCCACATTTTAAAAAAGACATTAACAAACTGGAGCAAGTTCAGAAAAGAGCGACCAGAATGTTGACCGGTCTGCAAACCCTGTCTTATGAGGAAAGGTTGCAGGATTTGGGAATGTTTAGCCTGCAAAAGAGAAGACTGAGAGGAGACTTAATAACTGTCTACAAATATCTCAAGGCTGTCACATTGCAGAAGGATCATCTTTATTCTCATTTGCACAAGGAAAGACTAGAAGCAATGGGATGAAACTGAATGGGAGGAGACATAGATTAGATATTGGAAAAAACTTTATGACAGTTAGAGTGATCAATGAGTGGAACAGGCTGCCACGAGAGGTGGTGAGTTCTACTTCAATAGAAGTCTTCAAACAGAGGCTGGACAGATATCTGTCTGGGATGATTTAGCGAATCCTGCTTTGAGCAGGGGGTTGGACCAGATGGCCCAGGAGGTGCATTCCAACTCTACGATTCTATGATTCTAGCTAGGTCACCTTCTTTTTAGTTTTGGACAGGTCTTCCTGCATAACTTGGATCTCCTTCCGCAAATCTTCCACCTATCCTGCTTCAGCAATCAAATTCACAGACACCTCTCCGCTACGGACATTCTCTGACAGGATTGTCACCCCCTGCTCTTGTTCACGCGCACTCCTCGCATCCCACTTCTGCAAAGGTCATACGTGGGTTCACTCACAAGTGCTCTCGCAGGGCCTGTTTCAGCAGTGCATCTCTCTTCCCGGTCACTAACTGGTCTCGTAGCACTATATCAGTTGACCCTATTCCCACGCCATCTTTTTGAATATGGCAGTGTGAATCTCCAGGAATACATTCATGTACTGCGTCACCCTCTCCCCCTCTCTTTGAACCCGGCTAAATAACCGCATGCGCAATTTCCTTACATCTGTGGGATGCCAATGTGTCTCCTCCAGTATGCACAATACTTTGTCAAGTGTATCCCGCTCTCGGGGGTGTCTCAGCATAACTGAATCTTTTGCTTCTCCCGCCAAATCCATCATGGCGACCTCCGCCTGCAGGACGGGGACCATAGGGTGCATTCTCATCATCCCTCGAATACACTCAGTCCAGTTCCATAACATTGTATTATTCCCACTGAATTTCGAGAGGTTGCTTAACATTGCCCCCAGGGAGATGCTGGACCTAAGGCCCACCCCAGATGCTTGGTCTGCCCGCTCCGTGCGGGTAGACTGCATCCTGCCGACTACGCCAAGTGTAAAAATCGCAGGTACGTGGGATGCAGTAACGGACCGGAGGCAGACCAAGAGTTAACGTGGGGTTTAATTTAACAGAGAATACTCCACGTGGGGAGACAAAGCAGAAGTACAGTCACAGTTTCTATCACTGCCAGGATATGATGTTACTCGGCAGATGCAAGCGAGTGTATCAGGACACAGTTCACAGCGGGTCATCCGGCTTTCCGGTTTCTTCACGCGTGCGTCTATGTCCTGCTTGTGAACTTTGTCAATCACGGTCTCTGGTGTCAGCACACACTTCGCTGGTCTCTTTCGGCAGTCTGAGTGAGGGTCTGAAGCCCCGAAGGCTTGGGCCTGCTCTGTCCCGTTGCACAAAGTTCGGAGCCCTGACAATATCCTCCTGCGCGCTGCCCGTTCCCGTCAAGTGTCCCTCGTCTCCCGCACACCGCGGCTTTTTTAGCTTAGACGCGCCCCCTAACTCTGCAGAGGTCGGTCCGGGGCCTTAAGCTTTCCCCCGTGCAACATAGGTGACAGCCCGACAGTTCCGGATCCGTCATGGAAAAGGTGTGCCCAATCCGGTCCTTCTTCTTACACTGCCACCTTACCACCACCGACGCTGCCACCTCACCACCACCGGAGCTACCACTTCACCACTACTGGAGCTGCCACCTCACCACCACCGGAGCTACCACTTCACCACTACTGGAGCTGCCACCTCACCACTACCGGTGTTGGCACCTCACCACCACCGCAGCTGCCGCAGACTCCCGAGCTACTGTTTCTCTCCCCATTAGGCTGTAGATTGTAATGGTCCTCTTCCCTATGTACCTGTCCGTCATTGTTATTTTGTCCATTGTCATTTGTATCTGTATCTTGTGTGTAACCCCTTCTCATGTACAGAACCATGGAATGGTGCTCTAAAGATAAATAGGTAGCCATCAAAAGTATGTAAAATAGAGAAGCCCCCATTTAATAGTTATTCAGAATAGTCTGAGGTACGTTCTAGATGGATTTCCTGAATGTCTTTTGTAAGATATTCGTCAGTTAAGTGACATCTCCATTGATACCACGCATGCTGTGTCTATTGCCCCTCTCCCCCCCAAAAAAAAAAACCCCAGTTGGTCTCTGTGAAGTGTCAAGCGCCATTTTAGTGTTTATGAATTATTGTCCGACCAATAGTAAAATGTTAAAAATACCTCATGATTCGTAGACATAGATTGCGGCCTACTAAACTAGATATTCTCCTGAGGCCTACACTCGATTAGCAACGTAAGGCATTTCTATGATACAGTTTCCTGTAAGACGCTGCTGCCATCTGGAGGACATTTTCAGTTATTACAAGGAACTGCTAAATCCATAAACTTCTATTTTCCCCGTCCTTAAAGGTTCTTGTTTATACATTTTTATTATGTCATTAGCTGTAATTAGAGAAATATCGCAGTATATTTATCAAGCTAAATGCACCAGTATCCCAAAAAAAAAACCTGTCTTACATGACTTGCACCATAGTTCTCATTTTTAAGTCTTGCCTAATTATGGGCATGGGTAAACGGGTGATGCAGTGCATAATGCACACTGTCACGATTCGATAAGCTGCAGTCACATAGCGTGACTGGAGAAATTTAACTGGAAAACCTTTAACCCTTCTACAAATGAGATGGCTCTGCTCATTCTGACCCAGTCTATAGAACAAAACCAGCAAATGGATATTGCACTTGACTACATTGTAGACACCAGTGGCGTACCACTAATAGTGGTAGATCATGCAGCTGCTATAGGGCCTGTTAGTTTGGGGGACCAGGTGCCAGTGCTGGGACCCTGACACCCTGCCCGACTTTCCTTTAAAAGGAACCTGTCACTTAGATATATATTTTTTTACTATGTAAATGCCGCTGTTCTCCTGAATCCGACGTTGTTTTCCATTTTTTCCTGCGCCTCTCCGTTCCTGAGATACGGCCCTCTCTTTCCTGTATATAAATCTAGTCTTGTTAGCCAACAGGGTGTGATCTTCAAGAATACGCCCATAAAGAAGAGTTAAGGACCAATCCCAGTGGCGTAACTACAAAGTTATGGGCCCCGGTGCAAACTTTCAAATGGGGCCCCCCATGCCAAAATACACTTACATCTCCGCTCTGTACTCCTCGTACACAGGCAGCTCCGCTCCGTACACCTCGTACACAAGTGGCTCCGCTCTGTACACCTCGTACACACGCGGCTCCGCTCCGTATACCTCGTACACACGCGGCTCCGCTCCGTACACCTCGTACACACGCGGCTCCGCTCCGTACACCTTGTACACACGCGGCTCCCCTCCGTACACCTCGTACACGCGCAGCTCCGCTCCGTACACCTCGTACACGCGCGGCTCCGCTCCGTACACCACGTACACGCGCGGCTCTGCTCCGTACACCACGTACACGCGCGGCTCCGCTCCGTACACCTCGTACACGCGCGGCTCCGCTCCGTACACCTCGTACACGCGCGGCTACGCTCCGTACACCTCGTACACGCGCGGCTACGCTCCGTACACCACGTATCCACGCGGCTATGCTCCGTACACCTCGTACATACACGGCTCTGCTCCACACACCTCGTACACACACGGCTCCGCTCCGTACACCTCGTACACCTCATACATACGCGACTCTGCTCCGTACACCTCGTACACACGCGGCTCCGCTCCGTTCACCTCGTACACACGCGGCTCTGCTACATCCACCCTGTAAACCCCTCCTGACCCCACACAAAAACTTTACCTCATCCAGCATCATGACAACAGCACAGCAGAGTCCTGCAGACAAGGAGGCTCCTGATCACGTGACCCCTGACTCCTCCCCTCCTATGACCTCATCAGAGGTCCTGTGCGCACAGAAAAGGACTTCATTGCAGGCTGCAGTGGGTCTATCTGCGAGGGCGAGGATGGGGTTCATGGGGGGGATGGCGGCTCAGTGCGGGATGCGGGGGGGGTCAAAAACAGGACTACCCCGCGAGAATCGGCATGGTTGGGAGATATCATGGTCTGACCTGCTGGGCCCCTGACTCCCCCGGGCCCCCCTGCGACCCTGGTAGTTATGCCCCTGACCATGCCCACTTCACTAACAAGACTCGGTTTATATGCAGGAAAGAAGGGGCCATATCTCAGGAATGGAGAGGAGTAGGAAGAAAAGGAAAGCAACAACGGATTCAGGAGAACAGAGACATTTAGACCAGGTAAACATATTTCATATTTATGACAAGTCCCCTTTAAGTGTATTCTGTACATTGACTGAACAGCCCACATGTTCCTATGTATTTTTCTATTATTATCTATATTACGTCTTCTCATAATGCAATAATAACTATATTAGGTTCCTGCCTCTGCACAGGAGGAATCCCGACCCTTGCCTTCTGCTGTCTCCCATTCCTCTCCGGCCGCAGAGGAGCCTGCTCAGCCAAGATGTCACTCCTGGCATCTTGCTCAGTCTACTACAGTTGGCTTGGTTACTGCTGCCAATCAGGGTTCAGCTATTGTAACCTGCAATAGTCAGCAGCGAGCGGCTCTTGGGACTAAGTCCTTCTTTCGGCCCACTGAGCATGCCCGTGGGAAGTCCTCTCATTGGAAGTCTGAGATCACATGCTAAGGTCCTATTGCTGCTCCCATTGGACCACTAGGAAGGTCCCGGAAGGACGCTGCTGTAAAAGAGTCGCATGGCCACACGGCCATGTGCTAGTATACACTGTAATTGGTAGAGATGTGTGTGATGATGGATGCTTGTAAACCGCTGAATGACTCATTATGAAACCCCTTCCCTTTGATACGTACGTTGGTAGGGTTTAGAGTCCTGAGTCAGCGCCGAGTTGTGGCACTGCCTAGCGCCGCAGTGCTCCCAGCTCCTCACACATGCTAGCGCCAGAGTGCGCCACTCTACCTTAGGCACTACGCTACTGCAGGTACTGCAGCATCCTGCGTGCTTTCCAGGCCTGAGGTTAGGCTGGTTAGTGGCGTCCACCAGAGCTGCGCTGTACATACATCGTGCGGTGAGCAACGTGCAGCTGCACCCTGTGACTGTACCAGGGCACAGCATTCTATTCGTATCTGTTCACGCATCGCTGTGCGGTGCTGAGCGTAGAGGGGCTCTAACCCTGTGTCCTAGGGGAAGAGTCCTGTGTCTTAGCTCTAGCGCTCTCCTGCCGAGTCCTGTGAGGATAAACAGGCTCTCGCACTCGTTCCAGCGGCTCAGTGAGGTAACTGAGTTTGCGTCCTGTACACACCGGGTCAGCGGTTAACCCGCCGACATCTAGTTCATACTCTGTCATTACCAAGCAGCAGTGAACATCTCTGCATGGTGGACCCCGGGCTTCGAACGCACCACTATACCATCTTATATTATTTGGTGCGTTCCGCAAGCCCGTAACACTAAGTAATACCTTGTAATGCCACGTCAAAAAAAATGTGGTAATATGACTCTACAGATTAAAAATAAGCGTAAAAATACGTACATTGGTGGAGAATATGTAAGTGGCTATTTTAAGGGACATGATGTGATGCTCTTGTTTGTGTTGTTTTGTGTATTTGGGTATCAGTTGTACAACGCCTCAGATGTCTTAGGTATCATCCATCTAAGGCAAGGATGTCAAACTCAAGTACAGTCGCGGTCCAAAATTAAAAGCTTGGACAAAGTCGCGGACCAACCTTGATATTTATTAAAAAATATACAGAATTGAGGAAGTTTTTACTCATCATCAAATATAACGATGAACTTTTTCATATGTAAACAGACTTTAAAGTTGTTGTCCCACAAACATAGTACATTTTAAGTAATAGATCTTAGAATAAAATATTTTGAAACAATATGATATGTTATGTAAGCCCCATATACTGCTCCATACAGTATAATGGCCTCACATAGTGCTCCATACAGTATAATGGCCTCACATAGTGCCCCATACAGTATTATGGGCCCCATATAGTTATTCATACAGTATAATAGCCTCACATTGTGCTATATATAGTATAAAGTGCCCCACATAGTGCACAATACAGTATACGTCTCCCACATAGTGCTCCATACAGTATAATGGCCTCACATAGTGCCCCATACAGTATTATGAGCCCCATATAGTGATCCATAGAGTATAATAGCCTCACATTGTGCTATATATAGTATAAAGTGCCCCACATAGTGCACAATACAGTATAATGGCCTCACATAGTGCTCCATACAGTATTATGGGCCCCATATAGTTCTTCATACAGTATAATAGCCTCACATTGTGCTATATACAGTATAAAGTGCCCCACATAGTGCACAATACAGTATAATGGGCCCCATGTAGTGCACTATACAATATAATTTCCGCACTTAGTGCTCCATACAATATAACAGGCCCCACATAGTGCTCCATACAGTATAATGGGCCCCACATAGTGCTCCATACAGTGTAATGGCCCCACATAGTGATCCATACAGTATAATAGCCTCACATTGTGCTATATACAGTATAAAGTGCCCCACATAGTGCACAATACAGTATACGTCTCCCTCATAGTGCTCCATACAGTATAATGGGCCCCATATAGTGCACTATACAATATAATTGCCCCACTTAGTGCTCCATACAATATAACAGGCCCCACATAGTGCTCCATACAGTATAATGGGCCCCACATAGTGCTCCATACAGTGTAATGGCCCCACATAGTGATCCATACAGTATAATAGCCTCACATTGTGCTATATACAGTATAAAGTGCCCCACATAGTGCACAATACAGTATACGTCTCCCTCATAGTGCTCCATACAGTATAATGGGCCCCATATAGTGCACTATACAATATAATTGCCCCACTTAGTGCTCCATACAATATAACAGGCCCCACATAGTGCTCCATACAGTATAATGGGCCCCACATAGTGCTCCATACAGTGTAATGGCCCCACATAGTGATCCATACAGTATAATAGCCTCACATTATGCTATATACAGTATAAAGTGCCCCACATAGTGCACAATACAGTATACGTCTCCCTCATAGTGCTCCATACAGTATAATGGGCCCCATATAGTGCACTATACAATATAATTGCCCCACTTAGTGCTCCATACAATATAACGGGCTCCACAAAGTGCTCCATTCAGTATAATTGCCCCACGTAGTGCTCCATACAGTATAATGGCCTCATATAGTGCTCCATACAGTATAAAGGCCTCACATATTGCTCCATACAGTGTAATGCGCCCCAAAAAGTGCTCCATACAGTATAATGGGCCCCACATTAAACAAAATACTCACCTCTGCCCGTTCCCCTGCTATTCCAGTCTCTTCATGGTGTCTTCAGATCCTATGCACATCTCGGTACAGCTGGCACGTTGTAACGACGTCATAGCACCCGCTGCACTGAGACATCAGACACAGAGGGGAAATGATGGGACAGGGAGTGTCAGCTGACGCTCTCTCCTCCATCATCGCTTTCAACTGTGTCGGCATCTAGGATGCCAATGTAGTTGAAAGTGTGATGCAGGGTCAAAGCTCATCTCGAGGCAAATATACTCGGGGGGGGGGTCCCATCTGGTATCGCGGTCCAAATATACTCACCCTGCGGGCCTTATGTGGCCCGCAGGCCAGAGTTTGACATATGTGGTGTAAGGTATCCGTCATTGATAGCACTAACTTCTGCCATCGTGTTATCAGCAGAGACTTTATGGGAAATGCTGAGGGGTCCGAGCTGGGCCTGGTGACAGATGATGATGCCTGTTCTCAGGTGATGACACTAGATATATCGTGGCAGTGACTGATGCTTCCTACCCCAAACAATCCTCTTATCTGTCCTGTGTGTTACACACCTCATTTACTTTGAAGTCGTCTCCTTGAGTACAGCATATTTTGGAGACCCTAATGGAGGGACTCAACCAAACCAACATTTTACTACGGCCTCTGAATAAGATGCTATAGATATATGGAAAGTTTTGTCTCTGCCGAACATACAAATGTTCATCTATGCTGATAACCCAAAACAAAAAATGACATAATGTCCTGATAATGATCATTGAAAATATGAATGTGACATAACAGTTCAGAGGTTTTTTATTACTACTGTCCTGTTCCTCTGTTATTCCTCCTGGAAGAATAAACTAATTATAGCTAGGGAGAGAGAAACTAATTAAAACGAGAAATAGAGAAATTACTCTTCAACCCCTTTGAAGCAGAGGCCTTCAGCAGTGACCAGGTAATTACAGCAGGAAAACGGTTTGAGAAAAAGACAGAAAATTTCGAGATTTTTTAATGCATAGGCAGAGAAGTGCAAGGCCTTCCTTTGTTCCAAGGAAGAGCTTCCGCTCATCAAAGAAAATTGGACAATTGCAGTTAGAAACTTTGTCTCCGTGGTCCAGATAGTAGTATTGGGGTTTTGCATCGATCCAATATTTACGTGAGATATATTTTCGGCATCGTTGCAAAGGGATGGACATAACAGTCCAATGCATGTGGCTATTAAGGTCATGGTTGATCGCTATATAAACATAAAATTGTGATAAGTCACATGACGACAATATCTACCTCCTGGGACCTCCAGGGGTGAAGCTATCCTGTAAATTGGGAATCTCATAAAATTCTGAAGTGCCAAGCATATCCCACAACCAGCCCCCATGTGAGCTCTTCAAAGGGAGGTATTTGTGCCTAACCTTAGGCTAATAAAAAGCAGAGTTTGGGTTTGGGTCTTTGTTAATTCTGGAAGTCTTAGTTTGCAATTCGAGTGTTCCATTTTTCCAATTGGAGTGCTTCCCTCCGCTAAGCTCTGAGCCATTTTCGTGACACCGATTTACTAATTTTCCTTCGTTATTCCTATTTATTCCATGTAATTGAATATACCATATTCTTGCTTTCCCATTTTGTTTCATCTTTGTATTTTTTTTTTTTATAAACACTGTGTACCTTTCTGGAGTAAATATATAAAATGCAGTAGCGCCTTTCCTCTAGTTCTGTAAACTACACCCTTGAAGCCATACGCTACCTGTAATTGATGTTCAGTCGGCCTGTGTAAATAATTGGTGGTGGTAGCTGGTAGTTCTTTTTGTAATTGCGGAGCTGGCAGTGACCACCTGTCAAGCACGCTGATCGAGGGTTTATTATTTTGGCTTATTTTGCAGTCACATGACCTAGGCTCTTTGCTGTCATTGAGTCGACCATGAACTCCCGTGTATACCAAGGGCCATGTATCCCCCCCAGCCTCCTCTTTAGTGCTGCTGCTGTAATGGCTGCGTTTGGGTATAATCAATCTTCTTCCCCCTCTGGCAGCTGATAATATAGTCCATTCTTGCATCCTAAGTCTCTTCCATTAGATTGCCATGAGGCTCTACTCCTTCTCTGACAAGCAAGCAGAGAGTTATTTCTTGTGGCTTCTCTCCAGTAAACAGACGATCACTGTGCAGGGACCTGGCAGCGGAATGAGCGACTGAGCATGTGTGTCCACCAGCGCTCATTAGGTGGACATTCACATACACTTTGAACACTAGGTGGCGCCATACTATGTAAGTAAATGTCATAACACTTTACAGGATGTTCATGCAAATGACAAATATGATTTATTTTTATTATTTATACAATAAATATAGTAATTATTCATGGGGAGGCAACATTAACTAAGTTTTTTTTTTACATAAATGTTATCAGATTAAGAATTATAATTCCAGTGTGAACAGAACATAATAGTCATACTGTACAGAAATAATATAAAGGTGGCAAATAACACTAATTGATATCTTCATAAAACTACTTTATATAATTGCAATATAATAGTAATGCCTACCAGTAGTTGGCGCTATTGCTGAACATATAGTCACGCTTTAGCTTTCTCTTCCTGCTTATCATGTTGTTCCCTTTTTTGTCCAGCAGGTGGCGGCAGAACACAGTTTAAATATTCTATGGAATTTCAAGTTGAAAGAGTTAGAGAATTAGATTTTTTTTCCCTAAAACTATCTGCTTTTCCCATCTCTGCTACTGACACAGTCGACTTAGCATCTCAATTACCTCCTTCACTTACCCTCCCTGGAGTGTTAACATTTTCTGTCCGCAAATATCACCTGGCCACCCACATTATAGTTGTAAAGTAGGTTCACATTCTAGGAAACAGCACATCATCTCAAGAAAAAGAGCTTTCATCTGCCGGGTACAAGTGACAATATTCATCTAGGTTGTTGGAAACACATAGCAGGATGTGATACATTTACACTCACTTAAAGGGCGCCCACCTAATGCTGACGTATGGTGAGCGCTGATGATATTTGTTGGTCCATAAAAATGCAAACAATGGAATCCCTATAATGCTCTTATATGACTTACATACTACCGCAGTATAGTGAACATCTAACTGTGCTGCTATATAGTGTCAAAAATCAGATATCTGTAAATAATGCCCTAATAAATTTATAGGTTGCTTTCTAGCAATATAGAATAATAATAAGAATGTGGCTTCCATTGGCTACCACTAGGGGGAGCAAAAGAACATTCTGCATACTGTCTTATTATAGAGTTCTACGTCTAACCAGTATGCAGTAAGCGCTTTAGCTCCCTCTAGTGGTGACCGCAGTCAGCCAGGAATGTAACAGTCAGTTTTATGTCTATTCTGTATCCGAAAACTGGAATTGTCTCCAGTATAAAAATACTCGGTCTACTGAACCACCGCACGACCTGCTCTACCCTCTCCTACTGTATCCTCACCCATCCCTGTAGACTGTGAGCCCTCACGGGCAGGGTGCCCTCTCCTTTTGTACTTGTGTGTCCCTTGTCCCTTGTCTTACACTTGTATATTACTCTTGTATATATTACACTTGTCTATATTTCCCCTTTTCACATGTAAAGCGCCATGGAATAAATGGCGCTATATAAATGCAGAATAATAATAAAAATATTTTGCATCTAACAATAAAAAAAAACCTGGGGAAAAATTTAGAGATTTCTAAAATTCTATCAAATACATACCTGCAACTGGCAAGTTTCCTGTTACTTGGATCTTGGTGCTCCTTTTAGGTTTTTAAAAATATACTGCTCAAAAAAATAAAGGGAACACTAAAAGTTGGATCAGCCTGTAATGTGTTCCCTTTATTTTTTTGAGCAGTATAGTTCAAGGATTAAAAAAAGTGAATTTGAAAAATATATATATTAAATTGCTTTTTTTGTTAATTATTCCCAATTTTCCCCATCTAAAAATAAAGAAATATATATATATATACTGTATATATTTTTTAAATAAAAATCCTTGGTAGGGCCACTTCTACAAAAGATCCATCAGTAAAAACATAGAATGATGTATCCCATACAATAAAAACGCCATAAAGAAAAAATTGAAACACCAGAATTGCTGTTTTTTAGTCACCGATCCTATGCCAAAAATGCAATAAAAAGAGATCAAAACGTTGTACATACACCAAAATGGTATCAAATAAAACTTACTTTTACCGCAGAATAAATAAAACCTCCAAAACCAATTGCGGAAATGTTTTCACTATTTTACCCTACTTAGAATTTTTTTTCCCATTTCTTCATTTTTCGGTACATCAGTTTGTAAAGTGAATTTTGTCTTTCGAATCTACAACTCGTCACGAAAAAACCCCCACAAGCTCTCGTTTGGCTATGCCGATGGATGTATAAAAGAGTTATGGCTCTTTGAAGTAGGAGAGATAAAAACAAAACCCCCTCAAAAAATTTGGTAAAATGAAAAATGGGAGGGGGAGGGGTAAAACATTTTCTCATATATTCTATTAGAAGGGTTCCTCAGGGGCGTGTCTTTAATCTACTTTCATAATCACTTTAAAGACTATATATCGAGAACCGTATGACGAATTTACAAAAAAAGCAACAGACTACACAAGGGATCAAAGGGAATAAAATAAGAACAAAAATTTGCCACTTTAGATGTCCTCTTTATCTTGTGATTCTCTACCTGTAGTAAAACTATAACTCCATAAATGGCATCTTTTTAAGATGGCAAAGACCTCTAAAATGACATAAGGGGCATGAAGAAAAAAAAATTTTTGGAGCCAAAATTGGCTGTTAGCAAAATTCCATATTTCAGCCCCCTCCCGTTTTCTGTTTACGCCAAGGTTTTATTGATGAGCTGTCGTACGTTCATTGACGGATTGCTCGGCACATTACTTTTGCCTTTTCCCTTACACAATGTGTAATTTACCTGGAACCACAGCCAATAAACATAAGTTAGAATGAATTGCCTTCAAAAACTTGCTGTTTCTCCAATTACCATTGTTCCTGCTGGACATACTTGTGGTCTGTTAATGTTTAACCACCATATCCCAGAAAACTGTGGCTTCATGGAGTATCAATTTTATTTAGCTCCAATATTCCTGCTCAATGGGTCAGACTTGACCACCGAAGGATCTTCCTGTTTTCCAGTATCTGACAAAATGATGGAACCCCAACGTCGAGCAGAAGACAATGCCATTTGGAGCTGACTTACATGGTATCAGAAAAAGGGGAGACCTTCTTGACTACCAGAAGAGTCCTGTCAAAAAACTCCTTGAAGTTCTCCTGTGCGAATGATGCTTTGCCAACAGACCTAGCCCAAGCATCAGTAGGTTGGAAATCGAGCTAAAAAATTGAGTTTTACAACCTAAAATTTCCCACCTGACCCCTTCAAAAAGTTATCAAAGTCTATTTTTATATTGGGCTGTTTGACCAATAACAAATTCTATTAGATATCATGGTGCACACCGGGGTTGTTGTAGCCCCCTATTTTTGATGTACCATTCTCAGCAATGTACAAGGAACTGCTGGATTTCCACAGGTTGGGCACCAGACGTGGGATCAAAGTTCAAGCTTTGAGTGCATATCGGCCATCCAGGCCGACTTTGTCCCCTTTCTAATGACAAGTGGCACATTCTTAAGCCTGGCTCTGAGGAGGAACCTTAATCTTATTTCCTCTGGTGGAACCAAGCAACCTAAGTCCGACACTTGATAGTATAACACAGGCCATTGGCAATGGGTCTGAATAATGATGGCCATGGGTAGCCAAATTTCAAGACCAGACCCAACTTTTGGCAGATTCTAAGCTCTTCCATCAATCTTGAACCTCAACAGTGCTGAATAAGAAAACCAATTGGCAAATGTCTCATTGATCAATGGGGGTGGTTAGACATCCACTCAATTACTAGTTGGAACAAGCTAATATCCAAAAATTTCAGTTTTTTTACTGAAGATGGATCTAAATTAGTGACAAGCAAACGAGCTCGGATAAGGTATTATCCAAGCATGCTCAGGTGCTAACTGAGTGACTTCGGCGACCCGTTTGTTAGGCAATCCCTCACATTAAGGCCTCAAACTTATTTTTCGAGCCACTCGGTTAATATCCGAGCTCATCATTAATCTCAATCCTACGATATGGTAAGGACTCAAAATCATAGTTTGGTATGTAGTTTGGTCACATGTAACCTCAACTCTGGGACCACGGAAAGATGTGGTCAAATTTGGCCCATTCACCTGTTCATGGAACCACAGTAGAGGACAACCTGTTCAAGTTTTATAACATCCTTCTCTCCTCTAAAGAATGTAAGGGACCAATTAGGTTTCAAGGGGTTCCATGGAGGTATCAAGAGGTTTTTATTTTTTTGTCACGGTGCCACTTCTATATACACTCCTGTACAGCACCTACTGTTAAAAAATAGTGACCTTTTTCTGTGGTAGGGGAGGATAATGGAGGTTCACCAGCTTTCATCGAAGTAGGCTCTCTAACATGTCATCCTTGTTGCCTACGGCATGTCCTTCTGTACCATCTGGAGGGCTGACGGTTGCTTGCCTGGACTATGGATAATAGTGATAGAAACATCCAAGTAAGCGGCCCTTTCACACATAGAAGAACTCAGACTTAAATTACTTTCTTCTGGTAGACATGCCAAAGTGATCAAAGATCTCCCCTGGAACCCTGGTGGTTATCACATTTCTCGCTGGATCGTTCTCACGTAGGCAGGAAGAGATTATGTGAAGACCCCTTTGGCGTTTTGTTTGACATGACCTGGTCCATCAACCTTCCTGTAAGAAGCTATAGAAAAATGTATTTTTCAAAAATAAACTACAAAAAATTGCAACATATTAATATATGAAACGTGGATCATTGACATTTCAGAATTTGCTAAGAATTTTCAGAATTTTGAGGTTGAATTTTTGAAACAAAAAAACAAAACATTAGAGATGAATTGCTTCTTTGCCATATATGGCACTAGGAGGACTGACAGAGGACTAACGGCGTCCTAGAGTAGAGTCTGGTCCTGTTATTGCAGCCACGTATGTTTTACTCTCACTGCTTTTGTGGTAACAAAATAATACAGTAGAAAACTGATACCATACAATGATGTATACTTTATAAAAATATACATTATTGAAACACAAAAGCACAAGAAAAATGCTGGAGGCTGTGTGCCCACGATGCGATTTTTAAGCGTTTTTGCCGCGATTTTCGGCGCGAAAACGCTGTGAAAACGTTTAAAAATCGTGTACAGAACGCCCCCCATGCATTCCTATGGCATTCCGCACATGCTGTGCTAATGCTGCGCTTTTTTTATCCGTGGCGGAATCGCATCGCGGAAAAAATCGCAGCATGCTCATTCTTTTGTGCGGAATCGCAAAGAATTGCCGCGATTCCGCACCCATAGGAATGCATGAGAATCGCTTACTTCCCGCATGTGGCTATGCCCACCATGCGGGAAGTTAAGCGTCTCATGAGCGGTTGGTACCCACGGTGTGGGGGAGAGGAGACTGTCCTCCAGGCCCTGGGCACCATACCCCTGAAAAAAAAGAATAAAAATAAAAAAATCGGGATATATTTACCTTCCGGAGTCCCGCGCTGCATTCCCGGCCTAAGCGTTCCCTGTAATGCCTTGCGGCAAGGTCCTGTGATGACGTAGTCTCGCGTGACTCTAGCGGTCTCACGAGATCGCTATAGCAACGCGAGACTACGTCATCACAGGTCTCGCAAGGCATTACTGGGAACGCTGAGGCCCGGGATGGCAGCGCGGGACGCCGGAAGGTAAATATACCCCGATTTTTTTATTATTTTTAGCATTTTAACATTCTATCTTTTACTATTGATGCAGCATAGGCAGCCTCAATAGTAAAAACCTGGTCACACTTGTCAAACACTATGTTTGACGAGTGTGACCAACCTGTCAATCACTTTCCAAGCGGTGAAATCGCGCTGAAAAAACCGCGCGATTTCTGGGAAGGAGTCCGGTTTTTAGTGAGCATTTTAAAACGCTACGTGTGCACATAGCCGGAAAGTAAAAATGAGGGACTACATGTCCCTATTGATGCAGGAAAGATGTATATCTTTGTACCGTGTTAGCCAGTAGAT
Organism: Dendrobates tinctorius; assembly: GCF_039654945.1. Lineage (NCBI taxonomy): Eukaryota > Metazoa > Chordata > Amphibia > Anura > Dendrobatidae > Dendrobates > Dendrobates tinctorius. Next base: position 10,794,923 of record NW_027361688.1, read on the forward strand.
AGAAGAATATTCAGAACTGAGAGTCCTCAGTGGTTGATACCTTTTAATGGCTAACTGAAAAGATGGTAACACATTGCAAGCTTTCGAGACTACTCAGGTCTCTTCATCAGGCATAGACTAATACAAAATCTGAAGAGTCACATATTTATGCACAATACAGCATAGAAAAAATGCAATAGATGAGACAAGTGACGTGAAGCAGAACTATCAATATGGGAGAGGGAGAAACATAAATATTGGACCAGTTCATAGATAAGTAGTTCGGATGTTTTATTGTCCTCTGATTGCGGTCTCCTAATATGTTCTGATGCCCCCACAAGGTCTTAGGAGCAAATTCCTTAATTTATGTAAAAAGACATAAATCCATGCGACACATTCATTCCAGCATTGAAAGTGTCAAAGATCGTCATAAATTTAAACTCCCAAACTCATCTCTCTCACAGAGACTTGAAGTTACCTTTCAATACCAGTAATTTCATATCCATGTTGCTGTGATCAGGCATACAAAAATGTTTTGCCACAGGCAGATCCATTCTTTTTTCTCTTATTGTGTGACGATGAGCATTCATCCTTGTTCTAAGCTTTTGCCCGGTCTCACCCACATACAGACCCCCAGTTGGACATTTAGTACAAATAATTAAGTACACCACATTAGATGTGATGCAGCTGAAAGTACCTGGGATCTTGTAGTCCTGATGTGAGTTGGGGATCTTTATCTTGTCTGTGGTAATTATAAATGGACAGGTTTTACATTTTTTCTGGTTGCAAGGAAAGGTTCCTCCAGCTGTTGGAGAGGACAGGGAGCTTCTGACAATGATGCTTCTTAAATTTGGAGGCTGCCTAAAACACAGCAGTGGGGGGTCTGGAAAAATGGATTGTAATCGGGCATCTTTTTGTATTCCTGTATGCTGTAAATTGTATTCCTCAATTGGTCACACTGATGGATTAAATGTGGTGGAAAAATATTTATGTCACAGCAATTTGAGTGGAGAAATGTCCTCCTTTATTTTGAAACTACTGAGATTCATTTTAACCCATAATGCCTTTACATTTGATGGGAAAATATTTTTGCAACAAAGAGGTACAGCAATGGGGGCCTCGTGTGCCACCTCTTATGCAAATCTTTTCATGGAGGCATGGGAGTGGTCTATTTTTCAAGGTGAGGAAATCCCTAATGTGGACCGGGTCCACAACTGGATCCGATATATTGATGACATTTTGTTCATCTGGGAGGGTCCAGTTGTGGACCTTGAGTCATTTATGAATCAACTTAATGATAATAACCAAAACATCAGACTAACCTGCTCATCCAAGGGGGTCGTGTATTACACTGAATGTCCCTGTGGGAAAATTTATATAGGCATGACCAGTCGTGAGCTGAGAGTACGGGTCCGCGAACATTGCCTATATATAGAGAAAGCCAAAACGGTTACTGACGTTAGTCTTTTGAAGACCCTTCCTAGACATTCAGGAAGTACCATCAACGCAACTCTAGGCTACTGGTGGTTAAGGGGATTGACATTGTGGTTCCTGGTCCTAGAGGGGGGGATGTGTCCAAAATATTAGCTAAAAAAGATTGTCAGTGGATTTATAGATTGGGGACACTTACCCCCCAAGGTTTGAATGAAAGCTTTGGTTTCAGCGCATATCTCTGACAACTTTAGGAGTTTTTGGGTAGGGGGTTTTAATGTCTTGTTTTTATCTGTGTTTTTGCTTGTTTCTTATTGTTTTTTTCTTCTTCTTATTTTTAGTATTCCTGCTCCTGTCTTATATGGATGCATAGATGTATCTCTCCATATTGGATGATTTCATGAAGAGGATCATCATGGTTTTGATGGACGTTTTGCCACACGTTAATTAAGTGACGGATATTATAACCCTTAATCTGTAGTGTGGTTTATATTTTGATTGGGTGGTATTGCACTGTCATTTTATATACACATGATTAGAAGTGTGATGTTGGTATTTCATAATGCCATGTTACATAAATACTGTATTTATATGTCTATTTTGTATATTCATTTCTGCACTTTATTTGCACTGTCACTTTATACTTGTATCTGTATATACTCATGCATATGCCTTTTGATTATTTAACTTGTCTATTCAGGATATAATATTATATTATATATCTTTATATTCATGTGACACTTATAATGGTACACTATTAATTTGTGTTTTATATATGAATCAAATATTAGTGCTCGAGATATATTCACATTAATTGGCTTTTTTATGTTTGATTTTCTGAGTGGTTATGCACTATTACTAAATATATTTATTTTATTTGAATTACACCCTTTATGTCCATTCTTCTGTGGCAGTACGCATGCGGGATATACGGAGATGCAGGAGGATGTTAAGCAGTCTTTTATGACTCGGGTGCGCACAATTCCTTTGAGGACCTGGCATTACCAGACCATGTGACCGCGAAATATCGCTCCTATTGGCTGCTATGTCTCACGTGATACCACGCATGCGTCATGAACGCCTCAGTATTAGGACTTGGAACAGGACCTTCACTTTCACGCTACGCATGCGCCATTAGTTGTTTTATACAGTAGCTATAGTTTCACGCTACGCAGGCGCCATTAGCTGCTTTATACAGTGGACATAGTGAACGCGGGTTTAGGTAATTTTTAATTAGCCACACAAGCGGTACTAGTATTTAAACTGGATCTCCTCCTGCCCTGACACGCCTCCAGAAGAAGCTGTGCGAAACGCGCGTCAGGGCAGAGGGCCGTCCACGCAGCTCCACCAGCACACACAAGTATGGATTCGTCCAGCGTTTACTATACTTACCTCCATTTTTGATGGCCTATTTAAGGTCTATTTACATTAGTTAGCACCTACTAATAGGGCAATTTTCTGGCTATTTACATACGCGGGGCATTTAGATATAGGTACACCCGTTGTGGGTACGTTTTACTAGGTAATATTGCTGTAGCGTTTCTTACTTGTTGCTATGTGATTTCCCTTGTTAGGTGACTCATTGAGATAAGTATGTGTAATGGTTTTGTACATTATTACATTTCTACTGGTGATTTGTAGTGCTGTGATGTGAGATTATATGGACATGTAGTCCCTCATTTTTACTTTCCAGCATTTTTCTTGTGTACTGTGTTTTTATGTTTCAATAAAGTATATTTTTATAAAGTATACATCATTGTGAGGTATCAATTTTCTACTGTATTATTTTGTTACCACAAAAGTAGTGATAGGGTTCTGTGGTGTATTACCCGTTAAGGGATTAATGATATGGTTTTTGGGCAATATTCGTGATTGTATGTTTTACTCTGCGGCACTTCATAGAGAACATACATTTAAAAGCCAATTGTGTTTCGGATGACCAGTCCGAGACAGGTCCCTGGAAGCTTCCCCGCCTTCTGAGAAACTGCTGGGGACCTGGCTTGGACTACTCACCCAAAACATATATATTAGTTTAGGGTCTGGTCTGAGGTCTGAGTCGGTTTAGTGTCTGGTCTGAGGTCTGTATTAGTTTAGGGCCTGGTCTGGGGAGTGTAATGGTTTAGAGTCTGGTCTGAGGTGTGTATTTGAATGCGGTCATGCGCCGACTAGATGTGCACGGCCTCGCAATACAAGTGAATGATGCAAGGTTGGACACATCTAGTCGGAATGAGGCTGAAAGTATGAAAATTCCATACTTGCAGTCACATGGCTGCCCGACACTGGAAAGTCCTGACAGTTCGTCCTGTGCTTACTGTGAGGATTCACAAGTCTGCAGTAACATAGTTTGGGCTCAAACTGCACAACCATTTTAAGGGGACTAGTTCTGTACTAGTTTAAGGATCTTGTCTTTATTATTTTAGGCGGTCTTGCCTGGGGGTCTGCATTAGTTTAGACGGTCTGGTCTTGAGTCTGTATCTGTTTAGAGGGTCTGGTCTTGAGTCTGTATCTGTTTAGGGTGTCTGGTCTTGAGTCTGTATCTGTTTAGTGGATTTGGTGTTGGGTCTGTATCTGTTTAGTGGATTTGGTGTTGGGTCTGTAGCTGTTTAGTGGATTTGGTGTTGGGTCTGTATCTGTTTAGGGTGTCTGGTCTTGAGTCTGTATCTGTTTAGGGTGTCTGGTCTTGAGTCTGTATCTGTTTAGTGGATTTGGTGTTGGGTCTGTAGCTGTTAGTGGATTTGGTGTTGGGTCTGTAGCTGTTTAGTGGATTTGGTGTTGGGTCTGTATCTGTTTAGTGGATTTGGTGTTGGGTCTGTATCTGTTTAGTGGTCTTGAGTCTGTATCTGTTTAGGGTGTCTGGTCTTGAGTCTGTATCTGTTTAGGGTGTCTGGTCTTGAGTCTGTATCTGTTTAGGGTGTCTGGTCTTGAGTCTGTATTTGTTTAGCGGATTTGGTGTTGGGTCTGTAGCTGTTAGTAGATTTGGTGTTGGGTCTGTATCTGTTTAGTGGATTTGATGTTGGGTCTATAGCTGTTTAGTGGATTTAGTGTTGGGTCTGTATCTGTTTAGTGGGTCTGTATTTGTATTTTTTTAGATATGTGTTTACTTTGCTCTGTAATATTTTGAGTTTCATTGCTTTTGAACATAGCCCTATGATTTCTGAAAGGTTGCTAGTTTGCGAAAAGTATCACCGGTGGACAGATAAGTAAGTAAGTATTATATGGATATAAAGACGACTATAAATTTAGATCATCAAACCATTGATGATCCTTTTATTTATTTTTCTAGTTTAATTCTATTTTATATCATTTTTTTGGGATTTACTTTCTATGATTGCTCAGACAGTCAGTGTCATAACACAAGCCATCCTGCGGGTGGAAACAACACTACACGTTTAGCGATGGGCTGGATGGAAGTGCTGTATGGATGCATGGTGTACTGTATTCCAGGAGGACTAAGAAGGTTCTTCTACGTACAGAACAATCCCAACAGTTACAGACATTTAGGAGTTTTCTTATTTTTATGGACTCTGGTCAAGCTAGGTGACAACCAATATGTCCACATCATGGCTCTTACTGGGGTTGTCACCCAGCATTTCGAGTGGCATATCAGCCTAGTAATTCAACAACACCATGGCAAAAAAGCTATCACATTATCAGGCCAGGAATCAGTTGCGTTAATTTCCTTATAGCACCCCTGCAGGAGAATTGAATCATTACATCATTCCCAGTGAAATCTATGGGCTGTCGCACTAATTGACTAAAATTGGGAACTGATAAGGGTCTGGAATTGGGGATCCACACCCACGCTCTCAAGTAACTTGTGCCAACAGGACGCACACACTGCTTGAACAGCAGCCGGTTCAGAAATGGCAGTCCGTACTTGACCAATAAAAGTCGATGCATGAAAACCATCTTAGGTGACGGGAGGTATCAGATGTAGAATTTCCCCAGTGGATTTTCCGTAAAAAACCCGGAGTGGCAAATTTTGCACTAAATTGTGCAGATTTGCTGCTTTGGAATCTGTTAAAAAATGTTCTGCTATGCTCCAGATTTTACTCATGGAGAATCCAGAACATACTCAACCCATGAGAACAAGCCCCAAGGGCATAACCTGTATCTGGAAATCAAATGAGATCCGGCAGATATTAAAATTGACACCGCATGTCACTTTCCACATTCCAGCTACAAAATTTGCTCTCTGGATTTTATCTCAGCAAATGTGCTGCTAAAAGCCACAGGATAATCAACTAATTAAAAGAAGTTCTAAGAGGTGAGATCACGGGCACAGTCCGTATCAGTAAATGTAATCCTGAGGATTTTAATATGTGAATTTCTGTACATTGCATATTTGTAAAATTTAATCTGCTTGCCTGCCATTATAATCTGCTCTGCAATTTACCTCCGCAAATTTGCTGCTAAAATCCGCAGTTTATTAGACCTATTAGAACAATCCCAAAAGTGTAAAATCTATAACACAATCCGAAAATTATATACAGAGCATTTTAAAATTGTCAATTTCCACGTACCTGCTACTAAATTTCAGCTTTGGATTTTACCTCTGCAAATCTGCTGCTAAAATCCTCAACATGTTCGACTTATTAGAATAAGCCTAAATCCATGACTCAATCCAAATCATAAAATTACATCTTGGGGACTGTAAAATTGGCACTGTATTTCAGTTTTCTCTTACCTGCTACTAAACATCCGCTTTGGATTTTACCTCTGTAAATCTGCTGCTAAAATCCGCAGCATACTGAACCCATTGGAACGAGCTCTAAGTGAGGAAATACACAATGCAATCCAGATCAGAAAATGAAAACCTGTGGGTTTAAGATCAGTACCACACATCGATTTCTGATTACCTGCTGCTAATTTTCAGCTTTGGATTTTAACTCTGCAAATCTGTTGCTAAAATCCAGAGCATATTCAACCCATTAGTACAAGCCCAGATAGGTGAAATACACTGGGAAAATGCCCTCCTGTGTTTTTTTTTATCATTTTAATTTCCGCATGTTTGTAAAATTTCATCTTCTTACCGGCTACTATAATGCGCTCTGCAAATTTGCAGCTAAAATCCACCACATATATGACTTATTCAATCAAGCCCGAATCCACGACTTAATCCAGATCAGAAAATGTCATCCTGTGGAATTTAAAATATTGGCACAGTATGTCAATTACAGATTAACTGATACTAATTTTTCACTTTGGATTTTACCTCTGCAAATCTGCTGCTAAAATCCACAGCATATTTGATCCATTAGTACAAGCCTGAAAGGGTGAAATCCACTGTGCAAATATCATCCTGTGAATATTAAATATGTAAATTGCTGCAAGTTTGTAAAATCTCATCCGCTTGCCATCTACTATAATCCGCTTCGTAAATCTGCTGCTAAAATCCGCAGCATATTCGACCTATTGCTACAAGCCTAAATGGGTGAAATTCACAGCCCGAATGTCATCTTAAGGATTTTAATATATCAATTTCCACATGTTTGAAAAATCTTATCCGCTTGCCAGCTACTATAATCCGCTTTGTAAATCTGTTGCTAAAAGCCGCAGAATATTTAATTCATTACCGCGAACGGGTGAAATCCACGGTGCCAGTGTCATCCTGTGCATTTTAATATGTCAATTTCCACATGTCTGTAAAATCTCATCGGATTGCCGGCTACTATAGTCCCCTTCGTAAATCTGCTGCTAAAATCCGCGGCTTATTCGTTTCATTACAATGAGCCCAAACGGGTGAAATCCATGACGCCAATGTCATCCTGTGCAATTTAATATGTCATTTCTGGAAGTTTGTAAAATCTCATCTGCTTGGTGACTACTATAATCCACTTTGTAAATCTGCTGCTAAAATCCGCGGCATATTCGATTCATTACCACAAGCGCGAACGGGTGAAATCCACGGTGCCAGTGTCATCCTATAGATTTTAATATGTCAATTTCTGCAAGTTTGTAAAATCTCATCGGCTTGCTGGCTACTATTAATCCGCTTCGTAAATCTGTTGCTAAAATCCGTGGCATATGCGATTCATTACACTGGGGGGAACGGGTGAAATCCACGACGCCAGTGTCATCCTGTGCAATTTAATATGTCAATATCTGCATGTTTGCAAAATCTCATCGGCTTTCCGGCTGTTATAATCCGCTTCGTAAATCTGTTGCTAAAATCCACGGCGTATTCGATTCATTACAATGAGCCCGAACGGGTGAAATCCACAATGCCAATGTCATCCTGTGCAATTTAATATGTCAATATCTGCATGTTTGTAAAATCTCATCGGCTTGCCGGCTGCTATAATCCGCTTCGTAAATCTGTTGCTAAAATCCGCGGCGTATTCGATTCATTATAATGAGCCAGAACGGGTGAAATCCACAACGCCAATGTCATCCTGTGTAATTTAATATGTCAATCTCTGCAAGTTTGTAAAATATCATCCGCTTGGTGTCTATTATAATCCGCTTCCTAAATCTGCTGCTAAAATCCGCCGCATTTTCTGCAATGTAAAAAAAAAAAAGGTGACGGTAAGGTGGGGGGGGGGGGATAAAATATATAAAAAAAGTGCACACAATGTAAGGTGTGTTTTGTACAGTGTGTACAATGGCGGAGACGACGAGGAGGTGAAAGAGACAAATATAGGAGAGAGAGAGAAAAAGCAAGAGACAGGCAGAGACAGAGGCGAGAGGGGAGAGTGACAGGCGATGTCTCACCCTGAGATCCTCCCTCCTACCTGCTCTGTTACCTGGAGTAGTCAGAACAAGTAGGGACACATTGGCCTCCACACTGGATGGGATGATTACACAGAGTCTCTCTGCCTCTCACTCCTTTGGGGTTAGGAGATAATCCCTCTCCATTCCACTCTCCCTACATCTCGCCCCTTCTCCTCCATGGATCCGCGCGGCTTCCACCCCGCGCTGTTTTTACAAGCGAACCCGCTGCTCTCTGGTTAGAGGGAAACATGCAATTGCTGGGATCTCATATACTCTGAGAGCGGCGCTCGCTCATTTTTTCAGAACTTTATATGGATCGTGCTCGTGTCTAGACCATGCACAGACACTCCCGGAGGTGGATTTTCTATGTGTTTCTCTGTTTCGGGATCATCTACATGAAATTAGGGTGAGTGCCTGCCGCGCAGGAAATCATCTTCAACGTATATTCCGCAGCGATGTACACAGGTGCTGTGATGTAGCAGATCTGAATGTGGGGTCGCACTCAGGGTGTGTGCACACGCTGCGGATTCTGCTGCGGCTCCGGCCGCTGCGGTGTACAGTACCATTATTCCCTATGGGGATAAAAAAAACGCTGTGCAGACGGTGCGGATTTTTCCGCACGGTTTCGAAACCGCAGAAAGAATTGATATGTCAGTTCTTTCTGCGGATTCCGCTGCGGTTTGCCATCTCCTCCATTGTGGAGATGAAAAACCGCAGGGCAAAACCGCAGTTTACCTGCGGATTTTACAAAATCCGCACCCCAATCCGCAGCGTGTGCACATACCCTTAGGAATCTCTTAGGAACGACTCGGCTCTGCTACATTACAAGTCGTGGCTGTTCTCTTAACCCGTCACACCTGTCCTCGCCGACGAAGCTCGCCGTCTCATTTTCATTTCCCGGTATATACCGGGTCACTGACGTATTACATTGTTCATACATGTGACTATCCCAGCTCTGCTACATCTGACGAAAGAGACCAAGTGTCAGGAACTCATCTCTGATAAACTCAGCTCTGCTATATCTGATACTCATCTATGTTATATATGACAAACTCAGCTCAGCTACATCTGATATTCATCCCTGTTATATATACTGCAAACTCAGCACTGCTACATCCAATATTCATCCCTGTTATATATATTGCAAACTCAGCTTTGCTATATGTGACACTCATTTCCGTTATATATGACAAACTCAGCTCTGCTACATCCGATATTCATCCCTGTTATATATACTGCAAACTCAGCACTGCTACATCCAATATTCATCCCTGTTATATATATTGCAAACTCAGCTCTGCTATATGTGACACTCATTTCCGTTATATATGACAAACTCAGCTCTGCTATATCTGATACTCAACTGTTATATATATATATGACAAACTCAGCTCTGCTATATCTGATACTCAACTGTTATATATATATGACAAACTCAGCCCTGCTACATCTGATATTCATCCCTGTTATATATATTGCAAACTTAGCTCTACTATATACTTGACACACTCATTCCTGTTATATATGATAATCACAGCTCTGCTATATCTGATACTCATCTGAGTTATGTATGACAAACTCAGGCCTGCTACATCCAATATTCATCCCTGTTATATATATTACAATCTCAGCTCTCCTACATCTGACACTGATCTATGTTATGCGTGACAAACTCAACTCTGCTATATCCAACACTCATCTCTGTTATATATATTACAACCTCAGTTCTGCTATATGTGACAATCTTAACTCTGTCTGTGCTGCTACACCTAAAAAATCATGTAACATATGATACTCTTCTCTGCTAAATGTGACAAATTCAACCCTGTTACATTTGACATTCTCACTTCTGCTACATCTGGCAGCCTGATATCTGCGACAGTTCACAAACTCCTCTCTGTTATACAATGTGTGCAGCTCTGTTCTGTATGTGACAAACTCAGTTCTGTGACATGGGACAAATTCATTCCTGCTACATCAGACGCATCTCTGTGATATGTGACTAGCAGCTACATCCGGCACTCTTAGCTCTGCTACATCTGACAAACACAGATCTGTTACATCTGATAGACACAGATCTGCTACATCTGACCAAATGATCCCTTTAACCTCAGACAAAGTCAGCTCTGCTGCATCCAACAAACATTGTGCTGCGACATCTGACAAACTCAGATCTGCTTCACCTTACTCTCGTCGCTGTCACAAAAGTCAATTATGTCACATTTGTCAAAATCAGCTCTGCTACATCTGACCAACCTTACCCTTTTACATCTAACCAACTCAGCTCTGCTACATCAGACCTACTCAGCTCATCACTTTTGTTTTCCTCCAGACTGATCTGGAAGCTTTTGCATAAGTCTCGACCCCCTGTAAATATGTGGCCTCACTAGGTGACATTGCACATTGCCGTCAATTGCTTTCATGCTTTCCGCACCGGCCTGAGTTGCTGATTGTTCACACCTGGCAATCGGGTCCGTCTGCCTGCATAAATAGCAATTCCATAAAATAATGATGTTCTCAGAATTGGGGTATTGATCATACTGCGCAGAAGTTGTGTCTTCCCTGACTATTTTGTTCTTGGGGGAGACGATCATCTTTGATCAAACAAAACATGATTCTGCGATACTCTGCTGGGAGAGGTTTACTCTACATGTGGCCACCCAGTGGTCGTGATGTGGATTGTGGTCCTATCGGGCAATTGTTAGTCGTGCGATTGACTCCTATGATCTGCTTCTGCATCTTCAATTTAAAAGTGATGCCTACATTTTTTGTGATACAGAGCTCCACAGCCCTTACATAAGCTTACAGGTAGGTAATAATATTATTGCTACCTGCGGACACCACTAGGGGAGCACAAGAGCTCACCGCATACTTTTTTATCATTGAGCTCTGTGTATAACCAGTCTGCACTTAGCTCGTAAGCTCCCTCTAGTGGTGGCTGCAGGAAATTTTTTTTATTAACTTCTTGTATGTAAGTGCAAGCTGTCAGTCGTGCATGTGACTACTATGATCCCCTTCTGCAGCTTCAATACCTACCCTTTAAATTGGTTCAACAGAGTTTATTTCTGTCCTGATGCAGAGCTCAAAATATCCTGTTCAGGCATAGAGCAAAAAAAAAATAAAAAATTCTGGCTCACCACTAGAGGGAGCTTACTGCATACTGCGTTTTCATTGATATCTATGTGTGTCCAGTATACAGTCAGCTCATGAGCTCCCTCTAGTGGTGTATGCAGAATTTTATTAACTACTTGTATGTAAATAAAAATTGAGCTCCCTCTGGTGGTGTATGCAGAATTTTATTAACTACCTGTACGTAAATAAAAAATGTTAGTCATGTAAGTGACTAATATTATCAGCTTCTCCATCTTTAATGCTGACTTTTTAATATCCTTAAAATGGGTCCGACAAAGCTTATTTTTTGATTTGACGCAAAGCTCCACATCTCTTACGCAGATGTTATAGTTAAATAATAAAATTGTGGCTCGCCACTAGAGGGAACTCATAGATTGACTGCATACTGATGGTACATGGAACTTAAAGATAATATGGTATGCAGTACGCTCCCTCTAGTGGTGAGCCAGAATTTGAAAAAATGGGTCCAACAGAGCTTATTTTTGATTAGTGCAAAGCTACAAATCTGCACAGTCGTAGAAATGAATAATAAATTTCTGGCTCACCACTAGAGGGAGCTTAGAAAGTGACTGCACAATGTGCTATCATCAGGTTCTATGTAAATCCAGTATGCAGTCAGCGCAAAAGCTCCCTCTAGTGGTGGTTTCAGGCTGAAAGAATGGTATTACCTACCTACACGTAAAAGCAAATTGTTAGTCGTATGATTGACTAATATGTAAAAGCAAATTTCTACCTTTTAAAATGCTTATAATAGATCTAACAGGTTTAGGTTTTTTACAGATACAGAGATCCAAAACTGCTGCATAGAGTTAAATATTAAAACTGTCTCACCACTAGAGGGAGCTCAGGAGCTCACTTCATACTGTATTACCATTGAGTTCTATGTATAACCAGTATGCAGTCAGCTCCTACGCTCCCTCTAGTGGTAAGCCATAGTTTTACTATTTAGCACTATGTCTACGCAGAAGATTTGGAGCTCTGTTTCAGACGAAGAAGGATAAATAAGGAAATTCTGTTTAAGTTTCTTTGGAGATAGCCACCTGTGCTGCAGGTATACTCCATGCTGGGCCACCCTGATACCTGATCACAATGACTGTGCGGTCCACAGTATGTATTTCTTAGTCCCTCTATTTTTTTTGCCAAGTTTCCTTCCTTGGTGCCTTTATTAATATGCCGTGTGTAGAAGGCTGAGTTGATTTTCCACATTCCTGAGTTGTAGCTGAGTCTTTACCTGTTTTGTTGCAAACACTACAAGGAAAAAAAAAACCTAAAGAATGAAAGAGATCTGCCTCGTGGCTATTTTTATGATTAAAATTGAGGCTGAGCTGTCGCACTGAGTCTGTGTCAGGTGGACATTGGAGATGTAAGTAACAGATAATGGCAGCATACAGGGCCTGTCACCTGGATGCTCTCTAGCGCCACCTATTGGAGGACAGGCACATAGGACTGATGCTTAGGTGGCATTCATACATTTCCTTTTTATATCCCTATTAATTAGAATCCGTATATGGTCATGTACAATGGATGAGTGGATGCAGCCTTATAGTTGAATCTGTAGGAGCATTAAGTGTGACTGTCGTTTTCATTTTTTTTCATAAATCAATAGTACACATAACAATAAGCGGCTTTGTAGTATCAGAGAACTCACCTCCTGTACTGATCTTTCACTCTCAAAATTCTCATTTCACCGTTAACGTGTCTACAGTAAAGACAGACTTTCCCATTACAGAGATAGGAGATGACAGTTGGTGCTTATAAAGTTCTATGGAGAACTGTAACTGTAATTTCAAAAGAGACTGCAGCACAATATTTATGTCTGTCTCTAACGCCTCCCTAGAATGTCTATATCTGCCTCTAACTCCTCTCTAGAATGTGTCTGCCTCTAGCTCCTCCCTAGAATGTCTGTGTCTGCCTCTAGCTCCTCCCTAGAATGTCTGCTTTGTCTTCTAGCTCCTCCCTAGAATGTCTGTGTCTGCCTCTAGCTCCTCCCTAGAATGTCTGCGTTGTCTTCTAGCTCCTCCTTAGAATGTCTGTGTCGGCCTCTAGCTCCTCCCTAGAATGTCTGTCGGCTTCTAGCTCCCCCCTTTAATGTCTGTATCTGCCTCTAGCTCCTCCCTCGAATGTCTGTCAGCCATTAGCTCCTCACTAAAATGTCTGTGTCGGCCTCTAGCTCCTCTATTATCTATCTAGTATCTATCTACAGGTGTTTCTCACAAAATTAGAATTTCATCAAAAGGTTTCAGTTCTTCAATACAAAAAGTGACTCTCCTATATTCTATAGAGTCATTACACACAGAGTGATCTATTTCATGTGTTTATTTACGTTAATGATGAATATGGCTTACAGCAAATGAAAACCCAAAAGTCATTATCTCAGTAAATTAGAATAATTAACAATATACACCTGCAAAGGCTCCTAAGCATTTATAAAGGTCCCTAAGGCTGTGTGCACACGCTGCGGATTAGGTGCGGATTCATCCGCGCGGATTTTGTAAAATCCGCAGGTGAAACCACAGGTCAGAAGACCTGCGGTTTTACATGCGGATTGCTCAGCGGTTTTGCCCTGCGGTTTTTCATCTCCTCAAATGGAGGAGATGGCAAACCGCAGGAGAATCCGCAGAAAGAATTGACATGTCAATTCTTTCTGCGGATTGAAAACCGCAGATAATCCGCGCGGAAAATTCCGCACCGTCTGCACTGCGGTTTTTGATTCCCATAGGGAATCATGGTACTGTACACCGCAGCAAAATCCGCAGCGTGTGCACACAGCCTTAGTCTGTTTCAGTAGCTCCACAATCATGGGGAAGACTGCTGACTTGACAGATGTCCAGAAGGCAGTCACTGACACCCTCCACAAGGAGGCGAAGCCACAAAAGGTCATAGCTAAAGAAGCCGGCTGTTCAGAGAGTGCTGTATCCAAGAATATTAATGGAAAGTTGAGTGGAAGGAAAAAGTGTAGTAGATAAAGGTGCACAAGCAACCGGGATAACCGAAGCCTGGAAAGGATTGTTAAGAAAAGGCCATTCAAAAATTTGGGGGAGATTCACAAGGATGGAATGCTGCTGGAGTCATTACCCACTCATGACCAATAGACAACGCCAGAAGCGTCTTACCTGGGCCGAGGAGAAAAAGAACTGGACTGTTGCTCAGTGGTCCAAGGTGTTGTCTTTAGATGAAAGAAAATTTTGCATTTCATTTGGAAATCCAGGTCCCAGAGTCTGGAGGACGAGTGGAGGCCACAATCCAAGCTGCTGGAGGTCTAGTGTGAAGTTTCCACAATCAGTGATGGTTTGGGGAGCCATGTCATCTGCTGGTGTAGGTCCACTGCGTTTTATCAAGACCAAAGTGAGCGCAGCCGTCTACCAGGAAATTTTATAGCACTTCATGCTTCTCTCTGCTGACAAGCATTATGGAGATGGAAATGTCATTCTCCAGCAGGACTTGGCCCCTGTCCACACGGCCAAAAGTACCAACACCTGGTTTACACACAACAGTATCACTGTGCTTGATTATCCAGCAAACTCGCCTGCCCTTAACCCCATAGAGAATCTATAATTATAGAAGGATAGGGAAAATGAAGGGAGGTCAGCTCCATCCTTTATTTTGATAGAGAATCTATGGAGTATTGTCAAGAGGAAGATGAGAGACACCAGACACAACAATGCAGACAAACTGAAGGCTGCTATCAAAGCGACCTGGGCTTCCATAACCCCTCAGCAGTGCCACAGGCTGATCGCCTCCATGCCACGCCGCAGTGATGCAGTAATTGATGCCAAAGGAGCCCCGACCAAGTACTGAGTGCATTTACTGATCATACATTTCAGTAGGCCAACATTGCAGATTTTAAAATCATTTTTCAAGCTGGTGTTGTAAAGTATTCTAATTTACTGAGATAATGACTTTTGGGTTTTCATTGGCTGTAAGCCGTAATCATCAACATTAACAGAAATAAACACATGAAATAGATCACTCTGTGTGTAATGACTCTATAGAATATACGTGCGTCACTTTTTGTATCGAAGAAATGAAATAAAATAACTTTTTGATGTTTTATTTATCTATTATCTATCTGTCTATCTATTATCTATCTATTATCTATCTATTTATCTATTATCTATCTATTATCTATCCATCTATTATCTATCTATTATCTATCTATTTATCTATTATCTATCTATTATCTATCTATCTATTATCTATCTATTATCTATCTATTTATCTATTATCTATCTATCTATTATCTATCTATTTATCTATTATCTATCTATTATCTATCTATCTACTATCTATCTATTATCTATCTTCTATCTGCAGTCCCATGTAATGTCACCAGTCACACTCTGTGCCGCTATCTCCATGTTTCCAGATTGCATACTCCGCTCTGCTGCATCTGTAATGGAGGATTTATCTGAACAGATGAACTGTTATCTGATGAGACTGATGATATCACATATGACGTCATCTGCCAATGTAGCAGAGCTGTATATGGCATTTATCTCTTGATGTTGTCATTTTGGACATCCCGACTGAGACTGTATCATGATCTGCAGTCCTGTGTAAATACACAGACAAAACCTGTTGGGATAATACAATGGTTATTGCTAATCACTTGACAAACACAGCTCTGCTGCCCTGATATAATGATTGATTGTCTACTAGAGGCTGCGCTGTGTGTAACGTATTAGAGCTTTAGAGGCCGCTGCATGTAATATCGTATTGTAGGCTGCTTTATATAAAAATGTCCAAGAGGCCGGCGTATATAAAGCGTTGTATTATAGGCTGCTGGAAATAATGATATAGTAAGAGCTTCTGTGTATAGAATAATATATCACAGGCTGAGATTTATTATAATGGAGCAGTGAATAGGCTGGTGTGTATATAATAAGGATGCTGTATATAGTCATGTATTACATCCTATTGTATATAATAATATATTGGAGGCTGCTGTATATAATATATTGGAGGCTGCTGTGTATAAACTTTGGAGGCTGCTGTATATAATAATATATTGGAGGCTGCTGTATATAATAATATATTGGAGGCTGCTGTATATAATAATATATTGGAGGCTGCTGTATATAATAATATTTGGAGGCTGCTGTATATAATAATATATTGGAGGCCGCTGTATATAATATTTGGAGGCTGCTGTATATAATAATATATTGGAGGCTGCTGTATATAATATATTGGAGGCCGCTGTATATAATATATTGGAGGCTGCTGTATATAATATATTGGAGGCCGCTGTATATAATATATTGGAGGCTGCTGTATATAATATATTGGAGGCTGCTGTATATAATATATTAGAGGCCGCTTTATATAATATATTGGAGGCCGCTGTATATAATATATTGGAGGCTGCTGTATATAATATATTGGAGGCCGCTGTATATAATATATTGGAGGCTGCTGTATATAATATTTGGAGGCTGCTGTATATAATATTTGGAGGCTGCTGTATATAATATATTGGAGGCCGCTGTATATAATAATATATTGGAGGCCGCTGTATATAATAATATATTGGAGGCTGCTGTATATAATATATTGGAGGCCGCTGTATATAATAATATATTGGAGGCCGCTGTATATAATAATATATTGGAGGCTGCTGTATATAATATATTGGAGGCCGCTGTATATAATATATTGGAGGCTGCTGTATATAATAATATATTGGAAGCTGCTGTATATAATATATTGGAGGCTGCTGTATATAATATTTGGAGGCTGCTGTATATAATATATTGGCGGTCGCTGTATATAATAATATATTGGAGGTTGATGTATATAATAATGTTTGGAGGCTGCTGTATATAATAATATATTGGCAGTCGCTGTATATAATAATATATTGGCAGTCGCTGTATATAATAATATATTGAAGGCTGCTGTATATAATATATTGGAGGCCGCTGTATATAATATATTGGAGGCCGCTGTATATAATATATTGGAGGCTGCTGTATATAATATATTGGAGGCTGCTGTATATAATATTTGGAGGCTGCTGTATATAATAATATATTGGAGGCCGCTGTATATAATAATATATTGGAGGCTGCTGTATATAATATATTGGAGGCCGCTGTATATAATAATATATTGGAGGCCGCTGTATATAATAATATATTGGAGGCTGCTGTATATAATATATTGGAGGCCGCTGTATATAATATATTGGAGGCTGCTGTATATAATAATATATTGGAAGCTGCTGTATATAATATATTGGAGGCTGCTGTATATAATATTTGGAGGCTGCTGTATATAATATATTGGCGGTCGCTGTATATAATAATATATTGGAGGTTGATGTATATAATAATGTTTGGAGGCTGCTGTATATAATAATATATTGGCAGTCGCTGTATATAATAATATATTGGCAGTCGCTGTATATAATAATATATTGAAGGCTGCTGTATATAATATATTGGAGGCCGCTGTATATAATATATTGGAGGCCGCTGTATATAATATATTGGAGGCTGCTGTATATAATATTTGGAGGCTGCTGTATATGATATATTGGAGGCCGCTGTATATAATTTATTGGAGGCCGCTGTATATAATATATTGAAGGCTGATGTATATAATAATATATTGGAGGTTGCTGTATATAATAATATATTGGAGGTTGCTGTATATAATAATATATTGGAGGCTACTGTATATAATAATATATTGGAGGTTGCTGTATATAATAATATATTGGAGGCTGTTGTATATAATATTGAAAGGATTCTTAGCTGAGTCCCTTAGTTATCACTTTTGCCTTGTGATGTGGACTTCATCAGCTGAAAAAAGCATTGTCCATCACCACACTGCTCCTGGAGCGTTGGGAGAAGTTGCTCTTGGAGGAGGTTTAGATCCCATTTTTATTAATGGTAAAGTTCTTAGGCAAAATTGTGAGTGAGCCCCCGCCATGGATGAGAAGCCCCACACACATGAGTGGTCTCAGAAGGCTTTACCGTTGGAAGACACAGGACTCATGACAGCGTTGATCGCATCTTCTCCAGACAATCATTTACTCCAGATGTCCCAGTCTGAAGGGCTCTTCATCAGAGAAAGTAACTTCACCCCCCCCCGTCCTCTCTTGTCCAATCCCCATAGTTCCTGCAGAATGCCAATCTGACCTTAAGAGAGAAGTGGCTTTTTTGCTGCCCTTCTTGACACCAGGTCAACCTAAAAAAGCCTTCGCCTCCCATTGTGACCAGGAGCACGTACACCTGCCTGCTGCCATTCTTGAGCAAGCTCTGCACTGGTGTTAAATCAGATCCCACTGCTGAATCCTCTTTTGGAAACGGTCCTGGACTTTCTTGGGCATCCCAAAACCTTCATCATAGCAATTGAACATGTGTCTTATTAGCAATTCGCAATGATCGGAGAAATAGTTGATTTAGGGGTAATCTTACAAGCAGCAATGTCCTTGCCTGTAAAGCCCTTTTGATAAAAAGTAATGATGACTGCACGTGTTTTCTCGGTGGTATCCGCGATTAACAAAAGAAAGACGCTGAGGCTGATTCATCATAAGTTATATGCCAGAAAACTTTGAAAAATTCACAAAAGTCACTTTGAAAAGTCGCAACATTATTGCACTATGGCACTATGGAAAGAACGTTGTGCAAAAATGTTGCGACTTTTGGTGTTTTTGTGCCAGTTTGGATAAACTCCACCAAAATGGGTGGATTTTGGGAGAAGTCAGGTAGGGACTGGGGCATGGCCACGTGAAAAACAAAATTTGTGTCAGTCTCAAAACTTTTGGCCGTGACTGCGTATGCAAATATGTATTATTAGAGGCTGTTGTATATAATAATGTGTCAGAGGTTGCTCTATATAATAACACTAGCTGAAGAGCCCGGTGCTGCCCAGGCATAGTAACTAACTGTGGTTAGTTATAGCAAATTATAATTATCCTCCATCCCATAGTCGAGTGCCCATATACCCATCATACATATCCTCCATCCCATAGTAGAGTGCCCATATACCCATCATACATATCCTCCATTCCATAGTCCCATGCCCATATACCCATCACACATCCTTCATCCCATAGTCCCATGCCCATATACCCATCACACATATTCTCCATCCCATAGTCCCGAGCCCAAATACCCATCATACATATCCTCCATCCTATAGTCCTGTGCCCATATACCCATCACACATCCTCCATCCTATAGTCCCGTGCCCATATACCCGTCATACATATCCTCCATCCCATAGTCCAGTGCCCATATACCCATCACACATCCTCCATCCCATAGTCCCATGCCCATATACCCATCACACATATCCTCCATCCTATAGTCCTGTGCCCATATACCCATCACACATCCTCCATCCTATAGTCCCGTGCCCATATACCCGTCATACATATCCTCCATCCCATAGTCGAGTGCCCATATACCCATCACACATCCTCCATGCCATAGTCCAGTGCCCATATACCCATCACACATCCTCCATCCCATAGTCGAGTGCCCATATACCCATCACACATCCTCCATGCCATAGTCCAGTGCCCATATACCCATCACACATATCCTCCATCCCATAGTCCAGTGCCCATATACCCGTCATACATATCCTCCATCCCATAGTCCCGTGCCCATATACCCATCACACATCCTTCATCCCATAGTCCAGTGCCCATATACCCATCACACATCCTCCATCCCATAGTCCAGTGCCCATATACCCATCACACATCCTCCATGCCATAGTCCAGTGCCCATATACCCATCACACATCCTACATCCCATAGTCCAGTGCCCATATACCCATTATACATATCCTCCATCCCATAGTCCCGTGCCCATATACCCATCACACATCCTCCATCCCATAGTCCAGTGCCCATATACCCATCACACATCCTCCATCCCATAGTCCAGTGCCCATATACCCATCACACATCCTCCATGCCATAGTCCAGTGCCCATATACCCATCACACATATCCTCCATCCCATAGTCCAGTGCCCATATCCCCATCACACATCCTCCATCCCATAGTCCAGTCCCCATATACCCATCATACATATCCTCCTTCCCATAGTCCCGTGCCCATATACCCATCACACATCCTTCATCCCATAGTCCAGTGCCCATATACCCATCACACATCCTCCATCCCATAGTCGAGTGCCCATATACCCATCACACATATCCTCCATCCCATAGTCGAGTGCCCATATACCCATCACACATATCCTCCATCCCATAGTCGAGTGCCCATATACCCATCACACATCCTCCATCCCATAGTCCAGTGCCCATATACCCATCATACATATCCTCCATCCCATAGTCCCGTGCCCATATACCCATCACACATCCTCCATCCCATAGTCCAGTGCCCATATACCCATCATACATATCCTCCATCCCATAGTCCAGTGCCCATATACCCATCACACACATCCTCCATCCCATAGTCCCGTGCCCATATACCCATCATACATATCCTCCATCCTATAGTCCCGTGCCCATATACCCATCACACATACTCCATCCCATAGTCCAGTGCCCATATACCCATCACACATCCTCCATCCCATAGTCCAGTGCCCATATACCCATCACACATCCTCCATCCCATAGTCCAGTGCCCATATACCCATCACACATCCTCCATGCCATAGTCCAGTGCCCATATACCCATCACACATATCCTCCATCCCATAGTCCAGTGCCCATATCCCCATCACACATCCTCCATCCCATAGTCCAGTGCCCATATACCCATCATACATATCCTCCTTCCCATAGTCCCGTGCCCATATACCCATCACACATCCTTCATCCCATAGTCCAGTGCCCATATACCCATCACACATCCTCCATCCCATAGTCGAGTGCCCATATACCCATCACACATATCCTCCATCCCATAGTCGAGTGCCCATATACCCATCACACATATCCTCCATCCCATAGTCGAGTGCCCATATACCCATCACACATCCTCCATCCCATAGTCCAGTGCCCATATACCCATCATACATATCCTCCATCCCATAGTCCCGTGCCCATATACTCATCATACATCCTCCATCCCATAGTCCAGTGCCCATATACCCATCACACATCCTCCATCCCATAGTCCAGTGCCCATATACCCATCATACATATCCTCCATCCCATAGTCCAGTGCCCATATACCCATCACACATCCTCCATCCCATAGTCCAGTGCCCATATACCCATCACACATCCTCCATCCCATAGTCCAGTGCCCATATACCCATCATACATATCCTCCATCCCATAGTCCAGTGCCCATATACTCATCATACATCCTCCATCCCATAGTCCAGTGCCCATATACCCATCATACATATCCTCCATCCCATAGTCCCGTGCCCATATACTCATCATACATCCTCCATCCCATAGTCCAGTGCCCATATACCCATCACACATCCTCCATCCCATAGTCCAGTGCCCATATACCCATCATACATATCCTCCATCCCATAGTCCAGTGCCCATATACCCATCACACATCCTCCATCCCATAGTCCCGTGCCCATATACTCATCATACATATCCTCCATCCTATAGTCCCGTGCCCATATACCCATCACACATACTCCATCCCATAGTCCAGTGCCCATATACCCATCACACATCCTCCATCCCATAGTCCAGTGCCCATATACCCATCACACATCCTCCATCCCATAGTCCAGTGCCCATATACCCATCACACATCCTCCATCCCATAGTCCAGTGCCCATATACCCATCACACATCCTCCATCCCATAGTCCAGTGCCCATATACCCGTCATACATATCCTCCATCCCATAGTCCAGTGCCCATATACCCATCACACATCCTCCATCCCATAGTCAACCATTATGACATCATAATGAGCGGCGCGGCTTGCAACCTATGATGACATCAGCGTCGCCATGGCAACCATTATGACATCACACACTTTTTCCCCATTATGTAGATAGGGGCAAAATTGTTTGGTGAATTGGAATGTGTGGGGTTACAATTTTGCCTCACAACATAGCCTAGGACACTCTCGGGGTCGAGACGTGTGACTGTGCCAAATTTTATGGCTGTAGCTGTGGCGGTGCGGATGCCAATCCCGGACACACACACATACATACAATACACACACTTGAGCTTTATATATTAGATATTGGAGGCTGCTGTGTATAATAATGTTAGATACTAGTCAGTGTATAATCAGTATATGGGCATTATATGGCACCACTATATGTGGCTAGTCTACTGTTAGCATTATCTTCTGGCATCTACCCATGCACTGTAGTCATTGATTGGCCAGCTTGCTAATTGCAGTATCCTCGCTATATGGTGGTATGACCTCCAGGTCATATCTTCTATATCCCACATCATATAATATTACAGTGGGAATCTGCTTGGTTGCCAAGGACAACTCCTCCACTCCGTATATACAATCTGATCATTGAAACGTCACATTGTGCGCGCAGTACTCATTGTGGCCTATAGATGGCGCCGATGCTTACACTGCTGCCCTGTGCTGTGCGCTCATGTAATGTGCGGATA
Organism: Dendrobates tinctorius; assembly: GCF_039654945.1. Taxonomy (NCBI): domain Eukaryota; kingdom Metazoa; phylum Chordata; class Amphibia; order Anura; family Dendrobatidae; genus Dendrobates; species Dendrobates tinctorius. The sequence goes on from NW_027361688.1 coordinate 10,817,736, forward strand.
TATCTGGAGGTATCCCAGTGACAGCAGCGCCCCGTGTGCGGGTGACTGGGGGCAGCATGGCGGCTTCTTCCATCAGTGGGAGATTCTATTGTAGAATGTAGATGTAGAAACCGCCAGATGTGAGAAAGTGTCCGGAATAAGGAGGAGGCTGAGAGATCGTATGAGGATGAGCCCTGCACCGCTCATATCTGTTATCTATCTATCTATTATCTATCTATCTACCCTTTCCTCCCCTGCCTGTTGAATATTCCGCTCTCGGTGTCTCATGGGGTTAAATAGAACATGTGAAGTGATATCACTTAATGTCAGAAGAGGAGGGATGAAGTCACAGGTTCTCCCATCCCTCCTGAGGTGTTTCGAGTGCTTTAATATTTGTCATTCTTTGCATTGTTTGTTCTCTTGCACAAGTGGATTAACCTTTCAGATTGTTCTCGGCTAATACACATCTGTTTCTGTATACCTGTCCTGTGTGTACCGCGCCGGCCGCCATTCATGCAGTGGGGTGATGGCAGGTCTCCCCCCCATCCTGAGACACCGCTGTAGACCCCCTACTCCTTTCAGTGTGTCAGTGCAGTCTTTTCTATTGATGAAAGAACGGATGGCACTCACCGTTCTGTCGTGATGATTTTTATTGGATAAGAGCAAAGGCTCGGGAGGAATGTACAAAGGGTGGACAACGGCCGTTTCACGCACTTGCGCTTCAACGGGCCCACTGAGGACCCGTTGAAGTGCAAGTGCGTGAAACTGCCGTTGTCCATCCTTTGTACATTCCTCCCGAGCCTATGCTTCTTATCCAATAAAAATCATCACGACAGAACGGTGAGTGCCATCCTTTCTTTCTTTTTTATATGATACAGTCTATGTGCTTTTGCTGGATCGAGTACCCGTTCTATAGGCAGAATGGCACACAGTCCAGGTGTGTGAATTTGCTTCCGAGCCATGGAGTTTCATTAAGGGAGACACAGCAGTGCCAATTTTTTTCTTCTATGTGGACTTTTTTATTGATGAGAACACTAAAATGCGAGACTATATCTTTGGAGGACTCAGTGTAATTCTTCATTTCTCCTGTGGGGGCACTGCTGCGGCATTGAACACTTACAGACAGAATTCTAAGTGATCATTGGGAGTCCCAGCATCAGGACAATCGATGATTAGCTTAATACTAATGGACCCCACTAACATTAAGGAATTGTCCAAAGTGGATAGTCCCTTTAATTTAGGGAACCCAACCCAGAGTTTTAAACTTTGCTCACACTTAGATTTGATGAATTTAAATCAGTTTAGTTTTGTATTTAAAATAGAAAATCAACTTCTTCATATACTTGAATTATGAAAAGTGCCACATCCTAATTAATAACTAAAAAATAAAAAATAATAGTAAAAAAGAAGCTCACTTGCGCCACCTAGGCAAATTAAAAAAAAAAAGTTCACCCGAGTTAGCCCATGATGGTCAATTTTAACCTTTTATTTATTTTTTTATGACTTCCACTTGTTCCCACTCAGCTGATTTATAGCGCCATCTATAGAAAAAAAAATTGAAAATAATTATTAAAAATTGTGTTTGTGACTTGTTTCTCGGACAGCTGCCATATAGCTCCATTTATATAAGAAAAGATTTTAAAAAATTATAATAAAAAAGTAGATAAATTGCTTGATAGCCCATGAAGGTTAATTTTATCCCTTTAAAAAAAAAAAAAAAAAAAAAATTGTGATTCCCAGCCAGGCGATTTATAGCGCCATCTATAGTATAAAAAAAAAAAAAAAAGACTAATTAAGAAGTGTAATAAGAAAAATTAATAATAAAAAAAAGTAGATCAATTGCGCCACCTATGCAAAAACAAATAAAAAATTTCCCCCTGTGGCTTAGCACATGATATTCAGTTTTAACGCTTTGTTTTTTAAATCGTAACTGCTACAGCTGCTTGATTCCCAGCCGGCTGGTTTATAGCATCATCTATAGAAAAAAAAAATAAAAAATATAATAATAAAAAAGTTAATCAATTCAGTGCAAAAACAGGAAAAAAATTAATTTACATTAATTTCACCCTTTATTTTATAAATCGTGTCTGCTGCTTGTTTCTCGGATAGCTGGTTTATAGCGCCATCTATATAAAAAAAAGATGTCAAAAAATAATAACTAAAAAAATACAATAAATATAATAAAAAAGTAGATCACGTGTCCCATCTATGCAAAAAAAAAAAAATCATTTCAGACCAATTAGCCCATAAATGGTCAATTTTAACCCTTTATTTCATATGTGATTCCCAGCCAGGTGTTTTATAGCACCATCTATATTAAAAAAAATCTGAAAATGTAATCATTAAAAAAATATAGCAATAAAAATTAATAGTAGAAAAACAGTAGACCACCTATGCATGATGGGAAATTTTAATCCTTTTTTTTTTTAAATTGCGACTTCTGCTTGTTTCCCAAAGAGGTGATTTATAGCGCCACCTATATAAAAAATAAATTAAAAAAATAAAAATATAACATTTAAATTATAATAAGTTTAAAATAATAAATATGTATAATAAATATATTATTATTATTCCTGATGGGCAATTTGTTGCTTGTTTCCTGTACAGAGGGTGTATAGCGCCACCTACATAAGAAAGATACAAAAAAATGAATAATTTAAAAAATACAAAAAAAAAAATAGATCAATTGCTCCACCTATTCAAGAAAATAAATGAACTTCATTTCAGCCTAATTAGCCCATAATGGACAATTTTAACCCTTTAGTTTATAAATTATTATTCCCAGCCAGGTATTTTAAATATAAAATAATAATAATAATAATAATAATAATAATAATAATAATAATAATAATAATAATAATAATAATAACTAAAACTTATAGTAACAAAAATTAATAATAAAAAGTAAATTAATTGCTCCACCTATGCAAAATAAAAATCATTTCAGCCTAGTTAGCCCATAATGAACAATTTTAACCCTTTATTTTATAAATTATTATTTATAAACTAGATGGAGGCCCGATTCTAACGCATCGGGTATTCTAGAATATGGACAGCGGGAGACCAACGTTCAAAAGATGGTTCAGGACGATCCACCACGATCGGCGATCTCACAGCGGGGGCCTGGTCGCTGCTGCCTGTCACACTGAGGCTAAGTACCCACGTTGCAGAAATGCTGCGGAAATTTCCGCAGCATTTACGCAACTCCTGCCACGGGAAAAACGCATGCGTTTTCTTGCGGAAAACATGCATTTTTCACACGATTTTCACGTGCGGAATTCAAGCGTATTCCAAGCGATTTGAAGCATCACTTGGAATGTGATTGACAGGTTGGTCACACAAGCATAGTGTTTGACAATTGTCATCAACTTTTTACTAATGATGCCACCTATGCAGCCTCAATAGTAAAAGATAGAATGTAAAAAATAATTTAAAAAAATGTGAAAAAAGGTTATTCTCACCTTCCGACGGCCCCCAATCTTCTCTCCACGCTCCCGGCATCTTTCGGTCCCAGTAATGCTTAGCGCGAAGGACCGGAGATAACGTCACTCTCGCGAAAGCATGAAGTCATCAGCGGTCTTTCGCGCAAAGCATTACTGGGACCGGAAGATGCCGGGCGCGTGGTGAGAGGCGGGAAAGAGTCCGGGGGCCGTCGGAAGGTGAGTATATCACTATTATTTTAATTCTATTTTTTACAGGTTTATGGTACCCAGGGCCTGGAGGAGAGTCTCCTCTCCTCTGGACCCTGGGTACCATCCGCACATTGAGCGCTGCGCCGGTCATCTCCCGTTGGTAGCGGTGGCGTGCGTCGTTCGAATTCCGTGCCAATTCACGTCCGGACTGCGCCTGTCGCTGATTGGTCGCGGCCGGACGGGCGCGACCAATCAGCGACGCGGGATTTCCGTTACAAACGGACAGACAGACAGAATTAGACGATTGTAAAGTAGATTAAATTTATTTAATTTTTTAAAAATCCCAAAAATTATTAACTAAAACATATAGTAGTAAAAATTAATATAAAAATAATAATAATAATAATAATAATAATAATAATAATAAGAAGAAGAATAATTTCAACCTAGTTAGGCCACAATGAACAATTTTAACCCTTTGTTTCATCAATTTTTGAGTCCTGTGTGACTCCCAGCTAAGCACCATCTATATATAAAAAATAAAAAAAAATAATAATAAAAAAGTAGTTTAATTCCGCCCCCTAGGCAAAAAAAAGGAAATTAGTAGCCCAAAAATTGGCGATTTTAACCCTTTATCTAAAAAAAAAATGCAGACAGCTGGAAGCCTTTAATTCGGCAACATACAAGCCTGGCAAGGTTTCCTGGCTTCACTGTGCTCCACTTGTCCATGGTCCAAGCACAGCGTCCAGGACAGCTGGGATGGGGAAAAAAAAATGGGAAAGTCGATGGAAGACCCCCTGACACCTCCTTTCCTCCTGTGGTGGCATCCCAGCCGGCGATTATAGTAGTTGGATCCCTGTCTCCCTATTGTTATTACCCCCCTTACCCCCTGCGCACCCTCCTTCCTTCCTTTTTTTTTTTTCTCCCTTTTTCTAAAAACCAAGTAGGCGGACTGCAGCCCCTCCATGCCCAATGGCAGCGCACAGGCTGATGAAAGCCAGAGGGAGACAAGAGAGGTCCTCGCTCTCTGCCATCCGCAGCCTCTAACCCATCATCACACAGATCCCAGTCTGTAAAACTTTGCAACCACTGAGACATGACAAAGTCCCAGCAGCTTAACCCAAACCCCGTAGGCTGCTGCTAGCTGCGCAGACAGGACCGGACCTCCTTATTAACACGTCTGGGGAGGGGTCTAGGATTTGGGGGGTCCTTACCAGGAATTATCAAGGATCTTTTTTTTTTCCCCCTTCCCCTATGAGAGGACAACAGTCATGATTCTGCTCACATCTCGCAGTGTATTACTCTCGCTTCATTACCCCCAGATATTCCTCATCCTTACAAGTGGCAGTTACCTGTAAGTCTTTATTTTAAGTGTTTTTTTTTGTCTTTTATTCTTTTTTTTTATTTCTTAAAGTGGCAGGTGCATTCAGAGTATAAAATCTAACAGAAGGGGGCGCCGTCCTTCGTGGCAAAAAAAACAGTTTTAAAAAGTAGAAAAAAAAAGTTCCCCAATAATGTGCACTTTTACTTAATTTTTATTCTTGTTTATGTTTTTGTATTTTTTTTTCATTTTTTTTTTTTAGATGCGTAATTGTGAATTCTTTATTTTATTTTTATTAAAACACAAGTTAATCATCCTTTACTATAATTTATGTAATCTATGCATATAAATAATTTGTTTTTATTAAAACGAAAATTATTATTATATACTCATAATAAGATTTTGTGGTAATCTAATTAATTACAACGGCTTAACAGTGTTTAACGAGCGACATAGCTTTATTACTTAATAGATTTGATTTTTTTTTACTAGATTTATTAATATCTTATTTATTACCTTTTTATATAATTATTATCCTGAAGCATTTATCTTTTTTGTATTTTTTTTTGTTAATATAGCTTTTTTTTACTGCCATTTTTTTTTACTTTTATTTATGGAATTTTTTATTTTTGGATTTATTTTTTATGTATTTTTTTATTATTTATAATTTATAAATTGATTTTTATTGGATTTATTTATTAATTTTGCATTTATTTGATTATTTTTAAATTATTTATTGATTGATTTTTAATGTTTTATTTATTAATCATTTATGTATGCATTTTTACAATATATTTATTAATTATTGATGTATTTATGGATTTTTTTATTTTAAAGCAGTTAATATTTTGCTTGCTTTTTTAACTTTTTTTTATTTACATGTGCTTTTATCCCATATATTGCTTTATTTTTTTTACTGCCATTTTTCTTTATTTTTATTTCTTTATGGAATATATTTCTTATTTTAGGTATTTATTTATTATTTATTAATTGTTTATTCGTTATTATTTATTATTTATTTGTTTTTGTAATTTTTTTATTTAAAATAAGTTCATGTTTTTTATTTTTTTATGCGTTGCTTAGTTATATGCGTTTTTTTGCCATTTACTTAGCTGTGGAATAATCTGCTTGGCATGATTTGGCATGAAGCGGTTGATATCTGCGGCTACTGGGGTGAATGCAGACATGGCAGGTCGCCGGGCCGGATGCTCCAACAACTTTTCACACTGTAGTTTCTTCCCACTTTTGCTTATAATTTACAGCTGTAATGATAATGATTTATTTATTTATTTGCTTTTTATTCAATGTCATTCATTGCATTATGTGACTTGACTACTGAGTAGAGTCTGTGATGTGTGAGGGCGATGGTGGAAATGAGATTTAGAGATGAATATTTAATTATTTCCTTTATCACTTTTTTTCATTTTATTGGCATTTAAATCTGTGTGTGATGAAACTATGTGCAGGATTACTACAAAATGCAAACATGTGCCCACATTTACATCTGTCTATCCTTCTATCTATTATCTATCTATCTATCTATTATCTATCTATTATCTATCTATATATTATCTATCTATAATCTATCTATTATCTATCTATATATTATCTATCTATTATCATTATCTATCTATTTATTATCTATCTATCTATCATCTATTATCTATCTATCATCTATTATCTCTTATCTATCTATTATCTATCATCTATCTATTTTCTATCTATTATCTATTATCTATCATCTATTATTTATCTATCTATGTACAGTATCTATCTATCTATTATCTATCTATCTATCAATCATCTATTATCTATCTATCATCTATTATTTATCTATATCATCTATTATCTCTTATCTATCTATTATCTATCTGTTATCTATCTATTATCAATCTATCTATTATCTATCTACTATCTATCTATCTATTATCAATCTATCTATTATCTATCTACTATCTATCTATTATCTATCTACCATCTATCTATCTATTATCTATCTGCTATCTATATATTATCTATCTATCTATCTATTATCTATCTACTATCTATCTATTATCTATCTACCATCTATCTATCTATCTATCTATCTATCTATCTATCTATCTATCTATCTATCTATCTATCTATTATCTATCTACCATCTATCTATCTATCTATTATCTATCTACCATCTATCTATCTATCTATCTATCTATCTATCTATCTATATTAAATGTTTAATCTTTACGTACTGAGTTTTGGCTTACGTTTGGCCATTTATTAGGCACAAGAAACCATCAGCTGGATGGTTCATTTAATTTATGGAAGTTTGTAGAATTTATACTTTGGGAGAGTTGAGATTTGGGTGGGCATCCCCCGTGCACTGCTCATGAGACCTAGAGACCTGAGATATAGATATGTACAAGGATAATAATATTGTTATTGCGTGGTTATGTTTGTGGCGCATTGAGTGGCACCATATGGCGGCACACTTTTCGGGATTTTGACCTCCTTTGTCCCAAATCTTAGGTTCCAGGACTTGAAGGGGACACTTGCTTCCCTGATGCAGCCTATATAGCCAGTCATTTATGGGTTACATTTAATTGATTATTATTGGATATCTTTTTAAAAAAATAATGTAGTAAATTTGCACGAGAGATTTTTAGGTCACAGTCTGTTCTAAGGATGCCTTGGCTGGGCTCTAGAAGAACAACGTGAAATATTTGAAATATTTTTTTTTTTTTACATAAATGCAGCCATAGTTTCATAAAACCGTATAGGAAATTACTATCCTGAAAAAAAATTTTGCTCCCTATAAATAGTTCTGATCTTGAAACAAAAGTTTTTGACCACATACCAGATGCTGAGATGCTCGTGGTTACCCGGACTGTGTGACATAATTATAACGTTTCATTGCTGGAGCTGGAAACACTGCGATACCAGAACACAGTTGCAAAAGGAATTACAAGTGAATGATTGCAGAAACCGATGGATGAATTACGATTTTTTTTTAACTCAAGGACATTCTTTCTTAAAAGTTTATTCAAATGGAAAAATTGGCATTACTTAATGCTGCTTCAATGCAAAGGCTTGCTGGCTCCTGGACTCACTGTAACAGGATGGCTTCTATAGTGCAAGTACACTGAACCCTGGACTCACTGTAACACAATGGTTTCTATCGTGCATGTACACTGAACTCTGGACTCACTGTAACACAATGGTTTCTATAGTGCAAGTACACTGAACCCTGGACTCACTGTAACAGGATGGTTTCTATAGTACATGTACACTGAACCCTGGACTCACTGTAACACAATGGTTTCTATAGTGCAAGTACACTCAACCCTGGACTCACTGTAACAGGATGGTTTCTATAGTACATGTACACTGAACCCTGGACTCACTGTAACAGGATGGTTTCTATAGTACATGTACACTGAACCCTGGACTCACTGTAACACAATGGTTTCTATCGTGCATGTACACTGCACCCTGGACTCACTGTAACAGGATGGTTTCTATAGTGCATGTACACTGAAACCTGGACTCACTGTAACAGGATGGTTTCTATAGTGCATGTACACTGCACCCTGGACTCACTGTAACAGGATGGTTTCTATAGTACATGTACACTGAACCCTGGACTCACTGTAACACAATGGTTTCTATAGTGCAAGTACACTGAACCCTGGACTCACTGTAACAGGATGGTTTCTATAGTACATGTACACTGAACCCTGGACTCACTGTAACAGGATGGTTTCTATAGTACATGTACACTGCACTCTGGACTCACTGTAACAGGATGGTTTCTATAGTGCATGTACACTGCACTCTGGACTCACTGTAACAGGATGGTTTCTATAGTACATGTACACTGAACCCTGGACTCACTGTAACAGGATGGTTTCTATAGTGCATGTACACTGAACCCTGGACTCACTGTAATAGGAAGGTTTCTATAGTACATGTACACTGAACCCTGGACTCACTGTAACAGGATGGTTTCTATAGTGCATGTACACTGCACCCTGGACTCACTGTGACAGGATGGTTTCTATAGTACATGTACACTGAACCCTGGACTCACTGAAACAGGATGGTTTCTATAGTGCATGTACACTGCACCCTGGACTCACTGTGACAGGATGGTTTCTATAGTACATGTACACTGAACCCTGTACTCACTGTAACAGGATGGTTTCTATAGTGCATCTACATTGAACCCTGTACTCCCTGCAACAGGATGGTTTCTATAGTGCATGTACACTGAACCCTGGACTCCCTGCAACAGGATGGTTTCTATAGTGCATGTACACTGCACCCTGGACTCACTGTAACAGAAAGGTTTCTAAAGTTCATGTACACTGAACCCTGGACTCACTGTAACAGGATGGTTTCTATAGTGCATGTACACTGAACCCTGAACTCACTGTAACAGGATGGTTTCTATAGTACATGTACACTGAACCCTGGACTCACTGTAACAGGATGGTTTCTATAGTACATGTACACTGAACCCTGGACTCCCTGCAACAGGATGGTTTCTATAGTGCATGTACACTGCAGCCTGGACTCACTGTAACAGGATGGTTTCTAAAGTGCATGTACACTGAACCCTGGACTCACTGTAACAGGATGGTTTCTATAGTACATGTACACTGAACCCTGGACTCACTGTAACAGGATGGCTTCTATAGTGCATGTACACTGAACCCTGGACTCCCTGCAACAGGATGGTTTCTATACTGCATGTACACTGCAGCCTGGACTCACTGTAACAGGATGGTTTCTAAAGTGCATGTACACTGAACCCTGGACTCACTGTAACAGGATGGCTTCTATAGTGCATGTACACTGAACCCTGGACTCCCTGCAACAGGATGGTTTCTATACTGCATGTACACTGCAGCCTGGACTCACTGTAACAGGATGGTTTCTAAAGTGCATGTACACTGAACCCTGGGCTCACTGTAAAAGGATGGTTTCTATAGTGTAAGTACACTGAACCCTGGACTCTCTGTAACAATATGGTTTCTACAGTACATGTACACTGAACCCTGGACTCCCTGTAAAAGGATGGTTTCTATAGTACAAGTACACTGAACCCTGGACTCACTGTAACACAATGGTTTCTATAGTGCATGTACACTGCACCCTGGACTCACTGTAACACAATGGTTTCTATAGCGCAAGTACACTGAGCCCTAGACTCACTGTAGCACAATGGATTCTATAGTTCATGTACACTGAACCCTGGACTCACTGTAACACAGTGGTTTCAATAGTGCATGAACACTAAACCCTGGACTCACTGTAACACAATGGTTTCTATAGTGCAAGTACACTGAACCCTGGACTCACTGTAACACAATGGTTTCTATAGTGCATGTACACTGAACCCTGGACTCACTGTAACAGGATGGTTTCTATAGTGCAAGTACACTGAACCCTGGACTCACTGTAACAGGATGGTTTCTATAGTGCATGTACACTGAACCCTGGACTCACTGTAACAGGATGGTTTCCATAGTGCACGTACACTGCACCCTGGACTCACTGTAACAGGATGGTTTCTATAGTACATGTACACTGAACCCTGGACTCACTGTAACAGGATGGTTTCTATAGTGCAAGTACATTGAACCCTGGACTCACTGTAATAGGATGGTTTCTATAGTGTATGTACACTGAACCCTGTACTCACTGTAACAGGATGGTTTCTATAGTGCATGTACACTGCACCCTGGGCTCACTGTAACAGGATGGTTTCTATAGTGCAAGTACACTGAACCCTGGACTCCCTGTAACAATATGGTTTCTACAATACATGTACACTGAACCCTGGACTCCCTGTAACAGGATGGTTTCTATAGTGCAAGTACACTGAACCCTGGACTCACTGTAACACAATGGTTTCTATAGTGCATGTACACTGAACCCTGGACTCACTGTAACAGGATGGTTTCTATAGTGCAAGTACACTGAACCCTGGACTCACTGTAACAGGATGGTTTCTATAGGGCATGTACACTGAACCCTGGACTCACTGTAACAGGATGGTTTCCATAGTGCATGAACACTGCACCCTGGACTCACTGTAACAGGATGGTTTCTATAGTACATGTACACTGAACCCTGGACTCACTGTAACAGGATGGTTTCTATAGTGCAAGTACACTGAACCCTGGACTCACTGTAATAGGATGGTTTCTATAGTGCATGTACACTGAACCGTGGACTCACTGTAACAGGATGGTTTCTATAGTGCATGTACACTGCACCCTGGGCTCACTGTAACAGGATGGTTTCTATAGTGCAAGTACACTGAACCCTGAACTCCCTGTAACAATATGGTTTCTACAATACATGTACACTGAACCCTGGATTCCCTGTAACACGATGGTTTCTATAGTACAAGTACACTGAACCCTGGACTCACTGTAACACAATGGTTTCTATAGTGCAAGTACACTGAGCCCTAGACTCACTGTAGCACAATGGTTTCTATGGTTCATGTACACTGAACCCTGGACTCACTGTAACACAGTGGTTTCAATAGTGCATGTACACTGAACCCTGGACTCACTGTAACACAATGGTTTCTATAGTGCAAGTACACTGAACCCTGGATTCACTGTAACACAATGGTTTCTATAGTGCATGTACACTGAACCCTGGACTCACTGTAACAGGATGGTTTCTATAGTGCAAGTACACTGAAGCCTGAACTCACTGTAACAGGATGGTTTCTATAGTGCATGTACACTGAACCCTGGACTCACTGTAACAGGATGGTTTCTATAGTGCATGTACACTGCACCCTGGACTCACTGTAACAGGATGGTTTCTATAGTACATGTACACTGAACCCTGGACTCACTGTAACAGGATGGTTTCTATAGTGCAAGTACACTGAACCCTGGACTCACTGTAACAGGATGGTTTCTATAGTGCATGTACACTGCACCCTGAACTCACTGTAACAGGATGGTTTCTATAGTACATGTACACTGAACCCTGGACTCAATGTGACAGGATGGTTTCTATAGTGCATGTACACTGCACCCTGGACTCACTGTGACAGGATGGTTTCTATAGTACATGTACACTGAACCCTGGACTCACTGTAACAGGATGGTTTCTATAGTACATGTACACTGAACCCTGGACTCACTGTAACAGGATGGTTTCTGTAGTGCATCTACACTGAACCCTGGACTCCCTGCAACAGGAAGGTTTCTATGGTACATGTACACTGAACCCTGGACTCACTATAACAGGATGGTTTCTATAGTGCATGTACACTGAACTCTGGACTCACTGTAACAGGATGGTTTCTATAGTTCATGTACACTGAACCCTGGAGTCACTGTAACAGGATGGTTTCTATAGTACATGTACACTGAACCCTGGACTCACTGTAACAGGATGGTTTCTATACTGCATGTACACTGCACCCTGGACTCACTGTAACAGGATAGTTTCTATAGTACATGTACACTGAACCCTGGACTCACTGTAACAGGATGGTTTCTATAGTGCATGTACACTGAACCCTGTACTCACCGTAACAGGATGGTTTCTATAGTGCATGTACACTGAACCCTGGACTCACTGTAACAGGATGGTTTCTATAGTGCATGTACACTGAACTCTGGACTCCCTGCAACAGGATGGTTTCTATAGTGCATGTACACTGCACCCTGGACTCACTGTAACACAATGGTTTCTATAGTGCAAGTACACTGAGCCCTAGACTCACTGTAGCACAATGGTTTCTATGGTTCATGTACACTGAACCCCGGACTCACTGTAACACAGTGGTTTCAATAGTGCATGTACACGGAACCCTGGACTCACTGTAACACAATGGTTTCTATAGTGCAAGTACACTGAACCCTGGATTCACTGTAACACAATGGTTTCTATAGTGCATGTACACTGAACCCTGGACTCACTGTAACAGGATGGTTTCTATAGTGCAAGTACACTGAAGCCTGGACTCACTGTAACAGGATGGTTTCTATAGTGCATGTACACTGAACCCTGGACTCACTGTAACAGGATGGTTTCTATAGTGCATGTACACTGCACCCTGGACTCACTGTAACAGGATGGTTTCCATAGTACATGTACACTGAACCCTGGACTCACTGTAACAGGATGGTTTCTATAGTGCAAGTACACTGAACCCTGGACTCACTGTAACAGGATGGTTTCTATAGTGCATGTACACTGCACCCTGAACTCACTGTAACAGGATGGTTTCTATAGTACATGTACACTGAACCCTGGACTCACTGTGACAGGATGGTTTCTATAGTGCATGTACACTGCACCCTGGACTCACTGTGACAGGATGGTTTCTATAGTACATGTACACTGAACCCTGGACTCACTGTAACAGGATGGTTTCTATAGTACATGTACACTGAACCCTGGACTCACTGTAACAGGATGGTTTCTGTAGTGCATCTACACTGAACCCTGGACTCCCTGCAACAGGATGGTTTCTATGGTACATGTACACTGAACCCTGGACTCACTGTAACAGGATGGTTTCTATAGTGCATGTACACTGAACTCTGGACTCACTGTAACAGGATGGTTTCTATAGTACATGTACACTGAACCCTGGAGTCACTGTAACAGGATGGTTTCTATAGTACATGTACACTGAACCCTGGACACACTGTAACAGGATGGTTTCTATACTGCATGTACACTGCACCCTGGACTCACTGTAACAGGATAGTTTCTATAGTACATGTACACTGAACCCTGGACTCACTGTAACAGGATGGTTTCTATAGTGCATGTACACTGAACCCTGGACTCACTGTAACAGGATGGTTTCTATAGTGCATGTACACTGAACCCTGGACTCACTGTAACAGGATGGTTTCTATAGTGCATGTACACTGAACTCTGGACTCCCTGCAACAGGATGGTTTCTATAGTGCATGTACACTGCACCCTGGACTCACTGTAACACAATGGTTTCTATAGTGCAAGTACACTGAGCCCTGGACTCACTGTAGCACAATGGTTTCTATAGTTCATGTACAATGAACCCTGGACTCACTGTAACACAATGGTTTCTATAGTGCAAGTACACTGAACCCTGGACTACTGTAACACAATGGTTTCTATAGTGCATGTACACTGCACCCTTGACTCACTGTAACAGGATGGTTTCTATAGTGCATGTACACTGAACCCTGGACTCACTGTAACACAATGGTTTCTATAGTGCAAGTACACTGAACCCTGGACTCACTGTAACACAATGGTTTCTATAGTGCATGTACACTGCACCCTGGACTCACTGTAACAGGATGGTTTCTATAGTGCATGTACACTGAACCCTGGACTCCCTGCAACAGGATGGTTTCTATAGTGCATGTACACTGCAGCCTGGATTCACTGTAACAGGATGGTTTCTAAAGTGCATGTACACTGAACCCTGGACTCACTGTAACAGGATGGTTTCTATAGTACATGTACACTGAACCCTGGACTCACTGTAACAGGATGGCTTCTATAGTGCATGTACACTGAACCCTGGACTCTCTGCAAAAGGATGGTTTCTATACTGCATGTACACTGCACCCTGGACTCACTGTAACAGGATAGTTTCTGTAGTACATGTACACTGAACCCTGGACTCACTGTAACAGGATGGTTTCTATAGTGCATGTACACTGCACCCTGGGCTCACTGTAACAGGATGGTTTCTATAGTGCAAGTACACTGAACCCTGGACTCCCTGTAACAGGATGGTTTTTATAGTACAAGTACACTGCACCCTGGACTCACTGTAACACGATGGTTTCTATAGTGCAAGTACACTGAGCCCTAGACTCACTGTAGCACAATGGTTTCTATAGTTCATGTACACTGAACCCTGGACTCACTGTAACACAATGGTTTCTATAGTGCATGTACACTGAACCCTGGACTCACTGTAACACAATGGTTTCCATAGTGCAAGTACACTGAACCCTGGACTCACTGTAACACAATGGTTTCTATAGTGCATGTACACTGAACCCTGGACTCACTGTAACAGGATGTTTTCTATAGTGCAAGTACACTGAACCCTGGACTCACTGTAACAGGATGGTTTCAATAGTGCATGTACACTGAACCCTGGACTCACTGTAACAGGATGGTTTCTATAGTGCATGTACACTGCACCCTGGACTCACTGTAACAGGATGGTTTCTATAGTACATGTACACTGAACCCTGGACTCACTGTAACAGGATGGTTTCTATAGTGCAAGTACACTGAACCCTGGACTCACTGTAACAGGATGGTTTCTATAGTGCATGTACACTGAACTCTGGACTCACTGTAACAGGATGGTTTCTATAGTGCATGTACACTGCACCCTGGGCTCACTGTAACAGGATGGTTTCTATAATGCAAGTACACTGAACCCTGGACTCCCTGTAACACAATGGTTTCTATAGTGCAAGTACACTGAACCCTGGACTCACTGTAACACAATGGTTTCTATAGTGCATGTACACTGCACCCTGGACTCACTGTAACAGGATGGTTTCTATAGTGCATGTACACTGAACCCTGGACTCCCTGCAAAAGGATGGTTTCTATAGTGCATGTACACTGCAGCCTGGACTCACTGTAACAGGATGGTTTCTATAGTGCAAGTACACTGAACCCTGGACTCACTGTAACAGGATGGTTTCTATAGTGCATGTACACTGAACTCTGGACTCACTGTAACAGGATGGTTTCTATAGTGCATGTACACTGCACCCTGGGCTCACTGTAACAGGATGGTTTCTATAGTGCAAGTACACTGAACCCTGGACTCCCTGTAACACAATGGTTTCTATAGTGCAAGTACACTGAACCCTGGACTCACTGTAACACAATGGTTTCTATAGTGCATGTACACTGCACCCTGGACTCACTGTAACAGGATGGTTTCTATAGTGCATGTACACTGAACCCTGGACTCCCTGCAACAGGATGGTTTCTATAGTGCATGTACACTGCAGCCTGGACTCACTGTAACAGGATGGTTTCTAAAGTGCATGTACACTGAACCCTCGACTCACTGTAACAGGATGGTTTCTATAGTACATGTACACTGAACCCTGGACTCACTGTAACAGGATGGCTTCTATAGTGCAAGTACACTGAACCCTGGACTCCCTGTAACAATATGGTCTCTACAGTACATGTACACTGAACCCTGGACTCCCTGTAACAGGATGGTTTCTATAGTGCAAGTACACTGAACCCTGGACTCACTGTAACACAATGGTTTCTATAGTGCATGTACACTGCACCCTGGACTCACTGTAACACAATGGTTTCTATAGTGCAAGTACACTGAGCCCTAGACTCACTGTAGCACAATGGTTTCTATAGTTCATGTACACTGAACCCTGGACTCACTGTAACACAGTGGTTTCAATAGTGCATGTACACTGAAGCCTGGACTCACTGCAACAGGATGGTTTCTATAGTGCATGTACACTGAACCCTGGACTCCCTGCAACAGGATGGTTTCTATAGTGCATGTACACTGCAGCCTGGACTCACTGTAACAGGATGGTTTCTAAAGTGCATGTACACTGAACCCTCGACTCACTGTAACAGGATGGTTTCTATAGTACATGTACACTGAACCCTGGACTCACTGTAACAGGATGGCTTCTATAGTGCAAGTACACTGAACCCTGGACTCCCTGTAACAATATGGTTTCTACAGTACATGTACACTGAACCCTGGACTCCCTGTAACAGGATGGTTTCTATAGTGCAAGTACACTGAACCCTGGACTCCCTGTAACACAATGGTTTCTATACTGCAAGTACACTGAACCCTGGACTCACTGTAACACAATGGTTTCTATAGTGCATGTACACTGCACCCTGGACTCACTGTAACAGGATGGTTTCTATAGTGCATGTACACTGAACCCTGGACTCACTGTAACAGGATGGTTTCTATAGTGCATGTACACTGAACTCTGGACTCACTGTAACAGGATGGTTTCTATAGTGCATGTACACTGCACCCTGGGCTCACTGTAACAGGATGGTTTCTATAGTGCAAGTACACTGAACCCTGGACTCCCTGTAACACAATGGTTTCTATAGTGCAAGTACACTGAACCCTGGACTCACTGTAACACAATGGTTTCTATAGTGCATGTACACTGCACCCTGGACTCACTGTAACAGGATGGTTTCTATAGTGCATGTACACTGAACCCTGGACTCCCTGCAAAAGGATGGTTTCTATAGTGCATGTACACTGCAGCCTGGACTCACTGTAACAGGATGGTTTCTATAGTGCAAGTACACTGAACCCTGGACTCACTGTAACAGGATGGTTTCTATAGTGCATGTACACTGAACTCTGGACTCACTGTAACAGGATGGTTTCTATAGTGCATGTACACTGCACCCTGGGCTCACTGTAACAGGATGGTTTCTATAGTGCAAGTACACTGAACCCTGGACTCCCTGTAACACAATGGTTTCTATAGTGCAAGTACACTGAACCCTGGACTCACTGTAACACAATGGTTTCTATAGTGCATGTACACTGCACCCTGGACTCACTGTAACAGGATGGTTTCTATAGTGCATGTACACTGAACCCTGGACTCCCTGCAACAGGATGGTTTCTATAGTGCATGTACACTGCAGCCTGGACTCACTGTAACAGGATGGTTTCTAAAGTGCATGTACACTGAACCCTCGACTCACTGTAACAGGATGGTTTCTATAGTACATGTACACTGAACCCTGGACTCACTGTAACAGGATGGCTTCTATAGTGCAAGTACACTGAACCCTGGACTCCCTGTAACAATATGGTCTCTACAGTACATGTACACTGAACCCTGGACTCCCTGTAACAGGATGGTTTCTATAGTGCAAGTACACTGAACCCTGGACTCACTGTAACACAATGGTTTCTATAGTGCATGTACACTGCACCCTGGACTCACTGTAACACAATGGTTTCTATAGTGCAAGTACACTGAGCCCTAGACTCACTGTAGCACAATGGTTTCTATAGTTCATGTACACTGAACCCTGGACTCACTGTAACACAGTGGTTTCAATAGTGCATGTACACTGAAGCCTGGACTCACTGCAACAGGATGGTTTCTATAGTGCATGTACACTGAACCCTGGACTCCCTGCAACAGGATGGTTTCTATAGTGCATGTACACTGCAGCCTGGACTCACTGTAACAGGATGGTTTCTAAAGTGCATGTACACTGAACCCTCGACTCACTGTAACAGGATGGTTTCTATAGTACATGTACACTGAACCCTGGACTCACTGTAACAGGATGGCTTCTATAGTGCAAGTACACTGAACCCTGGACTCCCTGTAACAATATGGTTTCTACAGTACATGTACACTGAACCCTGGACTCCCTGTAACAGGATGGTTTCTATAGTGCAAGTACACTGAACCCTGGACTCCCTGTAACACAATGGTTTCTATACTGCAAGTACACTGAACCCTGGACTCACTGTAACACAATGGTTTCTATAGTGCATGTACACTGCACCCTGGACTCACTGTAACAGGATGGTTTCTATAGTGCATGTACACTGAACCCTGGACTCACTGTAACAGGATGGTTTCTATAGTGCATGTACACTGAACTCTGGACTCACTGTAACAGGATGGTTTCTATAGTGCATGTACACTGCACCCTGGGCTCACTGTAACAGGATGGTTTCTATAGTGCAAGTACACTGAACCCTGGACTCCCTGTAACACAATGGTTTCTATAGTGCAAGTACACTGAACCCTGGACTCACTGTAACACAATGGTTTCTATAGTGCATGTACACTGCACCCTGGACTCACTGTAACAGGATGGTTTCTATAGTGCATGTACACTGAACCCTGGACTCCCTGCAACAGGATGGTTTCTATAGTGCATGTACACTGCAGCCTGGACTCACTGTAACAGGATGGTTTCTAAAGTGCATGTACACTGAACCCTCGACTCACTGTAACAGGATGGTTTCTATAGTACATGTACACTGAACCCTGGACTCACTGTAACAGGATGGCTTCTATAGTGCAAGTACACTGAACCCTGGACTCCCTGTAACAATATGGTTTCTACAGTACATGTACACTGAACCCTGGACTCCCTGTAACAGGATGGTTTCTATAGTGCAAGTACACTGAACCCTGGACTCACTGTAACACAATGGTTTCTATAGTGCATGTACACTGCACCCTGGACTCACTGTAACACAATGGTTTCTATAGTGCAAGTACACTGAGCCCTAGACTCACTGTAGCACAATGGTTTCTATAGTTCATGTACACTGAACCCTGGACTCACTGTAACAGAGTGGTTTCAATAGTGCATGTACACTGAAGCCTGGACTCACTGTAACACAATGGTTTCTATAGTGCAAGTACACTGAACCCTGGACTCACTGTAACACAATGGTTTCTATAGTGCATGTACACTGAACCCTGGACTCACTGTAACACAATGGTTTCCATAGTGCAAGTACACTGAACCCTGGACTCACTGTAACACAATGGTTTCTATAGTGCATGTACACTGAACCCTGGACTCACTGTAACAGGATGTTTTCTATAGTGCAAGTACACAGAACCCTGGACTCACTGTAACAGGATGGTTTCTATAGTGCATGTACACTGAACCCTGGACTCACTGTAACAGGATGGTTTCTATAGTGCGTGTACACTGCACCCTGGACTCACTGTAACAGGATGGTTTCTATAGTACATGTACACTGAACCCTGGACTCACTGTAACAGGATGGTTTCTATAGTGCAAGTACACTGAACCCTGGACTCACTGTAACAGGATGGTTTCTATAGTGCATGTACACTGAACTCTGGACTCACTGTAACAGGATGGTTTCTATAGTGCATGTACACTGCACCCTGGGCTCACTGTAACAGGATGGTTTCTATAGTGCAAGTACACTGAACCCTGGACTCCCTGTAACACAATGGTTTCTATAGTGCAAGTACACTGAACCCTGGACTCACTGTAACACAATGGTTTCTATAGTGCATGTACACTGCACCCTGGACTCACTGTAACAGGATGGTTTCTATAGTGCATGTACACTGAACCCTGGACTCCCTGCAAAAGGATGGTTTCTATAGTGCATGTACACTGCAGCCTGGACTCACTGTAACAGGATGGTTTCTATAGTGCAAGTACACTGAACCCTGGACTCACTGTAACAGGATGGTTTCTATAGTGCATGTACACTGAACTCTGGACTCACTGTAACAGGATGGTTTCTATAGTGCATGTACACTGCACCCTGGGCTCACTGTAACAGGATGGTTTCTATAGTGCAAGTACACTGAACCCTGGACTCCCTGTAACACAATGGTTTCTATAGTGCAAGTACACTGAACCCTGGACTCACTGTAACACAATGGTTTCTATAGTGCATGTACACTGCACCCTGGACTCACTGTAACAGGATGGTTTCTATAGTGCATGTACACTGAACCCTGGACTCCCTGCAACAGGATGGTTTCTATAGTGCATGTACACTGCAGCCTGGACTCACTGTAACAGGATGGTTTCTAAAGTGCATGTACACTGAACCCTGGACTCACTGTAACAGGATGGTTTCTATAGTACATGTACACTGAACCCTGGACTCACTGTAACAGGATGGCTTCTATAGTGCAAGTACACTGAACCCTGGACTCCCTGTAACAATATGGTTTCTACAGTACATGTACACTGAACCCTGGACTCCCTGTAACAGGATGGTTTCTATAGTGCAAGTACACTGAACCCTGGACTCACTGTAACACAATGGTTTCTATAGTGCATGTACACTGCACCCTGGACTCACTGTAACACAATGGTTTCTATAGTGCAAGTACACTGAGCCCTAGACTCACTGTAGCACAATGGTTTCTATAGTTCATATACACTGAACCCTGGACTCACTGTAACACAGTGGTTTCAATAGTGCATGTACACTGAAGCCTGGACTCACTGTAACAGGATGGTTTCTATAGTGCATGTACACTGAACCCTGGACTCCCTGCAACAGGATGGTTTCTATAGTGCATGTACACTGCAGCCTGGACTCACTGTAACAGGATGGTTTCTAAAGTGCATGTACACTGAACCCTCGACTCACTGTAACAGGATGGTTTCTATAGTACATGTACACTGAACCCTGGACTCACTGTAACAGGATGGTTTCTATAGTGCATGTACACTGAACTCTGGACTCACTGTAACAGGATGGTTTCTATAGTGCATGTACACTGCACCCTGGGCTCACTGTAACAGGATGGTTTCTATAGTGCAAGTACACTGAACCCTGGACTCCCTGTAACACAATGGTTTCTATAGTGCAAGTACACTGAACCCTGGACTCACTGTAACACAATGGTTTCTATAGTGCATGTACACTGCACCCTGGACTCACTGTAACAGGATGGTTTCTATAGTGCATGTACACTGAACCCTGGACTCCCTGCAACAGGATGGTTTCTATAGTGCATGTACACTGCAGCCTGGACTCACTGTAACAGGATGGTTTCTAAAGTGCATGTACACTGAACCCTCGACTCACTGTAACAGGATGGTTTCTATAGTACATGTACACTGAACCCTGGACTCACTGTAACAGGATGGCTTCTATAGTGCAAGTACACTGAACCCTGGACTCCCTGTAACAATATGGTTTCTACAGTACATGTACACTGAACCCTGGACTCCCTGTAACAGGATGGTTTCTATAGTGCAAGTACACTGATCCCTGGACTCACTGTAACACAATGGTTTCTATAGTGCATGTACACTGCACCCTGGACTCACTGTAACACAATGGTTTCTATAGTGCAAGTACACTGAGCCCTAGACTCACTGTAGCACAATGGTTTCTATAGTTCATGTACACTGAACCCTGGACTCACTGTAACACAGTGGTTTCAATAGTGCATGTACACTGAAGCCTGGACTCACTGTAACACAATGGTTTCTATAGTGCAAGTACACTGAACCCTGGACTCACTGTAACACAATGGTTTCTATAGTGCATGTACACTGAACCCTGGACTCACTGTAACAGGATGGTTTCTATAGTGCATGTACACTGAACCCTGGACTCACTGTAACAGGATGGTTTCTATAGTGCATGTACTCTGCACCCTGGACTCACTGTAACAGGATGGTTTCTATAGTACATGTACACTGAACCCTGGACTCACTGTAACAGGATGGTTTCTATAGTGCAAGTACACTGAACCCTGGACTCACTGTAACAGGATGGTTTCTATAGTGCATGTACACTGAACCCTGGATTCACTGTAACAGGATGGTTTCTATAGTGCATGTACTCTGCACCCTGGACTCACTGTAACAGGATGGTTTCTATAGTACATGTACACTGAACCCTGGACTCACTGTAACAGGATGGTTTCTATAGTGCAAGTACACTGAAACCTGGATTCACTGTAACAGGATGGTTTCTATAGTGCATGTACACTGAACCCTGGACTCACTGTAACAGGATGGATTCTATAGTGCATGTATACTGCACCCTGGGCTCACTGTAACAGGATGGTTTCTATAGTGCAAGTACACTGAACCCTGGACTCCCTGTAACAATATGGTTTCTACAATACATGTACACTGAACCCTGGACTCCCTGTAACAGGATGGTTTCTATAGTACAAGTACACTGAACCCTGGACTCACTGTAACACAATGGTTTCTATAGTGCATGTACACTGCACCCTGGACTCACTGTAACACAATGGTTTCTATAGTGCAAGTACACTGAGCCCTAGACTCACTGTAGCACAATGGTTTCTATAGTTCATGTACACTGAACCCTGGACTCACTGTAACACAGTGATTTCAATAGTGCATGTACACTGAACCCTGGACTCACTGTAACACAATGGTTTCTATAGTGCAAGTACACTGAACCCTGGACTCCCTGTAACAATATGGTTTCTACAGTACATGTACACTGAACCCTGGACTCCCTGTAACAGGATGGTTTCTATAGTGCAAGTACACTGAACCCTGGACTCACTGTAACACAATGGTTTCTATAGTGCATGTACACTGCACCCTGGACTCAGTGTAACAGGATGGTTTCTATAGTGCATGTACACTGAACCCTGGACTCCCTGCAACAGGATGGTTTCTATAGTGCATGTACACTGCAGCCTGGACTCACTGTAACAGGATGGTTTCTAAAGTGCATGTACACTGAACCCTGGACTCACTGTAACAGGATGGTTTCTATAGTACATGTACACTGAACCCTGGACTCACTGTAACAGGATGGCTTCTATAGTGCAAGTACACTGAACCCTGGACTCCCTGTAACAATATGGTTTCTACAGTACATGTACACTGAACCCTGGACTCCCTGTAACAGGATGGTTTCTATAGTGCAAGTACACTGAACCCTGGACTCACTGTAACACAATGGTTTCTATAGTGCATGTACACTGCACCCTGGACTCACTGTAACACAATGGTTTCTATAGTGCAAGTACACTGAGCCCTAGACTCACTGTAGCACAATGGTTTCTATAGTTCATATACACTGAACCCTGGACTCACTGTAACACAGTGGTTTCAATAGTGCATGTACACTGAAGCCTGGACTCACTGTAACAGGATGGTTTCTATAGTGCATGTACACTGAACCCTGGACTCCCTGCAACAGGATGGTTTCTATAGTGCATGTACACTGCAGCCTGGACTCACTGTAACAGGATGGTTTCTAAAGTGCATGTACACTGAACCCTCGACTCACTGTAACAGGATGGTTTCTATAGTACATGTACACTGAACCCTGGACTCACTGTAACAGGATGGTTTCTATAGTGCATGTACACTGAACTCTGGACTCACTGTAACAGGATGGTTTCTATAGTGCATGTACACTGCACCCTGGGCTCACTGTAACAGGATGGTTTCTATAGTGCAAGTACACTGAACCCTGGACTCCCTGTAACACAATGGTTTCTATAGTGCAAGTACACTGAACCCTGGACTCACTGTAACACAATGGTTTCTATAGTGCATGTACACTGCACCCTGGACTCACTGTAACAGGATGGTTTCTATAGTGCATGTACACTGAACCCTGGACTCCCTGCAACAGGATGGTTTCTATAGTGCATGTACACTGCAGCCTGGACTCACTGTAACAGGATGGTTTCTAAAGTGCATGTACACTGAACCCTCGACTCACTGTAACAGGATGGTTTCTATAGTACATGTACACTGAACCCTGGACTCACTGTAACAGGATGGCTTCTATAGTGCAAGTACACTGAACCCTGGACTCCCTGTAACAATATGGTTTCTACAGTACATGTACACTGAACCCTGGACTCCCTGTAACAGGATGGTTTCTATAGTGCAAGTACACTGATCCCTGGACTCACTGTAACACAATGGTTTCTATAGTGCATGTACACTGCACCCTGGACTCACTGTAACACAATGGTTTCTATAGTGCAAGTACACTGAGCCCTAGACTCACTGTAGCACAATGGTTTCTATAGTTCATGTACACTGAACCCTGGACTCACTGTAACACAGTGGTTTCAATAGTGCATGTACACTGAAGCCTGGACTCACTGTAACACAATGGTTTCTATAGTGCAAGTACACTGAACCCTGGACTCACTGTAACACAATGGTTTCTATAGTGCATGTACACTGAACCCTGGACTCACTGTAACAGGATGGTTTCTATAGTGCATGTACACTGAACCCTGGACTCACTGTAAGAGGATGGTTTCTATAGTGCATGTACACTGAACCCTGGACTCCCTGCAACAGGATGGATTCTATAGTGCATGTACACTGCACCCTGGACTCACTGAAACACAATGGTTTCTATAGTGCAAGTACACTGAGCCCTGGACTCACTGTAGCACAATGATTTCTATAGTTCATGTACACTGAACCCTGGACTCACTGTAACACAGTGTTTTCAATAGTGCATGTACACTGAACCCTGGACTCACTGTAACACAATGGTTTCTATAGTGCAAGTACACTGAACCCTAGACTCACTGTAACACAATGGTTTCTATAGTGGATGTAAACTGCACCCTGGACTCACTGTAACAGGATGGTTTCTATAGTGCATGTACACTGAACCCTGGACTCACTGTAACACAATGGTTTCTATAGTGCATGTACACTGCACCCTGGACTCACTGTAACAGGATGGTTTCTATAGTGCATGTACACTGAACCCTGGACTCACTGTAACAGGATGGTTTCTATAGTGCATGTACACTGAACCCTGGACTCCCTGTAACAGGATGGTTTCTATAGTACAAGTACACTGCACCCTGGACTCACTGTAACACAATCGTTTCTATAGTACAAGTACACTGAACCCTGGACTCACTGTAACACAATGGTTTCTATAGTACAAGTACACTGAACCCTGGACTCACTGTAATAGGATGGTTTCTATAGTGCATGTACACTGAACCCTGGACTCAATGTAACAGGATGGTTTCTATAGTGCATGTACACTGAACCCTGGACTCCCTGTAACAGGATGGTTTCTATAGTACAAGTACACTGCACCCAGGACTCCCTGTAACAGGATGGTTTCTATAGTACAAGAACACTGCACCCTGGACTCACTGTAACACAATGGTTTCTATAGTACAAGTACACTGAACCCTGGACTCACTGTAGCACAATAGTTTCTATAGTACAAGTACACTGAACCCTGTACTCACTGTAACACAGTGGTTTCAATAGTGCATGTACTCTGAACCCTGGACTTACTGTAACACAGTGGTTTCTATAGTGCAAGTACACTGAGCCCTGGACTCACTGTAGCACAATGGTTTCTATAGTTCATGTACACTGAACCCTGGACTCACTGTAACACAGTGGTTTCCATAGTGCATGTACAGTGAACCCTGGACTCACTGTAAAACAATGGTTTCTATAGTGCATGTACACTGAACCCTGGACTCACTGTAACACAATGGTTTCTATAGTGGATGTACACTGAACCTTGGACTCGCTGTAACACAATGGTTTCTATAGTGCATGTACACTGCACGCTGGACTCACTGTAACAGGATGGTTTCTATAGTGCATGTACACTGAACCCTGGACTCACTGTGACAGGATGGTTTCTATAGTGCATGTACACTGAACCCTGGACTCACTGTAACAGGATGGTTTCTATAGTACAAGTACACTGCACCCTGGACTCACTGTAACACAATGGTTTCTATAGTACAAGTACACTGAACCCTGGACTCACTGTAACACAATGGTTTCTATAGTACAAGTACACTGAACCCTGGACTCACTGTAACACAATGGTTTCTATAGTACAAGAACACTGCACCCTGGACTCACTGTAACACAATGGTTTCTATAGTACAAGTACACTGAACCCTGGACTCACTGTAACACAATGGTTTCTATAGTACAAGTACACTGAACCCTGGACTCACTGTGACAGGATGGTTTCTATAGTACAAGTACACTGCACCCTGGACTCACTATAACACAATGGTTTCTATAGTGCATGTACACAGCACCCTGGACTCACTGTAACAGGATGGTTTCTATAGTGCATGTGCACTGAACCCTGGTCTCACTGTGACAGGATGGTTTCTATAGTGCATGTACACTGAACCCTGGACTCCCTGTAACAGGATGGTTTCTATAGTACAAGTACACTGCACCCTGGACTCACTGTAGCACAATGGTTTCTATAGTACAAGTACACTGAACCTTGGACTCACTCTAGTACAATGGTTTCTATAGTACAAGTACACTGAACCCTGGACTCACTGTAGCACAGTGGTTTCAATAGTATATGTACACTGAACCCTGGACTTACTGTAACACAGTGGTTTCTATAGTGCATGTACACTGAACCCTGGACTTACTGTAACACAATGGTCTCTATAGTGCAACAACACTGCACCCTGGACTCACTGTAACAGGATGGTTTCTATAGTGCATGTACACTGCACCCTGGACTCACTGTAACACAATGGTTTCTATAGTGGATGTACACTGAACCCTGGACTTACTGTAACACAGTGGTTTCTATAGCGCATGTACACTGAACCCTGAACTTACTGTAACACAATGGTCTCTATACTGCAACAACACTGCACCCTGGACTTGCTGTAACAGCATGGTTTCTATAGTACATGTACACTGCACCCTGGACTCACTGTAACACAATGGTTTCTATAGTGGATGTACACTGAACCCTGGACTCACTGTAACACAGTGGTTTCAATAGTGCATGTACACTGAACCCTGGACTTACTGTAACACAGTGGTTTCTATAGTGCATGTACACTGAACCTTGGACTCACTGTAACACAGTGGTTTCTATAGTGCATGTACACTGAACCCTGGACTCACTGTAACATAATGGTTTCTATAGTGGATGTACACTGAACCCTGGACTCACTGTAACCTGGACTCACTGTAACGCAATGGTTTCTATAGTGCATGTAAACTGAACCCTGGACTCACTGTAACAGGATGGTTTCTGTAGTGCATGTACACTGAACCCTGGACTCACTGTAACAGTATGGATTCTATAGTGGATGTAAACTGAACCCTGGACTCACTGTAACAGGATGGATTTTATAGTAGATGTACACTGAATCCTGGACTCACTGTAACAGGATGGTTTCTATAGTGCATGTACACTGCACCCTGGACTCACTGTAACAGGATGGTTTCTATAGTGCATGTACACTGAACCATGGACTCACTGTGACAGGATGGTTTCTATAGTGCATGTACACTGCACCCTGGACTCACTGTAACACAATGGTTTCTATAGTGGATGTTCACTGAACCCTGGACTCACTGTAACACAGTGGTTTCAATAGTGCATGTACACTGAACCCTGGACTTACTGTAACACAGTGGTTTCTATAGTGCAAGTACACTGAACCTTGGACTCACTGTAACACAGTGGTTTCTATAGTGCATGTACACTGAACCCTGGACTCACTGTAACATTGTGGTTTCTATAGTGGATGTACACTGAACCCTGGACTCACTGTAACTCAATGTTTTCTATAGTGCATGTACACTGAACCCTGGACTCACTGTAACAGTATGGTTTCTATAGTGCATGTACACTGCACCCTGGACTCACTGTAACAGGATGGTTTCTATAGTTCATGTACACTGAACTCTGGACTCACTGTGACAGGATGGTTTCTATAGTGCATGTATACTGAACCCTGGACTCACTGTGACAGGATGGTTTCTATAGTGCATGTACACTGAACCCTGGACTCACTGTAACAGGATGGTTTCTATAGTGCATGTACACTGAACCCTGGACTCCCTGTAACAGGATGATTTCTATAGTACAAGTACACTGCACCCTGGACTCACTGTTACAGAATGGTTTCTATAGTACAAGTACACTGAACCCTGGACTCACTGTAGCACAATGGTTTCTATAGTACAAGTACACTGAACCCTGGACTCACTTTAACAGGATGGTTTCAATAGTGCATGTACACTGAACCCTGGACTTACTGTAACACAGTGGTTTCTATAGTGCATGTACACTGAACCCTGGACTCACTGAACACAATGGTCTCTATAGTGCATGTACACTGCACCCTGGACTCACTGAACACAATGGTCTCTATAGTGCATGTACACTGCACCCAGAACTCACTGTAACAGGATGGTTTCTATAGTGCATGTACACTGAACCCTGGACTCACTGTAACAGGATGGTTTCTATAGTGCATGTACACTGATCCCTGGACTCACTGTAACAGGATGGTTTCTATAGTGCATGTATACTGAACCCTGGACTCACTGTAACAGGATGGTTTCTTTAGTGGATGTACACTGAAGCCTGAACTCACTGTAACAGGATGGTTTCTATCGTGCATGTATACTGAACCCTGGACTCACTGTAACAGGATGGTTTCTATCGTGCATGTACACTGAACCCTGGACTAACTGTAACAGGATGGTTTCTGTAGTGCATGTACACTGAACCCTGGACTCACTGTAACACAATGGTTTCTATAGTACATGTAAACTGAACCCTGGACTCACTGTGACGCAATGGTTTCTATAGTGCATGTAAACTGAACCCTGGACTCACTGTAACAGGATGGTTTCTGTAGTGCATGTACACTGAACCCTGGACTCACTGTAACAGTATGGATTCTATAGTGGATGTAAACTGAACCCTGGACTCACTGTGACAGGATGGATTTTATAGTAGATGTACACTGTACCCTGGACTCACTGTAACAGGATGGTTTCTATAGTGCATGTACACTGCACCCTGGTCTCACTGTAACAGGATGGTTTCTATAGTGCATGTACACTGAACCCTGGACTCACTGTGACAGGATGGTTTCTATAGTGCATGTACACTGAACCCTGGACTCACTGTAACAGGATGGTTTCTATAGTGTATGTACACTGAACCCTGGACTCACTGTAACAGGATGGTTTCTATAGTGGATGTACACTGAACCCTGGACTCACTGTAACAGGATGGTTTCTATAGTGTAACAACAGTGAACCCTGGACTCACTGTAACACAATGGTGTCTATAGTGCAACAACACTGATCCCTGAACTCACTGTTACAATATGACTCCCAGACTGACTGTGGGTCGCCCTCCTAGGGCTGTGGGGTACTCGGTACTGGGCCGGTATCCGTGGGATGTGTCACAGTTGCGGTGACCTGGACCGTGGCCCTGGGCGCCCAAGTAATAGGAAGATGAATGGTGGAATGTAGTTAAATGAATAGTTTGTGACGCCACCTGTGGTGTTCGGCCAGGGAGGTGTTAAGCCGACGCTGCAGACAGATCCTCTGGGACAGATGGTGTGGTGCAGCAAGGATGGTATAGCCCTCCACAGGCAGGGCTGTTGTCCCAGGGCAGTGCAGATGTGGAGACACTTAGATGGTGTAGTGTCCGGCGCAGGGGATGTAGCAGTGCCAGGCGGACGGACGCAGGAAGGAATGGAGTACACCCGGGCATGTAGTTCCAAAGCTTTACTCACAGTCTGTAGTGCCCGCTTCTGTGCCATGTCCTCCGGGTCAGGGACTCAGTCAACCTCCAGGCAAGATGGAATGCTCCTTTCCACACTCCGCCAACTTATGCGACTTTTCTTAACGTCTACTCTATAGCGCCTTTAGTGTGAAGATCTCCTAGTACCATGTTACACTGGAGTTCCTCCTGACAGATGTTCCCAAGAACTCTACTTGTACGGCAGACAGCTGTAGCCTGCTTTGGGGACTCTCTACTCCTAAGTCCCGGCTCTCTATCCGTGTTGCTGTTGTGCCCTCAAGTCTTAGATGGGAGTAGTGCATTTACAGCCCACTACTCCACCGGTGTCTGCTGCAGAACCACTAGTGTCCATACAACCTCGGGGACCGGGCCCCGGGCTTGCGCTTAGAACTTCTTGGCAGGGTTCTTCCTCTAACCCACGTCCTCTGTGTTCCCTATTACTCCTACGTTCCGTACTTGCCTTTTCCCTTCTTTGGAAGCTCAGGCTTCAGTTCAATGTCCTTTTCCTTCTTTCCTTTCCCGTGCCAGCTGGCTCAGATCACTGATGCAGCTGCAGCACTCCTTCCTCCATCCCTCTTCCAGGGATCCCCACTCCTCCCGAGTGGCTTCCTCTCTCCTACTCCACCTCTGGACTCACCTGAACCTTAATCCTGGAACTGTCCCGCTCTTTTATATGTTCTCAACTCCACCCACCTCCCAGCATGTCTAGTGTTCCAAGCAGGGAACCACCAAAGGTGCTCTGCTTCTCTCTAAGCAAGGAGCCGCAATGTGGTTATGCTGAACTACTGTATTGTGTGGGGTGCGAGTTTTGGAGCGTGGTCAGGAGCCCCCAACTTACCTGGATGGTGGGGCACCACACCTTAGGAGAAGGTGCAGTACCTCTGTGGCAACTGAGCCTCAGGGGCGCCACAACTGTAACACAGTGGTGTCTATAGTGCATGTACACTGAACCCTGGACTCACTGTAACAGGATGGTTTCTATAGTGAACAACACTGATCTCTGGACTCACTGTAAAGCCCCCGTCACACATAGCGATGCACCAGCGATCCCGACAACGATATGACTTGGTTAGGATCGCTGGTGCCTCGCTACATGATCGGTGGTGAGCTGCCAAACAGGCAGCTTCACCAGCCATCAGGACCAGTGACGACGCGGGTAACAAGCGTGCGCGTCGCTTAGAAACCCGCTGTGTACCTTGGTTACCAGCGTGTTGGCGCTGGGAGCTGGTATCCAATGTAAACAGCGGGTTTCTAAGCGCCGTGCGGTGCTTAGAAACCCGCTGTTTACATTGGATACCAGCTCCCAGCGCCAACACGCTGGTGCTTAGAAACCCGCCGTGCGGTGCTTAGAAACCCGCTGTTTACATTGGATACCAGCGCCCAGCTCGCTGATCGTTGCTCTGCCACTGCCACACGCAGCGATGCGCACTGGCCAGCGGGAGAGCAACGATCAAAAAAATGTCCTGGACATTAGAGCACGATCAGCGATACCCGGCAGGGGGGCCGGTCGCTGATACCTCTCACACACAGCGATCTCGCTGGTGAGATCGCTGTTGCGTCACAAAACTTGTGACTCAGCAGCGATCTCACTAGCGATCTCACTGTGTGTGACGGGGACTTTACAGTATGGTTTCTATAGAGTAACAACACTGATCCTTGGACTCACTGTAATATTTTGGTTTCTATAGTTTAACAACACTGATCCCTGGACTCGCTCTAACAGTAACACACTATTATATTTGGGGAAGGGGATATCCAATTATTGCCAAAGGTTTGGAGTTTGTGTCCGCTATTCAAAGCCTGGTTATGGGAGAGAGAGATATTGTTGTCTCCATTCAGACTTTTGACATCTTCAGCTAAGTTCCCCCATGCGCGCAGTGTACTAACATTATGACTGTTTCATTTTGGGTGTTGACCTACGCCTCATTACACCTTCTTCCTTACTTTACTATCTTGTGACTATTTTTTTTATTTATAAGAGCATATTATATGTTAATTGGTTAAATTTATGCTTGGTTATAAAAGATGGAAGAAGAAGAGTAGCTAGTTTTGTCTTCTTTTTTAGTCTTTGTCTTCTTAATGTATCTGACTGTTACCATTCTTCTCATTGATGGTTTCCTCCTCCTTTTACAACTTAATTTCTTGTAATGGGGACTTATTTATGATATTTTTCAAAGAGGATATGATGTAAGATTGTTGTTAGTGTTACGTGGGAGTACGTTGTGTTCATGAGAAAAGTGATGGCCGCAACTTGAGTTTATCTTCTGGTGGAGCTCATGAGTTCTCCTCTAGTGAAGCCTCCTTATAACACTAGAACTCCTGAACTTAAGCTACATTGGAGTCGTAAGGTTCATTTATGACAAATATATACAATCACGAGATGTGAACTTGGACTTGTTTTGATTAAAGTACCGTAACTGATCTGCAAGAAGGAGAACACATTGGATCTTCAACTGGTGGTGCTGGGACCTCTTTAGTGATGTTCACTGGTGTCACCAGTCTAGTTTGATGCATCCGTGTGACTGGCCCTGATCTTGTTCATAATTTCCGCTCCCACGCTTGGTCAAGTATGTTGTCTGTTTTTTTACAGGGTTATTTTTACAGCATGGGGCTTGTGTATGGCTTCTAGATGAACAGAGGTTATTACTGCATGGCTAATCCATGATCTGTCGGGGGAAATAGACGGAGCTGTCAGCCATACACAGTCCCTCTAAGTCACGTAGCAGATGGATGCTAAATCTACGTCTTGGATTATTTGTCTTTGAGCTTCATCTTAACTTAAAAAAGGAGGTCTGTAAGGAAGTCTGGATATCTGTCTTGTAGATATACAGAATGCATGTGTTCTCCTGAAACATGACCATGTACTGTGAGATAACGATGACATGTTGGCCAGTTATCCAGTATATGGCCTCCTCCAGGAAAACTGGACCTATTCCTTCAATAGAAAGTTATTAGTATATTCAGAAGGTCACCTCATGGCCACAGTCATCTGGTTTCGTAATCCATGGGACAATGATATAGAGGAGAAAGTGAAAATGTGACCAAGTCCTCAAGGTGTGGATATCAGAACCTGCTGGAGATGGCCAAGGACTAGAAATTGTTCTCAACATCAAGGGCATCCATAGCATGGAGATAGACCTTGCTACTGTAGTGGGGTCCTTTTTGGGAGAGAGGTCCTTGCCTTGATTCTTCTTACTCCCTTTAGGTGGTATATCATTTTTAAAGTCCTCTTCCTCTGCATTTAGCCAAAGAGATTGAGGAATTCGCTCAAAGTTCTTAACAAGGGTGAAAAAAAACGGGTCCATGTGTCCTGGATTGAAAAATTAGCCATCGTAGCTGGGACCCAAGAGTGATGGTCTTCTACTACCAAATTTACTCCAAAGAAAATAACCAGTTCTTCACACCCATTCGAAGTGCATCTGAAATTTATGCCAGATGAATGGAAAGGGTCCAAAATT
This sequence comes from Dendrobates tinctorius, assembly GCF_039654945.1. Lineage (NCBI taxonomy): Eukaryota > Metazoa > Chordata > Amphibia > Anura > Dendrobatidae > Dendrobates > Dendrobates tinctorius. Next base: position 10,851,219 of record NW_027361688.1, read on the forward strand.
GCTGAAATTCTATCTTGATTTTCTCCATTAACCCAAATTACGAGCTGAACGTTGACAACCTATTTACGCCCAAGGCTAATTAGTAAGTCTGTATTCAGATTTTTGGGAGGTCGTCACACTTTGAAAGTTTTTTGTATTTTTTCTCGACAACTAATTCCGTCCCGTGACAACTTGAAAATGAAAAAAAAAAAAACTTGTCCTAACCAGAACCGGAATGCGCGTTCCATAAAAAGCGCCATTGTGCGCCATCACAGCGGTGATCTGTCCTCAATATCATTAATATGCATGTTGAATTCCCACTGTAAAAAAAAAATGGTTTCATTTGCGTGCCAATGGCACATTGAGAAGTGACTTGGCCAAAAACAAAAGTTACTGGCAGGGGGTGTTCAGACGTCTTGTAGAGAATTAGAGAAGTACGGATAATAAGAGGCTCCCCTTTTCCGGCTGGGGCTGCCGTCTCTTTCACTGGCCATTCAGAAATTCTCTATTGAAGAGGTTCTGCAGCAGCAAGAAGAAATCAACACAAATGGACTGTGTATAATTTAATTCAATCTTCATTCAATCTTATTCTTCACAGAAGCGAATTTAGGTTCTGCTGCATCCGGAGGAAAAAAATTATCTTGGCGCCCCAACATATACACAGCTAAAGTGGTTTGAGTAGTCGTCGTGTGACCCCTCATATGCATTTTGCACACTAGTGCCGACTGGTTTTCTTCCTGATTCTCATAATATTCAGTGAAAAACTACAGCCCCTGATTCAATGAGAGAAGCAGGAAGAGAAGCTTGTCAGCATGTGACTGTAAGTATGAAAATTGCATGTGAGGGATTATATGATGACCACTTGAAACAGGAAACAGCTGAATCCTGACAGTGAGTATTTTACATGCTGTCAGGATTTGGCATGCTACATTTCTTAATTTTATAATTAATGCTCCTAACATAAACACAGATGTAGTAATTCAAGTTACAAGGTGACAAGTTGTAGATTGTTACATGTGTACAGGATCAGAACCAATAACAGTACATGAATACATTAACAAAACCCTCATCAGTACATAATACAGTGCAAGAACCACCATAAGTGCATGAATACATCACCAGCACCACCATCAGTACAGAAATACAGCGCAAAAACTACCATAAGTACATTAATACATCCCTAGAATCACCATAAGTACATGAATTTATCACCAGAACCACATCAGTACACGAATACAGCACCAGAACCACCATCAGTACATGGATACATAACAAGAACCACCATCAGTACATTACAGAAATACAGCATCAAAACCTCCATCAGTACTGGAAAACATCACCAAGCTTAGTATAGCAAATGATTGTAATGTCAGATCAGCCCCATGTACAGTTGTATTGCACGCATCTACAACTTTCAGAATGTTCTCACCTTCTCCCAATAGCAATCCTGTTTTTTCAGCTCTACTGAAGCACTTATCTTACTGCCGTCCACCTCTTCTGTGGGGTCAGGATTCATGTCAGCAGTGTGATCAGCTGACCTGATGATGCTGCTAACGTGGTTCTGGTCTGGAAGTGCAGGTGGTCAGAGCTTCGATTTTACTCAGGCTTGAAAAATGCAAGTGCAGTTGAGAGCAGGGCTCCAGTGTTTGACTGGTTCTTTGAAACGTCTGTCAGTTTGACAACTGGCATGGAGAGCAGGGACACCGCCTTGGAGATAACTTGGACCGCACCATTAGGCAAATGCCACTCCTGTACCATTATAATACGTCCATGTTTTTCAACTAAGCGCAAATATACTCGAGTCCACAAAACTGTATTTTTTTAGGGAAGTGTGGTGACTAAAACATAGCAAATTTGGCATTTTAATATATTCTTTTTGGCATTTTTATTTTATGGTTTAAATAATTTTAGACTTTGATAGACCAGACTTTTTTTGGACACAAATTTTTTTCCTTCTTTATTTTTAATTTTTGAATAGGGAAAAGGGAGTGATTTAAACTTTTTTATATTTTCTTATTTTTTTAAAATATTTTTTTCCCCTTTTCTACTTTGTTTTTTAGTCCCACTAGGAGATTTGAACCCGTGACTGTTTGATCGCTTTAATTGTTGTTATTCTATAAAGGCCAACATCAAGTTGAACTCCACTGGAGGAACTTTGAGCAGTCTCTCGGCTGCCGTGTGACCCAACGGCTCCTCTCTATCACAATGCGAGGTGGCCGATGTGAGCTGGTGTGTGCACACATCAGCCATTTAACTGCTGCAATCAGTGATCAACAGGAGCATATAAATGGTTAACAGCAGCAATTGAAGTTTAGTTCCAGCCGCTGCCATTACAGGTAAATGCCGGCTGTCCTTGCTCCATTCACCCTGCACGTTGCAAGTCATTAAGGCGTGAAGAATGGCCTGTTTATGGCTGTCTCAATCCAATTCAATAATTTCTTTTTTGATAACCTATGGGCCTCCTGCAGTTGTGCTTCCATTTACCCTGTAGGGACAGCTTAGATTTTTGAAAAATTGGAAGGATCACTAGTTACTTGCTGGAGTATCAATGAAATTAATTTTTTCTTTATTGGTGTCTTGTGTTTCTATATTATCAAGTCATTTTTTACTAGTACCCATAGTGAATAATTTTTTCAAAAAATCTTTTCTATTTGAATCTTCAGGCTTTACCAATGTGATGGTCTCCATCTATCTTGTTGGTGGTTGTCCAAGGGTTTAAAGGGGTTATCTCACCAAAAAATATATCACCTATCCACAGGATGGGAGATAAGTGTAAAATCGTTGGGAGTTTAACTGCTGGCACCCAAGTCTATCCTGTCTCGTGTCCCCCACAGAATTGGAGGAGAATGGGACCACAGCTCCATTCAATGTCTACAGGAGGGGTGGTCATGAATGATTTTTTGTTTACGTGAATATAGACAAAGCTATTTTTGTACTCACTGGCTTCAGCCACAAATATCCCACTGCTTGAGACATAATTGTCATCATCAATGAACGAAGTATGTGGTGGGTTATGTTAACGGGTCACAGGACTGTTAAGCTGGCTGTACACTGTCAATAGCTGTTGACCAGTGGATATTCCTCCAGACACACATGTACGCTGAACTTGGTTATGTGTGCATGTCTACGGTCAATGGGGAGCTCAGAGCAGCCACCGACAGACAACTCTGGTGATGATTGACCTCAAATAAAAGGTTCACACGTTGAAGTTGATCATGTTCGAGCCATCATTCCACCATTATCTGTCATTGGGAAGTCAGGAGGTCCCCACTGAAAATAGTCTATTGTCACCTTTAGTCCATCTGATCACCATATATTAAACCTAGAGATGGTGCATTTCTGACATCATTAGACTAGGCAAAAGTTCAGGATACGTCATGAAGGAGTACTGGATCTCATTGAGGAGATCCAGCTGATGCATGTTTGTGTTACAATCAATTGGAAAAGTATGCAAATATATGTAAATTAGCTCTCCTCCAGAAGGAAGAAAACTCTCTTGTGCCACCTAGTTTTAAGGGTCCAGGGACAATAGGCAGAGAGGAGACAAGTTCGATTCAAAATTCAGCCAGCTTGTCCCTGCTTTGCTCCAGTTGATCCACAGGTCTCTTCCTTTATACACACATGGGAGAGACCTTTCAATCAGCTGGAGTAGTATGGGGAAAAGCAGGCTGGGGGCGGCAATAGACTAGTCTGGTCTCCAGCTATGGTTTCCGGCTGGCTATGGTCCTCAACTCTGACGCTTCAGAGAAGAACATACTTCTGATTCTTGTTGCCCGTGATTTTGGCAACATGAATCGAGGTATCTTCACTGTTGTCTGTTACTGTTTGTTACTGAAAGTACCTTTAAAGGGGTTGTCTACTTTTGTACAGTTCCTTTTTATCAGATTTTCTTACTAAGTACTCCTAAAAGGGGTTGTCCACTTGGTAGAGCTCCTTTTCCTAGTAGATTACAGTACACCTAGCGATTAGGTGTAATCTGATGGGCAACCCAATAGTGTTTCATTTCCATGCAGTGCCACCACAGGGGAAATTAAGCATTACACAATTCAATTTAAAATCAATGAGCTATCAATGTAATGTTCGACCAATGGACACTTTGCATACCAGACAGCCCCTTTAATATTTTATAGATTTTTTTTTTTTGCTTCTAAGTTAAAAAGAAACAGAAGTGCCTAAATAACCACAGCTGAAATAGTTAAGCCAGAAATGAAGGAACAAGATACGGTTTGAAGAAAATGTTGGTTATTCTGCTTACTTTGTGTAGGATTCAGAAACCACACCAGTCCTCTTTTCTTTTTGGGCAGCTGAAGAAGAGACTCTTGTGGTTTTGAATCTCATTGATACTTCAAGTGCGGCTCTGCTCATGCAGTGTAATTATAGACATCTCGCCCTAGGATTCCCATGCATTCTTAGGACGGGGATACAATTGTTCTTTGCATTGCTAAAACAAATCTCCTCTCCTTTTGATGATCCACTGAGGTTAATCATCCGAGGCTGACTGATGCAAATTGGTGTAAAAATCCACATTTCAAGCCCGGTTGTGTTTTTTTTGCTAGCGTCAGTGTTGATTATTTTGCAGTGTTTACTTTTTCTAACCAAAGACTTAAGAGAAGAAGGAGAAGAAGGAGTTTTCTTTCGAAATTTCTTTGGATCTATCCAAGAACATTTACTAATTTCTTCCTATTTCAAGGTTCCTTTTATACTTTCGAGGTAGTCTGATCAGCCTCCACTAGCCAGATCGGAAAGCTGTTACCAAGAACGTCTCATGAATTGGAGGATCCGTCCTTTCCTTTTTAACAGGACAACCTATGGATTTGAATGGGCATTGTGTAATGCATACTTTCACCTCTGGGGTCGCTGTAGGGAAATTGAACACTTACTACTAGATTCCTCCACAGATAATGGACTGAGGGGCCCATTTTTGTGGCTCATTGATTTCAATTGCCACTTTCAATTGCCAATACAGCTCATTTCTGGAGGACCACCATAACTAAATTAGGCAACCCTTGTTACAAGTAGAGTTGGCGGAATTTGATTTACAGGACCCGGTTCAGAAATGAGGTGAGTAATCTGTGGTCGTTGGATGGAAGCCCTGAGAACTGCCCCGGCTCCTCCTTTGATTAGCCAGCCAGGTGAGATGTCATTGAATCGTCGTGACGCACAAGTAACAACGTTCCAGGACAGCTGCTCAAAAGAGGAGCCGAGGATGTCATCAAGTAAGAAGTGGTTTACCGGGTTACCATCTGGCCACTGATTACTGATGTGGCTGCTGGTCGGAGTCCTGCTAATTGATTTGCACCAACTCTAGCTACAAGGTTAACTGTAAAATCTTTATCACCACCTATGATATTTATAAAACTAGTGTATTTCATACATTTAGGAGAATTCAATATAACTCGTGAAATTTGGCAATTCTTGGAGCTTGGGAGGTCTTCCCTTTTCTGGAACCCTTTGACCCTTTATTGAAATTTGATGCATACATCAAGTCTGAAAATCCAACTTTTGCGCTATTGATGTCACACAAGATAATATGACAATGCAATCGTGTATCCAAACTATATGATCTTTGGCCTTTCGGCCCTTGGATCCAACACTCAGATCATCGGTAGCCTACTTATGGAGTCCAATGACCACACTGACAGCTCAATAAGACCCTGTTGGTGGCCATTGTTTATCGTGTCTGATTATGTTTGTTACAAAATTGAGGGGATTATGGTACTTCCAAGCTATAGGCTGAAATACATAAATACCATAAATACTTTGAAAGTCAACAAGTATCCCCGATATCTCCACAATTTTGGCACAAAAATCCTGAACTAAGAGTTTTATCCAATGTTGCTCTAGCAAATTGTCGGGGTTGTGCCTCCACACTATTTTTAATTTACAATTAGTCAAGATTGGTGCCGAAAGTCCTTGTTTAGGAATCTCCCATGCCTACTTTGGTCTACTCCAGGTCTTTAGCTATGTTTAGGTCCTTGTGTAACCTGACACAAAGCCAAGAATGAAGAAACTTTGGGAAACACCTCCTACAGAGCAACACCTTCCGTGGTAATATTGAGCTGGACAGACCCCTATCAAGAGGATCTTTCAATTATTTTTTTTATTTAAACTCTATCTATTCTTTTTAGTGCTACGTCACTGATTCTGGAACAGTTTTTCTTTTTCTTCTATACCCCTGCATTCCAAAGTTATACCCCACGGAAATAATGGTAGAAATTTTCCCTTCCACTAACTGGGTGTGTACCACAAAAGTTCTTTGTGGGCATGGCCATGTTTTGATTGGCCAGCCTACCTGGAGAAAAAGGGTAAATGCCCACAGAGATGGTGCATACCCAGTTGGTTGAAGGGGAAAATTTGCACCAATATAACTTTGGAACAGAGGGACACAGAAGAAAAAGAAAAACTGTTCCAGAATCAGTGGAGCCGAGGCAATTGAAGAAGGTACTCAACTTAATTTTTAAAAATCCAGTAAATGGACCTCTTTTAAGAGAGAGGACTTTGCGAGTCCAGTGCGTGATATAGTATAAACTTGTTGCCTTCTAAAAGCTTTAATCCAAAATCTGTCATCATGTGGCATTTATAATGCTGAGGTCTTCTTATGTGGCTGAGGGACTTTTTGTCCCCTCTAGGCACAGGGCATGGGTGTGACCGCTTACTCTCCGCCCCTTGTAACTACTCCCCTGCATTTTACAGTTCCTGAGTGCCCAAAAACTGGCATGTTCTGTATCATATGTGCCCATTATTGGATTCATAAAAGATTGTACAACATCTTTGTGGCACATTGAAGAAAATGTACACCATTAAGCTGGAGGTCCTGCCTGGGATCCCCAATAAGCCCCAATGGGGAGCCATTGGAAAGGCAAACTAATGCTTTATTTTACCATATCGGCCCGATGTCAATGGGCTCCGCACAATACTACATTTGGCTGTTGATGGAGCAATGTCACCATTAAGGGATGTGTCTTGGGGATTACTCTTTAAATGCTCACTCAGGGGGCACTTAAAGGGTTACCAACAATCTGATGTAGGCGTGAGCATGTCACTTGGGAATGCGGGACATAGCCTACACAGAATAGAACTCAGTTTCTAATCTTTGGCTTTTGTCATTGTTACAGGTCAGAATGAAGTTATATTCCTTCCTTCATGTTTAATACTTTACTCACAAATTACATAGAAGCAGAATTTGTGCTTCAGAGCTGTCACTTCATTGCCGGAGCTGCAATACTAAACGCAGCCCTATTCGGTGCAGCTCACTTTCATATCAGGAGGTGAGCGGTACTAATGGCGTTGAGGCTACAGATCTCTGTCTACCAGGACTTATCTTGCTCTTCCATTTACATTTATGTAGTAGTATATGCCATTTTGTGGCATAATTTATGAAGAATTTGTCAGGGACGCCCGACTAAGCTTTTCCCGCTTTTCAAAATGTGGGCAAAATTGGCATAAAAATGCCAAAAGTCCACATTTTTGCATCATTTTGTGACATATCGAACACTCCAACACCTGAATTCTTGTTAAAAGTGATGAATCGGGGGCCTACATATTTTAACATATACTTTGGGGCACAAGTAAGAAGGGGCCCAAGAGAAGGTATGACTAAAAAAAAACAAAAACAACTAGTTTCTGAATTTAAAGGAGAAGTAAAAGAAAATTACTGATAAATAGAGGGATGTGAACGTAAGAATGGGCTCCTTTAAGTATCTGTTATTGTGTGGTCAAGCACATATTTTGGTATATTTCTGTATTAAGTTTGTACCCCCTTCCCCCCAGTGTCTCCCTATATATGAGCTATGGATCTGTCATTACCGCATGTTGTTGTTGCCCAGTAACAGGAAAGCAAAGGAAAGCGTTTAGTGGGGGTCATGGACTCTGAGGCTTAATAACACAAGGCATAATGTTGTGCTCCAGCCCCCTGCTAAACAGGAATAAAGTCATAAATCAACTTTAGTTATTGCTGTGTGGTCCTCGGATGACGGAAGCTTCTGGATGCTTCTGCCATTATCAGCTGAAGAGGCGGCCATTTTGTTTCAATATCTTTATCATTCCTAGTCATTTGGAAACATAGGTTTATTATATGGTATATATCACAGATCAATATAATCATGCTGGTAAATATCACGATACAAAATCCTATTTGAAATCTTTCCTTTATATACAAATATATTGACTACTGCCAGGTACGACTGGGACACATTTGAGATGGACGTCGACAAATTGAAAGTTGTAAAGGACCTCAAACTACTCGGATCAATGATAACTGAAGATGCAGCGACTACACCAGAAGTCAATAGGAGAATAGCTATGGGCAAATCAGCAATGAAGTCACTGGACGAGGTCTTCAAATCGAGGAACATTTCGACTAAGACACGGTTCATATAGAGTTTGTTTTTTTCTTCTGTGGTAACATAGAGATGCAAAACCTAGACGATAAAGATACAAGAGAGGAGACGAATCAATGCCTTCGAAATGTGATGGTAGAGAAGGAAGTTATCAATACCATGGATGGCAAGAAGAATAAACAAATCAATTTTCCAACAAATCAAGCCAGACATATCACTCGAAGAAAAGGATCACCAAGTTATGACTTGCCAACTGTGGACACATCATACGAAGAGAGCAATCACTGGAGAAGGACATCATGGTAGGAAGACTGGAAGGAATAAGGTGAAGAGGAAGAACCGTAGCTCGATGGATTGATACTATCAAGACAACGGTGGAGAAGACCCTGGTGGACCTATCTAGGCTTGTATAAAATCAATCTTCCTACAGATCGAGCATCCATCAAGTCGCCGTGGCTTGAGATCGAGCAGAAGGTCATAAAAAAAATTATATATAAAGTTGTTTTGACTTAAGTGAATGTAGGTTGTCATAGCCTTGCCTATATTATAGTCATCACTGAATAGAAATTAGATATTTTTTGCCGGGGTTGTCTCACAACGACAGTTCATGTCCTTTTGTTCCATAATAGTTGGCAAATCACCCAGGAGCTGCTAAAAACTGGTAGGTTCTTGAAGGTTTCTTGTTTGTGACAATGAGATTCTTCGTCAGCGGTCAGAGACCCTGTGTCTAAATGTACATTAAAGGGCTGGAAATGGGATGTATAGGGTGCCTCACATGGGATATCTCACAGATAGTAATGAAGGTTGGCAAGTATATTGTACAGTAAGGGTCCCGAACTGGTGGCTCATGAGGCAAGTGATGCTCGTGAGCACCTGGCATAGTTGACATGGTTGTCTGCTTTGGTGACTGAATGGTGTCCAAGGGCAATATTACTTGTTGAGTAGGACACCCAGGGGGTATTATTTCTTTTTATCTCAGGTGTAGGGCCATTATTACTTTATACTTGGGGCAATTTAATTTATAAGGGGGCATTTTTGGCATTATTGTTGTATAAGGGGCATTATGACCCTCAGAGGGGCACACAATGGGCTTCTACAATTTATTTGCATAAAATGTGGCACGCGACCATCTTTCAGAGGTGAATTCGGCTCTCACGGTAAGAAAGGTTGAGGAGCCCTGTTGCAAAGCGTGGTCTTCTGCCTAGAAACCTCTTTCATGAACTAACAGACTGTTGTCCATATATTTAGCCGTACTTTGAGAAGATTGGATCCACGGAGGTAATTGTGAGACAATCCTTAAAGTGTTATTGCCAGAATTGAAAATTATTCTTTATCTTAATGATGGGGATATCTTACTGATCACTGGGGATCCAACTGTTGGGAACTCTAGCGATCCCAAGAATGAGACTTTTGCTACCAAGAACTTTTTGGAAGTTGGAGAAGTTTTGCAGGTGCATTAATTATATCTCCTATCGTCTATCGGTAATAACTTACTGATTATGGGAGGTCAAGTTACTGGGACACCAAGCAATAATAACCTCCGCTCTGTTCATTGTCTATTGGACTATCAGAAATGATCAAGCGATGTAGTCGTCTTTCTCCGTTAGTCCCATGGACGATGTAAAAACTGAAGCTTCTCAAGATTGTTGAGGGTGCCAATGGTCAATGATGAGTAAGTTATCACCTACGGATAGAAGGAGATCTGGTTATTATGTTCACAATATTGGCTCCCAATTTCCCAAAATTGAATCCCAATTTGGTGAACTTTTTAAACCCTGATCGACTCGTAAAATTGGAGCATCTACAGTATCTAATGTGCCATAATTGAGAAAAAAAGTAGACCTTTCTCATGCTTGCCTCCATGAATTGCCAGGTCATGCCTTCTAGAACAAGCAAGACATGTCCGGTGCATCTGTCACTTCAGATAACTGTGGTTGTGATTGTGCTGACATGGTACAGAGGGTGAAAAATGCTTTGAAGCCGCAGTGAATGACAGTAAAAGTATTTGTTGTGCCGAAGTCAGTGATGGCGTATTATTAACCGGGTGATAGGATGCCCTACAGCACTGGTGGAGTGAAATATGTAAACTGAGCTCTTAAAGAGGACCTGTCACCAGTTCTAAAGCGGCTCTCATTTTATTCCCACTACTCCTCTTGAGTATTCTGATTTTTGTCTTTTTAAATTCCACTACACGGTTCCAGAGATACGGCCCTATTTATTTAGTGCTAATTTTTAGGACTTTGCCAGGTAGGCGTGGCTCACTGGACTCTCTAGGGCATGTCGTTAGGCTGCTTTGCATAATAACCCTGTGAGCACCACCTGCTTGGTAAAGACAATAAAAGTTAGCACTAAATTAAAAGGCCATAACTCTGGATCTGTATGACGGACTTTAGAGAAACAAAAAGCGGAACACTCATGGGAGCAGCGGGAATAAAATAAGATGTCCAGTTTTGACCCACTGACAAATCCTTTTTAAACATGCAGCCATAATTTATTACAGGGAAGTAGTGGTTTAAGGCTTTTTTTCTGTAGGTTTTAGGGTCTTCATCACAAAATGTCACATGAATCTGAGTTCTCACGGTGTCCGTCTGGTGTCGAGACTCATATCCAGGTCATAAATCCCAGTTAGGAGGTCCACAAACATCTCATTCACAGTCTACGAGCTGTCTACGAGCTGTCAGGACACCACACATCAAGATGTCATCGCTAGCTGTTCCTGTGTTTTTTGTGAGTGAGGGCCAGGAGGGTTATTGGGAAGGGAATTGGGGCAGTTCTTATATATCTGTCTAAAACAAATACGGCTTTTATGTCTGATTTCTTCTAGCCTTCTTGACCCTTAGTGGACAATGTCACTCCCCGACTGATGCAACTGCTAATAAGAACCGGGGTAGGAGAACTGACAACTGCTTTAGGTCTATTTCTGGCTCCGAAAAGTGTTGTCACTTCTGCAAAACCATTCAGATGCCATCCAGCTAAACTGGTCTTGTATCGTGTATGATCATTTATCTGATCTGTGTCCTACTCAAATTCTACATGACTATGGCTACAAATAGGGAGCATTCTTAATTCGATAGACCTTCCGTTTATGCCCTAAGAGGCCAGAACTGCTACCATATTGTATTGATACAGCCTTTAGAGGCAACCTGGATAAAATGTCTCTTTATGTACATATAAGAATGTGAACAACTATTTTCTATGTTGAGATTCGACTACTGGATGTCACAAGTCCTGAGGCCTGACGCTGCTCTACAGGGAGAGATCTGCTTGGCCATACTTTCTAGCACCTATATTTGGTAAATTAGAAATGTTTAAAGGGGAAGGTTCATGTGATTTTTTAATTTAAACTTAGTACCTTCTACAATTGCCTCTGCTCCACTGATTCTGGAACAGTTTTTCTTTTTCTTCTGTGACCCTCAATTCCAAAATTATGCCCACCTGAAATAATCGTGCAAATTTTCCTTTCGACCTACCGTGTGTATAGCATAGAACTTCTCTGTGGGTGTTCCCTTTTCTCCTCTGATGATGGCCAATCAAAACATGACCATGCCCACAGAGTTTGGTGGTATTCGCCCACTTTGTTGAAGGGAAAAGTTGCATCATTATTTCCAGGTGGCATAACTTTAGGACGTAGGGGCACAGAAAAAAAAAAGAAAAACTGTTCTGGAATCAGTGAAATAACACAAATTGAAAGGGGGTTTCAGTTCAAATAAAAAAAACATTGAAAAGTCCTCTTTAAGTCCTGGCTCCAAGACTGCCATTGGGACACTTGAATCCATGCTGGAACATCCAAATTTTGTTGTGGTTTTTGAACAGGGACAATGGCAAAATTTGCCAGTATTGTTTACGAATATTCGGGAAACATTGGGAAAATTCAAGATTGTTTTTAACTATCCTTGAAAAGTATCAATGAGTATGTGTGTATATCTGGGACATTGGCATATATCATGATAACAACACCCCATCTGATGGGCGGGATTTTGTCAACAGATTTTGGCAGTAGATTTTGAGCCTTCGATCGATTGTATGTTAGCAACGTAGCTCAATGTGAAAAAATAATAATCACATTTTTATAGTACACTTTTGGGATATTTTCCTCATTTAATCTCATGTTAATACAGAACTTGCAGATAACTTAATTTCTACTAGTGTTTGCTGACTTTTGGAATAGAAAGACCAGTAAGATGTGCAGGCTTGGAAGTTATTGGACCCTTTGTAGTGGGTACGCAGCTCACATGGGCTCCCCGACAAAATACCAAACTATAGGAATAGCTCAATAAAGCTTTTTTTTTTTTTTTTACAGTCATTCAATATTTCATTTTAACTTCCAAGCTATTCCCTCGCCCACCTGTCACGTCTAAGTTGGTTCTCCATGACTTACTTTCGCATACCACTCTCTGGCCTTCTGTCTGGCCCTCATTTTGAAGCCCAACACTGTCTGTCTTTGGCACTTAAAATTTTGCACCACCCAACTCTGTAATAATGCGCCCTTAAAACAAATAAAGTCTTCTGATTGCCCCCTAAAAAAGTAATGATGTCCCCGAATGCTCAGTTCTAAAGTAACAATGCTACTTTTGTGTGACCACCTACCCTTACATAATCTGAGCAACCGGGTCCTCTTCTCCACTGCCAAAACGGCACAATGCAGTGATGTCTTGGACTCGGGATGCCAATATCTTGAAGGTACTAGGCCTACAGCTTGTAGGACGAAGAGTAGTGGAGCAGGGAGCCCTTGGTTTGATGCTCTACTAACTGTATTGGGCCATGTTGATCAAAGTGACGCTCAGTGGGAGTTCCGGGGAATGTGTGCTGCCTAGATCTTCGGCACTAGGGAAGCCATTGCTATGTCTTTTGAAATTTTGTTCACCTGTGCCCCTCTCCCCCTCTACGTCACTGCACTTAGGTTTAGACATGCGGCTCAAAGCTCTTGGCACCTAATGCAGAATCTGTTGAGGACTGAGCTATCAAGAATGGAAGATGATCCTTTGTGCCAAGTCAAGAGCCAAGATCCAGGTGCAACGGCCACCTCTGCTCCCATCCCCATAGCCACACCCTTGCTTATATCTCGTTTGAGGTCCATGGCATGGACCTTTACGTGGATAGCTCCGAGGACCTTCCTTTCCCTGCCCTATGTTACTTCTCTGGAATGCAGCACCTTCAAGATGTACATGTCTCAGAGGTAAAATGATGACGTAATTGTCAAACGAAAATCGTTACGAGAGCTGCCACCTTGCAAAAAAAAAAAGAAAAATTTATTGCTGTAATTTGTGTGTGTATGTTTTTTTTATGAAAAGCTTGCTTAATCCTTTCTTTGCAAGAGTAATAAGTTAAGTGCCGTTTGCCAGTAATTTGCGCGCGGTGTCTGTGTTTTTTTTACAAGGCCTTTCATGTGGGTAGCTCCATTGTGTTTATTGTGTGTCTAGCATATATGATTTCTACAAAGAGCTTAATAACATCAAAGAGGAAGTGGTAGTTACGGGGGATACCATTGAAAATAATTATGTGCTCGTCTCGCCTCGCCAAGCAGGAGGAGAATCAGGGTGGCTCAAACCGTATGGGATGCAGCACAAAGTTCCCCTTGTAATTCCACCCTATCAATTCTCCCTATGAGGTCCACCAAAATTGACTACCACTCCCTAGTAGAGTCAGCCACCGTGGCAAAATCTGGCCACCATGTAGTACTGCATTTCCACTGCAGAGGTCACTGTAGGGAACATGCCTTGTTAGTCGTAGCTGGACCAAGATTGATCAACCGATCGCCACCATATCTCCCATATGAGAAGGATTCTCTATCATGAGACAATCTCTTTGAAGACTTCTTATGAAGACAACCCCTTTTAAAGGAAATATATCATCAGAAAATGATCAGCTTTTTGCGTTAAATGTATTTTTTTTATATTGACAATTTTTTTTTATATCCATATCAAAATCTGTATTAACAATAAAAAATAGAAATCTTGCCATTTTTTACACTAACCACTGCACTGGGGCTTTATTAGGCTCTAACATTCTTTTGGTTCATCAAATAACACATGAACATTAACAGCAATAAACAGACTCCTCCTACTGGAGAGTCTAATGAGCGTGCACAAAGTTCATTGTCAAGGGAGGGGGAGATGTGATATCAGCTATTCTGATTGGTGAAACTTGTGTTATCAGCTGTGTATAGAGGTGTTACCTGTCATTGTAATCCTGCCTCTGATGATAAGGAGCCTGCTGAAATCTCTTCCTGAAATGAAAGGAAGTCTGAATAAGTCACAGTGGCCAGTGTGAAAATTACACAATTACTTAATTTTTTTTTTTTCTTAATAAAGATCCTGATATTGAAAAAAAATCAATTCATTTTTCGTCTGATTCATCAATTGCAACTTTTTAAAGAGTCACAATTTTTTTTTTAACATGTGCTGCCCTCGGAGGGATTTTATGTACACCCCAAATTTTTTGAGCATTTTTTTTTTGTTAAATTTTAACAGAACATTTGACTATTTGCACTAAAAAGGGTTAGAGACAAAAATAAATAAAAAAAAAATACACCATTTTGGAGAACTTTGGCGCAAAAAATAATTTGAGAATACAAGAAAAGGGACTTAAAAATAACTGAAAATGATAAATCGAGACCAGGATGTTTTGATATTTTTCACACGCGGAGTACAGGCTATAAACAGCAGTCTGTACTCTGCTGATGATTGCCAGGCATTGTGATCAGGATCGGTAGTGTCCCGCATCATCATCATTTTCCAAAAAGGGAGAGTAGAAGTCTATAATGGATCTGTACACCAGCCTATGTCCCCTGATATACCGCAGTGCGGCTCACTCCTCCTGATCTGTATTTAACCTTTCCAAATAACTTATCCCAACCTCCGCAGATTATCCTGCTTTAATATCTCCCTACATCTGTCTTCAAATCTAAATTAAAACTCTTGATCTAGATAGCTGGACTGCAATTAATATACTATACCTGTCATCAGCACTTTTAAGTAGTCTTTTATAGTATGGGATCACTGGGGCCCGGCCAGGGGGGGCGTTGGTTCAGACCAGGGCACCACTTGTCTGAATTTATGCGTATGATATATATATATATATATATACACTCACTGGCCACTTTATTAGGTACACCATGCTAGTAAGGGGTTGGACCCCCTTTTGCCTTCAGAACTGCCTCAATTCTTCGTGGCAGAGATTCAACAAGGTGCTGGAAGCATTCCTCAGAGATTTTGGACCATATTGACATGATGGCATCACACAGTTGGCGCAGATTTGTCGGCTGCACATCCCTGATGCGAATCTCCCGTTCCACCACATCCCAAAGATGCTCTATTGGATTGAGATCTGGTGACTGAGGAGGCCATTTGAGTACAGTAAACTCATTGTCATGTTCAAGAAACCAATCTGAGATGATTCGAGCTTTATGACATGGCGCATTATCCTGCTGAAAGTAGCCATCAGATGTTGGGTACATTGTGGTCATAAAGGGATGGACATGGTCAGCAACAATACTCAGGTAGGCTGTGGCGTTGCAACGATGCTCAATTGGTACCAAGGGGCCCAAAGAGTGCCCAGAAAAAATTCCCCACACCATGACACCACCACCACCAGCCTGAACCGTTGATACAAGGCAGGATGGATCCATGCTTTCATGTTGTTTACGCCAAATTCTGACCCTACCATCCGAATGTCGCAGCAGAAATCGAGACTCATCAGACCAGGCAACGTTTTTCCAATCTTCTACTGTCCAATTTCGATGAGCTTGTGCAAATTGTAGCCTCAGTTTCCTGTTCTTAGCTGAAAGGAGTGGTACCCAGTGTGGTCTTCTGCTGCTGTAGCCCATCTGCCTCAAAGTTCGACGCACTGTGCGTTCAGAGATGCTCTTCTGCCTACCTTGGTTGTAACGGGTGGCAATTTGAGTCACTGTTGCCTTTCTATCAGCTCGAACCAGTCTGCCCATTCTCCTCTGACCTCTGGCATCAACATGGCATTTCCGGCCACAGAACTGCCGCTCACTGGATTTTTTTTCTTTTTCGGACCATTCTCTGTAAACCCTAGAGATGGTTGTGCGTGAAAATCCCAGTAGATCAGCAGTTTCTGAAATACTCAGACCAGCCCTTCTGGCACCAACAATCATGCCACGTTCAAAGGCACTCAAATCACCTTTCTTCCCCATACTGATGCTCGGTTTGAACTGCAGGAGATTGTCTTGACCATGTCTACATGCCTAAATGCACTGAGTTGCCGCCATGTGATTGGCTGATTAGAAATTAAGTCTTAACACACAGTTGGACAGGTGTACCTAATAAAGTGGCCAGTGAGTGTATATATATATATATATATATATATATATATACGTTCCTGTGGTCTCCTCATTTTCCCACAGTCCAAAAAAAAGTATACGGTTTCGCCTTGTAAAATATTACATAGTGGATGTTTTTTGGATGTGATATGATTTTTCCTTATTGGAAACCTTCCGAATAAAAAAATCCTCTGGAAGAAGTCAGAAATATGAGTTTAAAAAAAAGTGCCATATCATGTTCATAAATAGTGCTCATAAATACCTGCCAACTCTTGTGAATTTGCCGGTACTGATTTATAATTTTCAGACACAATCCCTATCAAATTTAAAGTATCAGAAAGGGGAAAGATTACGGAAAAAATTCCGCCCCAGAAGAGCTTTCATAGTTAAGCGGGGGCGTTACCGAGATGGTCGGGAGCATTCCCAGGCGTGGTTAGTGGGCAGAATTTAAACATGCCTAGTCTCCCAATAGAAATTTTGGTAAGTATGCCCCTATAGTGCTCAGGCAGTAGCTAAAGTCCATATGTGGATTACCCAAGTGATAGCGCTTCATGCAGTGACCAAAAAAAACTGCCATGTTACACAGCTCTAAGAAGTGCCTATCCTGTAATCACAGAATCTTGATGATCAACACACCAAGTAAAAATCTTTAAGAAAGGGAAATCTATTTGAAAGACTCCCAAGAATTAAAGATTTCATGGAGGAGAATACAAGATTTGGGGATGTAGAGTTTACTTACCTCTCCACGTTTCTACACTCTTCTTTACTTCCTGGCACTGGTGAATAAGTGTTGTAATCAGAACACATTATTCAAGGGACACTCAGCAAGGCTGCTACATGTGTTCTGACTGGAGCAAGATCCGTGAGGGTGGGACTTCATGGAAGAATTCTCTCATTGGTTTGCTTTTAATCTGTAAGTCATGCCCCGCCCCCTAGGAATCTGCACTAGGCATAAAACAGTGTATTGGGTTTAATTGGACTGTTTTTCTCGCTGTATTGCAAATTATTATCATGGTAGACAATCACAAAGTGAAGCTCATTTGACTGAAGAATCAGCTTTGTTTGTCCTTTGCCAAATATTGTAACAGAGATGCTAAGCTGGTATGAAGTGAATTCAAAGTATTCATTGTGAGGAATTTTACATCTTATCACCTCGATTGGAACAGATGGTCTCTGTGATCTTTAGGAATATGACACACTTTCTCAAATATTTAGAAAGGACTTTGAGTCCTGCTGTGTCAGACGTCCGTACGGTGGCATGGAATATGTCTATGCTATTATTACAGATTTTAAAGGGCAGTTCCACTTAAAAAAACAGAAGACTGAAACTTATTTTATTATTTTCACAATATACTCAAATGCGCAAGATTAGAAAAATACATATCTGCTTCCTTCCATAAACAGCGCCACTCTTCTTCACAGGTTGTGCGTGGTATCACAGCTTGGCGCCACTCACTTCAAAACCAGACACGATCCATGAACAAATGTAGCTCTTTTTTTTTTTAAAGAAATCTGTCATGTTTTTTTTCTAAACCATGTACCCAACAAGAAGGCACCAAGAGGATTTGCAAAAAAAATTGTGGAATGTCTCATCGCATGATCTGTGTTCCCCTAGAAGCCTTACTAATAAGGAAAGATTGTGCTAGGCACCATAGGCTTTTACATGGAGCTCTACAAGCCAGCAGCAACTCATGGCAATCACTGGGTTGACCAGAGAAAGATATACCCCTAGTGTTGGGTCAAGAAATGGTAGCCCAAAAAGTCATACTGCCATGACCAGAACTATACCAGCTAATTTTTCACACCAGGAGAAGAAAAGTCCTCTTCAACATGGCCATCTAAAAAGGAATGTTTGCTTCATTGACGGCCCAACAGCTGGATCTCCGCAAGGAGAATTAGGCCCTTCCATTCCATTGACTACCCAACAGCTGGATCTCCGCAAGGAGAAGTAGGACCTTCCATTCCATTGACTACCCAACAGCTGGATCTCGGCAAGGAGAGTTAGGACTTTCCATTGCATTGACTACCCAACAGCTGGATCTCCTCAAGGAGAATTAGGACCTTCCATTTCATTGACTACTCAACAGCTGGATCTCTGAAAGGAGAATTAGGACCTTCCATTTAATTGACTACCCAACAGCTAGATCTCTGCAAAGAGAATTAGGATCTTCCATTCCATTGACTATCCAACTGCTAGATCTCCGCAAGGAGAAGTAGGACCCTCCATTCCATTGACTACCCAACAGCTGGAGTTCTGCAAGAAGAACTAGAACCTTCCATTCAATTGACTTCCCAGAGCTGGATCTACACATGGAGAATTAGGACCTTCCATTCCATTGACTACCCAACAGCTAGATCTCTGCAAGGAAAATTAGGATCTTCCATTCCATTGACTATCCAACAGCTAGATCTCCGCAAGGAGAAGTAGAACCTTCCATTCCATTGACTTCCCAGAGCTGGATCTACAGTACACAAGGAGAATTAGGACCTTCCATTCAAAGAACTTCTGCTTTAGATAAGTCTTCTCTTACGTGCAAGTTTCCTTTACAGCTGATAAAGAGCTGTAAGCAGTACCTAACCTTGGTCCAAAAGTTTTGCCCCAAAAGTTGAAGGTTTCTTTAATTTTTTTTTCCGATAGCAAGTGTTTACATGAAGTTTTTGGATATTTTTAGAGATTTCAGACAGCGTTTTAACCATTATCATGGACAACCATTTCCTATTAAAACGTGGCTATGTTGGTGCCACCATGGTTGCACTACAGATATACATCACACCCAGTTTTTTCTTTCGAAGGGTCATAAATTTAACGCTCACCCAATGGATGTCTCATTCAGCAGATGCAAATTGCACTAAAAGCTTGGCTTTGAAAAGAAGGCTAATTGCCGGGGGTGGTCAGCAATCAGTCGGACATGGTCTCCTGCTACTCCACAATTTGGGAATTCCCATATTTCTTTAGGGATTCCAAGGGTGGAGGATGGGATAGGTCATTACCCATGGACTCTTCCGTCTACTACTGAGATTTGTGACTTAGTCCTAACTTGGCCTTTATTTAGGGATGAACCCTTGACCTCATAATCCCAAGGCATGTGTAGGGTCTACGTGATTGTAAAATGTCCATTACAAATGGGTGAACAGATCTGGTGAATGCCTGTGACCTTCCCAGGCACAGTGGTCCTAGCAACCGTATTACAAGTGGGGTCTTTTATCCTTCTGCTCCTGTAAGTTGACAAGTTGCCGTCATTAGACTCTTGTTTTTACTCATTTCCTGCTCATTCGCATGACATTGCTCCAGATTGTGTGAAAACCTGATAAGTCTGGACAATTGGAGCCATCACATGCTTATCCCATGATGGTAGGTCTAGGCCACCATGACAACAAAGCCATAGCTGTTAATGGTGCTTGCATTATACTCAGTAGGTGAATGCCTCCTCAGCAGCTACTTGATAACCCTGTAACACTAAGGCTAAGTGCACACAAAGATTTTTTTGTAGAGTTTTTGGAGCAAAAACTCTTCAAGTCCTTCTCAAAATGTCAAATTTCCTCAAAAACTTGGAGTCTCTGCTCAGTTTCTATGCCAAAAACTCAACAAAAAGACTGTGTGAACACATAGCCTTAGACTATGGCTAAATATAGCGTTAGGCTATGTAGACTTAGGCCTTAGGCTATGTACACACCACCACATTTTTTGAGGAGATTTTGGGGCAGAAACTGAGCGGAAACTCTTCAAGGCCTCCTGAAAATCTCAAATTTCCTAAAAAACGTGGAATCTCTGCTCAGTTTCTACTCTAAAACATCAACAAAAAGAGCTTTTCAAGGAATTTTTGGAATAGAAACTGAGCAGAAACTCTTCAAATCTTCCTGAAAATCTCAATTTTTTTCAAAAAATTGAAGTCTCTTCACAGTTTCTGATCCAAAAATTCAACAAAAAGACTCCGAGTGCACATAGCCTTAGGCCATGTGCACACAGAGTTTTTCAAGGAGACTTTTAGAGCAGAAACTGAACGGAAACTCTCCAAATTCTCAACATTTCAAATCTTCTCAAAAACTTGGGACTTCTTTCAATTGTTTCAAAAACTCAGCAAAAAAGATTCAGTATGAATACACCTTTTTTTAGCTATGTTCACAATAGGCTTTTTCAGGGGTTTTGGAGTTGAAATCTTTCCAAAATCCTCTTAAAAACTGCTTCAAAAACTCTTGTGAAACTCTTCCAATTCATTTTTATGGCAACTCTATACTAACTCTATACTAATCTGCTCGCCTCCTCCTGCTCTATAGCATGCTGCCTATAGATCAGACGACATTTTTAACGTGCTGCGAGCGAGATAACTGAGTATCTATCAGTGAGCTTGTTCTGCCAATCCAATAGAAGGGTTTCACAATCTTTTATCTGTCTTTTTCCGACCTCTTCTCATCTTTATGACCACAGACCACATCAAAATCGATAATGAAACTCAATTACAAAATTTTTCTTTTTCAAAAATAAATGTCTCCAAGAAGTGGACAACCCCTTTAATTATTTATCAATATATCTCTGTATCAAAACAGTTGAGCACCCACCCCTATAAATATATATGAAATCAATAGACACTGTATTTTGAACATTTAAAGTTATTCTTCATGGCGAATTTGGTGTCGGTGTATCTAAAAAGGACAATGTGTACCACCCCAAAAAACTACGGGACTTTTTTTTTTCATGTCATATATCAGATCACGTTCTCTCCCATTTTTAGTCCAGGACATAGAAACGTACATAGAAATAAGTGTGCTGCCATACAGTGCACAATATGGTGTATGAGCTTTTAGATTTCAATCTTTTGTTAAGAAAATTTGGGAGCAAAATAAAATTTCTGCCTTTTCAATTTTTTATTTTTTTTAGAAAAGTTTGGGTGCGGAATAAAAGTTTCCAAAACTTTTCATTTTCATTCTAGTAGGCTTCATCGTACTCTGCTTTCGAAAAGGCTTTCTCTTGAAAAATTTTGCAAAAGGACACCGCCGATAAAAACAATTGAGCCCAGCCTGGGCCAAAGCACCTGTAGATGTTTTAGGAGCTTGGGTGGCTATAGGATATCTAAGACGAAGCTTCTACCATGGGGCGGATATTGTATTGCTCGCGCATTAGGCATTATCTCCTGAAAGGCTCTGCGCTCGTCTATTGATACAGAAGTGGTGGTGATTAGTCACGGCGAAGGAATGGCCGTCTGGAATTCTCAGTCTGTATTTTTGCATTATTTGCCATGTGTTCAAGCTGAGTAAATATTGCGTAAAAACTACTACACAATCTTCTCTCAGGATGAAATGCTGCAATGTTGTTTTGCTTATTACATGGCGAAGGAATGCAGAATCTTGAGACATAACCCTTCGTCCGTAATGTGAATTGTATCAGTCATGCCAAGATTGATCAAGGGGGGAAGGTTCTACTGTTCCTGCACACAGGACGCGACCTTAAGGGGTATTCCCATATTTAAGATTTATGTACATCCACAAAGTACGCCGTAAATGTCTCCTAGATGAAGGTCCCACCTCTGGGACTCTTATCTTGAGACCTGGGGCCCATCTTGTGTCACCAGGAATAGAGATTTGCTTGCTCTTTTCCTAAAAATTGTCAAGCATCTCCAAGGGTGTTTCGAAAAATAGCTAATTTTCCAGGCTCAGTTCATTTACGAAATCTTGTCAAAGTTCGTGGAAAGCCAAACATGTGCTACGATCTGGTGGCACAAGATGGGGTTCATACAGATGATGGTGCCAATCGGTCCGAGCACGAACTGGCCACAGCTCTTCTGACCTAAGCATGACAGCTTCATATATATCTATGAGGATGTCATGCTCAAGTCAGAAGACCCACAGTTAGTCCATACATTATGGTCCAAGATCAGATCAAAAACCTCGAGATGGAGACACCTGAGATGGCAACACCTATTTAAAGTAAAGTTTCATAGTTGATCAAGGACTTATGTCCCTGCTGTTGGCAAAGAACTTTTGGCATGTCGTCAGTTTTGATCGGGGAAGAGACCCCACAAAAACGAAAGGCAGAAATGCTAAACCATGCCACTTAGGTTTTGATTGGTCCTTCTTGGGAGAGTAAAGCGTTTGGTAGAAAGTTCTTGATACACTCAGTTCTTGTAGGAAAGCTGATCAATACCAATGGGGCACAGCACTCAGTCGAACACTTATTCCCCCTATTTTAGCAAACAGTCATACCATCTTGATCCCCGCCAAATGAAATTTCTGAGTCTTCACTATGACACCTCCAAAGTTTTATAAAACAATAGCTGTCAGTGGTTTTGGCAGTGAAGGTTGAACGGCACTAAGGATAAATTATATATTGGGTTTTGTCACTTTGGAGTTTGAGGAAGCCAGTAGAGATAAAGATGGAGAGGTAGACACTCTAGAAATACGTTCATACATAAGAATTATCGAGAATTAAAGACTCTCTAACTTCATGATCTAATGATAGATATTCTTGATTTTGATAGTTCTTGTGCTGAAGATTTAATGGAAAGGGGGGGAATTTTGAATTAGGTTTGGTCCATATTGAGTTTTAGGAAGTCCATGAAGAAGAAGGTGGAAATGGCTGATAGAAATTCCAAAAATGTGGGGAAAAATATTTCTGATGTTGAAGCTCCTGGTACTGGACATTGAATGGGACTTCAGAAAAATGATGAATTGGGTTTTATTCATGTTGAGTTTTAAGAAGTCGGTGGAAAAGAAGATGGAGACAACTGATAGATTCTTCGGAAATGTGTTCATACTAAAGGGCCTGTCACACTAAGCGATATCGCTAGCAATATCGCTATAACGTTACTGGTTTTGTGACGTTGTAGCGATATTGCTAGCGATATCGCTATGTCTGATACCTCCGACCAGCTCCCCAGCTGGCTATCGCTGATCGCGCGAGAACATCCTGGGCCATTTCTCGTCGTCAGCTTCCTGCTGGGCTTCCTGTGACGCCGACGAGCGACGCGTGGACGCGGGCGGGAGGACGTCAGGATCGCCTCGTCTGACAGGTAAGTAGCGACCCCCGACCGCTGGTATGTCGCTGGTGAGATCTGCCTGAGTGGCAGCTCACTAGCGACCACTTAGCAATGTACCAGCGATCCTGACTGCGTCATATCGCTGGTCGGGATCGCTGGTGCATCGCTAAAGGGGGTTTTACACATAGCGATATCGCTAACAATATCGCTAAAGCATCACCGATTTGGTGACGCAGCAGCGATATCGCTATGTGTGATACCTCCGACCGTCTCCCCCGCTGTCCATCGCTGATCGCGCGAGATCACGCAGCTCCATTTCTCGTCGGGCGCTTCCTGCTGGGCTTCCTGCTGGCGCCGACGAGCGACGCGTGGACGAGGACGGAGGACGTCAGGATCGCCTCATCTGAAAGGTAGCTATCGTCCTCTGTATCGCTGCTGCATCGCTGTGAGATCTGCCTGTGTGGCAGCTCACTAGCGATCATTTAGCGATGTACCAGCGATCCTGACTGGGTCATATCGCTGGTCGGGATCGCTGGTGTAAAGGGGCCTTAAGTGTGACAGTACCTTTAGATACCAAGACCTTATCTGGAATGAATCACTCCCTCAGCATGTGATTCAATGACAAATATTTCTGATGTCAATAGTTCTGTTAGTGGAACTTGAATGTGTTAGGCGTCGGATTTCTGCGTTTACGCCGCAGGGATCCAGACTCTCACATTCTGCAGTCTCCTGCTGTTTATCTACTGCAGAGGAGATTGCAGAGGAGATTGCCTTGCAGCAAATCTCTCCTGAGGCTAAGTCCTTCTGTCCTCCTATTGAGCATGCTCATGGGACGATCTCCCATTGGAGATCGGGAGTCATGTGCTCAGGTCCCGCTCCAGATCTCATTAGTCCATCTCAGAGATCTGGAGGCTTGCGGAAGGTCCCGGCTGCTATAAAAGGCGCGCATGGCTGTTCCACCATGCGCTAGTATAGACTTACTTGCTGCTGTGTGTATTAGGACGGATGCATGATTCTGGTGAATGACTGAATTATAAAACCCCTTCCCTCTGATATTACGTATATGTGGTTAGAGACTGAGTTAGAATCAGCGCCAGCGCTCCTCTGCTGCAACATCCACAGCTGCTAGCGTCCGACATTGCGCTTGCGCCTTTGCCTTGTCGTTTAGCGACAGTGTCCATGCCGCGCTGCAGTAGCAGCCCCTTTGCATCCGCAGTTGCGACGCTCCGCACACGGTAGGTCTAGACGGACGTAGTGCCGCCGTCTAGGGCTACTCCTGTGACCTGATACCGTGTGTGCATTTTTACTGAGTTCTGTGACCTCAACAGGCTCAGTCTTTTGTGTTTGTACTTATTTTGCATCTCTGTGAATTAACTGAGATTGCTTTGCGCACCTGGGTGAAGTTTAACCCTGTGCGCATTTCCGCCATATTGCTCCTGCCACCACTTAGCAGCGGTTATATCACCTACTGCACGGTGGACCCCGAGCGGCGAATGCACTTTATTATTATTTTTATTTAGTGTGTTCCGCCGTTCCTAACAGAATGGGACTGATGATTATTGATGAATTGGGTTTTCTCCATGTTGAGTTTTAAGAGGCTAGAGGAGAAGAAGATAGAGACACTCTGGAAATGTGTTCATACAAAAATTCCAAGACCTTATCTGGAATGAATCACTCTCTAACATCATCAGTCACTAATATTTAGATGTTGATAGTTCTGGTGCTGAACGTTGAATGGGACTGAGCAAAAGTGATGAATTGATTTATGTCCAGGTTGAGATTTGGGCAGTCAGTGGAGAAGAAAGTGTAGATGGCTGATAGACACTCCGGAAATGTATTCATACTAAGATACCAAGATTTTATCCATAATGACTCACGGACATATATTACTGAGGTTTATACGTAGTTCTTGTAATGGAGGTTGAATGGGAATCTGGAAAAATGGCAAATTTGGTTTTGATCATGTTGAGTTTTAGGAAGTTGGTGGAGCGGAAGATGGAGATAGCTGATAGACACTCCAGAAATGTGTTCATACTGAAATATAAAAATCTTATCAGGACGGAATGAATCACTCTCTCATGCCGTGATTCACTGAGAAATAATACTCATATGGATAGTTTAGTTCCTCTATTGGAGCTTGAATGGATCTTCGGAAAAATGGTGGATTGGGTTTTGTCCACGTTGAGTTTTAGGAAATTGGTGCTTATGGCTGATAGCAATAGAATATCAAGATTTATTAGGAATGCATCACTCTCTCACTCCAGGATTCACGAACAGATATTACAGATGTTGATATTTCTGGTTCGGGCTTGAATGGGACTGGATGAAAAAGGCAAAATGTTTTTTTTCTATGTTGAGTTTTGGCAAGTTGGTGAAGAAGGTGGAAATGACTGATAGACATTCTGAAAATGTGTTCATACCGAGATACCAAATTTATGAATCACTCTCTCATTCTGTGACTCACTGACTTATGTTATTGATATCGATAGTTCTGGTACTGGAGGTTGAATGGGATTCCATAAAAATGGTGAATTGGATTTTGTCCATGTTGAGATTTAGGAAATTGTGGGAAAGGAAGATGGAGATGACTGATAGACACTCGGGAAATATGTTGATGTTGATATATCAATACTTTATCTGGAATGAATCACACTTTGACTCATTCCCTAAATATTACTGATGTCGATAATGTTGATAATTCTGGTACTGGAAGTTAATATTAAAGCAGTGGGGATGATGTTCAATATTAATTTAATAATAAATCCAATATAATAATATAAACTAAATATACAAACAACCCCTCTGAAAGAATGGATGGCAAACCATCCGGTAAAAAACTACTATGCACACTGAGTAAGGTGGAAGTTGAAACTGACAAGGTATCATATACTTATAATAGATATGGCAACACGCAAAAAGTAGATAAAATACCCTTTATTAAAAAATGGGTGTACACATTAAACATAAAAAGGCATCACCAAAATTTATACATAACACGATAGCATAGTAGGCTATACATGAAATTGTATAAATAGCCATATAATGCAGGCTCAATAATAAAAGAAATACAAAAAATGTATATACTGAATAGGGTCCCCAAGAAAGTTATATATAATATGTGGTGCTATTAAGAAATGCAATAACAATATAAATATGCATAGATCAAAGAACCATATGTTCCAGTGTGCAATAAAGATTCATCATGCAAGGAGCAAAAATCGCTTTGTACAATGGGGAGCAAAAAGAATGTTAAAGGGTTAATACCTCATGAGCCAAGGATGGATGCCTGAGAACGCGCCCCGACGCGCGTTTTGGAGAAAAGAACTCCTTCGTCCCCTGTTATTGCATTTCTTAATAGCACCACATATTATATATAACTTTCTTGGGGACCCTATTCAGTATATACATTTTTTGTATTTCTTTTATTATTGAGCCTGCATTATATGGCTATTTATACAATTTCATGTTATAGCCTACTATGCTATCGTGTTATGTATAAATTTTGGTGATGCCTTTTTATGTTTAATGTGTACACCCATTTTTTAATAAAGGGTATTTTATCTACTTTTTGCGTGTCGCCATATCTATTATAAGTATATGATACCTTGTCAGTTTCAACTTCCACCTTACTCAGTGTGCATAGTAGTTGGTACTGGAAGTTGAATAGGACTCCGGAAAATTTTTCAAATTGGGTTTTAGGAAGTCAATGGAGGAGAAGATGGAGATGACTCATAGGCACTTGGGAAATTTGTTCATACTGAAATATCAAGACCTTATCAGGAATGAATCACTCCCTGTGACGCTTCAGGGGTTTCGGCAGCGTCCGAGAGTGGACCCTCTGGGTCGCGGAACTCAGGCCCCCGGGGCGAGCGCACCATGTGGAACCGACCCCTATACAGGGACCGTTTGGGGCAGGCCCGCAGGAGATCAGACACCGCGACAGCTTGCAGCTTGAACCAAGAGGGGCGGCTCGAAGGACCGGAGAGACCACAGGCAGGGCTGAGAGGCCGCACCGGGACCAAAGTACGGGACGAGGTGATATACAAAGCAACCAGTACCAGAGGAAATGAAGACAGATAGATGGCAGGCAAGGGAACTGGACAGGGAAAGTGCCAGACACAAGGAGCGGATCAGAACCGAAGACTAGGAAACACGGACCAGGCAGGACGGAGGGCAGACAGGGAGAACAGGCAGAGGCAGAGACGGAAAGGCTGGGACAAGTATAGGACAGAGGGACAACCTATAGGGACCCTATAGACGGCCAAATTAGTGCAAGGACTTCAAACAAAAACCAGGCGTCCTCCCCTTATGGGAGACGCCTGATATATCCCCTGCTGGCAGGCGATTGGCTAACCGCTAATCGGCCGCCACCCACCGCAGGGTTAAACATCACGACGGGCGCGCGCCCTAGTGTGCATGTGCAAGCGGGGAGCTGCCCGGAGGCCAGGAAGAGAAGACGCGCGTGAGCAGGAGGGAGGAGGGAGCGCGCACGCCGCCGGGTAAGTGAGAGCCGCGGGGGGAGCCGGTGCCCGTGGGACGGCGGCGGCTACGGCCGCTGTTGTCACACTCCCTCACTTAATGATTCATAGATATTATTGATTCCTTTGTACATGTTGAGCTTTTGAAAGCCGGTGGAGAGGAAGATGTAAATGGCTGATAGACACTCCAAAAGTAGAGTGGTCCAAAATACCAGTTAAGAGGTGTAAGAAGCTTGTTGATGGTTATAGGAAGCGACTGATTTCAGTTATTTATTCCATAGGGTGGGCAACCAAATATTAAGCTGAAGGTGCCAACAATTTTGTTAGGACCATTTGGGGGGTTTTGCGTGAAATTATATCCAATTTGCCTATTTTTGTGTTGTGCCAATATACACAATTATTGTGATTGTACTAATTTTCTGGGAAAAATACTTCATTCTCTGGAACAATTTCAAGGGTACCAAAACTTTCGGCCATGACTATATATCACTGAAGTCGATAGTTTTGGTACTAAATGTTGATTGGGACTTCAAAAAAAATGTAAAAATGGCAAATTGGGCTTTGTCCATGTTGAGTTTTAGTAAATTCAATGGAGAGAAAGATGGAGATGGCTGATAGACAGTCGGGAAAGATGTTCATGCTGAAATATCAAGGCTTTATTTGGACTGAATCACTATCACCCCGTGATTAAACAACAAATATTATTGGGATTCCGGGAAAATTGTGAATTGGGTTTTGTCCGTGTTGACTTTTAGGAAATCGGTGGAGAGGATGATGGAGATAACTGATAGAAATATGTTGATACTGAAATATGAAGACTTTATCTGGAATGAATCACACTTTCATTCATTCCGTAAGTCAATGACAAATATTACTGATGTTGATATTTCTGGAAGTGGAGCTTGAATGGGACTGGAGGAAAATGGTGAATTGGGTTTTGTCCATGTTAAGTTTTAGTAAGCCGGTGGAGAAGAAGGTGGAAATGGCTGATAGACACTCAGGAATTGTGTTCATACTGAAGTATCAAGGTTTTATCAGAGATGAATCACTCTCTCCACTTTGTGATTCACCAACAGATGTTCTTGATGTTGATAATTCTGGTAATGAAGATTGAATGGGGCTTCGGAAAAATGATGGGCTTTGTCCATGTTGAGGTTAGGAAGTCCTTGCTTATGGCTGATAGACACTCCGGAAATGTGTTCATGCCGAAATACCTAGACTTTATCAGGGATGAATCACTCTATCACTATGTGTTTCACAGATTTATATTACTGATAGGTGCAATAAACTGGCTGTAAGTGATGTCTGGCCTCGATGACGAGAACATTGATGCACAGGCCGGGGCGCTCTCCTATGTGGTCGGGGTTGTTATGACTATGCCGGGCAGCTTAACTTCATTCAGCTATTAGATTTTATCATGGAATCTCGACCCCCGACATTCAGGAGTGGAGAGAAGTGCTCGGCGCTAATCTGATGCTACATTGTCTGCGGCCTCATTGTGTATCTTGGTGGTTGAGACGCTAAACTTGGTTGTCATATGGAAGTTATTTCAACGGTATTGTTATTTTTACAGTGTAATTCCTCCAGTCAATCACGAGATCCCCCCTTTAACCTTGTGTTTTTAATGTCTGAACTTTTTTGTTGGTGGAAATTCCCAAGCTCTCAGGTAGACGTGCAAACTGCGATGATTCACTGAATGGCTTTCTATGCTCAGGACTCATTCCTTATTGGAACATGGATTTGCTGACTGTCAGTCATTTTCCTGACAGGCGTTGAAATTTAAGGAAAGGCTCCGCTTCGGAAACACAGTTGGCAACATTACACAGTTTGGGGTCAACCACATGGCCGTATTACAGATTTGTGTTTTGAGGCCTGCCACCGTCCTTTACTGGGCCTTCATGTACATGAATGACTGAAATCCCAACTCCCCAATGTCTGTGTATGGTGCCGATAATTATATGGGCAGCGTATTGTTATGAGGTCACTGCACAGTACTATGCAGGTACTATATGGCGCTACAGTATGAGCATTGTGCTACTAATTTATACACTGGGATGTGGTCATTGTGTGACACTAACCATATAAGCACTGAGTGGCATTGTTACATCATTATTGTATAGTAGTTATTGTAAAGGCACTATTATGTGGTCACTGTATGGCACTATCATCGTACTGTTATGTGGTCACTGTATGGCACTATCATCGTACTGTTATGTGGTCACTGTATGGCACTATCATCGTACTGTTATGTGGTCACTGTATGGCACTGTTTGTGGTCACTGTATGAAACTGTTATGCGGTCACTGTATGTTATATGTGGTCACTGTATCACACTATTATGAGGTCATTGTGTGACACTAAACATATAAGCACTGTGTGTCATTGTTACATCATTATCGTATAGTAGTTATTATAAAGGCATTATTATGTGGTCACTGTATGACACTATAATGTACTGTTATTTGGTGACTGTATGGTACTCTTATGTGGTCACTGTATGACAATGACACTATCATGTGCTGTTATGTAGTCACTGTATGGTGCTGTTACGTGTATGATACTGTTATGTTGACACTGTATGGCACTGTTACGTGGGACTATATGACACTTATGTGGTCACTGTATGGCACTATTATGTGGCCACTGTATGACACTATCATGTGCTGTTATGTGGTCACTGTATGGTGGTGCTTATTATGTGGCACTGTAAGAAACTGTGATGTGGTCACTGTATGGTGCTGTTATGTGTATGATACTGTTATGTGGTCACTGTATGGCGCTGTTATGAGGTCACTGTATGGAATTATTATGTGGTAACTTTATGGTGCTGTTTTGTGCATGATACTGTTACGTGATCACTGTGACACAATTATGTGATCACTGTATGGTACTGTTATGTAGTCACTGTATGGCATTGTTATGTGGTCACTATATGGCGCTGTTATGTGGTCACTGTATGGAATTATTATGTGGTCACTGTATGGAATTATTATGTGGTCACTGTATGGAATTATTATGTGGTCACTGTATCGCACTGTTATGTGATCATTGCATGACACTGTTATGTGGTCTCTATATGAGAGTATCATGCGGTTACTGTATGAAATTGCTCTGTAGTCACTTGGTGCTGTTATGTGGTCACTGTATAGCACTGTGATGTTGGCACTGTTATGTTGTCACTATGACACTTATGTGGGCATTGTATGTTACTGTTATGTGGTCATTGTATGGCACTGTTATGTGATAACTGTATAGCACTATTATGTAGTCACTCTATGACACTGTTATGTTGCCACTGTATGGCACTAGTACGAGGTCATTGTATGGTGCTGTTATGTGGTCACTGTATGGCATGATTATGTAATCATGTGATCACTGTATGGTACCATTATTTGGTCACGTATGACACTATTATTTGGTTACTGTATGGTACTATTATGTGGTCACTGACACTATTATTTGGTCACTCTGTGGCACTATTATGAG
Organism: Dendrobates tinctorius; assembly: GCF_039654945.1. Taxonomy (NCBI): domain Eukaryota; kingdom Metazoa; phylum Chordata; class Amphibia; order Anura; family Dendrobatidae; genus Dendrobates; species Dendrobates tinctorius. The sequence continues at coordinate 10,882,756 of NW_027361688.1, forward strand.
GTTACTGTATGCTTCTGTTGTAGTCACTTGTTGCTAATAATTTAATAAACTGTTTTTTTTTTGCTCACTGTATGGTTCTAATTTATAGGTATAATATGGCACTGTTATTTGGTTACTCTATGGTACTATTTATGTATGCACTGTATGGTTTTGCTATGTTATAATATAGTGATTATTATGTATTATATCTACTATGTCATCACTGCATGGTGCTAATTATATTGGCACTGTATGGCACTATTGTTACGGTGTGGTACTAATTATATCTGCTCTGGTACATGGTCACTGTGTGGTCTTAACTGTGTAAGCACTGTGTGGCAATGTTCTGCCATCATTGTCACTATCATATAGACACTGTATGGCACTGTTACGTGTTCTCTATTTTATACTAATTAATTAGACACTGGTTATTAATGATTGTAAGGTGCTAATTACATGGCCACAATATGACACTTATGTGGTTACAGTATGGTATTAATTATGTAAGCACTGTATGGTTGTGTTATGTTATGACTATAATACTTATAATATAGGCATTGTTATGTGGTTTCTGTGCTGTAGTAATTATATAATCACTGTATGGCGCTGTTATATGTTCACTGGAACTAATTATATAGGCTTTTATGGCATTGTTATATTTCAGTGTATAGTACTTTTCTGGTTCTGTAAGACACCGTGGTGTGGTTACTTTGCTGTACTAAATAAATAGGTCCTGTGATGTGGTTACTCAGGGGTACTAATTATTATCTCTGTACCGCATTGTCATGTGGTCACTGTGCGGTACCAGCTGTGTCATCACTGTATAGAACTAATTATATAGGCTCTGCTATGTGGTCACGGCATGGTATTACATAAGCACAGTATGGCACTGTTATGTGGTCACGCTGTATGTTATTAATAATCGCTGTATGGCACTGTTATGTGGTCACTGTATGGTACTAATTATATAGTATTGGCACTGTTATCTGGTTATTGTATACTGCTAATTATATAGGTACTCTATGGCACTGTTATATGGTCACTATATGCTAATAACTATATAATATACTAGCTGAAGAGCCCGGCGCTGCCCGGGCATAGTAACTAACTGTGGATAGTTATAACAAATTATAATTATCCTCCATCCCATAGTCCCGTGCCCATATACCCATCATACATATCCACGATCCCATAGTCGAGTGCCCATATACCCATCATACATCCTCCATCCCATAGTCCCGTGCCCATATACCCATCATACATATCCTCCATCCCATAGTCCCGTGCCCATATACATATCCGCCATCCCATAGTCCCGTGCCCATATACCCGTCATACACATCCACCATCCCATAGTCCCGTGCCCATATACCCATCATACATATCCACCATCCCATAGTCCAGTGCCCATATACCCATCACACATCCTCCATCCCATAGTCCCGTGCCCATATACCCGTCATACATATCCTTCATCTCATAGTCCCGTGCCCATATACCCGTCATACATATCCTCCATCCCATAGTCCCGTGCCCATATACCCGTCATACATATCCTTCATCTCATAGTCCCGTGCCCATATACTCATCACGCATCCTCCATCCCATAGTCCCGTGCCCATATACCCATCATACATATCCTCCATCCCATAGTCCCGTGCCCATATACCCGTCATACACATCCACCATCCCATAGTCCCGTGCCCATATACCCATCATACATATCCTCCATCCCATAGTCCAGTGCCCATATACCCATCACACATCCTCCATCCCATAGTCCCGTGCCCATATACCCGTCATACATATCCTTCATCTCATAGTCCCGTGCCCATATACCCGTCATACATATCCTCCATCCCATAGTCCAGTGCCCATATACCCGTCATACATATCCTCCATCCCATAGTCCCGTGCCCATATACCCGTCATACATATCCTTCATCTCATAGTCCCGTGCCCATATACTCATCACGCATCCTCCATCCCATAGTCCCGTGCCCATATACCCATCATACATATCCTCCATCCCATAGTCCAGTGCCCATATACCCATCACACATCCTCCATCTCATAGTCCTGTGCCCATATACCCATCACACATCCTCCATCCCATAGTCCCGTGCCCATATACCCATCATACATATCCTTCATCTCATAGTCCTGTGCCCATATACCCATCACACATCCTCCATCCCATAGTCCCGTGCCCATATACCCATCATACATATCCTCCATCCCATAGTCAACCATTATGACATCATAATGAGCGGCGAAGCTTGCAACCTATGATGACATCAGCGTCGCCATGGCAACCATTATGACATCATAATGAGGGGCGGGGCTTGATACACACTTTTTCCCCATTATGTAGATAGGGGTAAAATTGTTTGGTGAATTGGAACACGTGGGGTTAAAATTTCGCCTCACAACATAGCCTAGGACGCTCTTGGGGTCCAGACGTGTGACTGTGGCAAATTTTGTGGCTGTAGCTGCGATGGTGCGGATGCCAATCCCGGACATACATACATACACACACATACACACACTTGAGCTTTATATATTAGACTAGCTGAAGAGCCCGGCGCTGCCCGGGCATAGTAACTAACTGTGGTTAGTTATAGCAAATTATAATTATCCTCCATCCCATAGTCCCGTGCCCATATACCCATCATACATATCCTCCATCCCATAGTTCCGTGCCCATATACCCATCATACATATTCTCCATCCCATAGTCCCGTGCCCATATACCCATCATACATATTCTCCATCCCATAGTCCCGTGCCCATATACCCATCATACATATTCTCCATCCCATAGTCCCGTGCCCATATACCCATCATACATATTCTCCGTCCCATAGTCAAGTACCCATATACCCATCACACATCCTTCATCTCATAGTCCCGTGCCCATATACCCATCATACATATCCTCCATCCCATAGTCCAGTGCCCATATACCCATCACACATCCTCCATCCCATAGTCCAGTGCCCATATACCCATCACACATCCTTCATCTCATAGTCCCGTGCCCATATACCCATCATACATATCCTCCATCCCATAGTTCCGTGCCCATATACCCATCATACATATTCTCCATCCCATAGTCCCGTGCCCATATACCCATCATACATATTCTCCGTCCCATAGTCAAGTACCCATATACCCATCACACATCCTTCATCTCATAGTCCCGTGCCCATATACCCATCATACATATCCTCCATCCCATAGTCCAGTGCCCATATACCCATCACACATCCTCCATCCCATAGTCCAGTGCCCATATACCCATCATACATATTCTCCATCCCATAGTCCCGTGCCCATATACCCATCATACATATCCTCCATCCCATAGTCCCGTGCCCATATACCCATCATACATATTCTCCATCCCATAGTCCCGTGCCCATATACCCATCATACATATTCTCCATCCCATAGTCCCGTGCCCATATACCCATCATACATATTCTCCGTCCCATAGTCAAGTACCCATATACCCATCACACATCCTTCATCTCATAGTCCCGTGCCCATATACCCATCATACATATCCTCCATCCCATAGTCCAGTGCCCATATACCCATCACACATCCTCCTTCCCATAGTCCCGTGCCCATCTACCCATCACACATCCTCCTTCCCATAGTCCCGGGCCCATATACCCATCATACATATCCTCCATCCCATAGTTCAGTGCCCATATACCCATCACACATCCTCCATCCCATAGTCCCGTGCCCATATACCCATCATACATATCCTCCATCCCATAGTTCAGTGCCCATCTACCCATCACACATCCTCCATCCCATAGTCCAGTGCTCATATACCCATCATACACATCCTCCATCCCATAGTCGAGTGCCCATATACCCGTCATACATATCCTCCATCCCATAGTCCAGTGCCCATATACCCATCACACATCCTCCTTCCCATAGTCCCGTGCCCATATACATATCCGCCATCCCATAGTCCCGTGCCCATATACCCATCATACATATCCTCCATCCCATAGTCCAGTGCCCATATACTCATCACACATCCTCCATCCCATAGTCAACCATTATGACATCATAATGAGCGGCGGCGGGGCTTGCAACCTTTGATGACATCAGCGTCGCCATGGCAACCATTGTGACATCATAATGAGGGGTGGGGCTTGATACGCACACACTGCTTCCCCAGTATGCAAATAGGGGCATTGTGACATCACAATGAGGGGCGGGGCTTGATGCGCACACACTTTTTCCCCCAGTATGTAGATAGGGGCAAAATTGTTTGGTGAATTGGAACACGCGGGGTTAAAATTTCGCCTCACAACATAGCCTAGGACGCTCTCGGGGTCCAGACGTGTGACTGTGCCAAATTTTGTGGCTGTAGCTGTGACGGTGCAGATGCCAATCCCGGACATACATACATACACACATACATACATACATACGCACACTTGAGCTTTATATATTAGATAAGCACTGTATGGCACTGTTATATAGTCACAATGATAATAATTATATAAGCACTGTATGGCGTTATGTGATGGTCACTGTATGGCACTAACTATATAGGTCCTCTATGACAGTATTATTTGGTTACTGTGTGATACTCAAGTACAATGGCTATGTCTCACTATAGTGTACTTTTCAGGCGCCGTGGGGCCCTGTTGTGTGGTCTCTGTGCAGTACTGCCTATATTGAATAGTCTGTGATACTAATTATATAGGCGCAGTTATTTGGTTGCCATGTGCTAGTAACTGCATAGGCATTGCATGGCACTGTTATTTATGTATAGTCACTGTAAGGCCGTGTTGTGCATGGCACTGTTATTTATGTATAGTCACTGTAAGGCCGTGTTGTGCATGGCACTGTTATTTATGTATAGTCACTGTAAGGCCGTGTTGTGCATGGCACTGTTATTTATGTATAGTCACTGTAAGGCCGTGTTGTGCATGGCACTGTTATTTATGTATAGTCACTGTAAGGCCGTGTTGTGCATGGCACTGTTATTTATGTATAGTCACTGTAAGGCCGTGTTGTGCATGGCACTGTTATTTATGTATAGTCACTGTAAGGCCGTGTTGTGCATGGCACTGTTATTTATGTATAGTCACTGTAAGGCCGTGTTGTGCATGGCACTGTTATTTATGTATTGTCACTGTAAGGCCGTGTTGTGCATGGCACTGTTATTTATGTATAGTCACTGTAAGGCCGTGTTGTGCATGGCACTGTTATTTATGTATAGTCACTTTAAGGCCGTGTTGTGCATGGCTCTGTTATTTATGCATAGTCACTTTAAGGCCGTGTTGTGCATGGCACTGTTATTTATGTATAGTCACTTTAAGGCCGTGTTGTGCATGGCACTGTTATTTATGTATAGTCACTGTAAGGCCGTGTTGTGCATGGCACTGTTATTTATGTATAGTCACTGTAAGGCCGTGTTGTGCATGGCACTGTTATTTATGTATAGTCACTTTAAGGCCGTGTTGTGCATGGCTCTGTTATTTATGTATAGTCACTTTAAGGCCGTGTTGTGCATGGCACTGTTATTTATGTATAGTCACTTTAAGGCCGTGTTGTGCATGGCACTGTTATTTATGTATAGTCACTGTAAGGCCGTGTTGTGCATGGCGCTGTTATTTATGTATAGTCACTTTAAGGCCATGTTGTGCATGGCACTGTTATTTATGTATAGTCACTGTAAGGCCGTGTTGTGCATGGCACTGTTATTTATGTATAGTCACTTTAAGGCCATGTTGTGCATGGCACTGTTATTTATGTATAGTCACTGTAAGGCCGTGTTGTGCATGGCACTGTTATTTATGTATAGTCACTTTAAGGCCATGTTGTGCATGGCACTGTTATTTATGTATAGTCACTGTAAAGCCGTGTTGTGCATGGCAGTTATTTATGTATAGTCACTTTAAGGCCGTGTTGTGCATGGCTCTGTTATTTATGTATAGTCACTTTAAGGCCGTGTTGTGCATGGCACTGTTATTTATGTATAGTCACTTTAAGGCCGTGTTGTGCATGGCACTGTTATTTATGTATAGTCACTGTAAGGCCGTGTTGTGCATGGCACTGTTATTTATGTATAGTCACTTTAAGGCCATGTTGTGCATGGCACTGTTATTTATGTATAGCCACTGTAAGGCCGTGTTGTGCATGGCACTGTTATTTATGTATAGTCACTTTAAGGCCGTGTTGTGCATGGCACTGTTATTTATATATAGTCACTGTAAGGCCGTGTTGTGCATGGCACTGTTATTTATGTATAGTCACTGTAAGGCCGTGTTGTGCATGGCACTGTTATTTATGTATAGTCACTGTAAGGCCGTGTTGTGCATGGTACTGTTATTTATGTATAGTCACTTTAAGGCCGTGTTGTGCATGGCACTGTTATTTATGTATAGTCACTGTAAGGCCGTGTTGTGCATGGCACTGTTATTTATGTATAGTCACTTTAAGGCCGTGTTGTGCATGGCACTGTTATTTATGTATAGTCACTGTAAGGCCGTGTTGTGCATGGCACTGTTATTTATGTATAGTCACTGTAAGGCCGTGTTGTGCATGGCACTGTTATTTATGTATAGTCACTGTAAGGCCGTGTTGTGCATGGCACTGTTATTTATGTATAGTCACTGTAAGGCCGTGTTGTGCATGGCACTGTTATTTATGTATAGTCACTGTAAGGCCGTGTTGTGCATGGCACTGTTATTTATGTATAGTCACTGTAAGGCCGTGTTGTGCATGGCACTGTTATTTATGTATAGTCACTGTAAGGCCGTGTTGTGCATGGCACTGTTATTTATGTATAGTCACTTTAAGGCCGTGTTGTGCATGGCACTGTTATTTATGTATAGTCACTGTAAGGCCGTGTTGTGCATGGCACTGTTATTTATGTATAGTCACTGTAAGGCCGTGTTGTGCATGGCACTGTTATTTATGTATAGTCACTGTAAGGCCGTGTTGTGCATGGCACTGTTATTTATGTATAGTCACTTTAAGGCCGTGTTGTGCATGGCACTGTTATTTATGTATAGTCACTGTAAGGCCGTGTTGTGCATGGCACTGTTATTTATGTATAGTCACTTTAAGGCCATGTTGTGCATGGCACTGTTATTTATGTATAGTCACTGTAAGGCCGTGTTGTGCATGTCACTGTTATTTATGTATAGTCACTTTAAGGCCGTGTTGTGCATGGCTCTGTTATTTATGTATAGTCACTTTAAGGCCGTGTTGTGCATGGCACTGTTATTTATGTATAGTCACTTTAAGGCCGTGTTGTGCATGGCACTGTTATTTATGTATAGTCACTTTAAGGCCGTGTTGTGCATGGCACTGTTATTTATGTATAGTCACTGTAAGGCCGTGTTGTGCATGGCACTGTTATTTATGTATAGTCACTTTAAGGCCATGTTGTGCATGGCACTGTTATTTATGTATAGTCACTGTAAGGCCGTGTTGTGCATGGCACTGTTATTTATGTATAGTCACTTTAAGGCCGTGTTGTGCATGGCACTGTTATTTATGTATAGTCACTGTAAGGCCGTGTTGTGCATGGCACTGTTATTTATGTATAGTCACTGTAAGGCCGTGTTGTGCATGGCACTGTTATTTATGTATAGTCACTGTAAGGCCGTGTTGTGCATGGTACTGTTATTTATGTATAGTCACTTTAAGGCCATGTTGTGCATGGCACTGCTATTTATGTATAGTCACTGTAAGGCCGTGTTGTGCATGGCACTGTTATTTATGTATAGTCACTTTAAGGCCGTGTTGTGCATGGCACTGTTATTTATGTATAGTCACTGTAAGGCCGTGTTGTGCATGGCACCGTTATTTATGTATAGTCACTGTAAGGCCGTGTTGTGCATGGCACTGTTATTTATGTATAGTCACTGTAAGGCCGTGTTGTGCATGGCACTGTTATTTATGTATAGTCACTTTAAGGCCGTGTTGTGCATGGCACTGTTATTTATGTATAGTCACTGTAAGGCCGTGTTGTGCATGGCACTGTTATTTATGTATAGTCACTGTAAGGCCGTGTTGTGCATGGCACTGTTATTTATGTATAGTCACTTTAAGGCCATGTTGTGCATGGCACTGTTATTTATGTATAGTCACTGTAAGGCCGTGTTGTGCATGGCACTGTTATTTATGTATAGTCACTGTAAGGCCGTGTTGTGCATGGCACTGTTATTTATGTATAGTCACTTTAAGGCCATGTTGTGCATGGCACTGTTATTTATGTATAGTCACTGTAAGGCCGTGTTGTGCATGGCACTGTTATTTATGTATAGTCACTGTAAGGCCGTGTTGTGCGGGTAGTGTTCGGTACTGCTTTGTGACATTGTTATTATTTAGGCACCGTATGATAGTATTATTGTGGGTAGGTGTTTTTTTTTCAGCAGTGCCCCCTTACCACAGATTTTGCACTTTCCCTGATGTTTTTGGATAGATTGGCGGTCTTAGCTGCCGCATTCCCATGTTGGAGTCGTCCCCCACCATCTCCACTGTAAGTGGCTTTTAAGGACATGAGGATTAAGCTCCTTCTGAGATTTTGTGTTGTCACAACATGCTCGGCGAGGCCCTTACACTGTAAATATCTCTTGTTTCTTCAGCACCAGACAGAGCACTTAATGCGGGGAACAAAATGGCTGCCCCCCCTCCCCAATCCCTCCTTTTACAAAAATGTCACCAAGACAGGACTGTAATCCTTATCCGCAGAATAAAGAAACAAAATGCACTAAAAATCGTAAAAAATGTCCGATAAAGAAACAGTCGTTTCCAGGTCACAAACAGATGATGGGTTAGAATGAAAGATAACAAAGTAACCGGAATCAGGTCTGCTGAAAAATGGCGGCTACCATTCAAGTGCATTGTGAGCTTGACTCTGTTATTGAGGCTCAGTTCCATTGAGCTGCAATACCATACACAACCTGTAGACAGGAGTGGCGCTGTTTAAGGAATAAAAGCAGTCTTTTTTAAACGATGTTGTGACTTCTAAAAATAGGCTTAATCATCATATAATAAAACGTTTTGTTGATTTTTTTAGTATATAGCGGTTAGGCCACGGTTCCTATAAGGGCTTGGTTACATTTAGTAAATTTAACCCCTTCACTACCAAGGGTGGTTTGCACGTTAACTCCCAGGCCAATTTTTACAATTCTGACCACTGTACCTTTATGAGGTCATAACTCTGGAACGCTTTCATGGATCCCGGTGATTCTGACTTTGTTTTCTCGTGACATATTGTACTTCATGGTAGTGGTAAAATTGCATTCAAATAACTTGCGTTTATTTGTGAAAAAAACGGAAATTTGGCGAAAATTTTGAAAATTTCGCAATTTTCCAACTTTGAATTTTTATGCCCTTAAATCACAGCAATACGGCACACAAAAAACTTAATACATAACATTTCCCACATGTTTACTTTACATCAGCACAATTTTGGAACCAAAATTTTTTTTTGTTAGGAAGTTATAAGGGTTAAAAATTGACCAGCGATTTCTCATTTTTGCAACACCATTTTATTTTTAGGGACCACTTCACATTTGAAGCCACTTTGAGGGGTCTATATGATAGAAAATACCCAAAAGTGACACCATTCTAAAAACTGCACCCCTTAAGGTGCTTAAAACCACATTCAAGAAGTTTATTAACCCTTTAGGTGCGTCACACGAATTTTTTGAATATTAAAAAAAAAATGAACATTTAACTTTTTTTCACAAAAAAAATACTTCAGGTTCAATTTTCTTTATTTTACCAAGGGTAACAGGAGAAATTGGACTGCAAAAGTTATTGTGCAATTTGTCCTGAGTACGCTGATACCTGATATGTGGGGGGGAACCACTGTTTCGGCGCATGGCAGACCTCAGTAGGGAAGGAGCGCTGTTTGACTTTTTCAATGCAAAATTGGCTGGAATTCAGATCGGACGCCATGTCGCGTTTGGAGAGCCCCTGATGTACCTAAACAGTGGAAACCCCCCAAGTGACCCCATTTTGGAAACTAGACCCCCCAAGGAACTTATCTAGATATGTGGTGAGAACTTTGAACCCACAAGGGCTTCACAGAAGTTTATAACGTACAGCGGTACAATTAAAAAATCATATTTTTTCCACAAAAATGATCTTTTCACCCCCAATTTTTATTTTTCCAAGGGTAACAGGACCCTAAAAGTTATTGTGCAATTTGTCCTGAGTACGCTGATACCCCATATGTGGGTGTAAATGACTATTTGGGCGCATAGCAGAGCTCGGAAGGGAAGCAGCGCCATTTGACGTTTTTGGCTAGAATTGAGATCGGACACCATGTCGCGATTGGAAACCCCTGATGTACCAAAACAGTGGAAACCCCCCACAAATGACACCATTTTGGAATCTAGACCCCCCAAGGAACTTATCTAGATGTGTGGTGAGAACTTTGAACCCCCAAGGGCTTCACAGAAGTTTATAACGTACAGCAGTACAATTAAAAAATCATATTTTTTCCACAGAAATGATCTTCTCACCCTCAATTCTTATTTTTCCAAGGGTAACAGGACCCTAAAAGTTATTGTGCAATTTGTCCTGAGTATGCTGATACCCCACATGTGGGTGTAAACCACTATTTGGGCGCATGGCAGAGCTCGGAAGGGAAGCAGCGCCATTTGACGTTTTTGGCTGGAATTGAGATCGGACACCATGTCGCGTTAGGAAAGCCCCTGATGTACCAAAACAGTAGAAACCCCCCACAAGTGACCCCATTTTGGAAACTAGACCCCCCCAAGGAACTTATCTAGATGTGTGGTGAGCACTTTGAACCCCCCAGTGCTTCACTGAAGTTTATAATGTCCGGGCGTGAAAATAAAAAAATCGTATTTTTTCCACAAACATGATCTTTTAGTCCCCATTTTTTTATTTTCCCAAGGGTAACAGGAGAAATTGGACCCCAAAAGTTGTTGTCCAATTTGTCCTGAGTACGCTGATACTCCATATGTGGGAGAAAACTACTGTATGGGCACACGTCGGGGCTCAGAAGGGAAGTAGTGACGTTTTGGAATGCAGACTTTGATGGATTGGTATGCGGGTGTCATGTGCGTTTGGAGAGCCCCTAATGTACCTAAACTATTGAAACTCCCCACAAGTGACCCCATTTTGGAAACTAGACCCCCCACGGAGCTTATCTAGATGTGTGGAGAGCACTTTGAACCCCCAAGTGCTTCACAGAAGTTTATAACGCCTGGGCGTGAAAATAAAAAAACATTTTTTTCCGCAAAATTATATTTTTGCCCCCAATTTTTTATTTTCCTAAGGGTAACAGGAGAAATTGGACCCCAAAAGTTGTTTTGTAATTTGTCCTGAGTAGGCTGATACCCTACATGTGGGGGTAAAACACTGTTTGGGCACATGGCAGAGCTTGGAAGGGAAGGAGCAACATTTGACTTTTTCAATGCAGAATTGGCTGGAATTGAGATCAGACGCCATGTTGCCTTTGGAGAGCACCTGATGTGCCCAAACAGTGGAAACCCCCAATTATAACTCCAACCCTAACCTCAACACACCCCTAACCCTAATCTGAGCCCTAGCCCTAACCCTAGCCCTAACCCTAGCCCTAACCCTAGCCCTAACCCTAACCCTAACCCTAGCGGGAAAATGGAAATAAATACATTTTCTTTTAGTTTTATTATTTTTCCCTAACTAAGGGGGTGATATCGGGGGGTTTGATTTACGATTTATGGCGGTTTTTATGTTTGGCGGCTGTCGCACGCTAAAAGACGCTTTTTATTGTAAAATTAGTTTTTGCATCACCACATATTGTGAGCTATAATTTTTCCGTATTTTGACCCACCGAGTCATGTGAGGTCTTATTTTTTGCGGGACGAGTTGACGTTTTTTTGGTAGCATTTTCGGGCACGTGACATTTTTTGATCGCTTTTTATTCCGATTTTTGGGGCGCAGAATGAACAAAAACCAGCGTTTCATGAATTTCTTTTGGGGGGGTGCGTTTACACCGTTCCGCGTGCGGTAAAATTGATAACGCGTTTTTATTCTTCGGGTCAGTACGGTTAAAGCGATACCTCATTTAGGTTGTTTTTTTATGTTTTGTCGGTTTTTTGCAATGAAAACAATTTTATATAAAAAATAATTATTTTTGTATCGCTTTATTCTGCAAGCTATAACTTTTTTATTTTTTTGCGGATGATGCTGTATGGCAGCTCGTTTTTTGCGGGACAAGATGACGTTTTCAGCGGTACCATGCATATTTATATGCGTTTTTTTGATCGCGCGTTATTGCACTTTTTGTTCGGTGGTATGATAATAAATCATTATTTTTTGCTTCGTTTTTTATTTTTATTTTTTAAGGGGTTCGCTAAAGGGGTTAACTAATGGGACAGTTTTATAGGGCAGGTCATTACGGACGTGGCGATACCAAATATGTGTACTTTTATTGTTTTTGTTTTTTTTTATTTTGAAATAATGGATTTATTGGGGAATATTTTTTTTTTTTTTACTAATTTATTTAGCGATTTTTTTTAAATTATTTTTAACACTTTTTTTTTTTTTTTTACTTTATTACCTTGTCCCAGGTGGGACATCACTGTCCTGTGACAGATCGCTGATCTGTCACATCACAGATCACTGTGACAGATCAGCCAGCTTCCTCAGGCCCCCGAAGGCCCCCGTCGCCATCTTGGATTCGGGGGCCTGGAGGAAAGGAGCCCCCTGCAGCAGCGCTGCACATTGCGCTGCCGTGGGGGGCTCAGGGAAGCACGGAGGGAGCCCCCTCCCTGCCGATGCTTCCCTTTAACCCCCGGTACACCGCGATCGCGTTTGATCGCGGTCCGCGTTGGTCGGTTTCCTAGGCAACTAACTGTAAGCAAAATAAAAGTATTGATATCTCAAGAACGACTACAAACTTTAACAAACAGTAAATTGCAAAAGTGCTTGCTTTGACAAGCTCTATTCAAAAATATTCTAATGTGAAGATGGAAAAAAAATCCCTTTAAGCATCAATGCCAAGTGTACAGGATGTATAGGCATGTGTGCCTTATAGTACCACTATCAATGTGTCTAGAGAATGCCTTCATTATATGTAATACAATGAGAAACAAGACATACAGGTATGGGCCCGCATGCAGCTATGGACAAAACTATTTGCACCCTTGAAATTGTTAAAAAAAATGAAGTATTTGTCACTTGAAATTAATGCAATTACTCATGTTTTGTTATACACATGTTTATTTCCTTTGTGTGTATTGGAACAACACAAAAAACAGAGAAAAAAGGCAAATTGGACATAATTTCACACATAACTCCAAAAATGGGCTGGACAAAATTGTTGGCACCTTTCCAAAATTGTTTATTTCAAGCATGTGATGCTCGTTCAAACTCACCTGTGGCAAGTAACAGGTGTGGGCAATATGAAAATCACACCTGAAACCAGATAAAAAGGGGAGAAATTGACTTAATCTTTGCATTGTGTGTCTGTGTGCCACACTAAGCATGGAGAGCAGAAAGAGGAGAAGAGAACTGTCTGAGGACTTGAGAACCAAAATTGTTCAAGAATATTAGCAATCTCAAGGTTACAAGTCCATCTCTAGAGATCTCCATGTCCCTTGATGCCACATTATAGATCTATGCAATCTGGATTTGTTAAAAGGTTGATTTTAAGGTTTCAATCTGACATTACCAATCTTTTAAAGGTTGTCATAGTTTACGCTTCCGTTTCACCTCTGATAGCTCCTTTTATTTCTTTCTAGAGCTTTGTCATCTGTGGTGGCCTTGGGAGCAAATATAATCTGCAACAAGATACCAGGGTTGGCGCCTCGGCAAAGAGCCATCTGCGAGAGCCGCCCGGATGCCATTATAGTTATTGGAGAAGGGGCACAGATGGGGATCAATGAATGTCAGTATCAGTTCCGATTCTCCAGATGGAATTGCTCGGCACTTGGAGAGAGAACGGTCTTCGGACAAGAGCTACGAGTAGGTAAGCAATTTCTATCCTTATGGGCGGGGTGGGGTGGCAGCTACCAAAATTGACAAGTATATTTTACGATTTGAGAAAATTAATGTGTGGCATATATGAAAAATTATTTTATGACCAGTACAGTAACGTCAACCACACTTGCCAACTTTTCGAGTTGACCATGAGAATGTTCGATCTAACCATGAGAAGTTTCATGGATGACTACTTTCTCTCCCGGTATACTATAGTACCGCTCGACTTGGAGCTTTTGTTTTATGCACCTCTGCTAATTAATAAAACATTTTATGGATGCCTACAATGACTATACATAGATTTAGGCAAACGGGATTCAAACTGGTCACCACCTGGCCAGTTGGTCATCGTGTGAACCTTTAGCACTGTGCATGTGCAACTTCTTTTTTTTCTTTCTTCCCACTAGCTGTCTTCTAAAATCTGAAGAGGTAAAAAAAAATGTAAAAAATAATTTAAAAAATTGTAAAAAAGCTCCATATCAGTTAGAGAGTGTATTTCGAGCTGTTTTTGAAGCAGTTTTCGAGTAGGATTTTGCAGATTATCCAAAAGCTCCACCTCAACATAACCTTCAAAATGGTACTTAGAAAATGTTTGGAAAACGTCTGTTTTTTTCTTTGGGAAATCCAATTTTATTTTCATAGAAGGAATTTTGGAGTATTTTTCTTATGGTCATGGTTAGGGATGAGTAAACCAGTGGATGTTCGAGCAAACGTTAGTCCAAAGTTCGGTTAGGGCACCAGAACTTTACCCAAACTCGAATTTTAACCCTATAGAAGTCAATGGGGACCCAAGCTAGACACTGTCAAATGAAAAGGCTGCAAAAAAAATAGCTTCAGGCGAAAAAACACTCTTACAAAAATCTTCAAATGAAAAACTCAAAAATTCCTCCCAAAAAGGGGATTCTGTTTTAAAAGCTCATCAATTTTGAACCCCTCAAAAAAAAAACTATATGTGAAGATAGCCTTAGAACCCCCCACGTGGATTTTGAAATACTCCACTGGTGGCCGCACAAGGCGCTACAGCTATCCTCTTTTTGATGGGACTGCTGGAGATACTCAAGTACACAGATGGGCTTTTGTCATCAGTCCTAAACTCAATGTATAGATCAGGGGCACCCATGAACAGTTACCACTTGATTTCGGCAAAGCATTTTCGAGGATGATGTGTTCAGTTAGACCTCAGCAGATCACAATGTTATCATTTTTCCTTTGGATAACTTTTAATGGTGGGAACAACCCTTTAAGTTTGAAGCAATAAGAAAAAGTCTGTAAGGACTGTTGGAGACAGAGCTGGACAAAAACTGTAGGATGACCGGGCAGGTTTGGGGCTGCCAAAGTGAGTTTGGGGCAGGGCAAAAGCTGCTGTTACCCGGTCATTGTGACAGCAGAAGAGGTAGAGAGACTGGAACATTTTCGACTGGCTTTAGAGTGAATGAGCCGTTCAAGGTGCTGCATGCTAACATTGTAGGATAACCGGGCAGGTTTGGAGCTGCCAAATTGGCGATTGGGGCGGTAGTGATGGACAGAGAGTTTGGGGTAGGGAAAGAGCTGCCATTACCCGGTCGTTGTGACTGCAGATGAGGTAGAGAGACTGGAATATTAGGGTGAATGAGCCATCCTTAGTGACGCATGGTTGAACTGTTCGGAAACTATCATGGTGCCCCTTCTTGCATCATCCAAGTTGGTGGCTATTCCTCCTCACTGCTCCATATCGAGTGGGGTACGCTATACGCTCTCCAGGACCTCAAAGCATCATAAATTTGGTGAAAGAAATGTGCTAAAATGCTATAAACATCATAGTCACTTGTCCTAGCCTGGAGTAGCTTGATGCCTAGTCCTCTGGTCTTCCGAAAGACTCAAATACCTCAGGCTAGAATATCCAAAACTAAGACCGGAGGGCCCAAAGAGAAGCAGGTGAGGGGCAAGCTTAGGGCAGGGAGGTATAGTTTTGTTTTATTTTTAACCTCCAGCCCTACCTCCCCCCCCAAAAAAAAAAAAAAAGCAAAATAGTGACCTGTCTTCGGGAATCGCATCCCCAAAACTTGGGATTTTGATGATTCTAACTTTTTCACAAAATTCGATTTGTTGCAAGCTGATAAGTTCCTATCCCTTTTGCTGCTGGGTGGAGAATACCCATGGAACAACCATCTACAGAGGTGCATTGGCCCAAAGATTTTGGCACAAGGTGAATAAACTCCCAAACTCTTCCGGCCAGTGTACCAAAACCCAACAGCAAAATGGGAAACCCAGTTGGATCTTTGCCTGTAGATTACGTTCTCTGACAGCTACCATATACATTTCTTTCTATGTGCTGAACTCCTGGCGAACTTTCGAATATATAGAGCAATCACTTAAGACTCGACTAAATGTGGATTTTAACCTTTAGTTGATGGTTTCATGAATATGGCTGCACTGCCAGTTGTCATTTTTGCTAAATTGCCGACACCACTGAATGGAAAACTGGTGAACCTAATTTTTGTTGTTTTTTCAAATTTGGATATAGGTCTCATAAGGTGATTTTCTGGCCCTCTATGCCCGGCTTTAAATAAGCTTCAGGAAGAGAAACAGAGAAAACAATGTCAGTGCATATGTATTTAAGGTGAAGCTTAAAAAAAATAGCCTTTAGACCTCCATTTGGGCTCCAAAGCCCATCAAAGGCAAAGAGGGAACGCTCCAGGAAATGTTCTACTTTTATGGTGCCGGGGAATGTGTCCCGCTGACAGTTCAGGCCTTAGGATATAGAAGGAGAGGTTACTTATCCATACAAGCAGTGATGATGCCTATGGCTAAGGAATGTATCTATTTGGATGTTTACGTAAAGTTTTCCACAGAAATGTCAAGTAGCGATGTTGGATTAGGTTCGGTTCATGACCCTTTGGTCAGTCCTAGTCGTCATCTCCTACCTTAAAAACAACTTCAAAGGCTAAGACTATACCACCATACTTCCTAGTCCGCACAAGAGTGCCCACATAACAAGGCCGACGAGCATGACACTATCAGCAACAGTGCCCCTATCATGGAGTGGAGGCTAAAGTGCCCTCAAAATCATTCCCAATTTTTCACTTTCACAACAGTCATGGGTACAGCAAAACATTAGTAACAACCATTATGGTCACCACATTTCTTCCTCTATGTGGACTCAAAGTATTATCTTTTTAAAGAGAACCGGTCACTTGCCATAAATATGTAATTTTTTTTATCTGATGTGAACGCTGCTCTTTTCCTGAATCCGGCGTTAGCTTTCTTTTGTTCCTGCGCCTCTCCATTCCTGAGATATGGCCCCTTCTTCCCAGTATATAAATCTAGTCTTGTTAGCCAACTGGGCACATTCCTCATGAACACGCCCACAGAAGCGAATTGAGGACCACTCCCACTTGGCATAAAAGATTAGATTTATATACTGAGAAGAGAGGGCCATATCTCTGAAACGGAGAGGCGCAGGAACAAAAGAAAAAAGTCGCCGGATTCAGAAGAACAGCGGAAATTACACCAGGTAAAGAATAATGCATTTACGGCAAGTTACAGGTTCTCTTTAAAGGGGTTTTCCAGAAATGGTCAGTCAAAAAAAAAAAAATTAGAAACCATGGACTTCAGGAATCCCTGACAGGAGGAAGAGTCACCTCCTCATATCTCATCTTCTCTCCCGTCCATACTTGTATATCATCTTACCCCAGTCTTTGATGTGTTTACCACAATTATCTCACTTTCCCATCAGGTGACATTGCATCTGTCCCTCTCACTCAGCGCTAAGGCTACTTTCACACATCAGTCTATTGCCGTCAGGTGCGATCCGGCATCGCGCCGGAGCGCCGTATCCGGCAAATGTTATGGAAAACTGGATGTGACAGATCCGGTTTTCTGCCGGATCCGTTTTGGTCATCAGACCAAAAACCGGATCCGTCTCATCCGGTTCATCCGTTTTTCCATCCATTTTCCGCCGGATCCGGTTTTTAAAAACGCCCCTTGGGGGCTTCGAAACGGGATTGGCTGCTGAAATCTATATATAGCGTGTTCCTACAGCCCTTCTTTGACAGGTTGTAGAGGAGAAAGTGCAGGTTGGAGAGAAGAGCAAGTTACTGGCGAAGATGGATGTTGTGATTGCAAATCTATTGAAGAATTTGGCGGATTTTACAGCGGAGGCGAATCGTTTGAGGGTGATTGTTCTGGAGAAGGAGAGAGCGAGACAGCAGCGCATCAGGCATCAGCGACGCTGTTTGTGGATCCACCCCATCACAGCCAAGAGAATGACGCGTGGGGTCTATTCTACACTCTGCATGGACCTTAGACGAAACCCGGAGAAAATTTTTGCATATGTTCGGATGAAAATGGAGAATTTTGATTACTTGGTGGAGCGCATTGCACACCTCATAAGAAAATCAGACACCTATTGCCGCTTCTCCGTTTCACCCGCAGAGCGTCTGATGGTGACTTTAAGGTAAGCCACATTTATTGGATATGATCGCATCAGAGCACACTTTCACTGCAATCTTGTTGGTGGTACTTTGTATCTCCAAGTGTTATAGCTGAGTTTTGGTATGTAATGCTGTGATTTTAAACTAATTTATTGTTTTTTAATTCCCCACAGATTTCTTGCAACTGGAGAATCCCTTTCGTCACTGCATTTCCAGTACAGACTCGGGATTTCCACCATCTCTGGAATAATGAAGTACACATGCCGTGCACTGTGGGACTCCTTAGCTGAAGAGTTTTTACCAGAGCCCACAACAGAGAGGTGGATTGAAATTTCTGAAAAGTTTCTACAGATATGTCAGTTCCCGAACTGCTTGGGCGCTGTGGACGGGAAACATATCCGCATTGTAAAGTCAGCAGGATCGGGATCGGAATATTTCAATTACAAGAAATATTTTTCCATTGTCCTCATGGCCATTGCTGACGTGGAATACAAATTTATTGCTGCTGATATTGGGGCCTATGGCCGCTCCAATGACTCTCAAGTTTTCAAACTGTCTGCCATGGGGCGTAAATTGTATGGAAACACCTTCCAGTTCCCATCCCCTAGACCGCTGCTGCAAACATCTGGTCCACCTATGCCATTTGTCTGTGTAGGGGATGAAGCCTTCCAGCTGTCAGAACACCTTTTAAAACCGTACTCTAGCAGAGAATTGTCAAGAACAAAACACATTTTTAATTACCGGCTAACAAGAGCAAGAAGAATGGTGGAATGTACCTTTGGTATTCTGACAGCCAAATGGCGGGTCCTATTGACTGCGATCAACCTCAAGACAGAAACTGTGGACGAGGTGATCAAAGCTTGCGTGGTCCTCCACAATTTTGTTATGTGCAAGGAACCCATTTCCATTGAGGACACCTCTGAAGAAACCACCTTGCAAGATTACCAGAACCTTACCAATAGAAGTTCTGTGACGGTGTCACGAATGAGGGACAATTTTGCACAATACTTTGTCACCTCAAGGCAGAATACACTGGCAGGATGACAGAATTTGATAAATTTCTGCCTTTAACCAAAGTTGTGTACCTTCTGTACCAACAGTATATAGCTTTTCCAAACAAAGTTGGCTATCTTGTCGTCTATCTTGTTGTGGTTTAACTATTTTTACCTTTTGGCCACAGTTGTGTACCTGGTTGTGTTTTAGGCAAAGTCTTCAAGGTCCTCCCAGCGGTCCACAAGGAGCGAACAGATTTCCTCCCAGAGCCGTCGGGTCACAATTAGATCAGCATACCGGCGGTCAGCCATATTCCAAAGCGGCTCCCTTTCTCTAACAAGATCGATGAGGTGGTCGACATCAATCCCTCCATCCTCACGGTCAGAGACGGGAGCACGCTGTGAAGGCTGTTAAAGAAAAAGAGAAAAGTAATGTAATTAGCCTCCGCAGTTAAGGAAATGAAATAAAAAGTGCAAAAAAATCAAATCAAAATTATTATACTTACACGCTGGTGACCGCCGCGTCGCTGTCGCCGACGACCCTGGGAGGCACTGCGAGGACCTCTTGGCTGAGCACCAGATTGGGAAGACTAGAGAAGAAAAGCAAAAAAATTATGTGGTTGGATATAGGCATATGTGTTTGCTGTGTGATATCTGTGCTACATTGTTTTCTATGTGTTGTGTGTAGTGTGATGTTGTGTTTCTGCGTTTGATGCAGGAAACTTACCAATTGTGAGCCCACTCCAGGTGTCTGTCCACCCCTTCCTTCTTCTTCTGGGAGCTCCTCTTCATCTTGTGATTCCTGTTTTGAAATAAAAGCCAATGAATAGACATATATTACAGAGATGATGGATTTTGGAAATAAAAACGTACTGTCAAACGCTGACGATGCGAGGGAGGGCTCCCAGAAGATGATGTGGTGTCCTCCTGCTGGCCAGTCTCCACTCCTGCTGGTGCTGCTGTTGCTGCTGGTGCTGCCGGTGCTGCTGCATCTATAGGGCGTCTTCTGCTGGTGAATAAAGAGAAACAAAGGGCCACTGAATATATTGATATTCCATGGCCCTAGTTTTGAGGAATGGGGGATTTGATAATTACAGTCTGTCGTCTGCTGCTGGATTCCCCTCTGCCTGTTCATCAAGGTCCCTTGACTCCATTTGGGGTGATGCTGGTGGTGCGGTACTCTCCTGGCTTCTCCTGCGGCTGGCTCCTCTCTTGGCTGGCATATTGGTTGTGGTTGAGGGTCCCACTGTCATGGTTTTATATAGGAGACACAGATTAGATGTTAGAAAAAACTTTTTGACAGTTAGAGTGATCAATGAGTGGAACAGGCTGCCACGAGAAGTGGTGAGTTCTCCTTCAATGGAAGTCTTCAAACAGAGGCTGGACAGACATCTGACTGGGATGATTTAGCGAATCCTGCTTTGAGCAGGGGGTTGGACTTGGACCAGATGGCCCAGGAGGTCCCTTCCAACTCTACGATTCTATGATTCTATGATTCTGATTCTATGTTTGCTGTGGGCAGGGCTACTGAGCATGCTCAGACCTCAAAAACCTGATCCGGCTTTTGCCGGATCTGGCACATTGCGGCGCTCATAGACTTTCATTGTGTGAAAAAGCCGGAAGCGCCGGATCCGGGGGGTTCGGCTTTTTCGCCGGAGACAAAAAATGTTACAGTTGCCGTTTTTTCCAGACGCCGGATTGTGACACATTGCCGGATCCGGCAAAACCGGATGAAACGCATGACCATCCGGCGCGATCCGGCACTAATGCAAGTCAATGGGGAAAAACCGGATCCGACATTGCATTTCGCCGGATCCGTTTTTCGTAAAAATAGCCGGATCGCGCCTGACGACGAAAAACTGATGTGTGAAAGAGGCCTAAGCTGGAGAGCGTTTCTGACCCACTTACAATCCTGTGACCCAAAGCCAAAACTCTTTCATCTTCTATTTAGCCCCATAACAGCCTTGTTTACAAAGGAGGAACAGAATAACCAGGACCTCACTTGTTGCATCTGGTCTCTTTTAGAGGAGGCTTCTATCTTTTCACACAGATTAATTTAGCATGCTATAATCATTGTACTCTGCGCTATATGAGGGTTACTTTATTCATATAACTGACATTGTAGACCTCAAAATGTGTTAAATAGCCTACTCATTAATATTCATTAGGGGTTCCGCCCCCGCTTAACGCTCATCACTCAGAAAATGAGAGGTGATTGGCCTGCTGCGTTCCCTCACAACCTCACTTAAAACTTCAGATTCTTAATAAGGCCTTTTTGGCTCTGTAAAATTTCTACTGTATTGGTCAGATTTAGGAGTTAAAGGTATAAGATGAACACGAGGAATTCTCAAATACTACTAGAAGTAATACTTACCCTCGCAGATCTCCAACAGCTCCTAGTTAGGTTCTTAACTTGTCCCTTCTGGTCTCTACTTCCTGGTCCATGCTCAACACACCAAATATAGGCAGATATGTCTGCTCAGCCAATCACTAACTAGGGCGGGTCACCGCTGCAGCCAGTGATTGGCTGAGCGGTCCTCTCTAGCCATTTTTGGTGATGAAAGTGGACCAGGAAGTAGAGACCACCAGGAACAGGAAATGTGGGGAATAATTTAGGGTAAGCATTTATACTTTTTTTTTTATTTATTTTTTACCGGATTGGGCCCTTTTAAAAGTATTTTCATTTGCCAGAAAATCCCTTTAAGGGTTAATATGGAATTTAATTAAAATGGTGAGATGGGTTTAGCGATAGGACGGCACAAGACATGTTTTATAGGGGTGTCAAGCAGAAAATGCTTTAATCTTCTGGGTCTTGAAGCAAAATATATGAGTGCTTCCTGGAATAGATGGAGTGAAGCGCGGTGAGATGAAGACTATTTTGATTTTGCGTTCTTCAGCTCTTGATGAGATTTTACGGTGATGACCACGATGGTATGTTATGGTCATAGTTTCCTTTATGCAATCACCATGAAAGAATTCCTTATTAGCTTATGGCTTTTGAAGGCATGAATGGATATGTCCTCATTCCTCTTGTGTTGTAGACGAGTTTTGTAAATGGTGTATGATGTTGTTAGGTGTGTCCAGGTAATAACGCATCGGTTGTGAATGGATGACAGTAAAGCTGGTGGTGATGCTATGGGATTCAGCAATGAAAGGTGGCTTCTTTGATATTTCGAGACACCCCCATATAGTATAGATTTATAGACGGCAGCTTGTGTTATGCAACACAGGCCACACCTAGAGGTTCTTCAGCTACACTTCAATGTGCTAGATAGGTGAAGAAAAGATGATGGAAGATCGTCTGTTTTGTAACTAAAGGCCCTAGCAATCCAAAGGTGGCCATACTTTTTAGTTAAATGCCAGCAAAACCCTTCCACTTTGGTGGGATTGATGGATATCCAATGTGTATGGAGATATCCACTGTTTTGCCAAAGGTGGAGCCAAGCCTGCCAGTTTATGGTGGAGATAGATGTTTGTGGATCCCACTGCTTGGACCCCAACAGATGATCAGTGGTGGTTACTTATTTCTCTGTCCTTCCCTGGTACTTTCATGACCAAAACACTCCGACCGGGAGGAGGTGAAAAGAGTTATTGGTGACATATACATCCTTCGCAGTCAATACTAAGGGGGCCAATATACAATAGGTAGCTTTCAGCCAAACCATCATTTGGTCTTTAGCTATCTCTCCCGAGCCTTAGCTATCTTTCCCAAGCTTTAACTCTCTCTACCGAGCCTTAGCTATATCTCCCGAATCCTCCATACACAGCAACGTTCTCTCTATATTCTTGTGTTCTCTACAAAAGAGTAGCTGCCAGACTCCTCTGGAGGAGAACAAAAGGATCGGGAGACCAAAATCGAACATGTTAGATCCCTATTTCTTCCGACATTGAGAGGAAGAATGAAGAGGCCTGCTGATGTGTGGAGGGCCTTAAGTCTCTGGCACTGGAGGAATGAAGATAGTTGAGGAGCTCTGAGGTTGGCTACCTTCAAGTGCCAAAGAGTTTGAATGAAGGAACAAGTTGAATGTCCAACCAGATGCTCCAACTCCTCCTGACCTGCAAACTTTCGGTTGGGGAGGGGGGACAAGGGTAACAAGGCGAATACAAGTCTCGTCTTCTGTGCCAACAGTTGGATTTAAACTGATTTGTCAGTCCCTAGCTAACAGGGTCCAACATTGCTCTCGGTGTCTGTTGTGGTCTGCAGTGCTGACATCCTGTCGACAGCGCTGCAGCCAGTCAGTGGCTCTGCTTTAAGCAATGTCAACGTGATTTCAGAACTGCAAACAACAACAGACACCAGGGGCAGCGTTTTCAAGGGAGTAAAACCAGAAATCCCCTTTAAGCTACATATTTATACGGCATTATTTTGGCACTATTTAGCAGCAATAAGTCACTGGTTTATGCCATATCCGGGTATAAACATTCAGAAACAAGGGACCACTCTCAGCCCATCCTTGCCACAGATGGGAGACGGAAATCAGGTAGCCAGGCTGTCGACCCTCACAGCTCTATTGTCCTTTATGCAGTATTAATACAATAAACATATTACTATTTTTCCCATCCTAATTATTTTCAGGGCTATTTTCAAGGCTCCGTAGACATTTACAAAAAAAAAAGCTTTAAAAATCAGTAATAACATGAAGCACGTCAGGTATGCTGGGCTTATCCAGTCTTCGTATAGTGGCCTCTTTTGTTATTGGTGCCAAAAATGATAACTTAAGGTCCATTTGCTGGTGCCAGAAATGGGGAAACGCTCAAGGGTCCAGAGTGATAACGGTATCAGGTAACACATAGAATTTAACTATTATTTATTTATTGTGCCATTATCTTTTCAATGAAGCAATTATCTTATAGCGGATTATTCACCGACTGCAGCTAAGAAGGGGAAGAGAATTCAGGTTTGTAATGGGAAAGAAGAACACATCGATAAGATGGAAATTAGAGAGTATAATTTAGAAAAATCACGGGTAGAAAATGCAAAAACAAAATCTACGTGTTGGAACCCAAGACCCCAGCGCTGTAAAAGTACAACCCATTGAGTCACCGTGCTGCCGTTGGTGGAGGAGCAGAGGGCAGAAAATTCACCAACGCTCTGTTGACTCCATAACTGCAGAGTCCAGACTTCCTCTAGTATTAACATCTGCACAAACACTGCACCACCACTGGGAGGCTGGGAGTTTCATGGCCGAGCTGCTACATGAAGCCTTACATCACCAAGCACAATGTTGAGCGTCGGATGGAGTGATGTAAAGCAGCCACCACCGCTTTACTCTGGAAGAGACGTGTTCTGTGCAGTGACAGATCACACTTTTCTAACTGGTGTCTGATGGATGAGTCTGGGTTTTGTGAATGCCAGGAGAGCGTTACCCACCTGACTACATTGTGCCAACTGTACAATTTGATGGAGGAGGATAATGCTATGTGTTTTTTTATCAGGGGTCAGCATTGGGCCCTTACTTCCAGTGAAGGAAAATCTTAAAACTTCAGTGCAAGACATTGTGGACAATTGTAGCCTCCAGTTTTGCGGGAACAGTTAGGAGAAGGCCCTTTCCTGTTCCCTTTGACTAGGCCCAGTGCACAGACATGGTTGGGGGAAGTTTGGTGTGGAAGATCATGACATCACAGAGCTTAGACCTCAACACCATCCAACAATTAGGCCGGAGACTGTGACCCCGGCCTCTCCCCAACATCAGTATCTGACATCATAATAGCTCTTTTGGATGAAGGGGCAAAAATCCCCACAGATGTCTCCAAAATCTTGTAGAAATCTTTCCCACCCCATATGTTTCCCCATCACATGTGTCATTGGGTCGCCCTCCCAGGGCGGCGGGGTACTTGGTACCGGGCCGGTATCAGTGGGATGTGTCACAGCAGCGGTGACCCGGACCGTGGCCTTGGGCGCCCAAGTAATAGGGGAAGATATGAATGGTGGAATGTAGTTAAATGAATAGTTTGTGACACCACCTGTGGTGCTCAGCAAGGGAGGTGTTGAGCCGACGCTGCAGACAGATCCTCTGGGACAGATGGTGTGGTACAGCAAGGATGGTATAGCCCTTCACAGGCAGGGCTGTTGTCCCAGGGCAGTATGGATGTGGAGACACTTAGATGGTGTAGTGTTTGGTGCAGGGGATGTAGCAGTGCCAGGCGGACGGACGCAGGAAGGAAAGGAGGACACCAGGACATGTAGTTCCAAAGCTTTACTCACAGTCTGTAGTGCCCGCTTCTGTGCTGTGTCCTCCGGGTCAGGGGCCCAGCCAACCTCCAGGCAAGATGGAATGCTCCCTTCCACACTCCGCCAATTTATGTGCCTTTTCCTGAACGTCTCCTCTAGAGCGCCTTTAAGTGTGAAGATCTCCTAGTACTGAGTTACACTGGTGTTCCTCCTGACAGATGTTCCCAAGAACTCTACTTGCACGGCAGACAGCTGTAGCCTGCTTCGGGGACTCTCTACTCCTAGTCCCGGCTCTCTATCCGTATTGCTGTTGTGCCCTCAAGTCTTAGATGGGAGTAGTGCATTTACAGCCCACTACTCCACCGGTGTCTGCTGCAGAACCATTAGTTTCCATACAACCTCGGGGACCGGGCCCCGACTTTGCACTTAGAACTTCTAGGCAGGGTTCTTCCTCTAACCCACGTCCTCTGTGTTGCCTTTTTCTCCTACGTTCCGTACTTGTCTTTCTCTCCTATGGAAGCTCAGGCTTCAGTTCAATGTCCTTCTCCTTCTTTCCTTTCCCGTGCCAGCTGTCTCAGATCACTGAGGCAGCTGCAGCACTCCTTCCTCCATCCCTCTTCCAGGGATCCCCACTCCTCTCCGAGTGGCTTCCTTCCTCACTGACCTGTCATCCTAAATCATCCCGCTTATATATATATATTCTGAACACCCACCTCCCAGCACGTCTAGTGTTCCAAGCAGGGAACCACCAAAGGTGCTCTGCTTCTCTCTAAGCAAGGAGCCGCAATGTGGTTTTGCTGAACTACTCTATTGTGTGGGGTGCGAGTGTTGGAGCGTGGTCAGGAGCCTCCAACTTACCAGGATGGTGGGGCACCACACCTTAGGAGAAGGTGCAGTACCTCTGTGGTGACTGAGCCCCAGGGGCGCCACATCATCACTTATAACGCCATGGTATTCCGTTGATGGGCGGACATCTACCATTTTGTCCCAGAAAACTCAGGTTACGGTATGTGGATAACAAGCTGCCGGTTTCGATCTAATCCATCCAAATCTGGTGAAGTGGAGTCTCCATCTCAAATTTTTTTAACCCTTTCATTGATGATGGCATCTGGCACCGTAAGGGTGGATCTGGTTCACTTGTGGGAGACGCTCCATAAAGTAATATGGCAGCGACTTGTACACATAATTACATAATGATCTGGGAATGAAGCCTGCGAGCAGCCGTGAAGACAACCTCATTTTACTTTACAGCCTCCAGTAATTTATTATTGAGCTGCCCAACGCTATTGTGTGGAGATGATGGGTGTTGTATTCCTGCCAAGACCTATGTAAACAGCGTATTTATACAAGAGTCATTTGTTGGCATGGAGCGGAGATTCCCAAACTAAGCCTCAGTGATGGCTGAGCAGACCTTATCTATTCGATAATGACTAGTAATCATGGGGCCGAAAAGCAAGCACAGGGTAGACAATGCTCTACCTTTGTTTACCGGGGGCACGGAACATATTCCCAATCATTTGGCCGGTGCGTACTTAGCGTCTCTTGCTCTGAAGGACTCATCGCGTCCCACATGGCACAGACAATCTATTGATTTCAATGGACATTGTGTAATGCTCCATTTCACCTAGTGGTGGCGCCGCAGGAAAAGTGAACACTTACTGCTAGGTTTCCCAACAGCTGATCGCTGCAACTCTCAGGAAAGCGATCATTTGTAATCAATTTATTGTCAATGGATCTCTCTAACTTGTATGGATTGTACAACGAAGAGAACACTAAACTTAAAAAAAACATAATAATAATTTTGTTGGAAAGTTATGAAACTTTTCAAATCATGTTATTAGGGGATTTGTCTTTTTTTCTATTAAAAAAAATCAAAACTATTAAATTTTCCTGCAGCATCGCCATAGGAGAAATGAGGAATTACATGTACCCGTTGAAATTAATATTTTATGGTCACTTCCTAAGGACACTAAACAGGAGGTCCCAATCTGTTAGCTCACAATTCTCTAATAGGGTGTTTGTCTCCTACACTAGACAACCTTTAAAAAAAAAAACCGTATTCAAGACACCACAAAATTTAAAGGGGTTGTCCATTTATAAACACCTTGGCTCCTTTCTTCCAGACAAGGCATTACACCTTATTTATTTTTTAAAAATTTTTTATTCTTTTTTCATTTGCTTTTTCTTTTTTGTTTCTTGTTTTCTTGATTTCATTTTTTTTAATTTCCTTTTACCTTTTCTTTTTTGTGTTTCTTTTTTTTTCTTTTGCTTC
Source organism: Dendrobates tinctorius (assembly GCF_039654945.1). NCBI lineage: Eukaryota > Metazoa > Chordata > Amphibia > Anura > Dendrobatidae > Dendrobates > Dendrobates tinctorius. The sequence goes on from NW_027361688.1 coordinate 10,910,584, forward strand.
ATTATTTTCTTGTTTTTCCTTTTTCATTACCTCGTGTTTTATTATTTTTTTATTTTACTTTTAATTTATTTTTGCTTTTTTCCTTTTTTTCTTGTTTCATTTTTCTTGTTTTTCTTTTGCTACTTTTGTCTTATAGTTTTTTATATTTTTTTAATTCTTTTTATGTCAAGCACTACGATTGTCTTGTTTGTACCTACGCTGTGTTAAACTGAAAAACAGTGCTCAGCTGCAATACCTCACACAACCCACAGACAGGTGTGGCGCTGTTTTTGTGGTAAAGCAGACATTTTTTTTCTGCTTTTTTTTATGTGAAGAAAATTCTTGTAGGCACAGCAATTAGTCAAAACGGTCTGGTAAAAGCATTTCTAACAGCGAGAACCCTACTCACAGCCTAAAAACTTTGTACTGTCTGCAGAATGAGTTGCCAGTGGGATGTCACACGTTTTTTGGATCCATCCCACCTCTGAGTCTTCTAATTTATCTGGTCTCAATGGTTTTGGGAAGTGAAGTTTATGTCTATTACGTTTTTAAGCTCATGGGCAAAATGGAAAGTGCAAGGCAGACAAAAACCAAGCAAGTAAGTGTTGAGTCATTCTTAGCAGAGAACTTTCCAAAAACACCTCAAGCTGCGTTTTGTCTGCTCCCTCCTTCTGCACAATGGCTTTCTCGGAGACCATCGAGCCGTGAACGGCTTGTCTTTTTCTTCCGACTTCAGAAGACCACAAATACTTGAACCGTGTTTGTTCCCTTTTGTTTCTGCCTTCTCGTCTGTTGAACAACATGGTCGTTCTACTAGATCCTTTTGACTTTATTTTTCAACAGTGTTCCAAGAACTGGGATTCTGATAGATGGAAAAAGAGTTGTTTGAAGCCGGGGAAAGAAAAAAAAAAGTAATGTGGGGATATTTCACTCAATTCATGCCTGACATGGTTATGAAAAATGAGGATGAATGAACTCATGGAGATCAACAGCCAACACTGCGGAGACACCATCACATGTTTCTCAACGCAGTGATTCTAGAGCAAAGCCCCCATCCCTTATGGGAAATATGTAAAATATGCAAAACAGAAGCTGTGGAGACACCATCACATGTTTCTCAACGCAAGCAATGACTAGCCAGGTCTTTCCCTGGGAAGGAACAACCACGGGAAGGGCAGTCTCCAATGAAAGAGACCACCAATGCCAAAACATGGTATCCATCCACAGACAGCTGTTTCGGGGTATTGCCCCTCATCAGTGTGGAGTAGGAAACTGGCCAGTAGGAGCAATGCCTAGTAGAAGACTGTGAAAAATGAGAATGAATGAACTCATGGAGATCAACATCCAACAATGCAGAGACACCATCACATGTTTCTCAACGCAGTGATTCTAGAGCAAAGCCCCCATCCCTTATGGGAAATATGTAAAATATGCAAAACAGAAGCCGTGGAGACACCATCACATGTTTCTCAACGCAAGCAATGACTAGCCAGGTCTTTCCCTGGGAAGGAACAACCACGGGAAGGGCAGTCTCCAATGAAGGAGACCACCTATGCCAAAACATGGTATCCATCCACAGACAGCTGTTTCGGGGTATTGCCCCTCATCAGTGTGGAGTAGGAAACTGGCTGGTAGGAGCAATGCCTAGTAAAAGACTATGAAGAGGAGGATGAATGAACTCATGGAGATCAACATCCAACACTGCGGAGACACCATCACATGTTTCTCAATGCAGTGATTCTAGAGCAAAGCCCCAATCCCTTATGGGAAATATGTAAAATATGCAAAACACAAGCCACGGAGACACCATCACGTTTCTCAACGCAAGCAATGACCAGCCAGGTCTTTCCCCGGGAAGGAACAACCACGGGAAGGGCAGTCTCGAAAGAAGGAGACCACCTATGCCAAAACATGGTATCCATCCACAGACAGCTGTTTCGGGGTATTGCGTTGAGAAACATGTGATGGTGTCTCCGCGGCTTCTATTTTGCATATTTGACATGGTTATGAGTCGCTAAATAGGGGTTGCATGAGAGCAGAAAAAACATGGCTGGTTTTCTCGATCACTAACAACGCAACTTTTGGCCTTAGGCTTTTAGTATTGCAGCTCAGCTATATTTAGTTTTTGCTCACATCTTGGTTAAAATATAATTTATTCCGCTCCGTCATAGGAGTAGAAGAACAAAATGATGGAACAACCCTCCCATTAGGAACACCGACAGAGCCAAGCAGACATGATTGACTGAAATTCAGTCTTTAGGATTTCTGCATGCTGTGCTATTTTGCTTGGCATTTTTGTCAAAATTTGCGACAAAAGCTCCAAACTTCCAACGGAGAAGTCCTAACTTGGCTGCAATACCCCACACAACGAATGGACATGTTTGCACTGTTAATGGAAGAACAAAAATAATACATTATCACATTTCTTAGGCCCCTCAATACATATGGAAGTTACCGTAATCAGAATGACTGGCGCCGTTGGTCTTCACCACTAGTCGTTGACATTGTTTGACCCGTCCTCTAATACCAACCGAAGCATCAAACTCTAGCTGATAAAGTCATTAGTGCAGGCATCAAAGATAACCAAGGACATAATAAAACTACATTTTCAAACTCTCCTGAAATGTTCTCAGGCTCACAATAAAAAGTTGAGAACTCCCGGAAGAGTTTGCAAATTTCTAGAAAATTCTGAGAAAGAAGCCCTTTAGGAAGATATTTTGATGCGGCAGGAATTTTGAATCAGCCAGGGTAGGGGCTGGAAATGCAACAGAGGGGGCATGCCCTTCTAAAGAGGGAGAGGCTATTGGGTAAAAAAGTCTGACATCACTCTTCGCGCACTCTACCTACTGTCCTCCCAGAGGGACCTTCCCAAAAAGTTGGCAAGCATGACTAAAATAGTTGTCCTATTTCACAAAATTTTGGTTCGCGGGTGAAGTATGTTATAGAAAAATGCCGTTCAGTCTTCACTGCTGCTCTTGGTGTCTAGTATTGGCTGCAGCACTGATGTCACGTTGACAGCGCTGCAGCCAGTCAGTAAGCTCAATGGGTCTGAGTGGGACGTTCCATCTACACGAGCAGAGCCACAGAGCTCACGGTTTGTCTGTCGATGTGCTGTCAGTGGCGCGCCCAATACCGGATGCCAGGAATAGCTGAAAAGACTGGTGGACATGAGGTCGGTGAATAAAGCGTGGTTTGTTTTGTTTTTTTTTAAACAATTGAAAATTTTCTAAATGCGGACAACCCCTTTAAGCCTTAAAAAGGATGAAGTTGCATGAAAAAATATTGCTCAAAACTCTTCCCGAGACCCACAAACAGACATGGTGGTGGAGTCGCCATACTCCTGTCCCCACAATGCACTTTCCAGGTCATCCCCCCAGTTCCATCACTCTTATTCCCTTCTTTTGAGGTCCACACCATCAGGCTCTTCCGTCCCCTCTCCCTCAGAGTAGCGGTCATATACCGGCCCCCAGGCTCACCCACCCACTTCCTTGACCACTTTTTAGCCTGGCTGCTGCACTTCATGTCCTCAGAAATTCCAACCCTTATCCTGGGAGACTTCAACATCCCCATTAACAGCCCTACTTCCACATCTGCATCCCAGCTTCTATCACTAACCACCTCTCTAGGCCTCTCGCAGCTTTCAACCTCTGAGACACACAAGGACGGTAACACCCTTGATCTGGTCTTCGGCCGGCTCTGTTCAATCTCCCACCTAAATAACTCACCGCTTCCACTCTCTAACCACAACATTCTCTCCTTCACGCTCACAAATCCTCGCCCACCCCAGCTCACTTCTACCTACCACACAGTCAGAAATCTAGAAGCCATTAACCCTCAGACACTTTCAGATTCCCTACACTCATCACTGTCCCCAATCTCCTCTTTTTCCTGTCCTAATCTGGCTGTTCATCACTACAATGACACTCTTAGAAGCACCCTTGACCAAGTAGCTCCCCTCACCCTCAGAACCTCCAAGCACAGAGTAAAACAGCCCTGGCTCACATTGCAAACTCAACTTCTCCAGCGATGCTCTAGGAGGGCTGAACGCCTATGGAGAAAAACCCGCACACCAGAAGACTTCATCCACTTCAAATTTATGTTAAGAGCCTATAACGCTGCCCTTCACCTCGCCAAACAGACCTACTTCACCACCCTGATCTCCTCACTAGCCAACAACCCTAAGAAACTTTTTGACACTTTTCACTCCCTCCTCAGGCCAAAAGCACAAGCCCCTATCACAGACATTTGTGCTGATGACCTGGCCTCCCACTTTACAGAAAAAATAGATAATATCTGTCAGGAAATCTGCTCCCAACCAAGAAGTGCTGTGACTCCCATCCCTTCCTGCATCTCCCCTGGTTAACTTTCTGCATTTGATCCCATCACAGAAGAAGTCTCCAGACTCCTCTCTTCCTCTCGTCCGACTACATGCACTACCAACCTCATTCCCTCACATCTCCTCCAGTCTCTCTCTCTCCAGTCGTCACAACCCACCTAACTACAATCTTTAATCTCTCCCTCTCCTCGGGCATTTTCCCATCCTCCTTCAAACACGCCATCGTTACTCCATTAGTAAAGAAACCCGCTCTCGACCCATCCTGCACAAACAACTACATACCAGTCTCCAGTCTCTCCTTCATCTCTAAACTTCTGGAGCGCCTAGTTTACTCCCGCCCTACCCGTTACCTCTCCACTCACTCCCTCCTAGACCCTTCACAGTCCGGCTTCCGCCCCCTACATTCGACCGAAACTGCACTCATCAAAGTGGCCAATGACCTTCTGACAGCAAAACGTAATGGTGACCACTCTCTGCTAATTCTTCTTGACCTATCTGCAGCTTTCGATACTGTTGACGACCATCTCCTACTCTCTAGGCTCCAGTCACAAGGCATTAAGGACACTGCTCTCTCCTGGTTCTCTTCCTATCTCTCTGACCGCTCCTTCAGTGTTTTGTTCTCTGGCTCCACGTCATCTCCTCTTCCTCTTGCTGCCGGGGTACCTCAGGGCTCAGTCTTTGGCCCCATTCTCTTCTCCCTCTACACAGCCCCAGTTGGACAGACCATCAGCAGATTTGGCTTTCGGTACCATCTTTATGCTGATGACACACAACTATATACGTCTTCCCCCAACCTTACCCCCGCTGTACTACAGAACGTCAGTGACTGTCTGGCTGCAGTCTCTAATATCATGTCCACTCTCTATCTGAAACTCAACCTCTCCAAAACTGTACTTTTTCTGCTCCCTCTGTCTACTAACCTCCCTAAATCTGACATTTCCCTCTCCGTGGGTGGTACCACAATAACACCCCGGCAGCAGGCGCTCTGTCTGGGTGTTATGTTTGACACCAATCTCTCCTTCACATCCCATATACAATCTCTTGCCCATTCTTGCCGCTTACACCTAAAGAACATCTCTAGAATCCGCCCTTTTCTCACCATGGAAACCACAAAAACCCTCACTGTAGCATTGATCCACTCCCGCCTGGATTACTGCAACGCTCTATTAATTGGCCTCCCCGTCCCTCGACTATCCCCTTTCCAGTCCATACTTAATGCAGCAGCCAAGGTCGTCCATCTGGCTAATCGGTACACGGACGTGTCCGCTCTTCCTCAGTCATTACACTGGCTGCCCATTCATTATAGGATCCAATTCAAAGTACTTGTTCTCACCCACTGTTATGATTCCACCACACGGCGGGGGAAGAAGGTGCCACTGAGCTCCACCCCCCACTGTCCCTACCTACTTGCCGGTCCCACCCTAGCCGGTGGGCGACAACTGGGCGGCGGTCCCTACCTCGGCGTAAGTGCAGGGAGCTACAGTGAGGGTAAACCGAGGGTGGAATGAGTGCAGGACAACCTAAGAGAGACAAGCAGCAGCAAGGAGGACTACTAGTGTGAAACTAAAGAGTGAATGAACCTGAAGGGGAAAACCACGAAACCCCAAAACTAACACAAAAATACTAAGCTTTCAGCAACGACAAAAGCGGAAAGCTGGAGTCCCAGAGGTACTCAACGAAAGAGACCGGGAAGCTGTCAGAGGTTGTACCGGACAGCACTGTAGGGAGACAGGAATCCGTACCACAGAAGAATCACCGGCAAGGAGTGAAAGCCCTGTGGAGTGCTAAATAGGAAAAGGGCGGGACATAAGCACAGGAAACAGTGAAGCAGCCAATCACCAGAACGGAGGAAGAACGAAAAAGAACTAGTTGATCAGAAACTGTATATTAAGACTGGTTGTGTGGCACAACCAGTAAGGCAGCGAGACTTGCTGTGGAACACAGACTAGACCCCGGTACGAATCCTGACATTACCCCCTCCTTTATGAGGGGCCCCTGGACCCTCACACAGGGAAGGCTTCTCAGGAAAATTGATATGGAACCTCTTACATAACCTGGGAGCATGAACCTCAGAATGAGACACCCACGACCTCTCCTCAGGGCCATACCCCTTCCAGTCCACCAGGTACTGCAGGACCCCACGAACTTTCCTGGAATCCAAGATCTTTCTTACCTCAAACTCGGGGTGACCAAGTACAACAACAGGAGCAGGAGGTGTGTCAGCCGGACAAACTGGAGGTACATAAGGTTTTAGGAGAGAGACATGGAAAACCTTATGCACTCTCATAGCCTGGGGGAGATCCAATTTGACAGAAACAGAGTTGATTATCTGAGATATTTTAAAAGGACCAATGTACCGGGGAGCCAGTTTACCAGAGGGGACTCTTAGTTTCAGATTTTTAGTAGAAAGTCACACTTTCTGCCCAACTTCAAAGGAAGGACTTCTCCTCCTTTTCATATTAGCGAAGTGGCATTGTGACTCATGAGCCTTTTTGATGCTGCTTTGGACTTGCTCCCAAACTGACCGCAGATCAGAGGAAACAATCTCTACCTCAGGATTGTCCGAGGGGTCCTCAGAGAAAGAGCTGGATTTAGGGTGAAATCCCATGTTGCAGAAGAAGGGAGATATCCCTGTGGAAGAGTTCACCTTATTATTTATGGCAAACTCTGCCAGGGCAATAAAAGATGCCCAGGTCTCTTGCTTATCAGCCACATAGCAACGTAAGAATTGTTCAAGGGCTTGATTGGCCCGTTCTGTCTGCCCATTGGTCTCCGGGTGAAAGGCCGATGAGAAAGCAAGGGAAACGCCAATTTTACTACAGAAAGCTCTCCAGAATTTGGAGACAAATTGGGTACCCCTATCCGACACAATATTAGAAGGAATTCCATGCAGCCGCACCACATGATTTAGAAACAAGGGGACCAATTGCTTGGCGGATGGCAATTTGGGTAAAGGAATAAAGTGCGCCATCTTACTAAAGCGATCCACCACAACCCACAAGGTAGTCATTCCCAGGGAGGAAGGTAAATCAGTAACAAAGTCCATGGAAAGATGGGTCCATGGCTTCGAGGGAACAGGTAGAGGACATAGTTCACCCAAAGGCCGTGAGCGGTTAACCTTAGACCGGGCACAAATGTCACACGCCTTGACATAGGCAGTGGCATCCCGGCGTAAGGTCGGCCACCAAAAATTTCTTGAGATTGACTCCATAGTACCAGAGATACCAGGGTGACCTGAAAGAGGAGAGTTGTGGTGTTCATTCAGCAGTCTCAAACGCAAATGACAGGGAACGAACCATTTATTATCAGGAGAGCCAGACGGAGACAAATGTTGAAATTGCTTAACTTCAGCAAACAAATCAGAGGAATTAGCAGCCAAAAATACTTTATCAGGTAAAATGGGAACAGGTGGGATGTTTGACGGTTGTTCAGGCAAGAAGCTTCTAGAAAGCGCGTCTGCTCTGGCGTTTTTGCAGCCGGGTCTGAAAGAAATCACAAAATTAAAACGTGAAAAGAACAACGCCCACCTTGCCTGTCTTGGATTAAGCCGTTTGGCCGTTTTGAGATATTCAAGATTTTTATGGTCGGTGAGGACAGTAACAGGATGTTTGGCCCCCTCCAGGAAATGTCGCCATTCCTCAAAGGCCAATTTTATAGCGAGCAGTTCCCTATTCCCAATATCATAATTTTTTTAGCTGGGGAAAACTTCTTTGAGAAGAACGCACAGGGTTTCAAATGAGTCAAAGACGAAGTCCCCTGTGAAAGTACTGCCCCCACCCCTGCCTCCGAGGCGTCAACCTCAACAACAAAGGGTCTCTCCTGATCGGGCTGGGTAAGAACAGGAGCAGTGGCAAAGCTCTCCTTAAGAAACGTGAAGGCGTCCACTGCATCTTTACTCCAGTTTACCAAGTCGGAACCTTTCACAGTAAGATCTGTGAGAGGTTTCACCACAATGGAGAAGTTTTTTATAAACTTGCGGTAAAAATTGGCAAACCCCAGAAATCTTTGAAGAGCTTTCAAAGATGCAGGACGAGCCCAATTAAGAACCGCTTCTACCTTCTCCGGCTCCATAGTGATGGCCTGGGGTGTCAAAATATGACCCAAAAAAGATAGACTTTGGACCCCGAAAATACACTTTTCTTGCTTGGCGAAAAGTTGGTTATTGCGGAGTACCTGGAGAACATCCCTTACATGATTTAAATGTGAGTCCCAGTCAGGAGAGAACACTAAAATATCATCCAGATAGACAATTACATAGCGGCCAATAGCATGTTGGAAAATATCATTAGTGAAATTTTGAAAAATCGCCGGAGCATTGCACAGCCCAAAGGGCATAACTAGACACTCGAAGTGGCCCTCGGGGGTATTGAAGGCGGTCTTCCACTCGTCGCCAGCCTTTACACGAATGAGATTATACGCCCCCCTCAGGTCCAACTTCGAGAACCATCGAGCCCCCTGAACCTGGTTAAACAGGTCCGGAATCAACGGTAGTGGATATTGGTTACGGACAGTTATTTCATTAAGACCTCGGTAGTCTACACACGGCCTAAGTCCTCCATCCTTTTTACTGACAAAAAAGAAACCTGCGGCCAGGGGTGAGGTGGACGGACGGATATGCCCCTTTCTTAGAGCCTCTTGTACATATTCACGTAAAGCTTCTCTTTCAGGAGGTGATAAATTATATAGGCGTCCCTTAGGGAATTTACAATTGGGAACCAAATTGATAGTACAGTCATAGGAGCGATGAGGTGGCAACTGCTCAGACTCCTTCATAGAAAAGACATCTGCGAATTGGCCCAAAAGATTCTGAAGAGAAGCTTGTACGGAGATGATACCACAAACGTGTGTTAACAAGCATTTCTGTGAACAATCTGCACCCCACTTCTCCAATTCACCAGAAACCCAGTTAATGTTGGGGTTATGGAGCTGGAGCCATGGAAGCCCCAATATGACACTAGTTGGGAGGTCATGCATAACCAAAAATGACAGCTGTTCCACATGCAGTACACCAACCTGAAATGATAGCAATGGAGTACAGAGACTAATCTCCCCCTTTGCTAGTGGGGTGTTATCAATACCAACTAATTTAGTGGGGTGAGCAAGTGGAATTAAAGAAATACCCAATGAGACAGCAAACTCATAACACATAAAATTAGCAGTAGCCCCTGAATCAATCATGGCAACTCCTTCTCCCTTAGAGGAGGTGAAAGCAATAGAAATTGGCACTAAGAGTCTCTTAGAACTTAAAGGAATTACCTGTCCACCCACAGGCCTAGGTGGTGTATTCCGAGAAGATTCCTGTGGAGTGCCAGGGCGCCGCGGGCAATCCTTTATCCAGTGCCGAGGATCTCCGCAGTAAAAACAGGTTCCAAGTGCGTGGCGTGGACGGCGAGGACTAGGATCTGTGGTAGCTTGCATGGCTCCCAATTCCATAGGTTCGGCAGCTGGCAGATTCGGAACAGCCGGAGTGACCCTAGAGAAAACGGAAACTTGCGCTGCTGCCTGCTCCAATCTCCTCGCCCTTAACCTGCGATCTATTCTGACCATTAAAGCCATCAGCTCCTCCAGAGACTGGGGCAGGGTGTAGTGTACCAATTCATCCTTTAGGGCTGGTGAAAGGCCCCGCTGAAATTGATTCCGAAGGGCGGGATCATTCCAAAGGGTAGCTAAGCTCCATCTACGAAACTGGGTGCAATAAACCTCTACCTCCTGATCACCCTGGGTCAGGGAGGTAAGGTTTGCCTCGGCCAGAGCGACTTGGTCAGGCTCATCATAAATATTCCCCAAGGCTTGAAAGAAGTTGTCTACTGAATCACGGAGATTTGAATCTGGCGGCAGAGAGAAGGCCCACTCTTGGGGTCCCTCCCGTAAGCGAGAGATTATGATACGGACTCTTTGAGCTGGGGGGCCCGAAGAAATAGGTCGTAATTGAAAATATAATTTACAATTTTCTCTAAAAGAAGCAAATTGGCTTCTATCTCCGAAAAATGGCTCGGGTAAGTTAACTCTAGGCTCAGAATTAGTTGTCCCAGCAACGGCAGCTGCTTGAATTTGCTCCTGACGCTGGACCTGTGCAGCAAGATCTTGCACCAGCTGAGTAAGACCCTGCATTTGTTTGACTAAAGAGGTCATAGCGTCCATAGGGACGGCCGGTGATTCTGTTATGATTCCACCACACGGCGGGGGAAGAAGGTGCCACTGAGCTCCACCCCCCACTGTCCCTACCTACTTGCCGGTCCCACCCTAGCCGGTGGGCGACAACTGGGCGGCGGTCCCTACCTCGGCGTAAGTGCAGGGAGCTACAGTGAGGGTAAACCGAGGGTGGAATGAGTGCAGGACAACCTAAGAGAGACAAGCAGCAGCAAGGAGGACTACTAGTGTGAAACTAAAGAGTGAATGAACCTGAAGGGGAAAACCACGAAACCCCAAAACTAACACAAAAATACTAAGCTTTCAGCAACGACAAAAGCGGAAAGCTGGAGTCCCAGAGGTACTCAACGAAAGAGAGACCGGGAAGCTGTCAGAGGTTGTACCGGACAGCGCTGTAGGGAGACAGGAATCCGTACCACAGAAGAATCACCGGCAAGGAGTGAAAGCCCTGTGGAGTGCTAAATAGGAAAAGGGCGGGACATAAGCACAGGAAACAGTGAAGCAGCCAATCACCAGAACGGAGGAAGAACGAAAAAGAACTAGTTGATCAGAAACTGTATATTAAGACTGGTTGTGTGGCACAACCAGTAAGGCAGCGAGACTTGCTGTGGAACACAGACTAGACCCCGGTACGAATCCTGACACCCACAAAGCTCTCCACAGTGCGGCACCCCCTACATCTCCTCCCTCCTTTCTGTCTATCTGCCTAGCCGATCGCTGCGCTCTGCAAACGACTTTCGACTAACCTCTGCACTAATCCGTACCCCCGACTCCAAGACTTCTCCCGTGCTGCTCCTATCCTCTGGAATGCTCTACCCCAAGAAATTAGGACTAACCACAATTTGCATAGTTTTAGGCGCTCCCTCAAAACACATTTGTTCAGAGCGGCCTATCACGTTCACTAATCAAAGTCATTCTATGTGTAAGTGTGCGTGTGTAGCCCATTCACTATCTCCAACCATCCCTCACTCCCTAAAGATGGCTGGACCTTCATTGTAAATACACAATTGTAAGTACACCCCTGTACTTTGTATCTCCCTCACCTCATTGTAGATTGTAAGCTCTCACGAGCAGGGGCGGCTTATTTTGCTTTAATTATTGTATTGTTAACGTTGCTACTTATGACTTGTGTTTTGAAACTGTTAAACTGTAAAGCGCTGCGGAATATGTTGGCGCTATATAAATAAAGATCACTATTATTATCAAGTAAACCTCGATCTGCTCCATTTTTTTTTTCACCTTGATGATTTTTTGTATAGTTGCTGATTCTTGACAGATCAGTAGAAACACAACTAAGATAGCTATTAGCAAAAAAACCCCGAAGTTTTCTTAAAGGTATAATAGCTTTGTGTGTGTGATCACTACTCAGCTAAACTTTATTATTAACGCATGAAGATGGGATTTTCCACAACTCGATCGTGTCATGTCCACTCCCCAGTGCTGAGAAGACTAGGGTGTATATACAGTGGGTGCAGAAAGTATTCAGACCTCTTTACATTTTTCACTCTTTGCTTCATTGCAGCCATTTGGCAAATTCAAAAAAGTTAATTTTTTCTCATTAATCTACACTCTGCACCCCTTCTTGACTGAAAAAAAGCAGAAATGTAGAACATTTTTTTTTGCAAATTCCATAAAAAATATAAACTGAAATATCACATGGTCATAAGTATTCAGACCCTTTGCTCAGTATTGAGTAGAAGCATCTTTTGAGCTAGTACAGCCATGAGTCTTCTTGGGAATGATGCAACAAGTTTTTCACCCCTGGATTTGGGATCCTCTGCCATTCTTCCTTGCAGATCCTCTCCGGTTCCATCAGGTTGGATGGTGAACGTTGGTGGACAGCCGTTTTCAGGTCTCTCCAGAGATGCTCAATTGGGTTTAGGTCAGGGCTCTGGCTGGGCCAGTCAAGAATGGTCACAGAGATGTTCTGAAGCCACTCCTTTGTTATTTTAGCTGTGTGCTTAGGGTCATTGTCTTGTTGGAAGGAGAGGGAGGACTGGGAGCTTGCATCGCATCCAAAATGAAAACCACTTTGGGCTGAGTTCATTGATCCACAGGTGGGTGCACGAATTCGCTGGTGAGCACAGCAGATAGAAGAAAATTCTTTCGGCACAACGGCATAAATGAAAAAACTTTATTAGGCTAATATGCCATACTAAAATGTAAAAAACACCTGACGCGCTTCTGGTCATAGGTAAGTAAAAACAGAATACATAGAAAAATATATACAGGTTACAAACCAATCAGAAGACTTGCAATTAATTACAGAACGTGGCAACACATGAAGGAAAGAATGTGTGGTTCCTTGCAACAATGAAAACCGCTCCAGAATTGCAGTTCCCAAGAAAAAAAAAAGAAATAGATTATAGACACACAAATGTCATTAATAAATATTAAACATATCATTCTTAAATTTAATGCAATTAGGGGATTTGGCTACACATAAAGGAAAATTCCTTGCGATAATGTAAATGAATATAACCAGTAAATAAGTATAATTGACTTGCTCTGAAATTACTACCACTGAAAAATGGCTTATAAGCGCACAAACGGATGGTTCCTTGCAATAATATAAATAAATGCAGGCAGTGAATAAATGTAATAAAGATCAATCTGAAGTTACTGCCAGTAAAGAATAGCTTATAGGCGCTCAGATGTCATTGAAAGATCGCTCCTGAAATTCATGCCATTAGAAAATTAAACAACACATGAAGGAAAATTGTGTAGTTCCTTACAAAAAAAATAAAAATTGTAATTATTTTTTTCCCTTTCTTCTTTTCTCCTTTTCCTTTCCTTTCCCTTTTGTTTCTGAGATCCAGAGCACTCTGGAAGAGGTTTTCATCCAGGATATCTCTGTACTTGGCCGCATTCATGTTTCCTTCAAATGCCACCAGTCGTACTGTCCCTGCAGCTGAAAAACACCCCCATAGCATGATGCTGCTACCACCATGTTTCACTGTTGGGATTGTATTGGGCAGGTGATGAGCAATGCCTAGCTTTCTCCACACTTACTGTTTAGAATTATCACCAAAAAGTTCTAGCTTCGTCTCATCAAATCAGAGAATCATATTTTTTATAGGCTGGGAGTCCATCATGTGTTTTTTTTAGCAAACTCTATGCTGGCTTTCATGTGTCTTGCACTGAGGAGAGGCTTCCGTCGGGCCACTCTGACATAAAGACCAGATTGGTGGAGGGCTGCAGTGATAGTTGACTTTGTGGAACTTTCTCCCATCTCCCTACTGCATCTGTGGAGCTCAGCCACAGTGATCTTGGGGTTCTTCTTTACCTTTCTCACCAAGGCTCTTCTTCTACGATTGCTCAGTCTGGCTGGACGGCCAGGTGTAGGAAGACTTCTGGTGTTCCCAAACTTCTTCCATTTAAGGAATATGGAGGCAACTGTGCTCTTAAGACCCTTGAGTACTGCAGAAATTCTTTTGTAACCTTGGCCAGATCTGTGCCTTGCCACAACTGTCTATGAGCTCCTTGGCCAGTTCCTTTGACCTCATGATTCCCATTTGGTCTGACATGCACTGTGAGCTGTGAGCTCTATATAGACAGGTGTGTGCCTGTACAAATCAAATCCTATCAGTTTAATTAAACACAACTGGAGTCAAATGAAGGAGTAGAACCATCTCAAGGAGGCTCACAAAGAAATGGACAGCGTGTGACTTAAATATGAGTGTCTCAGCAAAGGGTGTGAATACTTATGATGATGTGATATTTCAGGTTTTCTTTTTTAATAAATTTGCAAAAATTTCTACATTTCTGTTTTTTTTTCAGTCAAGATGGAGTGCAGAGTAATGAGAAAAAAAAGAACTTTTTTTTTAATTCACCAAATGGCTGCAATGAAACAAAGAGTGAAAAATTTAAAGTTGTCTGAATACTGTACATATATATATATATATATATATATATATATATATATGGGGGAGCAGTGGAAACAGTTAAACCCAGATCCTGAGATGGTTCATAGGTCCTTATCCAATATGATAAGGTTCCAGTATAATAAATGGCCCTTATTACACACCCTGATTTTGCTTTGGGACCCAGAACCTTAAATTAAAGGTATACATCAAAAAGTGATCTAAACAGGTTTTTGTGTTAAATGCTATTTTTTATGTTTTTTGCATTTTTTCTATCTGTGTTAAAAATATAAACATAGAAATCTTAAAATTCCCACACTGACAACTGTTTTTTTTTTAGACTCTTAACTTCCTTTCAGGAAACAACACGTGTACATAGCTAAAATGAACAGACTCTGATCCTATATTTTGCATTGAATTATCTAATGAGCGCGAGCAAAGATCACTGTGAAGAGTCAGCTATGACATCACTTGTAGTGATTGGTGGATCCTGTGTTATCAGTGTTGTATGGAGGTGTTATCTCTCATTGTAGTCCTGACTGATAAGGATATTTTTGGACTTGCTGTGGAAGTGAGTAAAGAAAGCTGCCCATGTTTGCCTATCTGTCAACTCATAGTTGGATGAGACGGAGCCACTTGCCAAGGTGGGACCTACAACTATTGAACCCTCATGCATCGGACCCTTATTCTATACATTTCCAACATAAGAATACCCCTTTAAAAAGGTTGCCCCACAATAAAAATTTATCGGCTTTCCAAAGGATAGGTAATAAGTTTCTGATGTCTGTATGCTCCCTAACTGAGACCACCACTAAGGCCTCTTTCACACTTCAGTTTTTTGCAATCAGTCACAATCCGCCAGGTTTTGAAAAAAAACGGATCCTCAATTTTCTTTTGAGGATGCGTTTTTTTCCCCATCGACTTCCATTAATGGCGGATTGTGACGGATTGCCGTCCGTTGCATCCTTTTTTTTTGAGGATCCTCCAAAAGTTGCTGTCCGTCACCATCCTCAAAGATTTGAAAACGGAGCTTGCAACGTTTTTTTCTCTGGCGGATCCTCCAGACACTCATTTAACCCGAAATTCTTTCTGGGTGCCGGACAAAACAAAAAATTCTCTCTCTCTCTCTCTCTAAATTCTTCATTTTTCACAAGAAAGGGTGGTCCTGTGTACAGCATATCAATTGAGCATGGTCTCTACTGCTATGTTCAAACGCTATGGCCAGTAAATTAATTGCCAGTAAATTAAAAAATGTAATACTGAGCCATACTCTTCGGTCAAAATTTTAAAAATTTAATTTCGATATTTCTTATTTATATTTCTGACAAATCTGGATGAAAACTAACAAAGCCATTATTCTAATTCTTGTGACACGTTTCTGGACAGAGAGGGATAAAAGTGTTCAAAATGTTCTGCATATAGACATGTGTTGTCCTAATGAGGCAACCCCTTAAAAATGCACTTACCGGTAGTTATTAGGAATCAAAATAAGAACAAAAAATTCATTACCTAACCTACAACTCTCCCATTCCCTCATGGCCAGTGTTCTCTGACCATCTGATTACTGCAACCCAAAAAATGTTCATGCCCCCACAAATTTGTAAACTGTATCACAGATATGGGCCATTTTGCTCCATGATGAAATCGTAGGAAGATGTAGATGGGTCTAAGGTATTTTGTATCTTATGTTCATAGGTTTGAAAAAAAACAGTTTTGTTATTTTCTACAAGCCAATCAGATATATCCTCAATTTTTCTACTACTCCCCTCCTACTCATGCTATTTCAGAAGGGAGAAATTGCAGCTACCTCCCTCCTTTCCCTCCTTAAGTGTTCTTTTTATAGCTTTAATCTAGATGTATTCTTTTCATAACTGAGATTGTCCCCTTTATTTACACATAAATGCGAATGATAGGCTGTTAGAAAGTGATAAAAATTCCACTTTCCCATTACATTAAATTACAGAATTAGATTTATTCACATATACTACTGATTTATTTAAAACAATTATACAGATCAGTACAGTTTCATTCATGTTTGTGTATTTTAGATGTAGTGAAATTGGCATATAGGAATTCAGGAGTAAAATTCAAGGGGATGGTAATGGGGTTAAACATCACCCCTTGCGGAAGAGAAGTGTAGGAAAATGTCCATTTTTATAGCTCAGTTTAATGTGCCAATATTATGCAATCTCTTCAGGGAAGAAAAGTCTTCAAGAGTTAATGGATGTTTCTGCATGACAGAGTTTACGGCACTTGGATAGTTCAGGACTTCAGATTCAATCCTGATGTGATGGATGTTGTCTCACATCAACACCTCATCTGTGGCTTTCAAAGAAATCTTCTTAGAAGCAGTGGTGCCTGTGATCCTAATTAGCTCCATAGCCTTTTCCAATACATGACATCATAACAGCCAATCCTGGTCTCTACCTTCAAGCTCCTTCCCTCGGATATGCTCTCTAGAGCATGCAAGAAAGGTCTTAGTGGTTGATGGTCCTTAATGTTTTTGAGCTGTGTGTGGCGCACATGATGTATTAGTGCTGTTTTTTAGCTTTTACAAGCAGTTGAAATATCTCATGTGGTTGAAAGGAAGGCCGGTCCACACTCCTAAAATAATGGGAGTCATACCCTTCCTGGCATCGTGATACCTTCTTGAGAGAGCTGGAGAAAGCATAGGTCCACAAAGCCCAAAATCCTTATACACCAAATATTCAAAATTTAGTATTTTATGGCTTTAAGGATTTTTTTTTTTAGAACGTCATCATTTCCTCCATCATATTTTAAGAAGACGAATTCTGGGAAAAAAAAAAAGATTCCCATTTCTAGGAGAAGAAAATTTGAATTTGGAGTCTGTGATTGAATTTTTGTAGATTTTTATGACTTTCGATAGGCCATACAAGAGGCTTCCTCTTCCCGTTACCATGACTTGATTTTAGTTTTTGATCAGTTTACTCTATTGCCTACAATACTGTTTTTCCTAGGATTGTTCACAAAGTGGACCAAGGAAGAGAAGATGCGTATGTAAATTTGGGGAACATACTGGACAGCTCGGACCATTACACCATTAAAGAGGGGAGTGGCTTTCACATGTCGACACAATTTTGGATTGTATAGGTTGAAGGACCACGAAAAACTGTGCCAAGTATGTAAAAATGGCAAACATTTTTGGCATATTAGTTTTCTTTCCTTCTTACACCAACACATGCCTGGTGTACATGTACACTAATATTTTACTCCACATTTGGTGCACTTTTTTGAAAAATTTAGTGTACCAGTTTTTTACATACCCAATCCATAAATAATTAGTATCATTTTGGAACAGTACTGAATACTCCACATTTTTGGTGACAAAAGTCTTGCACATGGGGGCAAAGTTTTCCAATGTATATATCTTTTTGGGTTGAACAGAAAGTCTCCATGTGAGGACACACTGAATGTTTTGGCAAAAAAGGGGCTTCAGGGTTGTGCTGAGTGTGACTTTCCACCACTTTCCATACCGCGTAGAACTACGGACACATTTTTTTTTATATCTTTCCCCATTTATCTAGTTTGGTTTCCAACTTTTCGAAGGGAAAATGTGTTGCTGTTTTTTTTTTTGTAATATGGGCATGCTTGATAAGTAGACATTTTTGAGTGTAGTCATGTTGCAAATATGTGTGTGTTTTGGTTACAGACTTCTCTGAATTTTATTCGTACTCGCATCTGCAGCCAGGATTTTGCCACTTTTGAATCCTGAATGGGGTTTTCGAGAGAACGGCTGAAGACTGCCAGGGCATGTTTAACATTTCTGTAATACCAAAGTCATCTTTTTATATTTAACATTTGATGAGGAGTGGTGAGGAGGAATCGTGGAAACTAATGTATAATAAGCTATGAAAAAAATGCATGCAGTCAGTCATCGACTTTACCCAGAATTCCTGGCACGAGCAGCCGACTGTCAGACCTTGGCTCGTACCATCGAATGAATTAGAAAACTGAGCCTCTATGTATAAATGTTTAAAGGTTTTCTTCCACTCCTTGGATTTGACATGGGTAATTCGGTAGGCGCAGGATGGTACTGAAAATTGCTACTGACGAAAAGGAATCACTGTATATTTTCAATAGTATGGATATGCTAAAAACAAGAGCAAAAATAATATTTTAAATTAAACGCAAAAGGATTTGTTACATCGCTCATGACTAATAGTCATTAAGTTTTCATAATTATAATATGGGCAAAATAGACCTTTGCCTTATTTAGGGACATGTGTTGACTCTCTGGTCGTAAAATCTCCTTCCTAGTCTCGTAGTTGTTGGTTGTGGTATTAATTGATACTGTTAATTAGCACTGTATGGTACTACTAAATAAGCAATATTTTGTGGAAACGGAATGGCATGGTAATTTGGTATTATAGGGGGAGTATTGCTATGGCATGCTAGGACATCGGGGGACACATCGGAAAGGTCTGTTTTCTACTTCCCCAATTGTAAAGTATTGTGGATATGTCATATCAACTGAGCTTTCCAAAATGTCTAATAGATGCCGTTCCCACCTGTTAGACAAGCACCCATGTCGAGAAAGACTCTGTCCTGCCTTGGCAGCTTCTGTATTCCCTGAAGAATAGAATGGATTGGTTCAGTGGAGCGAAGCCAACTCTTTCTAATGATTGGTTCCGTGGACAGAAGCCAACTATTTTTTCTTCGTTTATGGTTGCCACCTCGTTAGGTGGGACAAGGATTGGGAGACTAAAGACTACTCTAAGACCACAGAGTCACACCAACCCAGGGCAGGTGGAAGAAACCCTTCAAGAATTTATATTTGGGTCCACGAGCTTTAGATAACTTTTTACATTAGGACAATCCAAAACCTAAGGAGTAACCTAAAGGTCAAATTCTGTCTCAAACTCGATGTCACGGGAGGTCGAAACTAACTCTTTACGTTTACAAAAAAGTCAATTCTAGTCCATGTCTGCTTTATTTTTTTTATGTAAGACTTCTCTTACATTTCTTAAATATTTTCAGTGTGCACACTACAAGTGCCATTTTATCCGCCGTGCATTCTACGACAATGTATTAGTGGCCCCGTATGACACATTACATACAGCGCTGTTTATGTTGGTCTGAGTAGATGAAGAATGTGCACTAAATGACAGTGACAGACTCATCTCTTTCAGATGTTCTTGCATGACAGTGACATTACGTACCTTTCAAGTCATAGAGGAATGAGAAGGATTTCAGATATTCATCGTACGTAAATACTCTCGCTTAGGAATCTGAACCTAGATGTTTTGCTTCTCATCCTGTCAGATTGTAAAAGTCGGTCCCAGCAAAGTGGGACTTGAACCCATAACATATTGTGGAGATACACCTTTCAGTTGCTATAGCTTTGGTTGAGGTTGAACCTCATATTGGTCTTGATTCTCTTCAATCACTACCATGAAAATGAATTGTTTGGATAGAGTTGTTATAACGTGAGTGTCTTCTGAAAATGGTGCTAAGGTGGTAGCAATAACAAGTGCCAATATAGTGGAATATGATAGTGACCACTAAGTCCAGGAATGGTCATCCTATGTACTGTCCAGGCTCGGTCTGGCCTGGCGAGGTACCGAGTAAATGCACGGTGGGCCCCGAGGGTCGCTGGGAGCCCTTTAAAAATGCTGCCCCTTTAAGTGCGTGGGCCCTTTAAAAGCGTGTCCCATGATTTGAAGGGACGCGCGCGTGCACATACAATAGTGCGAGGCGGCGGGCCCAGCATACCCCCGTCTGAGGCGCTGACGCGGCGTCGGGCGACCCCCTTGCTGGCTCTGGGTCTCTCTGATGACTCACCCAGCCCCAGGACCTTGCCACGTGACGTCAGCGCTGTTCTTGATGGGCGGTGAAACGCCCCGCGCTCTGCTTTCCGGCTCTGTAGCTGGCTGACTAATAGCATAGCAGCCAGCGTGTGAGAAAAGAGGACGCCGCCGAGCTCCGCTCTCCCTGCTGCTGCTCCCGCTCCTACTCTGCTCTGGTCCGGTGAGTAGAGTCTAGAGTGAGTGGGTGACGGGTGGTCTGTGTCCCTGGAGAGGAGGGGAAACAAAGTCTCCAGGGTAGAGGCCAGAGGGGTCCGGAGGAGGAAAGAGGGGTCTGGAGGAGAAAGAGGAGGCCAGAGGGGTCCGGAGGAGGAAGAGGAGGCCAGAGGGGTCCGGAGGAGGAAGAGGGGTCCAGAGGAGGCCAGAGGGGTCCAGAGGAGGAAGAGGAGGCCAGAGGGGTCTGGAGGAGGAAGAGGAGGGAAGAGGAAGAGGCCAGAGGGGTCCAGAGGAGGAAGAGGAGGCCAGAGGGGTCCGGAAGAGGAGGGAAGAGGAAGAGGAGGCCAGAGGGGTCCAGAGGAGGAAGAGGAGGCCAGAGGGGTCTGGAGCGGCCAGAGGAGGCCAGAGGGGTCCAGAGGAGGAAGAGGAGGCCAGAGGGGTCTGGAGCAGGAAGAGGAGGGAAGAGGGGTCCGGAGGAGGAAGAGGAGGCCAGAGGGGTCAGGAGGAGGGAAGAGGGGTCCGGAGGAGGCCAGAGGGGTCGGAGGAGGAAGAGGAGGCCAGAGGGGTCCAGAGGAGGAAGAGGAGGCCAGAGGGGTCCAGAGGAGGAAGAGGAGGCCAGAGGGGTCCGGAGGAGGAAGAGGAGGCCAGAGGGGTCCAGAGGAGGAAGAGGAGGCCAGAGGGGTCCAGAGGAGGAAGAGGATGGAAGAGGAAGAGGAGGCCAGAGGGGTCCAGAGGAGGAAGAGGAGGCCAGAGGGGTCCAGAGGAGGAAGAGGAGGCCAGAGGGGTCCAGAGGAGGAAGAGGAGGCCAGAGGGGTCCGGAGGAGGAAGAGGAGGCAGGAGGCCAGAGGGGTCCAGAGGAGGAAAAGGAGGGAAGTGGAAGAGGAGGCCAGAGGGGTCCAGAGGAGGCCAGAGGGGTCTGGAGGAGGAAGAGGAGGCCAGAGGTGTCTGGAGCAGGAAGAGGAGGGAAGAGGGGTCCGGAGGAGGCCAGAGGGGTCCAGAGGAGGAAGAGGAGGCCAGAGGGGTCCAGAGGAGGAAGAGGAGGGAAGAGGAAGAGGAGGCCAGAGGGGTCCAGAGGAGGCCAGAGGGGTCTGGAGGAGGAAGAGGAGGCCAGAGGTGTCTGGAGCAGGAAGAGGAGGGAAGAGGGGTCCGGAGGAGGAAGAGGAGGCCAGAGGGGTCAGGAGGAGGGAAGAGGGGTCCGGAGGTGGAAGAGGAAGGAGGAGGCCAGAGGGGTCCAGAGGAGGGAAGAGGGGTCCGGAGGAGGCCAGAGCGGTCAGGAGGAGGCCAGATGGGTCCGGAGGAGGAAGAGGAGGCCAGAGGGGTCCGGAGGAGGAAGAGGAGGCCAGAGGGGTCCAGAGGAGGAAGAGGAGGGAAGAGGAAGAGGAGGCCAGAGGGGTCCAGAGGAGGCCAGAGGGGTCTGGAGGAGGAAGAGGAGGCCAGAGGTGTCTGGAGCAGGAAGAGGAGGGAAGAGGGGTCCGGAGGAGGAAGAGGAGGCCAGAGGGGTCAGGAGGAGGGAAGAGGGGTCCGGAGGAGGAAGAGGAAGGAGGAGGCCAGAGGGGTCCAGAGGAGGGAAGAGGGGTCCGGAGGAGGCCAGAGGGGTCCGGAGGAGGCCAGAGGGGTCTGGAGGAGGCCAGAGGGGTCCGGAGGAGGAAGAGGAGGGAAGAGGGGTCCGGAGGAGGAAGAGGAGGCCAGAGGGGTCCAGAAGAGGAAGAGGAGGCCAGAGGGGTCTGGAGGAGGGAAGAGGGGTCCGGAGGAGGCCAGAGGGGTCCGGAGGACGAAGAGGAGGCCAGAGGGGTCCAGAGGAGGAAGAGGAGGCCAGAGGGGTCCAGAGGAGGAAGAGGAGGCCAGAGGGGTCTGGAGGAGGAAGAGGAGGAAAGAGGAAGAGGAGGCCAGAGGGGTACAGAGAAGGAAGAGGAGGCCAGAGGGGTCTGGAGCAGGAAGAGGAGGGAAGAGGGGTCCGGAGGAGGAAGAGGAGGCCAGAGGGGTCAGGAGGAGGGAAGAGGGGTCCGGAGGAGGCCAGAGGGGTCCAGAGGCGGGAAGAGGGGTCTGGAGAAGTAAGAGGAAGCCAGAGAGGTCCGGAGGAGGAAGAGAAGGGAAGAGGGGTCCAGAGGAGGAAGAGGCCTGTGCTGTATATCATGTGGGGCTGTGCTGTATACCATGGTGCTGTATACCATGTGCTGCATACCATGTGATGCTGTGCTTTATACCATGTGGGGCTGTGCTGTATACCAATGGGGGGCTGTGCTGTATACCAATGGGGGGCGTGCTGTATACCAATGGGGGGCTGTGCTGTGTACCATGTGGGCCGTGCTGTATACTATGGCGCTGTGCTGTATACCAATGAGGGGCTGTGCTGTATACCAATGGGGGGCTGTGCTGTATGCCATGGTGCTGTGCTATATACCATGTGGAGCTGTGTTATATACTATGAGGCTGTGTTATATACCATGGGGGGTACATTATACATTATATTCTATGGGGGAGGCTGTGTTATATAATATGGGGGCTACATTATATTCTATGGGGAGGTGGGCTGTATTATATTCTATTCGGGGCTACATTATATTCTATGGGGGGGCTGTATTATCTTTACTATATTCTATGGTGGTGATCGCATCATTCTATGAAGGGGCTACATTATACTATATGAGGAGGCTACATTGTATTCTACGGGGGGCTGCATTATATTTTATGGGGGCTAGATTATATTGTAGGGGGGCTTTATTATACTTCATGAGGAGGCTACATTATATTCTATTGGGGCTGCATTATACTATATGAGGAGGGCTACATTGTATTCTATGAAGGGGCTACATTACACTATATAAGGGGCTGCCATATATTCTATGGAGGGGCTGCATTATACTATATGAGGGGGGCTGCATTATATTCTATGCGGGGTTACATTGTATTCTGTGGGGTGGCTACATTATGCTCTAAGGGGTGGCTGCATCATACTATAAGAGGGGGGCTGCATTATATTCTATGGGGGATACATTATATTGTATGGCAGGGCTGCATTATACTCTGTGGGGTGGCTGCATTATGCTCTATGGGGAGGCTGCATTATGTTATATGTGGGTTGCATTATACTGTATCGAGGATTATGGGGAATACATTATACTATATGAAGAACAATGGGGTGCATTATACTATGGGAAGTGCATTGTGCTACATGGATGACTGGCGGTCTATTATACTATATGGAGCACTATGAGAAGTGTATTAAACTATATGAAGGACTGAGGAGTGTATTATACTATATGGAGGACTATGGGGCAGAATATATTATATGGGGGACATTATATTATATGGAAACTGTAGATGTGCTGCTGATAACATGATACTGTATGGGGACAGATTAATCCATTAGTGATTGTTCTGTCCCCATCATTCTTTCTCAGACGTTGGAAAGAGGCTGAGAAACAAGTGTTGAACGACTTCAATATTGTCGATCACACTGATTCAGCGTCCTGAACTCAGCACATGTAACTACAACCGAAATGCTTCTGTGTGATGTGCAATATGTTAGCATTTGAGGCCCCATTTTAAAATTGGCCTAGGGCCCCACTTTGCCTAAATCTGGCGGTTTTAGGAAGTTTCGCCCCCAGCAGTTCGCCCCCGGATTTTTCGCCCCCAGCAGTTTGCCCCTGGGTGTTTCACCCCCCAGCAGTTCGCCCCGGATGTTTCGCCCCTGGATTTTTCGCCCCAGCAGTTCGCCCCCGGATATTTCGCAATATAGGCAAAACATGGCAAAACAGGGTACACACATCCGGGGGTGAACTGCTGGGGCGAAAAATCCGGGGGTGAACTGCTGGGGGCGAAATGTGCGGGGGCGAAATGTACCTGGGGCGAACTGCTGGGGGCAAATTGCTGGGGGCAAATTGCTGGGGGCAAATTGCTGGGGGCGAACTGCTGGGGACGAAACTTCCTAAAACCGCCAGATTTAAGCAAAGTGGGGCCCTAGGCCAATTTTAAAATCTGGGGGCGAAATATCCGGGGGGTGAACTGCTGGGAGCAAAAAATCCAGGGGCGAACTGCTGGGGGCGAAACATCCGGGGGCCAACTGCTGGGGGCGAAATATCCGGGGGCGAACTGCTGGGGGCAAACATCCGGGGGCGAACTGCTGGGGGCAAACTGCTGGGGGCGAAACATCCAAATCCCAAATCTGGCCCTGGTCATACACATGACATGATGCAGCATCACAGCTCACAATCTCTGCCAGTGCCTCCTAGATAAGATACACACGCACCACTGTTATTGAGTCACCGTAGGAGGCAAAAACAGAAATGCTAGCTAAGTCCAGAAAACCAGAGAAGTTGGCAGCTATCGGATTGCAGACCCCTGAACCTATCAACACAACTAGCAGTAGCCGTGGGGGGTTCCTACGATGCCCTAGACCCCTCGATCACAGCCGGAGAAATAGCTAGGCCTAAAGAAAGAAAGGGGAAAACTAAACTGCCCCAGAGCAGACCCCAAAGCAATAGGCAGCCCCCAACATATAATGACAGTGAAGCAAGATGAAAACACTAACACAGGCAGAAAGATAGACTGAGCAAAGACGGGGCCCAATCTAGCTAGATAGGAAAGGACAGGAAGGCTGCTGTCTGCAATCCGTGAAAAACCCTATGAAAATAAGAGCCAACAGACTGACAGTGAAAAAGGCCCTGAAGACGCTAGGCTTCAAAAAGCTATGTCAGTACTCAGGAATATTCTGAAGACAGAGCTACAGGCAAAAGGAGATTCAGCTCACCCCAGCAGGGAATGGCAGAATCCAGAAAAGCAAGGAAAACAAAAACAAAACACTAATGCAAACAGGCAAAGCAGAAAAACTTAGCTTAGAGGAGCAGGAATCAGACTGGAGTCCTAGAAGTCCACAGAGAAATCACCCGCAGGGCAGAAGGGCGTCGGCAGCCTTATATCCAGTCCGTGACTCCACTCAGCCAGTCATCCTCATCAGGTTCAGGTGCCTGATAATCAGGCTCATTACCTTCCTTCACCAGAATAGGGAGTTCACCAGACCTCAGTGACGAAGGGGAAAATGAACTCACAACACACCACACTCTTATATGGCCTAATATGTCATATGAGGCCAGTATACCGACCGTACAGACTGCACTATCATCCTCCTGTATGCCGTACATAGGCAGAGAGTGCGGTCTGTACAGAGGCAACACTCTGTATGTCTTATAGGGGGCCTAATAGGAGGCCGACACTCAGCATGTCTTATAGGGGGCCTAATAGGAGGCCAATAGTCTGTAAGTCTTATAGGGGGCCTAATAGGAGGCCGACACTCAGTATGTCTTATACAGTAGGGGGCCTAATAGGAGGCCAACAGTCTGTAAGTCTTATAGGGGGCCTAATAGGAGGCCAACACTCAGTATGTCTTATAGGGGGCCTAACAGGAGGCTGACACTCAGTATGTTTTATAGGGGGCCTAATAGTAGGCCGATAGTCTGTATGTCTTATAGGGGGCCTAATAGGAGGCCAACACTCAGTATGTCTTATAGGGGGCCTAATAGGAGGCCGATAGTCTGTATGTCTTATATGGGGCCTAATAGGAGACTAACAGTCTGCATGTCTCATAGGAGGCTTAATAGGAGGCTGACAGTCTGTATGTCTTATAGGGGGCGTAATAGGAGGCCGACAGTCTGCATGTCATATACGAGGCCAATATGCCGTACATACCGCAATATCGGCATCCTATATACTGTACATACCACACTCTCAGCCTCTTATAGAATGAATCTGTTATAGGAGACCGAGAGTGCGGTCTGTATGTGATATAGGATGCCAAGAGTACAGTGTGTATGATATATAGGAGGCTGAGAGCGTTCTCTTTTGCACACTGTACAGCTTGCTAAAAGGCACACGTTTTGGTGGGAGAGGCCCAAAAATGAACACATAATAAAACCATTTATGGTAGCCATGGGGTGGGCCCCTAGAGTCAATTCCCCTGGTGGGCCCTAGGCACCCCAGTCCGACCCTGGTACTGTCACACTTGTAGATGATGATAAACTGGTGGCCCCAACTAGAACAAAGATGGTGGGGTGGTGTCTATCAGCTCTAGGAATGGCCACCATGTATGATTTCAAGCCAATATGATGGTGGCCCAAGCAAATGCCAGGATGGTGGAGTGGTGCCTACCAACTACAGGAATGGACACCTTATATGTACACTTGTAAAAGATGATTATGCGGTGGCCCTAGTAAGTACAAAGATGGCAGAGTGATGCCTATCAGCTCCAAGAATGGACACAATAAGACGATAAGGTGATGGCCTCAACAATTGAAAAGATGGTGGAGTGGCTTCTAACAGCTGCAAGATTAGATACTTTTACATTCATAACTAAATTCATTCCTTCTATTGCTAGGCAGTGCCACGCCTTTATAATGGATAATGCAGGTTAACAGTGGAGCAGTTATGGGACTTGTATTGTTATTTTATTAGCTTCATGCTCTGAGCCTTGGGCAAGGCTATTAAAACTTCCAGCAGTCTATTTCTCATTGCCAGTTATAGGTTTAACCTATGCAGGTTCATTTCCAGCTTCCCAACTCTAATTTGCGCAGCTTGTTTATTCGTGCCCTTGAACACAGCTTGTGTTTTAACCACCTGGCTGCCTCTCAGTTTTGTTCCTGACCTTGACCTTCTGGTTGTAACCCAACTTTATGACTATTTTCTGCCAGCCAGCTCCACTGGCCAGCAGCCACTCCATTGACTCAAATCAGGTGCCCCTGTGCAAGTCCAGACCCCTGTATAGGGATTGAAGGATGAACGTCACGTTTCCCCTGGGACCTGTTAGAGTAGTTGCAAAAAGCCTGTCCGTGGAAGCACTATGAAGAGTTTCCATCCTTTTACTGACAGTAAACTCCTAAAAAATAAGGTGGCAGCCCCAACATGTGAAATTGTAAAGATGGGCTGGTGTTTAAAAGCTCCAGAAATTAACAACCTATGTGTAAACTACTCGATAATGATAAGGTGGTGATCCCAGCAAGTGTGACATGGGGTCTACACCCTATGCGTACGCTCCTAGACAATGGCTGCAGCAAGTGCAAAGACGGTGGGGGTGGTGTCTTCTAGCTCCCGAAATGGACAGCCTATGTGTACACTCCTAGACGATAATAACGTGATGGCCCCATCGAGTGTAAATATGGTGGGGTGATGTCTACTAGCTTCAGAAATAGACATTGTATGTGTACACTAGCTGATGGTAATGTGGTGACACCAGCAAGTGCAAAGATGGTGAGATAATATTTACTAGATTCAGGATGGACATACTATGCACAGTGTACAGTCCTAGGCAATGACAACTGAATTTAACTTGCAGAATTTGAGAAGAATGGTTGACAGTACTTATCTTGTATTATTTTTCATAGTTATTTTTTCTTATGTTCATGAAGCTTTTGTGTTTTGTCACTGTAGGTAGCAGGGAGGCCGCCTTCACCTATGCCATCACTGCCGCTGGTGTAGCACATGCTGTGACCTCCGCCTGCAGCCAAGGAAATTTCAGTAACTGTGGCTGTGACCGAGAGAAACAAGGCTACTACAATCAGGAAGAAGGCTGGAAATGGGGAGGATGTTCTGCCGACATCAAATATGGCATTGAATTCTCCAGGAAGTTTGTGGATGCCAGAGAAATAAGAAAGAGTGCCCGGCGGCTCATGAACCTTCACAATAATGAGGCTGGAAGAAAGGTATTCTAGATCAGGGTAAACAAGTCACATTTATTGGCCGATGATACGGGGGAACTTTTTGCCATCTACTCAGATACAGTGCCTCAAAAACATTATACCTTACATAAACCTCCTTTGACCTATGCTTTGGTACACCTCTTGAGTAACCTGGTAAGACCTCCTTCTCACTTAGGACTCGGAGGTATTCATCTTTGTACCTCATGTTCTAGAAGAACATGCAAGAGTTGTCCCACAGCGTGCCAAAGGGATTGGGTACAGACAAAATTTCCAACCATCCTGGAACAATTGGGAGATTAATTGAAAAAGGGGAGACCTCCCAAACTTCAGTCAAACTCGTTAACCTAGTAAGAAAGCAGATTTCTGAAGATCTGGCGGGCCCCAATACATGTTCATGGGGTGCAATTGGCTGTCTGAAAAGAGGGAGTGACTGTATGGACAAATTTTGGCAACTTGCAAAGCTGTACAATCACTTGTCTCCTGGATGACCATGCTAAAAAGTTGGCAAGTAATGTATACATACATATTACTAAGATGCCCAATGCCCTACCATCTTGTCTACAGCCTCTTTAGCTATAGGACTCTCCCATACAATAGTTGGCAACCTTCGTACAGTTACTGGCGGCAAGCCCTCTCTATCACAGAGAAAAGCAATATAATTTAATATTAATAAAAATTGGAGGGGTTACGGCCCATAATTTATTTATTTGGTTTACACATTTTGTTTCCTGGTTAATATTTGTAGCATTATTAACAATAAACTATGGGGCCATTACACCATGGTCTGATAGAAGTTAGATTTGACTTCGACGACTCCGCTTGGCTTAGGCAATTACAGAGTTCGACTGAAGAAAGGGCTCAAGTCCATCAAGTTCAACTAGAGCCGTAACTTGAATATTCTAGGCCCCAATGTAAAAATATGTACTGGGTCCCAAGTCAAACATTCTCAGGAGATAAAAAATCTTATTTTTTTCACGTCGTAAATAGTTCTATTCCAAGTTTGTTGATTTGTATCTCAAACACGTCTCATTGGAACCCACCACCAGGGTTGGACTGGCACCCCGGAGTGTTGGACAATCTTCAGGTGGACCTAAAAATAATATGATCCTAATAAAACAACATCCCAATGGTCCACTAAAAGTCAACCTCATTTGAAGATGACTTTGTGCCAATCACTTGCCATCAATTTCTTTAACCTATTAGATCTTATTAGAGCCATGCATATAGATGATGAAGACCCCTCAGAATCCTCTCTCACAGAACCCAAGTCCAACCATTTATCTTCTCCACTTGGGGCAAATTTTTGGAGGCTTCTTAATATGAAGACATACATCCCTGCCTTAATATTGGCAGATTTTAGGTACCAGATCCTGGCAGCCATATTGGTTGCCATTCTAATATCTATAAGTAAAGATAGCGTAAAAACAAAAAGCTAAATAAATGTGTAATAATGATGATGTAAAGTGGTTCTCCACTTTTTTCCAATCCCTACTTGTAAGAATGATCTTTTGATAATGTCCTGATTACAAGAACGTGAGTGATCATCTGAAATCAGTGAGGAAACCAGACAGTAAGTGTTTAATTTCCCTGCACTGCCCCCACAGGGAAAGTTAGGTATTACACCAGGCCTATGCAAATCAATAGGAGTTTTAGCCCTCCAAACTTAGAGATGACTGTCGGATCTTCTCCCCAATTTCGTAAAGAGATAAGAAACCTGAACAGGAAATAACAAAAAATTAGGTATATGAAAATGGATTTTCTGTACTGGACAACAACTTTAAGAACCCAGTTGATCTGTGCACATGAAATGATTTTGTCTGAAACCAAAAGGACCACACAGATCTGACCTTTTCGACCTCTAACCTCCAACTACAAGACCTAACTACATGGTCAGGAAAGGGGTTAATGACTTAAGTATCCCTCTAAAAATGTCTAACAGGGCTCTGAGGGTGTGAAAGGTGAAGTACAGCGGTAAATAGTGACGGCAGAATGCCAATCATTTGCCTAGAGCGAGTAGCCTCATCTTCTGAAAGAGCTGCAAAAATTACTGTTGTGACGGCGTTGACCTGTCACCGAAACAATGGCTCTCGTTACATAGCGAGGCAGCAGAGATCTAGTGTGATGGGTTTGGACAGGGGAATTTACACCTTGGCCTTGTTTTGCTCCTGTGTGCAGAATGTGCCCGCCCTGACCCCATAGCTTAGTGAAATGGAGTTGATGAACTTGTGACAATCATGATGGTGGAAATGTCAAGACATAGGTACTCACTCTCCTGGTGGAGATCTAGTCGGAAAGAGCAATGCCTTCAGGGAAAAATTATGTAAATTAAAATCTGTAAGTTAATATCTGACCCTTTTACCCCCTAACGGGCAGAGTGTTTTGTTCCTAAATAACCTGTCAATTGTTAAAGCGGTGATCTAACAGCCAAGTTTTTCCAATTTTTCTTTTCTGTGACACATACAACTGTTTATTTTTGAAACTTATAAATTTTGGGGGGAGATTTGTGTTTTATATATTTTTTTCTGTTTTTATGTATATGGCCCCACTCCCACCCAAGTATTATACATGACACATGGTAGGTGTGATGGCCCCATTACAGATTAAGTTCCAAGTTCTTTGAGTTACGCCTTTGGAGAACTCTTTGGTGCGCCGTTGGACTAGTCCGACCCTGTCTACTTGGTGTCTTTCCGCCATAAATCAGCCTAGCTATAATTCAGACGGTGGAATCTGTAAACTGTGATCCTATAAAACGTCTCATGAAATTTTTTATTGCTTATATTTCTTAGGTGGCATTTCTCTCAACATAGGCCTAAGGCGTTTCCACCTGCCCTGGCGCTACCTGCCGGTTTACCTGCCGTCATCCAAATTTATAGAACCCTTGACAAGTCCTTACCCCAAACTGCAGCCCCCGCTGACAAGTACCTGCCTGAATAGACCGCAGGCCGTTAATAATGCCTGTATGATTACAATAGAAGGTGTCTGGATATTTGTAAAATGTATAATTATCCGGAGCAGCTCGCCCGGCTGAATTCTGCATAGAATTCCTCGCATACATGTCATTTTTTATTAGTCGAGGGCTGAGCTCATAATAATGGTGATTGACATGTAGCAGAAGGCTGTTATTTTATGTCTGCTAGGCACATACAAAAAGCCGTGTAAATTCTGCTGCAGTCAACATCTGTTACAGGAATGCGCTCCCTCCCTCCTCCCCAAATGATCAGGGCGGCCAAAAAAACAGATAAGCAGGTACAGTAAGATGTTGCCAGGCAAAGCGAGAGACAGGTATAAAATCTTAGCTTTGCTTTGGAAAATGTAAAAAAAAAAAAAAAAAAACTGTGAAAAAAAGCTATCAGCAGGTGTTTGATTTTCCTGCAGCACCTCCGCAGGGGAAATGAAGTATTACATGTTTGGCTTTTAAAGTAGTATATGAAAATAATGAGTCTTCTGGAGAAAGACATGAACTTTGTAGCTGATTCCCATTCTTATTATTTGATTGAGGTGCTTATAAGGGATCCCTTTGTTAACACAGGGTGCCCAGATTACTAAATATCGATGGTACAAATATCGGTGGTACACTTAGCATCCAAATCAAATAAAAATTATTCATATGGACTTTATACATTTTCCGAAATCGTTATCTATAGATATATCTTTATATGATCTGTTGTAGATATATATATATACATACACACACACATTATATACTGTACAGACAAAAAGTTTGGACACACCTTCTCATTCAAAGAGTTTTCTTTATTTTCATGACTATGAAAATTGTAGATTCACTCTGAAGGCATCAAGACTGTGAATTAACACATGTGGAATTATATAATTAACAAAAAAGTGTGAAACAGCTGAAAATATGTCTTATATTCTAGGTTTTTCAAAGTAGCCACCTTTTGCTTTGATTACTGCTTTGCACACTCTTGGCATTCTCTTGATGAGCTTCAAGAGGTAGTCACCGGAAATGGTCTTCCAACAGTCTTGAAGGAGATCCCAGAGATGCTTAGCACTTGTTGACCCTTTTGCCTTCACTCTGCGGTCCAGCTCACCCCAAACCATCTCGATTGGGTTCAGGTCTGGTGACTGTGGAGGCCCGGTCATCTGGCGTAGCACCCCATCACTCTCCTTCTTGGTCAAATAGCCCTTACACAGCCTGGAGGTGTGTTTGAGGCCATTGTCCTGTTGAAAAATAAATGATGCTCCAACTAAACGCAAACCGGATGGAATAGCATGTCGCTGCAAGATGCTGTGGTAGCCATGCTGGTTCAGTATGCCTTCAATTTTAAATAAATCCCCAACAGTGTCACCAGCAAAGCACCCCCACACCATCACACCTCCTCCTCCATGCTTCACGGTGGGAACCAGGCATGGAGAGTCCATCCGTCCACCTTTTCTGCGTCGCACAAACACACGGTGGTTGGAACCAAAGATCTCAAATTTGGACTCATCAGACCAAAGCACAGATTTCCACTGGTCTAATGTCCATTCCTTGTATTCCTTAGCCCAAACAAGTCTCTTCTGCTTGTTGCCTGTTCTTAGCAGTGGTTTCCTAGCAGCTATTTTACCATGAAGGCCTGCTGCACAAAGTCTCCTCTTAACAGTTGTTGTAGAGATGTGTCTGCTGCTAGAACTCTGTGTGGCATTGACCTGGTCTCTAATCTGAGCTGCTGTTAACCTGCGATTTCTGAGGCTGGTGACTCGGATGAACTTATCCTCCGCAGCAGAGGTGACTCATGGTCTTCCTTTCCTGGGGCGGTCCCTCATGTGAGCCAGTTTCTTTGTAGCGCTTGATGGTTTTTGCCACTGCACTTTGGGACACTTTCAAAGTTTTCCCAATTTTTCGGACTGACAGACCTTCATTTCTTAAAGTAATGATGGCCACTCGTTTTTCTTTACTTAGCTGCTTTTTTCTTGCCATAATACAAATTCTAACAGTCTATTCAGTAGGACTATCAGCTGTGTATCCACCAGACTTCTGCAGAACACAACTGATGGTCCCCACCCCATTTATAAGGCAAGAAATCCCACTTATTAAACCTGACAGAGCACACCTGTGACGTGAAAACCATTTCCGGTGACTACCTCTTGAAGCTCATCAAGAGAATGCCAAGAGTGGGCAAAGCAGTAATCAAAGCAAAAGGTGGCTACTTTGAAGAACCTAGAATATAAGACATATTTTCAGTTGTTTCACACTTTTTGGCTAATTATATAATTCCACATGTGTTAATTCATAGTTTTGATGCCTTCAGAGTGAATCTACAATTTTCAGAGTCATGAAAATAAAGAAAACTCTTTGAACTTTTGGTCTGTACTGTATATATATATATATATATATATATACACACTGTATATACACACACATACACACAGGTACTGTCAGAGTAAATATATCAACTTTATGTAGATATAGCTGTATATATATGTATCAATATAAATACAGATATTCACAGTAAATGTATATAGTGTATATGTATACAAACACATATACATGTTTATGCACATATACAGTGTGTGTATTTATTCATTCTGACTGTTCCTCGTGGGAGGGACATGGGAGGAGCTTTCTACAGACCTCATTGTTGCCACCTAATAGGATTCCACACAGTCTAAGCTGCTCAGAGGAGTGGATGAAGGGAAGTAACAGCCTCTCTTATCATTGTTTTGGTTCCGAAAAATAATTGTCACTATCCAAATTCAATTGGCTCTTATTTTAGAATTTCTTTAACTTACGGTCTTATAACGTCTATAATACTCCCCCCTCTATGTACAATAATAGAATTCTGTGCAAGTAGAAAGCTGAAGATTTGGACAGTCTTGAACAAGAATATAAAAATATTTGAAAACCGTTCGATATCTCTGCTTGTTTACAGTGAACTGAAACATTAACTCTTCATTTGAAAGGTTGAAGACCTGTCCTAACCTAGCTTCTCTAGGAATAGTAGGTTTAGGTGCATATAAGTGGCACAACTCAATAATCTAGGGCCCCACTACGAATTCCAGAACAAGGCCACTCCCTCCTTGTGTCTTGCTCACGTCTAGGTCTTCACACCTGCTTTGCGTTTCAGTGCTGTATTTGGGCACCCGGAATGCAGTACATTAGCCTTAGGCAGAGCGGTTGGAGTGTAAATGTGCCTTGTGCATTGGAGCATCATATGTATTTCTGCATGTGAGGGCTTGATACTTGATTAATACATCTGTAGCATAAAAGAGGTCACCGTAGCTAATGGGTTTTTCATATGTAATCAGGAGACCCCTGGCAACCACCACTGAACCTGGTGCGCTAACGCTATATACACCTTGGCTTTAGGCCAGAGGTGGGAATTCTGCCTCCTGAGCCAAACATGGTATTGATATTCCTCACCCGGCATCATTTTCTGTGGAATCCAAATTATGAGGGTGCCAAACCCTTAGAAGTATTAGATTACGGCTTAGAAAAATCATTCTGTACCAGCTTTGTGGTTCCTTCCGGGATGAAGTTGCAAGTGTATGATGTTGAGCAGAAGAATTAGGGCATACACAATAGAGGAACAGGGGTTTGCTAGGATTAGGCTCCTCACTTATTAGAGGATCAACTAGTTATGCTAATTGCTGGACGTCAGCCACCAATTCTGTCCAAATCTCCCGGTGGTCTTCTCTTTCCACGTAGAGAAGACCATATAATCATGTGATGGCCAATTGCCACCTCGACTGGTGATGTGACAAATGATGACCCTGCTTCAATATTTCCAACTTTTATTGGTTCTGAAAACAATGTATAATGGAATATGTAGTGGTTCGGCCAGCTCTTCCCATGCCACTCCTGTGCATGGTCCATGTATGGTACAGCAGTTCTTCTACATTAATTTTTCTAATTTGTGTTGCCGCATTTTGGCCTCACAAAGTTGGGCCTTAGGGATGTGTGATCCCTATCATAACTGGACCCGATGGCCTGGAAACCAAAAACCTAGGTCCTACAATAGGCACTATATAATTGTATCACTTTGGCACTACACAACCGTTTTAACACATTAGTGGGCCCAGTTAAAAAAATATCTTAAGTGGATCCCCTCCTAACTCTTACCTAAAAAGGTTCAGACTCCCTAACTAGAGTTGTAGCTAAGTTATCCTTCACCCAAGAGAGTAAATTGCTTTACAGATGCCCCCTGGAGCCCTAAAGTTACATCAACAGATTCCCACCATACTTCCTCAAATGCATACTTGCCTACTTCTGAAGATTTTAGCCATTCCATTTTTATGAAGCCACTTCCTCTACACATATTAGCTTAATCTTCACATCCAGTTTCATGCCTACCTGAATAAAGAGATACCAGTGATCCTGGGGAATTTTTCAGGCAGGTTTGCTGTTTTGGGAGTCTCTCCTTATTCTATGAGCCATTCAGGAGAGTTCAAAAGTATGTTCAAATATACTCCACATTACTTGTTGCAAATGTCCCAATCTCAGGATAAGGAAAAAGGGGGGGGGCTAAACAAGCTATCACCTATTTACAGGATTGGTGGTAACTTATTGATCGGAGGGCTCTAACTGATGGGCAGAGTGTGGAACTTTTATGCTCGTTAAAATGGAGTGGCAGTGTGCATACTTGACTGCCACTCCATCCATCCATTATGGGGCTTTTCCGAGCAGAATCATAGGAAATGAATGGAGTGGAATTCGGGTGTCTGACCTGCAGCTCCATTTTGAAACAGGGCTAAAAATTCCTTGTCGAGGTTATAAGTTCCCTAATCTGCCGATTGGTGGGGGTCCCAGCTAGATGATCCCTACCAATCAATAAATCATCTATTAGTATTTGTGATTTAATGTCCTCGAACTCGAGCTATGACGACTTGATGGATGAACACTGTGGGAAGATCGATCTTGAGCAATTCTATTTAGGTCCACCAGGGTCTTCTCTGCCGTTATTTTTATAGTATCAAGCCATCGGATTGATGGTCTTCCTCTTTGCCTTCTTCCTTCTATTCTTCTGACCATGATGTCCTTCTCCAGTGATTGCTATCTTTGTTTCCAAAGTAGGAAATTCGTAGCTTGGTGATGCTTGCTTCAAGTGACATGTCTTGTTTGATTTGTACGAAAATTGATTTGTTTGTTTTTCTTGCCATCCATAATATTGATAACATCCTTCTCCAGCACCACATTTTGAAGGCAACGATTCTTCTTCTGTCTTGTTTCTTTATTGTCCAGGATTCACATCCATAAAATTATCACCTACCCCTACCCTATGGATAAGTGATAACTTGGTTTAACCTGACAACCCCTTTAACCACTGTAGGAAGAATGGACCAGGCTGGTAATACCTCTTACCTCTTTCGTGTCGGTTCTGGAACTATTTAACTCTTCCTCTTGCTCGTCACTGCATCCCACGTCCCTGCAATTCTACACCACCACCACACGAGCACCCGCGGTAGATGCACATACGTGACCATTAGCATTATGGTCAAAGAACCCGTTATAACACTGTGATGTTCACCTTGAGCAGGATTGGGGGGCATTAAGATAATGAATAGGGTCACCACTGAGTGTGAAATCGATCAGCATAATATGGTTACAATCTATAATATAGTTGTTTTTTTTTTTCACCAAACAGGTTTTAGAAGAACAGATGAAGCTGGAATGTAAATGTCATGGGGTCTCGGGATCCTGCACCACCAAAACCTGTTGGAACACTTTGCCAAAATTTCGGGATATTGGATTTTATTTAAAAGAGAAGTACAATGATGCCGTACATGTGGAAGTGGTGAGGGCCCATCGGTTACGACAACCCACTTTTCTCACCGTCAAAAAAGTCAAAAATTACCAGAAGCCCATGGAAACGGATCTGGTGTTCATTGACCGTTCTCCAAACTACTGTGAGGAAGACAGCAAAACGGGGAGCGTGGGGACTCAGGGCCGGCTCTGCAATCGTACCTCCCCGCATGTAGATGGTTGCGACCTCATGTGCTGCGGTCGTGGATACAACACCCACCAGTACACCAAAGTATGGCAGTGCAACTGTAAATTTCACTGGTGCTGTTTCGTCAAATGCAACACGTGCAGCGAAAGGACAGAAGTGTTTACCTGCAAGTAGAGCACGACGGTGCCCATCGACCCTTACGTTACAGGACCACTACGGCGCCATTTTGCACACTTAATTTTCTTTTTTGAAGAAAATTAGACCCTTTTGATACAGGCAGGGAAAGAATGCTTCGTTCATTGCCAATTTCCTAGTCTACCAGGAGCATTGCACCTTTCAAGCTGGAGGGGGTGGTTGTTGTAGATAGTTTTTTTTTCCCTAAATTATACATTTTACAAAAAAAAAAGAAGTTTAAAGGAAAAATGAAAGAGAGAGGTCACGACGTTATATTACGGGACTGAGAAGGGACCAAACGGAATAAACTATAATACAAATCTCAACTATTAGCTAAACACGTTCAATGTGTATCACCTGCCAGTCACACTGGAATTATTCTAATGAACAAAAAATTTTATAATTATTAATTTATGTTTTTAATAGTATGAACAAATTCTGAGCACTAACGGGTAGCTTGTGTCTTAATTCCCTACTAAATGTTAAGCTTATAGTTGTCTGACTTACAATGAATCTTGTATATGTTATTTTTTTTTCTAATATGTGCTACTGAGGGGTCCTAAATTTATTATTTTTTAAAGTTTTTTTAATTATTATTTTTTCTTTTAATAATTGTGTTACAGAACAAAATAGAGTACCGCGTTGTACCAGCGCAGGAGCTACAAACGTTGCGGCAAATTGGTAGATCGATCCTTGTAGATTAATGATGACGTCCTTTGTCCCTCGCCATTACTCATTCGTCTGTCCACATGAGACCTCAAGCTGTTGCAGAACTTTAAGCACACCATGAATGGTATATTAAACCAACTACCTACGTACTGTACGATGTTCGGTATTTGTTCAATAAATGTTTATTTTCTAGATGTTTGGATTTAAAGGGTGAATCTTGACTTTTTGGGGGGGGGGGTTTGGCAAAAGTTTTTATAGGAACAAAAAAAAATAAAATTAGTCAAAGTATTTTTTTGGTTACAAATTAAAAAAGAAAAAAAATCTGTAGAACAACCTCCATGCTAAAAACCTAGATATAAGGAAAATAAATCCTCTCTCTGTCTCAGTTTTATATAAAAAGACTTTAAAGACGTTAATCAAACCCTCTTCATGCTAATACCATTATATACATCTGCCAGTACTGTTTTTATGGTCCTTTGGGACTTTTTTTTGCCATAGTTTTGGTTAACCTTGGTTCCTCATGGGTGTGGCTAGTATTGTCTAAGTAGGCCTTTTTACAAATTAAACTATTTCAATCTGGGCCCAGAGAGCATATAGAGAGGTGAAATATTGAAATGACATTCAAGAAAATAAAGGACGGGAACGTGCTAAACAAAACTGAGTTATAGTTTGGGTTTAAGGAAAAGGATCGTGGCACAGAGGTTGTTTGAATTCCTGTACCATGCCCCACCTATGAGGAACTGCATTAGGTTAATTTTGCATGGAATTTTCCTTTAATTGAGATCTCATAATAAGTGTAAACTCTTTTTCATATGAGACTATTGTGCAGTGCCTGACCACACTAAATATAAAGTATATAAAAATTAGTTACCCCTCTAGCAATCTACATTTTTGTACTATTCAGCATATATAAAAAAATATTCTTGGGTTTTCCTAGAGTAACCTTTTAACCCAGATCATTTCAAGGTCTGAAATTTGGAATCAGTCAGAAGACAATGGACTTAGGTTTTAGATGTATTTAATAGATTTAGCACATGTTAAAAAAAAATAGGGGACCACATGGCTTACTGTATAGGAGGTGTAGACTCATAATGGGAAAATTGTAATGACTTTTTTGCAGTTACTTCAATATTTTTTCATTTTAGAAGCTTAAACAATATTAGAGATAAAAATAGCATTCAGGATTTTGATAGAAAGTTCCTTCTTCCTATCCAGTCCTCAGATTGATGCCACTGATGTTAGGAGAGAAGCAGACAGATTGGCTCAGAGAATAATGCTGTAGTTGATTCGCACTCAGGGGGCAGGGTCAGAGATTTCACAGCAGCTCGGATGACTGCATTCTCAACTTTTTGACCATTATCTTCTCCTGTTATGATAGCGTTTTAGGAATGTGGAGGAACTTTGGCCGTCTGTAATGGAGGAATGAAATAATAGCTTGCGTCGGTTGCATTGGTATAAAGGAATCTCCCGAAAAGGTTTGACCTCCTTTTCAAGGTCCATATCTAAACTTGTCAATGTCAGGATAGAGTTGTCCTCTGAAAGCACAAACAGAGCTCCGTATTTTACTGATTCAGTCTAGAGGAGCCAAAGTCGTTCTACACCTTGTCGAGGGAAGCCATTCTTAAAGGGGTTGTAGAAGACATACTCATTTTAATGCAAATCCAAGCTGGTGATTGGCCAAAGATGCCTGGATCAGCTTCAAAACCCAAAAAACTGCAGCTGGCTATACAGTGAAACCAAGTTTTGATGATCCGTCAGACCAGGAGCCTTCTTAGTTTACTTCTTAGTGTATACTATGTTCTTTCTGAATAATACTTTTAACTTCTATAGGTTATTTGTCCAGTGGCAGGTCCAACCATGGCTTACCTGCCAACCTTTTCCTAGACGTAGCCTCTTTACATCTTGTCCACTCTCCATCAATGATCTGGGTTCCTCATGAGTATGGTCTTTTGGGACTTCTTTTACCATAATTTTGGTTGATCTTGGTTCCTCATGGGTGTGGCTTCAAATGTTTAGTGCTAAGACTAAGTAGGCCTTTTTACAAATTAAACTATTTCAATCTGGAACTAGAGAACATCTAAAGAGGTGAAATATTGAAATGCCATTCAAGAAAATGTAGAAGAACTGAAAATAAAGGAGGAATAAAGCAAACATCTTGATGGTCAACTTACCAGCCATTTTGCCAGTGAAAAATCACTTCTTATTTTAGGGTATTTATATACAATGTGGAAATTCAGCTAAGTCATAAAGAGGTTGTCTGAGCTTACAGAAAACGCGTTGTGTTTTTTATTCTAAAACCACCACTGTTGCCCATAAGTAGTGTGTGGTAATGCAGAACCATCGGCTTAATTGACAATTTTTGTTCTTTATCGACTCAAGGGCTAACAAAGGAGTGCATGGAGAAATAGCATAGCAGAACTAAAAAAAATATTTAGCTTTTGGAACCTTTTATAAAAGGTTAAACGATAAAAACACCAAAAATACCAAGCTGGCAGGTCATAGAATCCCAGAATGTTAGAGTTGTGAGGGACCTTCAGGGTCATCGTGTCCAACCCCCTGCTCAATGCAGGATTCACCAAACCATCTCAGGTCCAACATTGGCGATGCAATAAAAAATAAAGCAGCCAAAAAAACATAAAGCAACCGGGGTACAAGAAACCGGCCTTGGGGCCAAAGTTCATATCAGACAATAGATATTTTAGATAAAATCATTAAGAGAAAATTTCCCAGAAATATTGACATTTTTTTGCAGACCGAGTTATTTGAGCAGACACGGATTCAGCGCTGAGGTATTTGTGTACGGTGGGGGAGGGGGGTCACATATTTCATATTCTCTGTGTAAGTTGACTGATGACAATTGACATCTTTAGTGAAAGGTGCTGAGAGCTGATAGCCTTTACCTTCTAATGCTACGTGCTCAGGACTGTGACAACTCACTTAGGATGCGGAAGGAGCAATGGAATTTTCAACCTTCAAATATTGCAACTAAATTTGGGGTATTTTCATGCCTGTTGGATCCAGTGTACAAAAAAAAAAACTAGAGTAGAGAGCCACCAGTAAGTTCTAGATGAGGTGGTCAGAAGTTGGAGAGTGCCTGGTTTTGTACTAGTGATCAAAAGTGATATCAAATTTCAAAATGGGTTTGAGGTTGAGACAGTCTTTTTTTTTTTTTTTTACAATATTTTGGACATTGAGTGGCGCTGTCCTGCCTGATTGATTTATTCTATGTACTGAAATATTTATTCTCCTTCCCCTCTGGTTACAAATAGCTAGTCTCCACCTTTAGAGGGTATTTACTGCACACAACATAAGTTTGCCTCTAAGGTGGGCCTAGTGATCCCTATCGAGGGCTAATCAGTCCATCTTCTACAGCTCCATCTTCTGTGGATCACAAACTGTATGTTCACAAAAAAATGCCAAACTTGCCCAGCTTATTATTTTTACTGTTAACCCTTTTAAGGATCAAGTTTTGTTTTTTTTGTGAAGAGCATCAACAAACTTGGTTCCTTCTTCTGAGTTATTTCAGGTGACCAAGAGGTCCCTGCCCCATAGCACATTTTGCCGCCTGGCTGCAGTTAGGTTTCTTCTCTTGCAGTACCACCCATCTGTCAAGGGACTGTACTTCTTACGCTCCACTGGTGACAGTTCAAGCTGGAAACCATTCTGTTGCCAACCTCTGCCACCCAGAATATTAAGGGTCAAATTGTAAAGATGAGCCAATCTGACAAACTTTGGCAGGCAAAATTGGCCGAATTTTGTCCAGGAAATTTGATTTGTGTCTACTTTATTTGAGGCAAATTGGTACAAGCCGTTTATTAAGCTCACAGGTCTCTCCATTCCCCAGACCATAATTAAGCTTCCTGCTCAGGTCCTCGGCTGGTTCACTTTCTCCCACCAGCTCCAGTCTTCCCTCTCGTCTTCAGTTTTCAGTCTCACCAACGCTCACAAGGCCTCACGCGATGTCATAATGTGACGTAACCTGAAGTTTCTTTTTTTTTTTGAACCCCCTTTCCGGTTGTAAAAAAGAAAGCAAGAAAATGCAAAATGGTAGCCTGTGAACTTTGAAACCCATCCGATTTGCCTTAAATTGATTTGCTCATCTCTAGTCATACTTAATATTAATATTAACTTAAATATTATATTACTTAATATTAATATTAACGGTCTTTGGCTCGATCTCGAGCCATGACAACTTAATGGATGAACACTCTGTAGGAAGATCGATCTTGTGCAAGCCTAGATAGGTCCACCAGGGTCTTCTCCACCATTAACTTGATAGTAACAAGCCATTGGGTTGCTGGTCTTACTCTTCCCCTTGTTCCTTCTATGATGTCCTTCTCCAGTGATTGCGCTCTTCAAATGATGTGTCCAAAGTCAAGTTATCTTTAGTCTGTTTGCAAAGGCTCTGTTCAACATGTC
Source organism: Dendrobates tinctorius (assembly GCF_039654945.1). Classification (NCBI taxonomy): domain Eukaryota; kingdom Metazoa; phylum Chordata; class Amphibia; order Anura; family Dendrobatidae; genus Dendrobates; species Dendrobates tinctorius. The sequence continues at coordinate 10,952,734 of NW_027361688.1, forward strand.
TGTTTGAGGAACAGACCTACGGAAGATGTGATCTGTTGCATCAATCATGCTTATGGAAGAAGACGGGCTCCATTATAGGGGTCCATCTGGCTTTTATTTTTTAGACACTTTTTAGCTTTTTTATCTCTTCTAAAAATCAGACCCCAATTTTACCCCCTTAAAGAACCTCTATGCTTCCGTCTCCACAACTGATGCAATGGAATGTTCAAAAAGGACAAGTTCCAACAATGGAACAGACAAAATGTTCAAACAGACATGTGAGCAGAACCTAACTGTTCCTCCAGGGTGGGGCGTCCCACACACTTTCGTGCCACCTAATGTTAAGGAGGAACCGAACCAAATGAGGATTGGGACCAATATCAACTCCATGGTTTGCCACATACTGCATGTGTTTGGCAAGGCGCTTTACTAACGTCATTGCATCTTTGTAGGGTCACAGCAGCCAGACCCCATATTCTTTATATATTCATGTGGTATGCCATCACGCTCAGCCTTTTGACACTCTTTGGGCATAATACGTTAATGGCAGCAGTGGCAGTAAAGAAACCACGAGTGACCAATGTTGGGACGAATCGCTCTTCATATCTCAGCTTCCTAGAACTTCGGAATGTTCTTGTTATGTACTGGAAAATTACACTTCTAGAAAAAAAAACGCTTAAAAAGAAACCCACAAAAAATTTGGCCCTACAAAGACCTGTCGGATGTGACCTGATATGAACGTCCTTTTAATAATAAGCTTATTAAAAAAATATAACATTTCTCTAATCTAATGGTAGATCACAATACTTTACATAGATAATTACGAGCAGCCTGAGTAAGATTCAAGCACCCCGGGATGGGGAAAGTCACATTTCGGACATCAAGGCTGTGTATAACTAATGATGGACAGGAGGGAGATATCGGCCCCGTGCGTTCCTAGCAGCGCAGTCCCATAGATCTTTCCGCCATCTCCAGTCTGGTTCCTATTTGTAATGCAGACAGGCTGTCCCGGAACGAATTAGACAGGAGCATGAGCTTGCAGAATATTTACCAATGAGCTAATGATTTTGACACTTCCACAATACAAGCTTTGTACACAGCCAACTCTGTTATTTCTATCTCTTACATTTTACTAGATGAAACAAAATGGACTTATTCTAGTCAATCCAGAGTATAATATGGCAGCTTATGAAGTTCCGGAACCCAGGACCTCAGACAGATGACAAAACCCATCTTACTTATGCTTCACTAGTTACCTGATATCCTGCACACAGATAAGGAAACTAAGGGGCTCATATAGAAATAAGTCCTGCCTGTAGAGGGCGGTATTGTAGTTATATTCTTGTACATAGGAGCAGTATTATAGTAGTTATATTCTTGTACATAGGGAGCAGTATTATAGTAGTTATATTCTTGTACATAGGGAGCAGTATTATAGTAGTTATATTCTTGTACATAGGGGGCAGTATTATAGTAGCTATATTCTTGTACATAGGGGTAGTATTATAGTAGTTATATTCTTGTACATAGGGGCAGTATTATAGTAGTTATATTCTTGTACATAGGAGCAGTATTATAGTAGTTATATTCTTGCACATAGGAGCAGTATTATAGTAGTTATATTCTTGTACATAGGGAGCAGTATTATAGTAGTTATATTCTTGTTCATCGGGGACATTATTATAGTAGTTATATTCTTGTACATAGGGGCAGTATTATAGTAGTTATATTCTTGTACATAGGGAGCAGTATTATAGTAGTTATATTCTTGTACATAGGGAGCAGTATTATAGTAGTTATATTCTTGTACATAGGAGCAGTATTATAGTAGTTATATTCTTGTACATAGGGGTAGTATTATAGTAGTTATATTCTTGTACATAGGGGACATTATTATAGTAGTTATATTCTTGTACATAGGGGCAGTATTATAGTAGTTATATTCTTGTACATAGGAGCAGTATTATAGTAGTTATATTCTTGCACATAGGAGCAGTATTATAGTAGTTATATTCTTGTACATAGGGAGCAGTATTATAGTAGTTATATTCTTGTTCATAGGGGACATTATTATAGTAGTTATATTCTTGTACATAGGGGCAGTATTATAGTAGTTATATTCTTGTACATAGGAGCAGTATTATAGTAGTTATATTCTTGTACATAGGGGACATTATTATAGTAGTTATATTCTTGTACATAGGGGTAGTATTATAGTAGTTATATTCTTGCACATAGGGAGCAGTATTATAGTAGTTATAGTCTTGTACATAGGGGGGCAGTATTATAGTAGTTATATTCTTGTACATAGGAGCAGTATTATAGTAGTTATATTCTTATACATAGGAGCAGTATTATAGTAGTTATATTCTTGTACATAGGGGACAGTATTATAGTAGTTATATTCTTGTACATAGGAGCAGTATTATAGTAGTTATATTCTTGTACATAGGGGACATTATTATAGTAGTTATATTCTTATACATAGGGGTAGTATTATAGTAGTTATATTCTTGCACATAGGGAGCAGTATTATAGTAGTTATATTCTTGTACATAGGGGGCAGTATTATAGTAGTTATATTCTTGTATATAGGGGGCAGTATTATAGTAGTTATATTCTTGTACATAGGGGACATTATTATAGTAGTTTTATTCCTGTACATAGGGGGCAGTATTATAATAGTTATATTCTTGTACATAGGGGGAAGTATTATAGTAGTTATATTCTTGTACATAGGGGCAGTATTATAGTAGTTATATTCTTGTACATAAAGGCAGTATTATAGTAGTTATGTTCTTGTACATAGGAGCAGTATTATAGTAGTTATATTTTTGTATATAGGGGAAGTACTATAGTAGTTATAGTCTTGTACATAGAATCATAGAATCGTAGAGTTGGAAGGGACCTCCTGGGCCATCTGGTCCAACCCCCTGCTCAAAGCAGGATTCACTAAATCATCCCAGTCAGATGTCTGTCCAGCCTCTGTTTGAAGACTTCCATTGAAGGAGAACTCACCACTTCTCATGGCAGCCTGTTCCACTCATTGATCACTCTGTCAAAAAGCTTTTTCTAATATCTAATCTGTGTCTCCTCCCATTCAGTTTCATCCCATTGCTTCTAGTCTTTCCTTGTGCAAATGAGAATAAAGTTGATCCTTCTACAATGTGACAGCCCTTTAGATATTTGTAGACAGCTATTAAGTCTCCTCTCAGTCTTCTCTTTTGCAAACTAAACATTCCCAAATCCTGCAACCTTTCCTCATAAGACAGGGTTTGCAGACCGGTTACCATTCTGGTCGCTCTTTTCTGAACTTGCTCCAGTTTGTTGATGTCTTTTTTAAAATGTGGTGCCCAAAACTGGACACAATATTCCAGATGAGGTCTGACCAAAGAGGAGTAGAGGGAAATAATGACTTCACGTGATCTAGACTGTATGCTTCTGTTAATACATCCTAGAATTGCATTTGCCTTTTTTGCTGCTGCATCACACTGTTGACTCATATTCAGTCTGTGATCTATTAGTATACCCAAGTCTTTTTCACATGTGCTGTCACTTAGCCCTATTCCTCCCATTCTATAAATGCTTTTTTCATTTTTATTGCCCAGATGTAGTACTTTGCATTTCTCCCTGTTAAAAACCATTCTGCTAGTTGCTGCCCACTTCTCCAGTTTATTTAAATCTTTTTGAATCCTCTCTCTCTCTTCTCTAGTATTAGCTATCCCTCCTAGCTTTGTGTCATCAGCAAATTTAATCAGTTTACCCTCAATTCCTTCATCTAAATCGTTGATAAAGATGTTGAACAATACAGGGCCCAGGACAGAGCCCTGTGGTACCCCACTTGAGACATTCTTCCAACTGGATGTGCAGCCATTTATGACCACTCTTTGGGTCCGATCACTAAGCCAGTTATGAATCCACCTAACAGTTGCCTTGTCTATTCCATACTTAGTCATTTTTTCAATAAGGATTGTATGAGAGACTTTGTCAAATGCTTTGCTGAAGTCAAAATATACTATATCTACAGCATTTCCTTGATCCACCCATCCACCATCCATCAGTGATACCGTCATAGAAGGAAATTAAGTTAGTCTGACATGACTTATTAGTTACAAACCCATGCTGACTCTGTTTAATCACTTCATTCTTATCCAGGTATTGACATACATGTTGTTTAATAATTTGTTCAAAGATCTTTCCTGGTATAGAAGTAAGACTCACCGGCCTATAGTTGCCTGGGTCCACCTTCTTCCCCTTTTTGAAGATAGGAACAACATTTGCTCTTCTCCAGTCTTCTGGCACTTCTCCTGTTCTCCAAGAATTTTCAAAGATTATGGAGAGGGGTTCAAAAATTTCTTCTGCTATCTCCTTCAGTACTCTGGGGTGTAATTCATCTGGACCTGGAGACTTGAATTCATTTAGGTTAGCTAAGTGTTTCCTCACTATCTTTCTGTTTATAGATATCCTGAATTCTTCTATTCCCTTAATAGGACAGTGAATAACAGTTGATGTTACATTTCCTTTCTGAGAGAAAACAGATGCAGAATAGGAATTTAAAAGTTCCGCCTTCTCAACATCCTGTCTTACCATTTCATCATTTTCATCCTGTAAAAATCCTATAGCATCTTTGACTTTTCTTTTACTTTTGACATATCCCCAAAATCCTTTATTATTGCTTTTGACATCTCTTGCAAGCCTCAATTCATTTTCAGCTTTAGTAATCTGATTTGTGCCCTGCAGGTTCTGCAGACAGCATTATATTCTTCTTTAGATATGCCTCCCTCTTTCCATTGTATAAACATTTTTTTCTTCCTTTTTAGCATGTGCTTAAGTTCTGTGCTCATCCATCCTGGTTTCCTTAAATGCTTCCTATTCTTCCCTCTTTTCGGAATTGTTAACAACTGTGCTTTGAGAATTTCATTTTTCAAGATTTCCCATCCCTCCTGGACATTTTTGTCTTTTAGGATATCCAGCCATTGGATCCCTCCAATTCTCTTTCTGAATCCCTTAAAATCTGCCTTTCTGAAATCTAACCTTGATGTCTAAGTCTTCACAGGTCTTCCGCCTCTAGTTATCCAAAATTCTAAAATAGCATGGTCGCTACCTCCTAGGGTCCCAGCCACTTTTACCTCCTCAACCATTTCCTCCCTGTTTATAAGGATTAGATCCAAGGTAGCAGTTCCCCTTGTTTTCTCCCTTACCTTTTGGAAGATAAAGTTGTCAGCAAGAGAGGATAAGAATTTCCTTGACCTGTTAGTTTTGCCTGAGAGAGATTCCCAACAAATGTCTGGATAGTTGAAATCTCCCATGACAACTATGTCATATTTTTTGGAGAACTTGGCCATTTGATGCATAAAGAGTTCATCCATATCTTCAGCTTGCACAGGCGGCCTGTAGTAAATGCCTACAATGGTGTCCTTTCCATTGTTCTGTCCTTGTATTCTTACCCAAACAGTTTCCACAGAACTCCCAGTCTCTGAAGCTTCAATCTCTGTGCAGATATACGTGTTTCTAACATACAATGCGACACCTCCTCCTCGTTTATTAAGTCTGTTTCTTGCAAATAAGTTGTATCCTTCTAGTCTTGTATTCCAATCATGTGTATTGTCCCACCAAGTTTCAGTGATTCCAATGACATCATATTTCTTTTCCTGTGTTAGTAGTTCCAATTCTCCTTGTTTGTTGCCCATGCTTTGTGCATTAGTATAGAAACATTTTAGTTTGTGATTGGTTTCTCTTTCTCCAATATTTGTATTAATTAGATTCTTTCGTCTTTGTTCTTCCTTTCCACTTCTAATAGCAGAGTTCTCAATAGCATTTGTCAGGTGTGTGACTTTTTCTGGTCTTTTGCTTCCCTTCCCATGTTGTTCTAGTTTAAAGCTCTCCTTACAAGTGTAGCAAGGCGACTTCCAAATACATGTTTTCCAGTCTTCGTAAGGTGCACCCCATCTCTAGCAAGTAGTCCATCATATAAGTAGTTCACTCCGTGATCCAGAAATCCAAATCGTTGCTGACGGCACCATCGACGTAGCCAGTTATTCACCTGCAGAATCTTATTCCACCTCCTTGTTCCATGGCCATCCACTGGGAGGATGGAAGAGAAGACCACCTGCGCTCCCAGTTCTTTCACTTTCTTGCCTAAGTCTTCAAAGTCTCTGCAGATGGTTTCCAGGTCGTTTCTTGCGGTGTCATTTGTCCCCACATGTAGTAGCAGGAATGGGTGGTCATCTGTAGGTCTGAAGAGTCCTGATATCCTGTCAGACACATCTTTAATTTTTGCACCTGGAAGACAGCACATTTCTCTTGAAGTTATATCCGGTCTGCAGATAGCGGCCTCTGTTCCTCTCAACAGGGAATCCCCCATGACCACCACTCTCCGTTTCTTCTTCACAACAGTTTTCTTTCTCCGTCCAGGAGGACTCTGAAGGTGTACAAGGTTGCTGTTTGTGGGCAAAGTCTTATCCTGATGTATGTCTTCATCGTTTTCCTGCGTGAGAGCCTGGTACTGGTTCCTGAGCAGTATGGGTGCTGACTGCCTCCTGATCCTCCTGCTTCTCTGGGTCACATGTCTCCATTCCTCTGTTTCTTCAGGTGCACTTCGAATTTCTTCTCTTTCTGTAACATGAAGAGATAATTCTGCTCTGTCCAAGAACTCTTCACCTTCCTTAATGGTCTTCAACGTAGCTAACCTCTCTTCGAGATTTTGCAACTTTTCTTCCAACAGGGACACAAGCTTGCATTTGTGGCATGTGAAGTTTGGCTTTTCCACTGGTAAGTCTGTGAACATGTAGCAAGAAATGCAGCTCACCAAATGGCTCCTGGCCTCTTCCATCTTGAGATTTCTTAAAAACGATGAAAGATGAACCAAAATTCGGCGCGCGGTTTTTCCGATTTCCTCTTTTCAGCTGCAACGGCCCAAACCCAGTGATCGTTGAGCTCGCGGAGACTCTTCACTTATCCCAGAAGGCACTGGGAATATGCAACTGATCTCCTCAAGACTCTTCCCCTGGTTTTCCGATTTCCTCTTTTCAGCTGCAACGGCCAAAACCCAGTGATCGTTGAGCTCGCGGAGAATCTTCACTTATCCCAGAAGGCACTGGGAATATGCAAATGATCTCCTCAAGACTCTTCCCCTGGTTTTCAGATTTCCTCTTTTCAGCTGCAACGGCCAAAACCCAGTGATCGTTGAGCTCGCGGAGACTCTTCACTTATCCCAGAAGGCACTGGGAATATGCAAATGATCTCCTCAAGACTCTTCCCCTGGTTTTATAGGGGGGCAGTATTATAGTAGTTATATTTTTGTATATAGGGGCAGTACTATAGTAGTTATATTCTTGTATATAGGGGGCAGTATTACAATAGCTATATTCTTGTACATAGGGGGCAGTTTTATAGTAGTTATATTCCTGTACATAGGGGCAGTATTATAGTAGTTATATTCTTGTACATAGGGAGCAGTATTAAAGTAGTTATATTCTTGTACATAGAGGGCAGTATTATAGTAGTTATATTCTTGTACATAGGGAGCAGTATTATAGTAGTTATAGTCTTGTACATAGGGGGCAGTATTATAGTAGTTATATTCTTGTACATAGGGGGCAGTATTATAGTAGTTATATTCTTGTACATAGGGGGCAGTATTATAGTAGTTATATTCTTGTATATAGGGGGCAGTATTATAGTAGTTATATTCTTGTACATAGGAGCAGTATTATAGTAGTTATATTCTTGTACATAGGAGCAGTATTATAGTAGTTATATTCTTGTACATAGGGGGCAGTATTATAGTAGTTATATTCTTGTACATAGGGGCAGTATTATAGTAGTTATATTCTTGTACATAGGGGGCAGTATTATTGTAGTTATATTCTTGTACATAGGGGCAGTATTATAGTAGTTATATTCTTGTACATAGGAGCAGTATTATAGTAGTTATATTCTTGTACATAGGGGGCAGTATTATAGTAGTTATATTCTTGTACATAGGGGGCAGTATTATAGTAATTATATTCTTATACATAGGGGCAGTATTATAGTAGTTATATTCTTGTACATAGGAGCAATATTATAGTATATTTTTGTACATAGGGGCAGTACTATAGTAGTTATATTCTTGTACATAGGGGACAGTATTATAATAGTTATATTCTTGTACATAGGGGGCAGTTTTATAGTAGTTATATTCTTGTACATAGGGGAGTATTATAGTAGTTATATTCCTGTACAAAGGGGGCAGTATTATAATAGTTATATTCTTGTACATAGGGGCAGTATTATAGTAGTTATGTTCTTGTACATAGGAGCAGTATTATAGTAGTTATATTTTTGTATATAGGGGCAGTACTAAAGTAGTTATAGTCTTGTACATAGGGGGGCAGTATTATAGTAGTTATATTCTTGTACATAGGGGCAGTATTATAGTAGTTATATTCTTGTACATAGGGAGCAGTATTATAGTAGTTATATTCTGTACATAGGGGCAGTATTATAGTAGTTATATTCTTGTACATAGGGGGCAGTATTATAGTAGTTATATTCCTGTACATAGCGGGCAGTATTATAATAGTTATATTCTTGTACATAGGGGGCAGTATTATAGTAGTTATATTCTTGTACATAGGGGGCAGTATTATAGTAGTTATATTCTTGTACATAGAGGCAGTATTATAGTAGTTATGTTCTTGTACATAGGAGCAGTATTATAGTAGTTATATTTTTGTATATAGGGGCAGTACTATAGTAGTTATATTCTTGTACATAGGGGGCAGTATTATAATAGTTATATTCTTGTACATAGGGGGCAGTTTTATAGTAGTTATATTCTTGTACATAGGGAGCAGTATTATAGTAGTTATATTCCTGTACATAGGGGCAGTATTATAGTAGTTATATTCCTGAATAGAGGGGCAGTATTATAGTAGTTATATTCCTGTACATAGGGGGCAGTATTATAATAGTTATATTCTTGTACATAGGGGGAAGTATTATAGTAGTTATATTCTTGTACATAAAGGCAGTATTATAGTAGTTATGTTCTTGTACATAGGGGCAGTATTATAGTAATTATATTCTTGTACATAGGGGGCAGTATTATAGTAGTTACATTCTTGTACATAGGGGGAAGTATTATAGTAGTTATATTCTTGAACATAGAGGCAGTATTATAGTAGTTATATTCTTTTACATAGGGAGCAGTATTATAGTAGTTATATTCTGTACATAGGGGCAGTATTATAGTAGTTATATTCTTGTACATAGGGGCAGTATTATAGTTGTTATATTCTTGTACATAGGGACAGTATTATAGTAGTTATATTCTGTACATAGGGGCAGTATTATAGTAGTTATATTCTTGTACATAGGGGGCAGTACTATAGTAGTTATATTCTTGTACATAGGGGGCAGTACTATAGTAGTTATATTCTTGTACATAGGGGCTGTATTATAGTAGTTATATTCTTGTACATAGGGGCAGTATTATAGTAGTTATATTCTGTACATAGGGGCAGTATTGTAGTAGTTATATTCTGTACATAGGGGCAGTATTATAGTAGTTATATTCTTGTACATAGGAGCAGTATTATAGTAGTTATATTCTTGTACATAGGGAGCAGTATTATAGTAGTTATATTCTTGTACATAGGGGGCAGTATTATAGTAGTTATATTCTTGTACATAGGGAGCAGTACTATAGTAGTTATATTCTTGTACATAGGGGCTGTATTATAGTAGTTATATTCTTGTACATAGGGGGCAGTATTATAGTAGTTATATTCTTGTACATAGGGGCAGTATTATAGTAGTTATATTCTGTACATAGGGGCAGTATTATAGTAGTTATATTCTTGTACATAGGGAGCAGTATTATTGTAGTTATATTCTTGTACATAGGGGCAGTATTATAGTAGTTATATTCTTGTACATAGGGAAGTGTTATAGAAGTTATATTTGAGTTATTTTCAAAGCTGCATTTCTTGAAGGTTACTACCTATTATAGGAAACTAAAGGAAGTCTAGGAGTGTGATAACCCTTTAATCTGGAGGACATTAATCATTTTGGATGATAGTTATTGATGTCAATACTTGGTGTCTGTCATATTTCCAACCCCACCTGTCTGCGCTCTTATGACCTTACTTTGCTGTATTTTGCCATCACATCCAGTTTCCAGGGAGATCATTTTGATGTCATGAATAAAACTCTTTGTGTGATTCCCACTTCCTGGGTCATCAGAGGAATGAGAAAAAAAAAATCACCTGTTAAACATTATTGAATAATAAACTTCTCAAGAACTCTCAATGTAAAGTTTTCCTGTGTACATAGAGGTAAGGGGCCTATAGGAAAGATTAGTGTGGCGTCCCTGAGGCTCAGTCGCCACAGAGGTACTGCACCTTCTCCTAAGATGCGGTTCCCCAGTATCCAGGTGAGTTGGAGGCTCCTGACCACACTCCAACACTCGCACCCCACACAATAGATTAGTTCAGCAAAACCACATTGCGGCTCCTTGCTTAGAGAGAGGCAGAGCACCTTTGGTGGTTCCCTGCTTGGAACACTAAACGTGCTGGGAGGTGGGTGGAGTTGAGAACATATAAAAGAGCCGGACGGTTCCAGGATTGAGGTTCAGTTGAGTTCAGAGGTTGAGTAGGAGAGAGGAAGCCACTCGGGAGGAGTGGCGATCCCTGGAAGAGGGATGGAGGAAGGAGTGCTGCAGCTGCCTCAGTGACCTGAGCCAGCTGGCACGGGAAAGGAAAGGAAAGAAGAAGGACATTGAACTGAAGCCTGAGCTTCCATAGAAGGGAAAAGACAAGTACGGAACGTAGGCGTAAAAGGGAACACAGATCACGTAGGTTAGGAGAGAACCCTGCCTAGAAGTTCTAAGCGCAAGGCTGGGGCCCGGTCCCCGAGGTTGTATGGGCACTAATGGTTCTGCAGCAGACACCGGTGGAGTAGTGGGCTGTAAATGCACTACTCCCATCTAAGACTTGAGGGCACAACAGCAACACGGATAGAGAGCCGGGACTCAGGAGTAGAGAGTCCCCGAAGCAGGCTACAGCTGTCTGCTGTGCAAGTAGAGTTCTTGGGAACATCTGTCAGGAGGAACTCCAGAGCACCACGGTACTGGAGATCTTCACACTTAAAGGCGCTATAAGAGGAGACGTTCAGGAAAGGCGCATAAGTTGGCGGAGTGTGGAAGGGAGCATTCTATCTTGCCTGGAGGCTGACTGAGTCCCTGACCCGGAGGACAAGGCACAGAAGCGAGTAAAGCTTTGGAACTACATGCCCTGGTGTCCTCCATTCCTTCCTGCGTCCGTCCGCCTGGCACTGCTACATCCCTTGCGCCAAACACTACACCATCTAAGTGTCTCCACATCTACACTGCCCTGGGACAACAGCCCTGCCTGTGGAGGGCTATAACATCATTGCTGCACCACACCATCTGTCCCGGAGGATCTGTCTGCAGCGTCGGCTTAACACCTCCCTTGCCAAATACCACAGGTGGCGTCACGAACTATTCATTTACATTCCACCATTCAACATCTTCCTATTACTTGGGCGCCCAGGGCCACGGTCCGGGTCACCGCTGCTGTGACACATCCCACTGATACCGGCCAAAATAAATTTCTTATAATCCTAAGAGGTTAATGCCTGAGACGTCTCAGGCATTCACCTCTTAGGATTATAAGAAATTTATTTTTCTCTAACATTAATTGGTTCAAGTATCAAAAGATATTAACCCATACCCACCAGACAAACTCTTACAGGCATAAAGCCCCTAGAGACTTAAGCTCCATTGCCTGTTCCAATTTCTTCCGGATTCACCAGAGCACTACACGTGTTATAGACAGTTGGTCATTGCAGTAACCTCCAAAATCACTGCCTTGTAATAGGATCTTGTATAATTCTCCACTTTTAACTTCATCATCTGCAGCAGTCGGCAGACTCACGAAGGCCAATTGTAGGCCGAAACGTCCTTTGTGACTGCCACAATAAAAACTTATTTTCAAAAAGGATCATTCAGTTGAGTGCCAAGTTACTTTATTAAACAAATCCAAAGTGGAAAAAAGAGCCGGGCTGAATAAACTGCGCTGACCAGAAAAAAACGCACCTTCGGCAGTCCATATTATATAAAAAAAAACTTCTTTAATAAGCCTACGCATTTCGTGGCAAAACCAGCCACTTCATCAGTGGACTGCCGAAGGTGCGTTTTTTTCTGGTCAGCGCGGTTTGTTCAGCCCGGCTCTTTTTTCCACTTTGGATTTGTTTCATTTACTACCAGCGGGATACCAGCGACAACCGGACCTTTATGAGTGATTCCCAGTTTGTTGTGACTCACACAACTTCAGCAGGTGAGTCTAACTGATTGGGCTTGCTTGCTATTGTGGTTCTTCAAGACAATACACCCTATGTGCGCTTTCCATTTGTTTTTTTTAAGTTACTTTATTATTCACTTGGGTCTGGGTAACCTACTTGTGCACCTTGTAGTAGTGCCACGCTATACTTTACACTCCAAACAATAGTGTCATACACAGCTCTGATAATACTGCTAGAGGGTTCCCAAATAATAGTGTCATACATGGTTCAAATATTATTTGCATACAGTATCAAAATAATAGTGTCATAATACTGCTATAGAGCCCCCTAATAATGGTGTCATGCACAGCACTACTAATACTGCTATAGAGCCACCTAATAATGGTGTCATACACAGCTCTAATAATACTGCTATAGAGCCCCCTAATAATGGTGTCATGCACAGCACTACTAATACTGCTATAGAGCCCCCTAATAATGGTGTCATTCACAGCTCTAATAATACTGCTATAGAGCCCCCTAATAATGGTGTCATACACAGCTCTAATAATACTGCCATAGAGCCCCCTGCTAATGGTGCTATACACAAATTTAATTACACTGCCATAGAGTCCCCAGATAATATTGTCATACGCAGCTCTAATAATACTGCCATAGAGCCTCCTAATAATCATGTCAAACAAATGTAATAATTGCCATAGAGCCCCCTAATAATATTGCCATACACAAATCGAATAATACTGACATGCAGTCCCCAGATAATATTGGCATACACAGCTCTAATACTGCTGTAGAATATCCAGAAAACAATATCATACATATATATAATAATACTGCCATATAATGCAATAATAATACTACTACTACCAAAGTCTCCATATAATAGTGTCATACACAGGTCTAATAACACTGCCAGAGTCCCCAGGTAATGGTGTCATATAGATCTCTAATAATACTGCCATAGAGTCTCCAAATGATATCATACACAGCTCTAATACTGCCATAGAGTCCCCAGATATTATCATACACAGCTCTAATAATACTACCATAGAGTCCCCAGATAATGGTGTCATACATTCCTCAAATACTGTTGTAAAGTTGCTATATAATATTATAATACACTGCGCTAATATATTGCCATATAGCCCATATATACAGTAACTGTCATACTGTCATACACTGCTCTAATAATATGGCCACACACCATGCAGTAATACATATACTAGTACCGATACAACATGGCACCATGCTCTGTGCCTTCTGTGACACGTGCTCAGGTCTCGTTATCGCACTGCTATTGGGATTTTTTGACAATCGTCCCGATTCTCCAGCTTATAATGATCATCACGGGATAATCTCCTCATTAGTGACAATAAAGCATCCGAGGGTCGGAGTCAGTCTGTAACATTTACAGCACAAATCTCAGCATTCTATCTATCCGCCCAGGACAACGAACCGACATGTTTCCTGAGATCAAATTAATAGTCTCCGTCTTAATCCTATAATAATTTTCTAATACCTTTCACTTCTCTGTCACTAGTGGTTGCATCAAAAGTTGGCAGATGTTCCACCAGAGAGGTTACATAAGAGACGGAAAGAGCGGAGGCGCAGACAGACCCAGGGAGTAAGTTTGTATAATAGATCTGTAGTATTAGACTTACGGATTTGGACATTGACTGAACATTCCCGGTGTCTTTTGGATTTAGTTCTTGGTGTCTATAATTTTCATAAACCAGTTCGAATTGGCTTTACTCTCCATTTCTTGATTTCCATGACTTCATTCTCTAGTCCCTGGTGCCTAGTGGCTTCATAAACCGGTCTCTATTGTCTTTACTCTCCACTTCTTGATTCCCATGACTTCATTCTCTAGTCCCCGGTGCCTAGTGGCTTCATAAACCAGTCTCTAATGTCTTTACTCTCCACTTCTTGATTCCCATGACTTCATTGTCTAGTCCCTGGTGTCTAGTGGCTTCATAAACTGGTCTCTAGCATCTTTATTCCCCACTTGATGATTCTCAATTCTTCATTGTCTAGTCCCTGGTGTCTAGTGGCTTCATAAACCGGTCTCTAGCATCTTTACTCCCCACTTGATGATTCTCAATTCTTCATTGTCTAGTCCCTGGTGTCTAGTGGCTTCATGCCCTACTTCTTTCTGTCTCTTGGCTTCATGCTCCATTCCAAGTGGTCTTGTAGCTTCATTACCCAATCCTTCATGGCTTTTGAATTAGTTCTCCAGTCCCGAGTCTACTGATATTCTTTTTGGAGATGCCAGTCTCTAACATCAATTGGCTTTAATCCCTAGTTCTTTATATAATTGCTAAATTCTTTGTCTTCAGTGCTAAATCCCTGGTGTCTAATGGCTTCATTCCTTTGGTGTATTTTGGAATTGTTCTTTAGTCAACTACATCCTCTTTTTTATCAAAGGCCAATTACCAGGGTCTAGTGTATTTTGTCTGCAATTCTTGAGGTTTCCTGGCTTCATTTTCTTGTTGGCTCATTTTCCAATCCTTAGCGTTTAGTGGATTCGCTCCCAAGTTCTTAACGTCTTTTGACTTTATTCTCTAATTCCTAGTATGATATAGCTTCATTTCTTACCTGTGTTTCTTGGATTTATTTTTTAGCCCTTGGTGTCTAGTGTTTCATTAGCTTGTCCCTGGTGACGAGTGGGCTTCATTCCCCAGTTTTTGACATCTCTTGCTTTTATTTATCTCCCAATCCATAAATATCTTGTGTGTTTAGTCTATGGTGTCCTGTGATTAATTCCTCAGTCCCTAGTGTCTACTGTTTTCATTACCAGGTTCCGGTTGACTATTGGCTTTACTCTTTAGTACTTGACGCTTCATAGCTTAATTTTCCAATTTCTGGGTTTCTTTTCCAATCATGTTCTGGAGTGGAGTGTGTTGAAGCTGGTGAGTGGCCAGCCAAAATGTGAGCTATAGCTGGGAGAGAGACAAGCCAGAGTCTCTCTCTGAATGAAAACTGCATGGGTCAGCTAGGAAAATGTGGAAAATGCAGCCTCTTCAGTGTGACCTGTGCATGGAATTGAACACTTTTGTTTGGCGATGGAAGCGCAGACTGAAGGTGATACCGAGACTGGCAGGACCATTCCTCTTCAGTGTGTAGAAAGAACTGTAATCTGTTCAGGTGAGCCCGTACTGACATACGTGCCTGAAGAATGAACTGTTTATTTGCTCTTATACCTTTGTGCCAAGAAGTGGCTGTTTTGGTTATGAATCTCTTGGTAGGTTGATGAAAGCAATAAAACTGCACGTTTGGACCAAACCGCATGGCCCTTGTGAACACTACCTAATGCCTACCTGATCACTACAATTGGTGAAGAATGTGGGCCGAAGTCTCAAACAGCACAGGTGATGGAAGTGTAAAGATTGATTATCCTCGGTAAAGGCAGCTACAACATTGCAAACAGTCTAAAAGTATGGAGGAGCTGCCTTGCCAGAAGTTGACATTGCTGAGATGTTATACCGTTGTTGGAGCGCCGAAAGCCATCTCTTCAGTGGAGTTGTGCAGCGGGGAATTGGGTTTCGAAATCCTAAGGTTCACATAGCACCTTGGTACATATATGGTGTAACTGAAAAAGTCCCATGACCAATGGACTCACCGTCAGACTGGAGCACCTTGGGCCCACCAGAGAAAATCATTCTTGGGGCCCACTATGTAGCTACATAGAAATAAGTTCAAAACCACCAATTGTTTGGTAAAACGCGCTAATATCAGGGTATAATATAAGGTAGTACACGTCTTAATTATGTAGCAGGGGTTGGGGTAGCCCCCCTCATAGAATATATTGTAGCCTCCCAAATGGAATATAATGCAGCCCCCCTCATAGAATATAATGCAGCCCCCTCATAGAATATAATACAGCACCCCACAAAATATAATGCAACCCCCTCATAAGGTATAATGCAACCCCCCCATAGAATATAATGTAGCACCCTCATATAGCATAATGCAGCCCCTCCACAAAATATAATGTAGCCCCCTCAGAGTATAATTCAACCCCCTCATAATGCAGCCCCCTCATAGAATATAATACAGCACCCCGCAAAATATAATGCAACCCCCTCATAAGGTATAATGCACCCCCCCATAGAATATAATGTAGCTCCCTCATATGGCATAATGCAGCCCCCCACATATAGTATAATGCAGCCCCTCCACAGAATATAATGTAGCCCCCTCAGAGTATAATTCAACCCCCTCATAAGGCAGCCCCCCATAGAATATACTGTAGCCCCCTCATAGGGCATAATGCAGCTCCCCTCATACAGTATAGTATGATGTAGCCCCCTGAGGGAATAATGCAGCCCCCACACAATATAATGTAGCCCCATCATAGGGTATAATGTAGCCCCCCTAAAAGGGTATAATGCAGCATCCCTCCAACTCCATCATAGTTCTCCCCCTCCACACCCATCATGGTCCTTATCACCACCTCCATCATTGCTTCTCCCCCACCACCCCCATCATTGCCCATTCCACCACCATCATCATTGCCTCCCCCCACCACCATCATCATTGCCTCCCTCCACCACCTCCATCATTGCTTCCTCCCCACCACCCCATCGTCCTTTCCACCACCATTGCCTTCTCCTCCACCACCGTCATCACTGGTCTCTCCATAACCCACATCATTGCCAATCTCCAATACACACACACCACTATCACACATACTGCACCACACACAGACAGCACAACACTATTCTCTCACACATACAAACCACCGCACCACATACACACAGTCGCACACACGGAGGCAGGTAGACACACACAGCATCCACTCACCTCTCTGTACGTTCCTCCCGGCAGCTTCCTCTCTAAAACAGCCGTGCTGAATGATGATGTCATCCAGCCGCGCTGAGTCAGACAGTAAGTGACGGGCAGGCGGGCGGGAAGGAGGACGGCATTTTATCCCTGCAGCTCTGCTTTGGTCCCAAGCTGCAGGGATCGCAATCAGGGTTCACCGCCCTTTAAGGGCCCACCTCTGCGGCCCAGATTCAGCAGCACCGGCGGGCAGCTTTAGCCGCATACTGCGGCTAACACTGCCCGTTATTAAAGTGAAATGGTATTCACTCCTCTCCACACCCATGAGGGCGTGGGGAAGCGTGAATATTCATTTCTCTTTAGTAGTGACAACAGGCTCCTGTCTCCAGCTGCTGCTCTCTGGCATCGGGAGTGCCCCCCTTGACTCAGGGGCCCCATAGCAGCTGGGTGTGCCGCTATTAGCGTCACGCCACTAGCTGGGGGGCCCCTGGAGCAGTAGGGGCCCTAGGCAGCTGCTGGCCAATATGCCAGCAGGTGTCAGTGCCTGGACCCACCGGAGAATCCTCCGGTTCTCCGGTGGGCTAGTATGACCCTGAATGGACTTCAGCATTGGCCAGCACAACTCCCACTTCACATACTCTGACTGATGTGCTGTTCCTCATCCTGTCGAGAGGCCTCGGGCATACCAGGTGACTGTGATCAAGTGTCCAAGTGATGGGACTTCATTACTCAGGGACTTTGGTGACCTTAGTCCTGCTAGTTCCTGGGAAGAGAAGTGGAAGTAAGGTGTATCCATGAAGATGCCAAGACCTATCCCATGGCACAGGTTGACATACTGTGGTTCTGTGTCCCACCAAGTGGGAGTGGTCTAGGACTTGTTGCATGCTATTGTTATTGGTCGAGATTTTCCATTATTCTGGAACTTATGGGTTAAAGCTCTAGCACACTGCCAGGAGTCGGCTAGGGTAAAAGGTACTCTGGAAAACTGGGAAGTGTAAATGTGTTAAATGTTCCCCAGGAGCCAATATTCATTTTCTGCAATTGGTCACGCAGGACCTTCCCACTCATGTCAATTTGAGCTCTGTAGGCACTGGGAGTCAGAAGAAGGTGCTCAGCCCTCTGCTTTGAGACAAAAGGGGGGAATGTTGAAAAGCCATGAAGGATTGGCCAACATGTCAGCCGGTGGCTTTCATATAGAGAACACAGAAGCATTCGGCCAAATGAGCACTACTGTGTATGAGACTGTCGGTTGTGATGGCTGCTGGCTGAATGATCATCTAAAACTTTGTTCGACCGACAGTCATCTTAGGCTGACCTAAGTTGTTTGGTTTCATGTCTTTGGTATGAAGTTGATTGTTCTGTGACCAGGTTCCTTTTTAAGTGTTCTTAAATAAATACATCTCCTTTAGTTACACCCCCATTATATTTTAGCGGTTTCTTACACCAGGACCCAAGCACAAGTAGCGGATTCATTGGTTGGGTGTGGTCCACATTGCAGCATTGACATTTTGCATAGCGCTCTCTCATGTGCACTTACTCTAATTGCTGGTGCACTACCAGGGCTGATCGGACCTCACGTGTTCACAGACTTATTTGACGTAAAATATTAACTGCAGGTAATTGAACAAATGGTGTTGAAACACAAAACACAGATAAGACAGCTTTGTAATCGGAAACCTAGAATTCAGAGCATCTGTTCCTGGTTGTAGTGCGTCCAAGTTGGCAGGAGGAAGCACAGAGAGTATGTGCTAATGCGGGCACGTGGTTTCTAGATGCCTTAGGAATGTTCACCACTTTCAAATTAAACCTTTTAATGCCGGGGCACTTAAGTCAGACATCGCTATCGCTGATCAACTGCAGCCGAAGAACGGTTCAGACAAGAATTCCATCATAGACATTACGTAACAATCCAACATTTTTTGGAAAGCTCTTAGCAAAGAGAATATATTTCCCCAATATTTTCGAAAGCACCTTAATTTTTCTCAGCTTCAACATTTTTGTGAAAGGTCCAAAAAGTAGTTAAAAAAACTAAAAGATGATCCCTCAGCCAAAAATTAATTTAGCCATCATACTCCTAAGTTGATGTTGTTGGTTGAAGCTTTGGGCTTTGCTTCGTCCTAGTGGTTTTGTTTTCTTGCCCCCGTTTAAGTTTTTGACACATCGTTTCCTCTACTTCAACACTAGTATAAAAACTTTTTGTGAGGAGACTTTTTTTTATTTTTTAGATTAGTTACAAAGTTCCCACAGAAAAGGAACATCCATAGCAATGTGGTAGCCGCAGAAGTCTCAAAGATAGTCCAAACGTGGCATCCACATCAGCAGTATTGAAAACTGGATAACAATTCCGGGTCTTGTGAACTCGGAAATAGGTACTTTTCCACCAAAATTGGTGGGTCACATGAAACACATGCGAGTGCTTTATGTGAAGTCCAGTTTAACAAAAATAATACCGTCCTACTGTTCACAGACGTCAACTGAATCCTTAAGTAGGCCTTAGTTATCTCTGGAGGTATACATAAAGTTAAAATTCCATCGAAGGTTCTGCAATGGATGCCAATGTTTAGGCATACCAAACTAAATCCTCTGCAGATTGTTTTACGGTAGTATCCTTATGTATTGTAAAGCGTAGCAGACTACCGGCCTGTCACTCACACACCAATAGTACATCCTTTTGGCATATAATATGGCCATGGAGCCCTATGGATATGTTCTAAAAATGGGCCTGGAGTTTTACCACCACCTATGAAAATTGAGGACAGAGCCCAATTGCTGGAATAGTGTATGCAAAAAAATACTGCCATGACACCCATAACATTCCAAATAATACTACTACACAATGCCTTTTCAATAATTTCATAAATTGTCTATTTGATACTGCCGTAGCGTATACCATAAAGACCAATAATGTTCTGTCCAAAATATACGTCCTAAATTGACAACTCACAAGTGTGGACGTTCAGAAGGGCTCACCTTCGGTATGAAGGTTCAGAAGGGCTCACTTTGGTATGGACGTTTAGAAGAGCTCGCCTTCGGTATGGACGTGCAGAAGGGCTCGCCTTCGGTATGGACGTTCTGAAGGACTCGCCTTCGGTATGGACGTTCAGAAGGGCTCGCCTTCGGTATGAAGGTTCAGAAGGGCTCGCCTTCGGTACGAAGGTTCAGAAGGGCTCGCCTTCGGTACGGACGTTCAGAAGGGCTCGCCTTCGGTACGGACGTTCAGAAGGGCTCGCCTTCGGTACGGACGTTCAGAAGGGCTCGCCTTCGGTACGGACGTTCAGAAGGGCTCGCCTTCGGTACGGACGTTCAGAAGGGCTCGCCTTCGGTACGGACGTTCAGAAGGGCTCGCCTTCGGTACGGACGTTCAGAAGGGCTCGCCTTCGGTACGGACGTTCAGAAGGGATCGCCTTCGGTACGGACGTTCAGAAGGGATCGCCTTCGGTACGAAGGTTCAGAAGGGCTCACCTTCCGTATGGATGTTCAGAAGGGCTCACCTTCGGTATGGACGTTCAGAAGGGTTCGCCTTCAGTCTTACGATAAAAACACACTTTAAAGGATAAAGTAAAAAAATGTTTGTAATAGGTAGAATTACTCGATATGCGAAAATCATGAATTGGATGTAGTCTCTACTGAACAAAAAAAAACATGCCTCAACATTATTGCAACCATCATAAATCTATCAGTCTTCATTTGGCTTTGAGTCAAGAAAGACAAACCCTGGCAAAAGTTCTAGAGTTTTCAAAGCTCCGGGCTACAAAGACCTAATTTAAGGAGCAGATTTTTCTTGAACGGTTCCTCTTTCTCCCGCCCGTCCCCCCCCTCCTGTATGGCTTTAGGCTTTGTGAGACACACACATACATGGGGGGCTAAAAGCCGGCCTCGCTACTCTGTTGTGTGTAACTAAGAAATAGCTGGCCAGGTAGAGGCGGTGAAAGACGCAGTGCAGGTGGGTCCGTCATCCCGCGCGTGAGGAATTGGAGGGAGATGGGATCAAATATGAGACAGACCATGTGACCTAAAGAGGGGTCATATTAGAGGAGATAAATGCGAACCTTTACTTTAAGAAAATATTTGGTCCCGATGGTCCTTTTTGGTCAAATTTTTGAGGAAAAACTCACCAATAAATATTCAGAGCTTGAATCTTCTATGGTGATGTAAATCTTTGACTTTAAGGTTTTAAAAATTATTTTAGAAGTTTGTTAACGATCGATATCGGTTTACGGTGTCAACCAATACGGCCGCAACTGTTCTTTTTTCACATACGTCCCTAATTTTAATGTGGGAAGTAGATGTTGTTGCAATTGGAGGCAGCCACATTGTAGGCAGTTTCAACATTTTCAACCTTCAAGTCTTCAAGAACCTTTTTACTCTAGTTGAACTAATTTTATCAATTTTGGTCAATTTTTGCCACAGTATAAAATTATAGGAGCATGGCTTAAATTTTTGATAAGCGAGCATCTTGTACATAAAAACCTGGTATATGGGGACACTTCACGTCTCCTGCCAGAGAGTGTGAGACTTTACTAAGTGTGCGTGTTAAAGGAGGCCTTTCTCGAAAGAGGAATCCACCTCTTCTAATCCTCGTCAATCACCTAAAATAATCTCTATTTGTTTGTGTAATCATCCATATATCTCAGAGTCTTATTAACCCAACGGGAAAACTCTATAAAGTCTACATAAAGTGTTGGGTAACTTTGTAAACTTTGTCTGACTTTTTTTTTCCTTTTTTTTGTTTTGCTCCATTTTTCATGTTTACATTGATTGTGACTTTCTGAGGTTCTGTTGCATGTTCCAGGAAACAGTCAGCAGTGTGGCGCCACCCCAATATCAGACACGTGGCCTAAAAGTTCTATTTTATGTTCCCCCTAGTTCCCACAATGCACTGCTCTCTAGTATTTGGAACCTGCAGGGATTCGGAATTATGCTTTACATTTGAAAGGAGAAGGAAAAAATCAGTACATAAAAAAAAAAGAAACCCAACATTATGTACAATTTTTTTTTTTTTTTTTTTTTTAATGGAAATGTAACATGATGTCATATTAATTGTTTAAAAGTAGAGTTTTCCTTGAAGGCTACAATATTCTATCGGCAATAAAATCTCCAGCACCTTCAGAAGTTCATATAATTGGATCCCAGCCCCTGTATGTCCAGAGGAATTAATGGTAGGTAAAAATTTCCACATATACAGTGGCATGTAAAAGTTTGGGCACCCCTGGTCAGAATTACTGTTATTGTGAACAGTTATGCAAGTTGAAGATGAAATGATCTCTAAAAGTCCTAATGTTAGAAATGACACATTTCCTCTATATTTTAGGCAAGAAAAGGTCATTTTTTACACTTTAAAAATTACAAAAAGGAAAATGGGCAGATGCAAAAATGTTGGCACCCTTTGAGATTTGTGTGCTCAGATAACTTTGACCAATGTTTCAGACCTTAATTAGCCTGTTAGGGTTATGGCTTGATCACTATCATCCTATCATTGTTAGGAAAGGCCAGGTGATGCAAATTTCCCAGCTTTATGAAAGCCCAGTTTCCTCTAACCTTGTACCAAAACACAGCAGCCATGGGTTCTTCTAAGCAGCTGCCTAGCGTTCTGAAAATGAAAATAGTGGAGGCTCACAAAGCAAGAGTAGGCTTTTAATAGAAAGCAAAGCGTTTTCAAGTTGCCCTTTCCTCAGTTCAAAATGTAGTTAAGAAATAGCAGTTACCAGGAACAGTGGAGGTCAAGATCAGGTCCGGAAGACCAAGCTAAATTTCAGAGAGAGCTGTTTGTAAGATTGCTAGAGAGGCAAATCAGACCATCTTGACTGCAAAACACCTTCAGAAAGATTTAGCAGACTCTGGAGTTGTGGTACATTGTTCTATTGTTCAGAGACACCTGGACAAATATGGCCTCCATGGAAGAACTTTCCTCCCACCTATCATCTAACTTGCTCTTTGACAATCTACAATCTGGTTTCCGCCCCCATCACTCCATTGAGACAGCCCTGACCAAAATTACTAACGACCTACTTACAGCCAAATCAAATGGACAATACTCTATACTCCGGCTTCTAGACCTGTCCTCTGCATTTGACACAGTTGACCACTGCCTCCTACTACAGATCCTCTCCTCCTTCGGCATCAAAGGCCTTGCCCTATCCTGGATCTCCTCATACCTTTCCAACCGCACATTCAGCATCTCCCACTCCCACACCACCTCCTCATCCCACCCTCTCTCTGTTGGAGTCCCCCAAGGCTCTGTTTTAGGACCCCTACTCTTCTCAAGCTATACACTTGGTCTGGGGCAACTCATAAAGTCCCACAGATTCCACTACCACCTTTATGCTGATGACACTCAGATCTACCTCTCTGGCCAAGACGTCACCTCTCTGCTGTCCAGAATCCCAGAGTGTCTATCAGCCATATCCTCCTCCTTCTCCTCTCGCTTCCTCAAACTCAATGTAGACAAATCTGAACTCATCATCTTTCCTCCATCTCACAGATCTTCCTTACCCGACCTAGCTATAACAATTAATATCACACTCTCCCCCGTATCAGAAGTCCGCTGCCTTGGAGTAACCTTTGACTCTGCCCTGTCCTTCAAACTGCACATCCAAGCTTTTTCTACCTCCTGTCGCCTCCAGCTCAAAAATATTTCCAGAATACGTCCTTTCCTCAACCCTCAATCTACTAAAATGCTTGTGCATGCCCTCATCATCTCCCGCCTCGACTACTGCAACATCCTTTTCTGTGGTCTTCCTGCTAACACCCTCGCACCTCTGCAGTCCATCCTTAACTCTGCCGCCCGACTAATTCATCTCTCTCCTCGCTACTCCTACGCTTCTCCCCTCTACAAATCTCTTCACTGGCTCCCATTCCCTCAGCGTATCCAGTTCAATTTACTAATACTGACCTACAAGGCCATCTATAACCTGTCTCCTCCACATGTCTCTGAACTAATCTCCCGATACCTTCCCTCACGTAATCTCCGGTCCTCCCAAGACCTCCTTCTCTCCTCCACACTTATTCGCTCCTCATCCAACTGCCTCCAAGACTTCTCCCGAATAGCCCCTATTCTCTGGAATTCTGTGCCCCAACAAGTCCGACTATCAACCACATTTGGATCCTTCAGACGGAACCTGAAAACCCATCTCTTCAGGAAAGCCTACAGCCTGCAATGACCCCGCTACCTCTTTCTCTCTCACCACTACCGGTGATATCACCTCAACCAACACCGGAACTGCTGCAACTCACCAACCTACTGTCTCCTTCCCCACCATCCTGTAACATGTAAGCCCGAAAGGGCAGGGTCCTCTCCCCTCTGTATCAGTCTGTGATTGTTAAGTTTGTTTACTGTAAGTGATATCTGTAATTTGTATGTAACCCCTTCTCATGTACAGCACCATGGAACCAATGGTGCTATATAAATAAATAATAATAAATTATACAAAAAATAAATAAAATATATATTTTTTTCCACTATGTTTTCTATGTTTTTGTTTTTCTTTGTTCTTACACTCTATTTTTATAAATTTTGCATCACATCATGGATCCCAAATGCAGAGGGAAAAGTGAAATATTGTCTGCCATTTCCATTATACAAATATTTCTGGCCTGCAAATCTGTCAAAACATTTCTTCGGTCTTCAGGTCAGGACTTGCTTTCTTCCACGAGTGCAGAGCCGACTTCCAGCTAGAATTTCAGCGTTTTACAACCACCGGCTCTACTATTTATCTCACTTTAGACCTAGTTGCCAAATAATAATGGTAATTTCCAGGGATGCTTAGCTATCTGTAAAAGTGTCCTAGAAAATATGCCCCCTATGGGTGAAAAGTGTGCATCACTAAATATATATATTTTTTAAAAAATATGTAAATAATAAAAATAAATAAATTTGACTACAGCTTAGCCTTGTTAAGTGAATGGGATAACATGTTTTTCCAACTCAGCACCACCCTTTTTAAAGATTCTGAAGGATCTCAGATACTAGGATACCACCTCGTTGGTTTTACATCCTTCCCTATTCCACTGGGAGATCAAGGTACAATTCAATATTCTATCCTGAGCACCTTCCTTGAGAAAAGTCTCTAAGACGCTCAACAATGGTCATGTTTTGGAATTCTCACAGCCCGCCCCTATGTATTCCGCGCCTTGTGACTGGTGCTCGCACGTTTTTCCTGTTCAGAAGTTTTTTTTTCTACCCTTTGATGCTCCTCGGAATGGATTCTTCAATAGAACTGGAACATCTAAAGATCTAATCATGACTTTAATGTGGTGAACATCTCCTACAAAGATCCCAGGGTAGATAACGTTAGATATGAGGGTTCTTTTAAAGGCTTTCTTTTAAGTAACCCAGCTGGTAGATATTAGTACAAATGACTCTAGACAAAGCAATTGTTCAAAAAAAAATTTACGTAGAGGTTAAATTTCTTTTCCCCAAAGTTTAGGTTCATCTTTCATTATTCGCGAATTGCGTTGGGAATTTCTTACTTATTTTTCAAATATGGAATGGATTGATCGCCATCTTCAAGTGAAAAATAGTCCTCACCCTTCCACAGTAAATCCAGAAGAAAAGTCAGTGGATGTCTTTTACTTGTAGCGTCTGAAAACGAAAATTTCAGCTTCTACTGAAGCTTTTCCATTTGCTAAAGTCCTCAGTCGAGGTCTGGACGTTTTTTTTTTGTGTGTGCTCAAATTTAGTCCTCAGTCGAGGTCTGGACGTTTTTTTTTTGTGTGTGCGTAAATTTAATGTCTTTACAAAGAAGCTTAAAGTGATGCTGATGTCGACTCACTCTTCTAGAGAACCATTTTTTTGACCTATTCAAGAGGACTTTGGTGGAGGTTCTGGAGCTTGGACGTTCATCGATTTCCAAGAGGGAGACATTTGTGGCTTCAAACCCTTTCCAAGCTTCACTGATTTCAGATCTTATTTTCATTACACATACCCCAACCTATGCACGTGGAGCCACCTGCAACCCTTGAGAAACCTTCCAAGAGGTTGTCAGGAGCAGGTACCAATGGGCAATAGGGTAAACACCAAATCTTGGACACTTGGAACGTTGAAGACTTTTGCTTGTTCACTGCTTAGAAGGTACACGTAAAGAGTATATTCTTCATGGTTTCCCTAAACCTAAAATTCTATCATGCGCCATAATTCTCACAAATGATTGATGCCCGTGCAACCAGGTGATTCCGGCTCCAACATTGTCAGAGAGGCTATGATGACCATCAAAGCTAGGAACCATGATCCCCATCAGGTCTTAATCAAAAACTTATCATTTCACCATCTCCATGATTATGTAATCAGATTTCTCCTCTTTTATATTCATTGTTTATGGTGTTTTTAAAAGGTGCGTTTTTTTGCTTTTTATCTAATTTAGCAGTTTATTATCTGAAGGTGTCAAATGGACTATACTGACCGTCCCCAACTAATCAAATCTCTGGGATTCATGCCTCATGTTCGGTGGCCTCTACATATTCCACATGTCATTAATCATTATTATTGTTTTTGTGTATAAACATGTTTTTTGTAATGTAGTTTTTCTTTTGTTTAACTATGGGTATCATTATTGATCTGCTTGGCGATCCTTTGCATGTTTATACACATTACATATGGATAGGGTATATATATATATTTTTTTTTTTCTTACATATTTTACAATGATTATACCATGGTCATTCTCTCTGCAAGAATTATTTTACTACACTTGTGCCCTCTTCTAATATGGCCACCATGTAACGCATACTGTGTACCTTTTTATTTAACCTCCTTTCTCTTACTACAAATATGATAGGTGAGCATGCGTGCTGATGCCCCTACCTGTCCCCATCACTGAAGGCATCTGTACGGAGCAATACGTGTCACTTGATGTCACAGGATGTTTTTTTTCTGACACGTACCGCTGCCGAGGTCTGCTGGATGTGACGTGGCTGGCGGCGGAGGCTCTGCCCACATGCGCCCATCTAATGCTTTGCTTATCTCACACTTGTGGAGACAGGTGCTATGTGTATATATAATCTACCTCACACACACACAAAAACACAGGCCTACCGAGGAAGCCTGCGCAAAACGCGCGTCGGGGCTTTTTGACGCCCACAGGCACATTACACTTTATGGGGGAGCATTCATTTTTTTGGTCTTCATGTTACAACCTGTTCCACAGCATTATTTCTTTATGCCATGTGACTCACATGACGTCCCTGCAATGCACGCGTAATTTATTATATGGGACCTTCCATTATCATTACAGTGTGTTTGCGTACAGGATGCTGGAGCGCCATCTGGCTCACATATGGCACCATTGCATTACTCTGTACAATTCTTTTTTCTATCTTTCCTTCACTGGGTTGTTCATAATTATTCATCATTACTAATGTTATGACTAACAAGCTGTACATATATGTACGGTATATATTGAGTTGCCCTCATACTAACATCTACTAATTGCTTATTGTGCTGTCATATATTTTGTGTCTTCACCAGTCTGAACGCCTACTAATATTTAAATTTGTGTACAAAGTAAACCTAATTTTTAAATGATTCGAATAAAATAAATATTTTTTACATGATTTAGGTTACCATTTTTTCCACTCTATTGAGGCATATGCGCTCATTTTTTCGTATCCCTTTCATCGAAACATCAAAGTAGCACTGTAGACTTTTCATTCTCAGGACTGATTCAGGTCCTCCTAGATATCATTATAGGGGTGGTCCATTTGGTTTCTTTTTGTGTTGCCGCTGCAGTTAGTGATTGGCTGCAGTAGTCATTTAACTGTTGTACCAGAAGAGGTAACAGACTGGCAGAAGATCCAGTCAGCACTGGAAGAGCCGAAGTGAGTATACTTTTTTTTCAGAATTTTGGGCTGGAATCAGGAGTGGACAACCCTTTACGGAGATAGGAACCCCTGCTTAAGCCAACCTATGTCTTGGTCTTTGATTGCTCATAGTCATCACAACTATTGGGAGAACTTGGCCGGAACTGAACAAGTCAGAAAAACTACAAAAATGTCATCTTTTTAACCATGCGCCATCATATAATGAAGACACATGTCCATTAATCATTGAACTTCTTGGTTTATGCTTGAAATGCTTTTTCGGAATGTCTACAATAAACCAAGAAACGGTAACATTGCTGCCTGCACATCGAGCAGATATTATGTCTGCACTTACGACTTTATCTCACAGATATATAGCGATACGGGCGGATAAGATGTATTTCAGGAAGTTGCTGGCATGGAATATCCAACCATCTAGGTGATCACCCCAGACATATACGACTGTTGTGTCTCAGGTTAGAAGTAGGAAATCTTTCAGGTTTTTTCATGTTCATTCTGGAATTCGTGATGAAACTGGGAGATTTTCCTTTTTAGAAGGGGTCATGTCCTTAAAGGGCAACTCTATTCGCACCCAACATTACTGGTCAACTTAACAGTTTGGGGGTGTCTACCCTTTTCCAAATGCCATAAAGACATGAGCAGACACGGTCCACGGGTGTAACTACAAGGGGGTGTATGGGTAGCAGTTATACTAGGGTCCTTGGATTTGTGACCAGCAATAAAAGGGCCAATTACAGATTTTGCATATGGATCCAAGAGATTCCGAACCAGTCAACCACTACTCCTAGCTTGAGCCATCGTTAGGACCTCTCAACTAGAAAAGGACAGTGGCATCATGTCAGAAACTCCTTGGCTTAGGGACAACAGCAAACAGGATAAATATACCAAAGTGAGATTGATTATGATGCTCACTGGGTCTTAATACCCAAGGGTCTTCATGAAGCCTGCTCTGATGTCACCATTGGCCTACTACTTGAGCTGAGGTTGGCATGTTCTTACATCCTAATTTTAGTCTTACTTATTGTTTTTTTTTTGCCTTTGAATGGCTGCTCTCAGCTATTTATGACTACTGTTCTCTTGTTTACTGCTAAAGGAGGCTAATGCACCTGCCATGGAGCCCGTGAGCTGAGGAAACCTGGTGCCTAATGCACCAACCTGGCTTCCAACAAAGTTGGGACGATTTGTATTGATTGAGCAGGCTTAGGCGCTGAGACTGCGCCCTTCCTTGCTGCTGAGATAAGAGCTAGGTCTGATTGCAGCAGTTTAACCCCTTAGATCTTATGTCAAACAGTGACCATGTCATCTAAAGCCAGCCAAAACCAGATGACTATTGGCTAAACAATGCTTCGACCTATCGTTTGGCTGAGCTCTCCTGTGAGTTCTAAGTGATTTCTATGAGAAAGCCACAGACATCTCAAGAACAAGACAATCAGCAGTCCGAAATTGGACGTGCCTGATCAACATCTGACAATATGTTGGCTGGTACCCCCATACACTTTAGAGTGATGGCTGAAGCCATAGATATCAGTGTGTTCAGCTGATATTAGTCTGTGTTTGGGGTCCTTAAGTGGTTAGATGAGGGAGCATTTTGTGACCCTCATTGGGCCACTGCCAAATAGATTGTCTTACGACAGTGAAAAAGCCTATGGGGAGCCCAATTTGGGTTCCCAGAGTTCTATGTAGGGTCCTGACTCTTCCCCAGTTTCTCTTTCATGATACCTCAATCCCATTTGTGTCCAATTAGGCCCAGTTTATGTCTCTCCCCTAAGTATGATAGTTCGGGATGGGCGGACCCGTGGATGTTCAAGTCCATTGGGTTCGACCGAACTTTATAAAAATGTCTGGTTCGGGTACCAGAATGGTACCCGAACTTAATCCCCATTCAAGTGAATGGGGGGCCCAAACATCTAAAGGTTCCTACGCTGTCATCTGTATGACAGTGTGGGTAGCACCGCCTCTAACCGACGGTAACCTTGCTGAAGTTAACGCCAGTCACAGCCGCTGGGTATCGTGGACTGTTGTGGATTCCCACATTGTTACACAGAGGGCAGCATATGTGCCAGCATCTGTGACCAGCAGTGAAAAGGTTACAGCTGGTCAGGCATCAACTGATGACTACTACTCTCATCACGTGCGCCTGATGAGTATTCAGCCGGCGCCTGTGTGTAGTAAGAAATATGTCAGTTACATATATAACTAGTGCAGTGCATGTATAACTTACTGAACATGTATTTAATAAGAAAGAAATAAAAGAAAAAAAATGTTGCGGAGTACCCCTTTATTTTTAATACCCAGCTCAGGGAAAACAGACAGCTGGGGGACTGGAGTTATGGTGTTATTATTCTGGTAAGGGGAAATAAATATGAAGCTTCCTAGGCTATTAATATAAGCTCACAGCTGTCTGTGTAGCTTTTACTGTTTATTAAAAAGGGCAGAAACCACCAAAAAAATTACCTGGGGTCCCTCTTATTCTTAATAACCAGCTAAGGATAAACGGACAGCTGGGGGTTGATATTAATAGGCTGGGAAGGGGCTATGGATATTATCCCCCTCAGACTAATAACACCAGCCCCCAGCCGCCCATGAAATCCATTCCTTAGATGCGCCAATTTTGACGCTTAGCCGCAGCTCTTCCCATTTGCACTGGTGCGTTGGTAAGCAGAGTAATGGTTTCAGGGTTGATCACAGCGGTGTAATGTCATCAAGTCCATGTTAGTAAAGAAGAGTTGTCTATCAGACACCCCGGTAATAATCCCGTAGTCAAAAGCAATAAACACACACACACAAAAAAAGTCCTTTAATTGTAAAAAGAACTCACCAACAATTACCCTCTTTTACCCATTTATTACCTTTCAAAAATAAAATAATCCAAAGGGGTCAGCCGTAAATCCATCCCACGACGATCCCCAACTCTGCGACATTCAGATACAGTGCTGAGCGGTGACATCAGTAATGTGACCGCTCAGCACAGAAGCCAGAACACAATGACAGTAACGTTTGAATCTAGCTGCAGCAAACAGCGCTGACGTCAGTAAGGTTTTTGCAGTTCACAGTCAATGAACTGCGGTAACCTTACTGATGTCACCCTTCCAATTTTCAGATTCAAAGAAAAGAACTTTTATGGATTAAGCGTGCGCTGCCAGACCATCACTCCTCACAAGTGGTGTGCTTTATACATTTATTCCCAACGCGTTTCAAAGTTAACAACTTCTTCCTCAGGGGATGACATGTATAGACATGTATACATGTCATACCCTGAGGAAGAAGTTGTTAACTTTGAAACGCGTTGGGAATAAATGTATAAAGCACACCACTTGTGAGGAGTGATGGTCTGGCAGCGCACGCTTAATCCATAAAAGTTCTTTTCTTTGAATCTGATGATTTATGACCACGGCGTGGTCATTTGGATGTGCAGCAAGCTGACCTTTGTTCCTTTATGTCTGATACTCTCCGACATAAGGTGAGTATAACGAATTAATTTACATTCTCAGTTTCTCGGGTAAGACCCTATTGCGCTCTTTTTCTTTTAGTTTCTACTACCCTTCCAATTTTGGACTACGAATCTTTTTCTTTCGAGAAGTAAAGGCCCCTTTACATTTAGCGATACACCAGCAATCCCGGCAACGATACAACCCGGTCAGGATCGCTGGTGCATCGCTAAATGGTCGCTAGTGAGCTGCCAGACAGGCAGATCTCACAGCGATGTAGCAGCGATACAGCGGACGATACTTACCTTTCAGACGAGGCGATCCTGACGTCCTCCCGTCCGCACCCACGGGTCGCTCGTCGGCACCAGCAGGAAGCGCCTGATGAGAAATGGAGCCGCGCGATCAGCGACAGACAGCGGGAGAGCCGTCGGAGGTAAGTATCACACATAGCGATATCGCTGCTGCGTCACCAAATCGGTGATGGTTTAGCAATATTGCTAGCGATATCGCTATGTGTAAAACCCCCTTAAGTCTGGTAGTGGGCTCTTTTATAGACAACATAAGAGTGTTCAGATGAAAAGAGTGCTCTTGAGCATGGAGGAGTCGGAGGAGATAACTGTTGACCTATAGTTATCTGTCGTGTATGAGGGGGGCTTTAGATTCTATAACTAAGATCAAGGGTGGCGAACCTCAGGCCCATGGGCTGTTTTGTGTTCTAGATATCCTTTTATCCAGCCCCTAGAAAGATTCCTGGGGACCTCAGCGCTTGAGATAGGAGCTGTATTTTGTCAGCCGTCGGCACATTAATTTCTTTTAGCTCTGTGAGCACGTGCACGCACTGTTCACTACTGAATGCTGAGGTGCTAGCAATGAAACAATGCATCCCAACACCAGTGCCAGCACGTACTTTGTGGGCGGAGTTAGCAGGCAATTTGTACAGCCCCCGAAGAGTGTTATAAATATCCAAATGGCCATTGGCAGAAAAAAAAAAAAAAAGATTCCTCACCCCTGCCTTAGAGTTTCCTAAAGGATGGCAAAACACACTTTTTTATGCCTTTTAACCCGACTGTGTGGAGCTCTCCATCGCCCTTGCGCAGTAATCCACATTAAAGAATGCCAAGTTAGGTGGTTGTCATGATCCAGGACGGGGTTTCGCTTTGGCCCCTCCTGGTCTGACTGGGGGATAATTGTTCCGCCTCTCCCTGGCAGAGGGCGGCTATTTAATGCTCACTGGACCTAGGTCCGGTGTCAGTTATACTCCTGCCCTCGGCTGAGTTAGTTGACCTTGTGCGTACGTGTGCCTTGTGCCTGATATCTTGCTTTCTTGTTTGGTTTTGATCCGGTTCTGCCCCTGTTACGAGTTCTGCCTGTCCCTCTTGTACTGCGCTACCTCTCGTGTACGACTCTCTGGTTGTGACCCGACTTCTCTCTGCTCGTCCCCTTGGTGCCGCATCGCCCTCTTGTGTATGACCTTTGACTTTGTCTGACCTCCCATCTGTTTATCCCTCCTGTACCTCGCTGTCCGTACTGTGAATGACCTCCGTTTTGCCTGACTGAGTTTTCTGTCTTCTCTGAAAGCAGGACGCTAAGCCCCGCCCCCTTGCAGTCACAAGACCGTAGGTCCCGTGCCGGCTTGCTAAACTTCATCACTCAGGTCCTGTGCACCTATACTTTCTGGCTGTCCTAGTCCCCAGGGGTCCCTACAGTGCGGGTGAGTCCCAGCTCAACGGAGGCTGTACGCCGGCGCTGTCAGGATCCTGATAGTGGTAGAAAGGAAGTGATTTATTGCAGCCCAGGATTGTGGTTGGCACTTTTCAAGCTCATAAAATCTCTTCTTTCATACATCTCTAAAACTGGTACAATAACACCTCCGATGCTTGAGAAGATGCAATGTTATTTCACGCACCTGAGAAGCAGCAGCATCTAAAAGGGCATAAAAAAGATGGAAATATCCTATAAGTCATCAAAAGATACTCCATAATTTTGCTCGATACATCATGAGCGCCATCACACGTACTTACGGTTCCTAAACCTAATGTAGAACTAAGTCCTAAGCTAGAGCCACAATCAGGCCTTGGGAGCTTGATGGGGCATAGACTTCCAGTCTAACCTGTTTCCATCTATGGTTATTAAATGAAAATTAAAGGGACTATGCAGAATTAGTAAAACATGGCCATTTTCTTCTAAAGACAGCGACATATCAGTCCTCAGGTTGAGGGTGGTATTGCTCAGCCTCATTTAAAAAGGTTCTTCTCATCTTCAGGAGCACGCCGATCTCGAGCCTCCAAGCTTCCTGTTGGCAGGCGGGTAATAGGCTCCTGATGATTGATATTTTGGACCAGCATCATCGCTGAGCTGCTGGTCCAAACTGTGCAGTCTCCAATGTTACAACAAGCAGCGGTAGGTTTGCCTCGGAGGTTGATGTAGGTTAAGACACCGGGACAACTTTTGCAACATGGGTTGCAGAGATCGTCATGTGACATCAAGATTTCCTTCCATATGGGTAAACTGGTTGAAAACATTCTCCAATTCTTGCACGTTAACTTTCCCTTATAGGCATGAGGACCAAGGACTCAATCATTGTAAAGAATTTACTCCAGCCCCCCCCCCCCCCCCCCGCTTTATGTCCAGCCGAGAGTCCTGGTAGTGAAGCAGTTAACCACCCCCCATCACCTCAACAAATAAATAGCTGACATTTTTATTGGACGAGCTCTTTAAGTAGCTTTCTTGTCACCGCTTTTGTAGTCATAACAATCACAGACGAGATTCGTGGAATTTTGTGTCCTTTCAAAATATTGTGGGGAAGAAAATACCTTTAATCAGATGGGGAGATAACAGTGACAGATGGGATGTCAGAGGTGCCGGAGAGATTATATTTGCCATAGGCCCAGGGCACGATGAGCTGTGGGCTCGCTGTCATGGCTAGATGAATGTGCCCACAGCTACGGCTGTCATCACTGGCGGCAATGGGGTTGAATTAGCCAAACCGTATACATACAGCGCAAATGCATGTAAAGGGTTATCCATTTAAGGAAAATGTTGTAATAAAAGATGAGACCAGTACCAATTGTGTGCTGGTGGATGCTGCTTTGTTCCCACTGATTACAATGATGACAGCTTGAATATGGATGCGATGATAGCCCTGATCCTCGGTGGGAGTCATCGGCACTTTAAAATAATACCTGGTGCCATCAAATCAAATGTGTGGTCATGATTATAGAGGGTTCAAAGCATAAGCGCCAACTTTTGAAAAATATTTTGGTGGTGGATTCATCTGCACTATGATAGTTTTTGATCGTAGCATCACCCTTTTAAAAGAAGCCACGACCATTATGCACACCCCATTCCCTCTCTTCCCTCTCTTTTTTGGGAGGGTTCAGCAAGGTCAAGGAGATTTTCTGACTTATGAGAGTCTGGGAAATCTCACCTGCTTTTAAATGCCTCACTCTGTTCCACAACAGTTGGCAAGTATGGTTCCAAGTCAGAAGTTGCACAGACCTTGATGTCCAAGAGCATCTTTAGGAGGGTTTGGCTGATTTTTTTTTTTTTTTTTTTAAGAGACTGGGCGGTCTCTACTTAATCTGGAAACTTCCCGGTGTTTTGCGAGAGTTGGTATGTAAGGTTCAAAAGGCAGAAGATGCAGATGGACCCTGGTGTCCAAGGCTGTTTCCGGAAAGTTACGCGGGGCTCAGGAGACTTGCAGATTTTTTTTTTTTTTTGAAAGTCCGGACTTCTCTCCTTATGATGGAAGCCTCTACACATTTTGGAAGAGTTGACAAGTATGACTTTAAAGGTAGCAGTTAGAGAAGATCCCTTGTGTCCTACGGAGTGTTAGGCTGGACATAGATTTTCTGTATTTTCTGAGAATCCAGATTGTCTCTCCCTCTTCTAGGAGCCTCCTTCTGTTCTTGGAGAGTTGGCAAGTATGGGTCAAAGTTGCATACAGGCCCTGATGCACAATTGAATCTTTGGTATGATTACCTGTGCCCAGGACTTCAGACTTTTATGAGAGTTCACGAAGTCTCACTCGCTGTTTTGGGAGAGTTAGAAAGTATGGCGCAAAAGCAGCAAGGAAGTTTTTTTTTTTTTTTTATACATGGTTTATATGGGCCCAGGATATTTGTTGATTTTTTTTTCTGGGAGGTATTCCCTTATTATGGGAGTCTCTGATCATGGAGAAAAGGCAAGTATGGACCAAAATTAGAAGTTTCAGATGGGCCCTGGTGTTCATGGGAGTCTTTGGGAGTGTTTAAGTGGGCTCGGGAGACTGGCTGACTTTTCTGAGAGTACGGGAAAACTCAATATATTTTTTCAGCCTCCTTCTGTTCTGGGAGAGTTGGCAATAGGTTCAAAGGCAGCAATTGCAGATGGGCCCTGGTGCCTAAGGGAGTCTATGGGATGGTTCAGCTGGCCCAGTAGATTTAAGGAATTTTCCAAAAGCCTGAGAGTATTCCCCTTATTCTGGGAGCCTCACTCTATTCCAAGAAAGTTGGCAAATCTGGTTCAAAGGAAGAAGTTGCAGAGAGGCCGTGGTATCCAAGGGAGTCTTTGGTTGGGACGAGGAAATTTGCTATTTTTTTCCCCAAGCGGTCAGGAGGTTTCCCCTTATTCTGGAGATCTCTGTTCAAGGAGAGTTGGCAAGTACAATTCAAAGGCTCCAGTTGTACAAGGGACTTGGTGTTCAAAGGAGTCTTTGGCAGGGTTTAGCTTTGCCTAAATTTTCCAATTTTTCTAACAGTCCTGGAGGTCTAACCAGGGATACTTGACAATTGTCCCAGAACATATTTGAGGCTCACATATGTTCTGAGACAGTTGTCAAGTATGGTTCAAAGGCAGCAGTTACAAAGGGGCACTCATGCCCAAGGGAGTCTATAGCCCCCTATCACTCATACGACAATACCAGTGTAATGATTGGGCACAGGGTAGGTCTTGGGAGTTTACTGAACTCCCTTCCTGACGATCAATCTCAAATTTTCCCCTATGATAATCTGTAAGTAATGGAAGAACAAGACTTGGTTTGGATTCGACACCCACAAAGAGGAGTTCATAAGGAGATGGGCCCCAGCTTTCCTATTGGCAAAGGAACCAAAGCCTATAAGGAAAAGTAGACTGGCCCAAGGGTCATGCCATTAAACCGGTGGAGTAGGAAGAAGAACAAGTAGGGGCCTTTTTTTTTTTACCCTGAATGGGGTTAGAATAGAGACCTGGACCAACTGGGAAGAGAAATTAATTTTGAATTTTTGATGAAAATTTTCTAAACCTCTAAAATGTTAGCCTCAGCAAAATCTACTTTAAATATCCCCTCGAAGCCAAGAATGGTGTCATCAGTTCCCCCAAATAAACATTTTATAGTTTACATCAGTTTGTGTCATTTGCTGAATGCAATTCTTGACTGGAGCTCAAGAATTCTGTGTGTTTGGTACAAATTTCTGTGGTCTCCGCGTCGGCCTTCACTTATGTGATTGTTTAGCTTACAGCATATGTTAAGATTCTATTAGTGATATTTTTTAAGTTGGCAACGAGGCGGCGCGGTAACCATAATGTTTTTGGGGACTCTAATGTGAATAACACACAAAAGCAGCATTTTGATGTGGTGCGTGTAATAACATAGGAGCTAAACGGCACCATTTGGAGCAGCGCGAGAGGAGCTCGGTGGC
The DNA here is from genome assembly GCF_039654945.1 of Dendrobates tinctorius. NCBI lineage: Eukaryota > Metazoa > Chordata > Amphibia > Anura > Dendrobatidae > Dendrobates > Dendrobates tinctorius. The sequence continues at coordinate 10,989,704 of NW_027361688.1, forward strand.
ATCCGCCATAACTTTTTCCATTTTTTACGATGACTTAATACATTAGATGAAAACAAGCCACATTACAGACATTCTTTGGAAGGATGGAAAATTCTAAACAGCTTCTAAAATAAGACAAAAACGCTGGAGAAAATACCGTTTAGGGACAAACACGTTAAAAATGGTCATAAAGCACACTTTCATGACTCTTTTCTGTACACAGCTCCTATGCAGGCCTATGTGTCTTTATAGTTATAGACTACAACCAACCCAATATGGAGTCTTCTACAGACCTCCTTCTACAGGTTCTGCTTTTCAAAGAAACCATTTTTTTCCCCCCAAGTTTTGACAACCACTTTGAAAGCTTAAAAAGGTTGGTGGGATTGCGCACATTCTAGGTCACATTCTGATGGGTCCAGAAAGCTAAAATATCAGGTTTAGGTTTGTAGAGATCTTTCCCCTGTAGAACTGCTCCAGCTGTCACTTTCTGCCAGTGACATGAAGAAATGAATGTGGTTACTGGTCTGCAAGAATTTTATTACTTTTCCCTTCTGTGTGCTCAGTGACCGTTTGGCCCAAGAAACTTGAGCAACATGCTGACAATAATTGTGACTTCCTGTCACCAGTAGGTGAACTTCTAACAGTCAAACTACAACTGGTAACTTCCAACTTGCCCAGGACCTGATCTCAATAGATTCTATTTTACTACCAGCAGAATCATGAATATGGATCTGGATGTGACTGAATAAAAATAAGGTCAATATAGAATCTGTTGAGACCCTTGGGCAAACATGTGACTAGGATGAACAGCTCTAAAGGTTACCTGCACAGTGGGGGGAAAAAAAAAAGTATTTAGTCAGTCACCAATAGTGCAAGTTCTCCCACTTAAAAAGATGAGAGAGGCCTGGAAATTGACATCATAGGTAAACCACAACTATGAGCAGCACGGTGGCTCAGTGGAACTGCAGCCTTGCAGCGCTGGAGTCCTGGGTTCGAATCCCACCAAGGACAACATCTGCAAGGAGTTTGTATGTTCTCCCCATGTTTGCGTGGGTTTCCTCCGGGCACTCCGGTTTCCTCCCACATTACAAAGACATACTGATAGGGAATTTAGATTGTGAGCCCCATCGGGGACAGTGATGATAATGTGTGCAAACTGTAAAGCGCTGCGGAATATGTTAGCACTATGTAAGGTAGCGCTGTCATTCAGGTTGGGGACACTCGCTTGGCAGCCAATAAATCACATCCGGCACAGGTTTTCCATAAAACTAAAACAGTCCATGCAGTTTATTCAGGCATCATAAACCACAGCAGCAACATAAAGTTCATCTAAACAGCTTAGCGTCCATGACAGAGCTTTTACTCTGTCCAGCCTGTGGTCACACAGGGTATGCAGGCTCTTCAGCCTCACAGTTATCTCACCAGTCAGGGTTCTCTCATGCCTGCTTCTCCATTCTGCAGACATCCTTTCCCTCCATAGAACTATCAGGCAAGTGCAGCCAATAACACAGCATTCACTTGCTGTCAGGAAGACAGCCCCATCTCTGACCGGACCTTCCACAACGGACCAACCAGGTCCCAGCATTCACCCATGTGACCTACCCTGGCCACCTTATATGGTCTGTAGCCACGCCCACCGGGTCACATGGCTATGACCTCATCACAGGTCCTTCACACACTCAGTCTTTTATTACAGGCGGTTTCAGACACACCCCTGGGTGGATTTGTAGGTAACTCTCCCTAACACCTTGTCACGAAACCTCAGCAGTATCACTGCTGATCAACACATACACAAGTCTTCATCTCAAGGCCACCCTCCTTGAGATACATTACGATCATTCAGCATCCTACACCTATCAGGAAACTGAAAATGCTTATACGCCTGTCCTGGGACACCCACACAGCGCCCCCAAGCGGACACATTGGTCACTAAACCACATCTATATAAAAATAAAGATCATTACTACTATTATTATTATTATGAGAAACAAATGAGAAAACAAATCCAGAAAATCACCTTGTCTGATTTGGTAAGATTTATTTTTCAAATTATGGTTGAAAACAAGTATTTGGTCATTAACAAAAGTTCATCTTAATATTTTGCAATATATCCTTTGCTGACAATGACAAGAGGTTTTCTGTAAGTCTTCACAGGGTTGGCACACACTGTTGGTATGTTGGCCCATTCCTCCATGCAGATCTCCTCTAGAGCAGTGATGTTTTGGGCCTGTCGCTGGGCAACACGGACTTTCAAATCTCTCCAAAGGTTTTCTATGGGGTTGAGATCTGGAGACTGGCTAGGCCACTCCAGGACCTTCATATGTTTCTTACGAATCCACTCCTTCGTTGCCCTGGCAGTGTGCTTGGGATCATTATAATGCTGAAAGACCCATCCACATTTCATGTTCAGTGCCCTTGCTGATGGAAGGAGGTTTGCCCTCAAAATCTCATGATACATGGCCCCATTCTTTCATGTACACAGATCAGTCATCATGGTCCCTTTGCAGAGAAACAGCCCCAAAGCATGATGTTGCCGCCCCCATGCTTCACAGTAGGTATGGTGTTCTTTGGATGCAACTCAGCATTCTGTCTCCAAACACAACAAATTTTTGTTTCTACCAAACAGTTCTACTTTGGTTTCATCAGACCATATGACATTCTCCCAAAACTCTTCTGGATTATCCAAATACTCTCTAGCAAACTTCAGACAGGCCCAGACAGGTTTAAGCGGGGGGGACACATCTGGCACTGCAGGATCTGAGTCCCTGGTGGTGTAGTGCATTACTGATGGTAGCCTTTGTTATTGTGGTCCCAGCTCTATGCAGGTCATTCAGTAGGTCCCCACCGTGTAGTTTAGGGATTTTTGCTCACCGCTCTTGTGATCGTTTTGACCCCACAGGGTGAGATCTTGTGTGGAGCCCCAGATCGAGGGAGATTATCAGTGGTCTTGTATGTCTTCCATTTTCTTATTATTGCTCCCACAGTTGATTTCATCACACTAAGCTGCTTGCTTATTGCAGATTCCATCTTCCCAGCCTGGTGAAGGGCCACAATTTTGTTTCTGGTGTCCTTCGACAGCTCTTTGGTCTTCACCATAGTGGAGTTTGGAGTGTGACTGTTTGAGGTTGTGGACAGGTGTCGTTTATAGTGATAACAAGTACAAACAGGTGCCATTACTACAGGTAATGAGTGGAGGACAGAGGAGCCTCTTAAAGAAGAAGTTACAGGTCTGTGAGAGCCAGAAATCTTGCATGTTTTAGGTGACCAAATACTTATTTTCCACCATAATTTGCTAAATAGATTGGACCAAATCAGACAAAGTGATTTTCTGGATTTGTTTTCTCATTTTGACTCTCATAGTTGTGGTCTATTATGTCAATTACAGGCCTCTCATCTTTTCGAGAACTTGCACAATTGGTGGCTGACTTGATCATTTTTTTTCCCCACTGTAATTCTGGAAAGTTGCAGCTGGTACCTTACTACTTGAACAGGATATAGTCACAACTGACTGATTCTACTGTCAGCAAAATCATGAATGAAGCTCTGGATGTGACTGATGAAAATAGGGTTGACTTAAAAGTCTGCTGAAGCCCTTTGGCAAACATTTTGGGACTACAAGCTCTGAAGGTCAAGCTGTAACATTTTTTCAGAAGGTGGGAACATAAGCTCACCGAATAACCAAACCATACAGAATAACAAAAACATAAAGCTGCCGTACAGTGCCAATGTCAAAGTGCTCAAATAATGCTATATAAATCCTAAATAAAACCAAAACCGATGCAGTGATGTAATTTTATTTCTATAGCGCCGACATATTCCGCAGCGCTTAACATTTTAGAGGGTACTTGTACAGACAATAAAAGACATTACAGAATAACAATCATAAAACAACAGATACTAAGAGGAATGAGGGCCCTGCTCGCAAGCTTACAATCTATGAGGAAATAGAGGAGACACGAAATCATCAATGTAATAAATCGGGTGATCATGTAACGAGGCATAAACTGGTAACCAACCAGTATGTGTAAAAGTACAGACACAGTGGGCTATTAAATGCACAAAGCGTGTGAGAACATGACACGAGGGTCCTGATTTTGAAGAACATTTTGTATGGGCAACACAGGGATAAGTATGTAGAGGCAGTAGGCCAGTTTGGAGAAATGCGATTTTAGGGCACGCTTAAAACTGTGGGTATTGGGGATTAATCTAAGTGTCTCAGTTAGTGCATTCCAAAGAATTGGCGCAGCATGTGAGAAGTCTTGGAAACAGGAGTGGGAGGTTTGGATTATTGGGGTTATTAACTTTAGGTCATTAGCAGAACAGAGGGCACGGGAAGGGTGGTAGACAGACAAGGCAGGAGATGTAAGGTGGTGATGAACCGTGGAGTGTTTTGTGGGCGAGTGATAAGTTTATACTGAACTCTGGAGTGGATGGGTAACCAGTGCAACGACCGGCACAGGGAAGAGGCATCGGTGTAATGGTTGGTGATGATCCGGGCTGCAGCATTCTGGATGGACAAAAACTACTTGCTCTTTATCTTCCTGCTCCTACTGATTTCAGGGGACATCTCCCCCAACCCCGGTCCACCATCCCCCAACCTCAACCCCTACCCTACCTCACATCGAAACCTTAATAATCTTACTAATATTATTTGCACTCCTTCATCTCCTTCTTTCAATTGTGCCCTTTGGAATCCACGGTCTGTATGCAACAAGCTTCCTTTCCTACACAATTACTTTCTGAAAAACTCTCTGAATCTGTTGGCCCTCACGGAAACCTGGATTCAGGATTCTGACACTCTCTCCTGCTGCCATTTCCCATGGTGGCTTACAATTCTCCCATTCCCCGAGACCGACAAACAGACCTGGTGGTGGAGTCGGCATACTCCTGTCCCCACAATGCACTTTCCAGGTCATCCCCCCAGTTCCATCACTCTCATTCCCTTCTTTTGAAGTCCACACCATCAGGCTCTTTCATCCCCTCTCCCTCAGAGTAGCGGTCATATACCGGCCCCCAGGCTCACCCACCCACTTCCTGGACCATTTCTCTGCCTGGCTGCCGCACTTCATGTCCTCAGAACTACCAACCCTTATCCTGGGAGACTTCAACATCCCCATTAACAGCCCCACTTCCACATTTGGATCCCAGCTTCTATCACTAACCACTTCTCTAGGCCTCTCTCAGCTCTCAACCTCTGAAACACACAAAGACGGTAACACCCTGGACCTGGTTTTCGCCCGGCTCTGCTCAATCTCCTACCTAGATAACTCACCGCTTCCCCTCTCTGACCACAACATTCTCTCCTTTACACTCACAAATCCTCGCTCACCCCAGCACCCTCCTACCTACCATTCAGTCAGAAATCTACAAGCCATTAACCCTCATACACTTTCAGACTCCCTACACTCATCATTGTCCCCAATCTCTTCTTTGTCCTGTCCTGATCTGGCTGTACATCACTTCAATGACACTCTTAGAAGCACCCTTGACCAAGTAGCTCCCCTCACCCTCAGAACCTCCAAACACAGAGTGAAACAGCCCTGGCTCACATCGCAAACCCGATTTCTCCAGCGATGCTCTAGGTGTGCTGAACGCTTATGGAGGAAAACACGCACACCAGAAGACTTCATACACTTCAAATTTATGTTAAGGACATATAACTCTGCCCTTCACCTCGCCAAACAGACCTACTTCACCACCCTGATCTCCTCACTATCCAACAACCCCAAGAAACTTTTTGACACCTTTCACTCCCTCCTCAGGCCAAAAGCACAAGCCTCTATCACAGACATTTGCGCTGATGACCTTGCCTCCCACTTTATAGAGAAAATAGACAATATCCGTCAGGAAATCCGCTCCCAATCACCAAATTCAGTGACTCCCATCCCTCCCTGCATTTCCCCTGGCTCACTCTCCACATTCGATCCCATCACAGAAGAAGTCTCCAGCCTCCTCTCCTCTTCTCGTCCGACTACATGCACAACCGACCCCATTCCCTCACATCTCCTCCAGTCTCTCTCTCCAGTCGTCACAACTCACCTAACTACAATCTTTAATCTCTCCCTCTCCTCTGGCATCTTCCCCTCCTCCTTCAAACACTCTATCATTACTCCATTACTAAAGAAACCCACCCTCGACCCATCCTGCACAAACAACTACAGACCAGTCTCCAATCTCCCCTTCATCTCTAAACTCTTGGAGCGCCTGATATACTCCCGCTTTACCCGTTACCTCTCCACTCGCTCCCTCCTAGACCCTTCACAGTCCGGTTTCCGCCCCCTACATTCGACAGAAACTGCACTCATCAAAGTAACCAATGACCTTCTGACAGCAAAACGTAATGGTGACCACTCTCTGCTCATTCTTCACGACCTTTCTGCAGCTTTCGACACTGTTGACCATCCTCTCCTACTCTCTAGGCTCCAGTCACTAGGCATTAAGGACACTGCTCTTTCCTGGTTCTCCTCCTATCTTTCCGACCGCTCCTTCAGTGTTCTGTTTTCTGGCTCCACTTCATCTCCTCTTCCTCTCGCTGTTGGGGTACCTCAGGGCTCAGTCCTTGGCCCCCTTCTCTTCTCTCTCTACACGGCCCCAATTGGACAGACCATCAGCAGATTTGGCTTTCAGTACCATCTTTATGCTGATGACACACAACTGTACACATCATCCCCTGACCTTACCTCCGCTGCACTACAGAACGCCACTGACTGTCTGTCTGCAGTCTCCAACATCATGTCTGCTCTCTATCTGAAACTCAACCTCTCCAAAACTGAACTTCTTTTGCTCCCACCATCTACCAACCTCCCTAAATCTGACATTTCCCTCTCTGTGGGTGGCACCATAATAACATCCCGACAGCAGGCGCGCTGTCTGGGTGTTATGTTTGACTCCGATCTCTCCTTCACCTCCCATATACAATCTCTTGCCCGCTCGTGCCGCTTACACCTAAAGAACATCTCTAGAATCCGCCCTTTTCTCACCATGGAAACAACAAAAACTCTCACTGTCGCCCTGATCCACTCCCGCCTGGACTACTGTAATGCTCTATTAATTGGCCTCCCTCTCGCTCGACTCTCCCCTCTCCAGTCTATCCTTAATGCAGCTGCCAGGGTGGTCCATCTGGCTAATCGTTACTCAGACGCGTCCACTCTTCTCCAGTCATTACACTGGCTGCCAATTCATTACAGGGTACAATTCAAAGTACTTGTTCTCACTCACAAAGCTCTCCACAGTGCGACACCCCCTTACATCTCCTCCCTCATTTCTGTCTATCGGCCTAACCGACCGCTGCGCTCTGCAAATGACTTTCGACTAACCTCTGCCCTAATCTGTACCTCCCACTCCCGACTCCAAGACTTCTCCCGTGCTGCGCCAATTCTCTGGAATGCTCTACCCCAAGATATTAGGACCATCCACAATTTGCATAGTTTTAGGCGCTCGCTCAAAACACATTTGTTCAGAGCGGCCTATCACATTCAGTAATCAAAGTCATGTTATGTTTGTGTGTGTGTGTGTAGCCCATTCACTATCTCCATCTAACCCCCACCCCCTGAAGATGACTGGACCATCATTGTAAATACATCATTGTAAATACAAACCTGTGCTTTGTATCTCCCCCACCTCATTGTAGATTGTAAGCTCCCACGAGCAGGGTCATCTTATTTCGCTTTAATTATTGTATTGTTAACGTTGTTACTTATGACTGTTTTGTTTGAAACTGTTTAACTGTAAAGCGCTGCGGAATATGTTGGCGCTATATAAAGATTATTATTATTATTGGAGAGGGGAGAGCTTAGTAAGAGGGAGACCGATTAGTAGAGAGTTGCAATAGTCCAGATGATAATGAGTAAGAGCAATAGTCACAGTTTTTGTAGTAGAAAGTAAGAAAAGGTTGAATTCTAGAAATGTTTTTTGAGGTGTAGATGACATGAACGAGCCAATGATGGGATGTAGGGAGTGAATGAAAGATCTGAATCAAGTATGACTCCAAGACAACAGGCATGTTGCTGGGGAAGTTTAGTGCTGGCGTCTTTGCATACTGCCCCTGTTCCCCGGTAGAGACGCCGGCTTATTCACCACCGTGGCACCTGTCCCACACTTACTCCATGTGTTATGCCCGGGATGAGCACAGATCCCTGGGCACTGTGCTTAAGGAGCGTGCTTTCCTAAAGTGTCCCTAACCAATAGCTGGGGCACACCTACTAATTAAGGCACCTCCTCCGGCATGGAGGTGCTTCAGAAACGTGGTTAGATAGCCCTTAGCACACTTGCTGGTTGTCAGGTCCCTAGTACCCGTTAGTCAGTCTACCTGTCTTGTACAATGTCTGCCCATACTTGCTTGTCTAGCTCAGTTTCAGCTGGTCCAGTACGCACCTGCCGATGCTCATCTGTACATCAGCCAGTCCAGCCCATACCTGCCAGTGCTCATCTGTATATCAGCTGGTCCAGTGCAACCCAGCCAGTGCTCATTTGTACATCAGCCAGTCCAGCCCGTACCCGCCAGTTCTCAGCCATTCCAGTGCTTCTGTATACCAGCCTGCACCTCCCTGTGCCTATCTGTACCTGTGGTCCTCGTGTTCCTTCAGTGCCTGACCACATCTGCGATCCCTCCCTCTGGGCCATTCCTGCTACCAGTCCCTTGAGGGTCAGCTTCATTGTGTCCGTGGTCTACACTCGAGTAGCACCTGGTGTTAATTAAAAGCCAAGCCTAACCCCACCATCAGGGGCTCTAGTGAAAAGTCAGGTGCTCTCCTAGTTACGCACCTCCAGGTTCTCCTCGGACCACGGCACAGTGGTTCCACCATTTTTGTCACAGGATATAAGTATAGAACATGAAGATGAAGTTTGATGGAGGCCTTGGGGGCAAATTCCCTGCGTGCCCATGCGAATGTTGGATCATAGCACATAAAGCTGATGCCACCTATGTGAAACTCGGGATATGAAGCCAGGTTGTTAATCTTCATTTGAAAGGTGGCATTAGGTTGGCAGTCCCAAGTGTAATGCCACTCATTCCGATCATACAAGGCATGCCATGTATTGTACCGTCGGTACATTTCTCTATGACTCATTATCGTTACCCAAGGGAAATACTCAGATTCTATTGTCCGGTGACAATGGGCATGATGGTGTAGTTTTTTTTTCTTTTGCTATGCGGATAGCCACGCGATGATCTGTACTGTTTACCCGCAGAGGAATTTCACTGCATCACAAAAGGTTTCTAATCCCTGGCTCCTTGACCGAGAGTTACAACAGTGCCATATACCATTACAAGTTCATCATCCTTTTTTTTTTTCTCCAGGCTTTGTGTGTCTGTTTATGCTGCAGTTCAGTGCACCACGGCCCAGCTATGTATACCGGGGTTACGTCTCTGCAGGGACATGCCATCTTTGCACCGCACCTTCTTATCTGTTTGGTGTTTATCCCTTCGGTAAAGAAACGTTTGTGCCAAGTCAGTAACACCCATGTTGACAAACTGCTTAGATATGCCTCCGTACAATGTGAGAGGTTCCAGGGTCCGGGCCAGAAAAGGTGTCCACAAAGAGAGGAGGGGGAGGAAAGAGTTGGCACTTTTTGTCATCCAAGGGGGGTAAAAATACCTTTAAAATAACATTATGAAAACAGCTGTCATAGATATTTGGCTGCGAGGATTGGCAAATCTGTAGGCTCGGCACATTTTTCAAATACTCTAGAAGACAATCGCTTAAATAGCAACTTCTAAAAATGTATATAACCTCACGTCAGCCTGAGTATTAGCTGAAAGAAACCCGGGATTGACAGCGATCAACAGAACGTTTCTTCCAGCTATGCATTTCCACTACTGGTGATGTGTGGTATTACATGGCAAGAGGGGGGAGCTGTTCTGGCTAAATAAAGGGGGATTCAGTGTAATGTAGGTTCTTACGCACCAGTTTTCCATATCTATCAAATAATATTGCATTGCCATTGAAGCGGCCAATCCAGACCAATGGCTAATGGCGACTTAAGCTGCAAAAATCAAGAGGACCTTGGATGGTGAATCCCCAGGTGCCTAGTTTTGAGGAGATCTGAATCATAAAGTTCTAGAGTTGATCAAAAAAAGTTTTGCAAGGCCATGGCCCAGTGGCCGCGTTGTACCGCACAGACTAATTAGAAGAGGTTCGTAGGGCTTTGGTCTGGTGGCCACTGGGTCCTTCAAAGAGGATTTCTTCCCTGTTGGGCAAGTTTTAGGCCTCTGGATACCAAGTAGAATTATTCCATTCATTGACTTCAAGCAGATATCTTGAAAATGGAAACAGTAAAAATATGTTGGAATATTTTTTTTGAAAAGATCAGTTATAGAAGTTCAAACACCAGTGGGACACGAGACGGTCACAGCTGTGTGAATGGAGCATGTGAAAAAAAAAAATACCCAACGAAGATTGCCAAATTACCCGGTTGGATAACATTCCTCTCGTCCTTTTTTTTTTTATTTCTGTAAATCCATGGGACCCTCCGTAATGACATGGCCACCAGTGGATGGATCTCGTTTGTTGAAAAATCTACGGATCTTGACAGCACTTTGGTGGGTTTCACATGATGTTCTCGAGTTATGATCTGTGGATATACGTCGGAGTTGTTGGTGGCTTTGTACGGAGATACTTCCACGGTGATTAAACTAATTAGTAGAATGAATGAGGACAATATATCATGGTTGGAGAGGGAGGAGGGAGTGTCTTTTTGAGCAATGGATAAAAAAAAAAAGTTGACCCTGATGGTTAAGCTTTTTAATTCCAGGTTAACTGCTCTGAAAAGAGAGAGAATGTCAGGTGGCCGGGCCACAAAGGATGTCATGAGCCGAGAACGAGGTCCTCTAATAAATATCACTGGGAATACACATCAATGGCTGCTAAAGCTACTGGCATTGTCTCGGGCTCCCTGCGGAGCTCCTCTGGTCTTCATGCAGGACATGTCTTGGCGGGGTCATTCCTTTGTCTTTTATTACTTATTTACACCCCAGGATTGTTGACTCACAATAGTCTTGACCTTTTGCACTTACAGACCCCTTTTTTTTCTTAATCTGGGTTGCAGATGTTTAATTACGTTAAATCAGGACTCCTGCATGTGGCCCCTAAATGAGACTCCGGTAAAAGGAGGATTGTAAATCTGTAGGGACGAGTGTTAAGCAGGTTTCAATGAAAATAGAAGTTTATAAAGTTGTGAAATAAGGAATGTCGGGTTCTGCATGTACCTAAAACATGTATCAAAGCCCCAACATGTGGATGCTTTGGGGCCCAAAGTAGGTTGAAAACATCCCATATTTTAGATTGCCCTATCTAGAGGCCATACAAAGATCAAGAAAATGAGGCAAGGCCAAACAAGTATCTGATTCTTATGTCCTAGGCATTAATCGGCATGTAAGCCAACCAGAAAATTTAAAAGGGAAAGGGGAGTTATCCCAGGTTCTTGGAAAAAGTGTCAATTCAGAGCGGGGACACAAAAACCTTCCAAAACTTTCCAGAAAGCAGCATTCCCAAAAACACTAGGATGCTCCATCATAAGAAAGTGCCATAGCGTACAATTGGAAAGGAGGTTTAAAAAGGTGGCCAAGAGGTGAACACCCAAGGTTGCCAGGTACTCCTAGTGGACCCCTTTTTATCCTTTGTACTTTGTAAGCCAATGCCCTTTGTTAAAATGTAAATATGACCACCACTTTGGCTCGCAACAGGGTTATAATCCATTTTCCCCAGAAACTTGAATGGCACAGATGTATTAAGGGATAACTAGGATCAGTAATCTGGGCAACAAACCCATTGTTAATAGTTTTGTTATAGTTTTTTTTTTATAGTTTTTTTCTTTTTATTTTAAGTGCATGTGCTTTAAGAATTTACACCACCTATGGTCAGGGCTTGTGACCTTGCTTTCAAGGGCATTGTTGGTGATGTAGTAAGTGGTAAAGTCCTTAGAAATAATCGAGAAAAGGAGAGGGAAACCGGCAGATGGCACGGAGAAATGATTGACAGAAGCGTTGGGAAGAAAATAGGCAGAAGAGTTGGGAAGAAGATAGGCAGAAGAGATGAAGGGGCGATTGGAAAAAGGAATGGAGAGACGATGGGTAGAAGTGAAATAAAAACGATTGGCAGACGGGACCGAGAGACCATCGGCAGAAGGGACCGAGAGACACCATCGGCAGAAGGGACCGAGAGACCATCGGCAGAAGGGACCGAGAGAAGATCAGGGAGAACATTGACAGAAAATAACAGAACACAGTCAGCAAAACAAAAGGGAGACAATTGGCAGAACAAATGGAGGTGTGATAAAACAGATATGAGATAGAGGATAAATATATATGATATACTTTTATATTTACACTGGAGGTTTCTGCAAATCATATTACGGTATATTAAATGAAAAGCTTTCTGTAGAGTACTAGATCGATCTACATGTTAGAGATAGATATAGAGATAATAGATGAATAGATATAGCGATATTATTTATTGTTATAGCGCCATTTATTCCATGGCGCTTTACATGTAGGGAGGGGTATACATAAAAAAGTACAATAATGTTAAACAATACAAGTCATAACTGGTACAGAAGGAGAGAGGACCCTTCCCGCGAAGGCTCACAATCTATAAGGGATGGGTGAAAATACAGTAGGCGAGGGTAGAGCTGGTCATGCAGCGGTTTGGTCGATCGGTGGTTACTGCAAGTTATAGGCTTGTCGGAAGAGGTGGGTCTTCAGGTTCTTTTTGAAGGTTTCGATGGTAGATGAGAATCTGATATGTTGTGGTAGAGAGTTCCAGAGTAGGGGTGATGCGCGAGAGAAATCTTGTATGCGATTGTGGGAAGAGGAGATAAGATCTCCTTCTCTACTCCCCTCTTGTGAGGATCGGAGGTTGCGTGCAGGAAAGTACCGGGAGACGAGGTCACAGATGTATGGAGGAGACAGGTTGTGGATGGCTTTGTATGTCATGGTTAGGGTTTTGTACTGGAGTCTCTGGGCAATGGGGAGCCAGTGAAGGGATTGACAGAGGGGAGAAGCTGGGGAATAGCGGGGGGACAGGTGGATTAGTCGGGCAGCAGAGTTTAGAATAGATTGGAGGGGTGCGAGAGTGTTAGAGGGGAGGCCACAGAGCAGGAGGTTGCAGTAGTCAAGGCGAGAGATTATGAGGGCATGGACTAGGGTTTTTGCAGATTTTTGTTTGAGGAATGAACGGATTCATGAAATATTTTTGAGTTGAAGTCGGCAGGAAGTGGAAAGGGCTTAGATATGTGGTTTGAAGGAGAGATCAGCGTCAATGATTACCCCGAGGCAGCGAGCTTGTGGGACTGGGGAGAGAGGACAGCCATTTACTGTAATGGATAGGTTTGTTGGGGGGGGGGGTCACATGAGATGGGCGAAAGATGATGAATTCTGTTTTGTCCATGTTAAGTTTCAGTAATCTAGCAGAGAAGAAGGATGAAATAGTGGACAGACATTGAGGGATTCTGGTTAGTAGAGAGGTGATATCTGGTCCAGAGATGTAGATCGGTGTGTCATCAGCATAGAGATGATACTGAAATCCATGAGATTCTATGAGCTGTCCCAGGCCAAAGGTGTAAATGGAGAAGAGCAGGGGTCCTAGGACTGAACCTTGTGGGACTCCGACAGATAGGGGGCGAGGTGAGGAGGTGGTGTGTGAGTGGGAGACGCTGAATGTCCGGTCTGTTAGGTATGATGAGATCCAGGATAGGGCCAAGTCTGTGATGCCGAGGGATGAGAGAGTCTGTAATAATAGGGAATTGTCCACTGTGTCAAAGGCAGCCGACAGGTCCAGGAGGAGGAGGACAGAGTTGTGTCGCTTGCTCTTGGCGGTTAAGAGGTCATTGGTGACCTTAGTAATACAGCGGCATGTAAAAGTATGGGCATTTCTGGTCACAATTACTGTTATTGTGAACTGTTAATAAGTTGAAGGTGAAATGATCTCTAAAAGGACTAAAAGTTAAAGAGGGCACATTTCCCGTATTTAAGACAAAAATAAAAAATATGTATTTTCATCTTTTACATTTTAAAAATTACAAAAAGGAAAATGGGTCAATGCAAACGTTTGCAAACCCTTGGATAATCGTATAACTTTGATCTAGATATCAGACCTTAATTAGCCTGTTAGGATTATGGCTTGTTCAACCAGGTGATGTAAATTTCCCAGCTTCTAAGCAGCTGCCTAGCACTCTGAAAATGAAAATGGTGGAGTACCACAAAGCAGAAGGCTAGAAGAAGATAGCAAAGTGTTTTCAAGTTGCCCTTTCCTCAGTTTGAAATGTAATTAAGAAATGGCAGTTACCAGGAACAGTGGAGGTCAAGATAAGGTATGGAAGACCAAAATATTTCAGTGAAAGCTCCTTGTGGGATTATTGCTAGTGAGGCAAATAAGAACCCCCGCTTGACTGCAAAACACTTTCAGAAAGACTTTGCAGACTCTGAACAATAAAACAATGTACCACAACTCCAGAGACACCCGCACAAATATGGTCTGCATGGAAAAGTCATCAGAAGACAACCTCTCCTGTGTCCTCATCATAAAATATAGCATCAGAAGTATGCAAAAGAACATCTAAACAAGCTTGATGCATTTTGGAAACAAGTCCTGAGGACTGATGAGGTTAAAATAAAACTCTTTGGCCAAAGTGATCAAAGATGTGTGGAGAAAAAAAAAAAGCACAGAATTTCAGGAAAATAACATCTCGCCAACCATTAAGCATGGTGGCGGATCAATCAAGATTTGGGGTTGTGTTCCAGCCAATGGCATGGGGAACATTTCACGGGTAGAGAATGGATTCAATGAAACTTCAATAAATTTTTGATGCGAACATAAAACCATCTGTAAAAAAGCTGAAGGTGAAAAGAGGATGGCTTCTACAAATGGATAATGATCCTGAACACATGTCAAAATCCACAATAGACTACCTCAAAAGGCGCAAGCTGAAGGTTTTACAATGGTCCTCACAGTCCCCTGATCTGATCATCATTGAAAATCTGTGACTAGACCTCAAGATAGCAGAGGATGCAACACGACCCAGGAATCTCACAGAACTGGATGAATTCACCAGGAAGAATGGATAAAAAAACCCTCAAAACAAGAACTGAAAGACTCTTGTCTGGGTTCAAAAAGTATTTACAAACTGTGATACTTTCAAAAGGGGGTGGCTACTAGGTACTAGCCATGCAGGGTGCCCAAACTTTTGCATCTGCCCATTTTCCTTTTTGCAATTTTTAAAATGTAAAAGATGAACATTGCTTTTGCCTAAAATACAAAGGAAATGTGTCATCTTCAACTTGTTTAACTGTTCACAAAAACAGTAATTTTGACCACGGGTGCCCAAACTTTTACATGCCGCTGTAGATTTAGAGAGAGATTTATATTACTAGAAATTTCTTCTTATGATATGTCATACTCGTATAGAGCTTTATCTTACCTTTTAGTTTCTTGCTACTTATGTTTTGCAGGCTTCAGGAACGCCCGGAGATATGGCGGATATTAATGATTGCACTGGGCTCCATTAATTTAATCTCCGACCTTGCGGTTGACAGAAGTAAGACGGGTAAATCTTTACAAATATTTAAAAAAGTTTCCCGAGTAACCAACATCTTAGACACGTTGCACACTCTGTCTTTCAGGAAACTTTTTCTTTATGTCTCATAATAAAGAAGATGAAATACTTTTAAAAGTAAACCGATTGAAGTGTTTTCCTTCTAAGATCTGCTCTTAAGAACCCACAAGAAGGAAATCCTTAATACCTGGAGATAAAAGAGTGAAAATAAACTCTTAGATGTGACAAGGGCAGATATATTATTGTATAAAGAACAAGTACAGCGCCTCTGTTCTACATTACATCATCCTGCAACACTGAGTCCATAGCTGTTAAAAAGAAGTCATGTGATATTTAGAACCGCCCCCGAGGTACCACCACATAAGAAAAGTTACAGACCTAAGGCAACTCTTCTCCTGGACCATATGGAAACTCTTCTTATGGTATTGTTCAGCTTTGTCATAGTGATATTATTTGGATTCATCTTGACAAGTCATATATATAACGTATAGAAGAAAGTGTCCATTGTAGTTCAAAATATAGTCTGTCTTTTGGTGCCAGGTTTAGGCACTCAGTTTGTTTCCTCCTTCATGTCCCTTAACATACCCCATGATCTAAATGTATCCTGCCCTCCTGTTTACACACAATACAGTTCCCTTGTTAAGTGGAGTCCAAGTTTGTGCCACCCAATACCGAATGGGGCGAGACCCAATACCAAATGGGGTGAGAGGTCCTGGACCCCTTTTTTTTTCTCCAAAGATCCAATATTTTACATTTGCCCTTAGATCTGAAAAATTTCTTTAAATTAATGCTGTGTTCCCAGTAATAACCAGCTTTAAAGATAAGACGGTCAAGCACCTGGTGGTTCAGTGATGGCAGCAGGGTTCAGGGTTCATCAATGGTTCAGTGATCCAGGAGAAAAGAAGTCTATACTTTCGAGAGTTCTAGAAGTTTGGCAAACATCTATAAACTACATAGTTCCAACAGTACATTTTTCATCTTTGTCATAATAATATTGTTTTTCCCTACCTTAATCGTGATGTATATATAGAAGACAGACAGTCTCCAATGCCATCAATTAACCATCTTATTCTTAATGGTTCAGTAATCCAGGAGAAACGTCTACATTTGAGAGTTCTAGAAGCTACATTGTTCTGACAGTACGTTTTTCATCTTTGCCCTAATAATATTGTTTTGATCTACCTTAATAGTGATGTATAATAATAATAATAATAATAATAATGTTTATATAGCACCAACATTTATATATATATACATACATATATACACACACACACACACACACACACATATATATACACACATACATACATACACATAGAAGACTGTCTCCAATGCCATCACGGAACCACCTTATCCTTACTTGTTCACTAATCCAGGAGGAAAGTCTATACTTTATAGATGTCTACCAAATGTCTAGAACTCTTGAATCTACAGAGTTCCTACAGTACTAAATTTTGCTTGGACTGTCCTGAATTTTTGGAAGCCATCTTGACAATTTTAGATGTGGCGTTTTTGTAAACTTAATAAAAAACTAGGCATTACTGGTGTGGTTTTGGGGTTTCCTGGGACAGGACTTCTTGGATCTAAAGGTTTGTTCATTTTGATCCTTCAAAGTTCATAGGTGGAGTGGCAGAACAACCCAATCGAAAACTGGGCACTACTGGTCTGGTTTTGGGGTTCCCTGGGGCAGGACTTCATGGATCTAAAGGTTTGCTCTTTTTGATTATTCAAAGTTCATAGGTGGAGTGGCAGAACAACCCAATCGAAAACTGGGCACTACTGGTCTGGTTTTGGGGTTCCCTGGGGCAGGACTTCATGGATCTAAAGGTTTGGTCATTTTGATCCTTCAAAGTTCATAGGTGGAGTGGCCGAACAACCCAATCGAAAACTGGCCACTACTGGTCTGGTTTTGGGGTTCCCTGGGGCAGGACTTCATGGATCTAAAGGTTTGCTCATTTTGATCCTTCAAAGTTCATGGGTGGAGTAGCAGAACTAACCTGTAGGGGTGCTTCATTTAAGATGGACAATTTTGCCTCCTACTAAGTCTATTGTATAGGTATATTTTACATCTGCTTTCTTAAGAATAGTAAAATCTGATAAAATACAGGGAGAGAAGTTAAAACCTGCCATGTGTGTTTGATTTAGGTCAGTCAATCCCATCCTGCAATAGATAGTAGCTTATAAAACACAACAGAGCAGACATGTCATTAGAGAAAGCCACAGCTCCTTCAGAAGATTGTGATCAGAATTCGAGAGGAAGCCAAGACTTGCTTCTGTAATTATCACTAGACACCGGGGAGCACACTAAAACCCCCCCAGAATTGAAGTCCTCAGTGGTCAGAGAGAAATCCAATCCTCAAACCTCTTGCCTGTAATGCAACATTTAATGCGAAAATCCCTGCAATTATAAACTCTTGGGGTATGTGATCCCGGGGGATTCTTAGACCTTTTCTCATAATGAACTTGTACCAAAAAAATGGTCTTTATCTCACACCACAGGGGTCAACAGTGTACATGAGTGTAACTTACTCTGAGCAGAGAGGATATACATAGGCTATGGTCTCGGTATAAGCGCAAGCATTCTGATATCCATGGAAATGCTGCTGTATGTTGCACAGTGCCAGTAAGTAACCGCAACAGCCTGGTGCAAAGCCATAAATCCGGGTAAAAATGGGCACCACTAAGTTATGCTCGGGGAACAAGATGGCACTGCATTTCTCGTGTATACAACCGACTCAAAAAACGAGTCCAGCTTGTTATAGAAAAATCGAAGAAAAAAAATAGATTTGGAGCTGGATATGTATATTTTTGCAACCGGTTTGTGTTTTTTAATTTCTCATAATTACTATGAGGCTGTGTGCCCACGATGCGATTTTCGGTGCGAAAACGTTTAAAAATCGTGTACAGAATGCCCCCCATGCATTCCTATGGCATTCCGCACATGCTGTGCTAATGCTGCGCTTTTTTCCGCGGCGGAACCGCATCGCGGAAAAAATCGCAGCATGCTCATTCTTTTGTGCGGAATCGCAAAGAATTGCCGCGATTCCGCACCCATAGGAATGCATGAGAACCGCTTACTTCCCGAATGTGGCTATGCCCACCATGCGCGAAGATAAGCGTCTCATGTGCGGTTGGTACCCACGGTGTGGAGGAGAGGAGACTGTCCTCCAGGCCCTGGGTACCATACCCCTGTAAAAAAAAAAAAGAATAAAAAATAAAAAATTGGGGTATATTTACCTTCTGACGTCCCGCGCTGCATTCCCGGGCCTCAGCGTTCCCAGTAATGCCTTGCGGCAAGGTCCTGTGATGACGTAGTCTCGTGTTACTCTAGCGGTCTCGTGAGATCACTATAGCAACGCGAGACCAACGTCATCACAGGTCTCGCAAGGCATTACTGGGAACGGGAGCGTCGCTGAGACTGCGCGGGACGTCGGAAGGTAAATATACCCCGATTTTTTATTTTTTTTATCATTTTTAACATTCTATATTTTACTAATGATGCCGCATAGGCAGCCTCAATAGTAAAAAGCTGGTCACACTTGTCAAACACTATGTTTGACGAGTGTGACCAACCTGTCAATCACTTTCCAAGCGATGCTTCAAATCGCTTGAATATCGCACGTGAATATTGCGAACATAATCGCGGTGAAATCGCGCGGAAAAAACAGCGCGATTTCTGGGAAGGAGTCCGGTTTTCATTGTCCGGATTAAATCGCTACGTGGGCACATAGCCTTAATATTTTTAGTGGCTCCAAAACAGCTTGTTTTTTTAACAATATTTGCAAAAGAAGCAACTTAGTCTTTGCTAACAATATCTATTTCTTGTAT
Source organism: Dendrobates tinctorius (assembly GCF_039654945.1). Taxonomy (NCBI): domain Eukaryota; kingdom Metazoa; phylum Chordata; class Amphibia; order Anura; family Dendrobatidae; genus Dendrobates; species Dendrobates tinctorius. Next base: position 11,009,063 of record NW_027361688.1, read on the forward strand.
ACAGCTCAGAAGAAGATTGATGTGTTACCATGTTTATAAGCAATTACTCAGAAGTCACAGCCAACTCTCCCCTGTTCACTACTTCCTGGTAACATATGTATGAGGGTACAGGACAACAAAAAATGGAGGACTCACTGCTTTTTATGTAAATAATCCATAGTCTCACTGCTCGTACAGTAAAGAATCCATAGTCTCACTGCTCGTACAGTAAAGAACCCATAGTCTCACTGCTTGTACAGTAAAAAAATCCAGTCTCACTGCTCGTACAGTAAAGAATCCATAGTCTCACTGCTCGTACAGTAAAGAATCCATAGTCTCACTGCTCGTACAGTAAAGAATCCATAATCTCACTGCTCGTACAGTAAAGAATCCATAGTCTCACTGCTCATACAGTAAAGAATCCATAGTCTCATGTTATGAACAGGTCACCGAGGAGGATGGCAGGAATAGGCTAGGCCACCAGGAAACCAGAAAGGTTGGTCACTTAGCGGATTGCAGACCCCTAATCCTAAGAAAACAACTAACAGTAGCCGTGGTGCATACCTACGATGCCCTAGACGCCTTGGCATAGCCGGAGAGCTAACTAAGCCTTAAGCAAGAAATGTGAAATCTAAACTGCCCCGGAGTAGACCCCAAAGGAATAGATAGCCCCCAAACATATATTGACGGCGAGACAAGATGAAACACAAACTCAGGCAAAAAATAGACTGAGCAAATGATGGGGCCCAAACTGACTAGAGACGACAGGAAAGGAAAGACAAAAAAAATCTAACACGTCTGATGTACAAAAACACTGAGGTCACACGACCTCGCCCCCACTATATCAGCATTCTGGTATGAACTGGCAGCAAAGCAAAAGAGACTAATATAACAGGGGACTGAACAAACTGACACAAGCTGTAACATATGGAGCGGGGTCCAGCACAGCTCCCAGCAGGGAGCAAACTGAACCCTCACAACAAGCCGAGAGACAAAACCAGATCAGATGCAAAGGATTAGCAAATGAACAACTTAGCTGAACAATGCAGGATCAGGGCAGGAGACATCACAATTCAGGGTGCACAGGAAAGCAAAAATCACCAGCAGGGATTGAAGGAAGCCTGCTGACTTAAACACTCCAATCAGTAACCCCAGATCTCCACTCATCATCAGGTGGCAGACCTCTGTCAATCCGGCCAGCTCCACTACCCCCAGTAACCACCAGAGGGAACCCTGACCCAGAAGTAAGAGAATTCACAACAGTCTCACTGCTTGTACAGTAAAGAATCCATAGTCTCACTGCTTGTACAGTAAAGAATCCAGTCTCACTGCTCTAACAGTAAAAAAATCCATAGTTTCACTGCTTGTACAGTAAAGAATTCATACTCTTACCGCTCTTACAGAAAATCTGTCCATCATGATTATTACATATTTCCTCTAGAGGTAGAGGATGCCCTCTTAACAGGCTCAATGAGCATAGTTTTAACTGGTTGCAATGGGTAATAGAGACAGTTTCGCAGAGAAAAAATTTGGATGCCACCATACATATGACATCACACAGGAATTTGTGAAAAAAATGATTAAATGTATTTATCATCAAAAAAAGGTTCAACTTTCTATATTCTTATATTCTGTGAAGTTTCTTTTACTGTATGCACTACTGGTTATTAGCACAAAATGGAAAGGACGCTTCAAAGGACGGAGTTCAGTGTCACTAAAGAGGGCAAATACAGAAGCAGCTGCACATTTTTGGCAAAGGAGACAGTAGGAAACTCACCATGAATCGAAGAGATTGTTAAGATTAAATGGAGCATATGTCCATCTTAACCAGTAAATAATGCTGGACACAAAGGAGCCTCCTGTAGTATATCTAACTAATATAGCATCTGGGGGGCATTCGTTCTGATGCCAACAGCCAACGCACTGGCAGGTGCAGACTGGGTCGGTGGATAGGCAGGCTGGCGGGCACGGCTGGTAGATAGGTTGGCTGGCACGACTGTTAGACAGGCTGGCAGGCACGGCTGGAAGACTGGTATTCAAGAATATGAGCGAAGCGCTGGGACCTGAGAACTAATAAGGATGTTAAGCACACACTTACAACATTGCACAGGCACCTCCCACCTGATGGAGGTGCCTTAAATAATAAGTGCTCCCGAACTACTGACTGGGGACACTTTAGGATGGCGTGCACTGTCCCTTAAAAAAGCCGGGACCGCGCATGCCCAAAGTACTGTGCCCAGGGATCTGCGAGTAGTGCGCAGATGACGGGCAGCTGCAGGAGAACAAGGACGGGGCATTGGACTGTGGCGGTGTGTATGTCTGTACCTCTGCTGGTGGAGGGAAGCGGAGAGCAGAGGTGCTGGAGACCAGGCAGGTGGCGGAGCGGGAGGTGCAAGGCGGTGAGATCGTCGGTGTCTCTGCCAGAAAGGGAATGCAGAGTCACTAGTGTTACATAGGATTTATTAGTAACCTGTGACTATGAAAACATAGGCCTACAGTACATAGGAGATCCAGAGTTCGAATCTCAGCAGTGTCTCCAAAACTGATACGAGTACAGGTCTTCATGCTAATTTAGAAGTTAGCACCGATGAAAACATAATTAATGCACAGGCATGTTATTTCCAACAATCTCCAGGGCTTTCCCAGAGTGTTCATATATTTATACCCTTTCATGAATAATAGCCATACCTAAATTTACCCATTTCGTACTGGATAGCAGAATTCATAGCTCCATCTCTGTGTCCACCCACAACAGTGCTTTTTTCCAATGTTCTAGTGAGAATCACCATACCCTAAGTGGGAGATTTGGCAGGCCCGAAGACATTGAGCGCTTCCTAACTCGCATGGTAGAATTTTTTTTTTTTTTTTCAATTAAAACTAATTTGCAAAGATGCTTACGGTAATTTTTTTTTTTTATGCATCAGAAAAAATTTAAAACAATTGGTTGCACAAGTCTACAAACCCCTTTGGAGGACAAACTATATGTAATACTGGAACTGACAATAGTACATTAAATCATAGTAGAACATAAAACCACTACTGAGGGTCAGGAAAATGATCCAAATTGTCCAAATACTTTGCTAAAAATTCCAAGAACCACGTGACATGTCAAGAAAAAAAAAAAAATATATATATATATATACACACACTAGCATACGCATACTTGCGGTGGCACCACTGGGCTACTGCTAGCATTTAGCCTGTGACGTTATTCCATTGGTTTGGGACATTATTTAATGCAACATGACTGGCCTCTTTACGACTCGAAAAGTTACGAAAGTTTGCGAAGTGGCACATCTGGAGACCAAAGCTGCCAAATGTGATCACTAATGATGAAGCCAATGGGTAGATTACTATGTGATGAGAACAGTCCATTTTACATTCCCGGGTTTTTCGGAGCTTCCAGTACATAGGAAACGGCTTGAACTTATTAGGATCTTGATTTCTTTTTGTGTCCATTGCCAAAGCCAAGGAGGAAGGATGCTGCATAGGGAGGCAAAATTTCTTGGCCTAAACAGTCTATATCTTTTTACTGCTTTTTCTTTTAAATGAAGATTCATCATACAGCTACTGTAAAGAGATAATGGGCTATGGTATGAAATGGACCGGACATACAAAAAAAGGACCAAATATACTGGATAACTAGAAAAACAAAGCATTCAAAAAAAATACTCTCCAAAATCTGCAAAATTGAGAGTCCTCAATCCTTCACTAGCCCAAAGCAAATGCCAAAATATTCTAACAGTGGGAATTTTCTAGAAGAGTTGGTCATCTCTGAAAACTTCCATTTTTATACTTTTCTACCTTTTGACACATGTAACACACAAGAGAAAGTCATAGATGCATAAAAAGAGAAGAGACAAGGCTGGCTCCAGGGTTCCGTGGGCCCCTTTAACACATACCACAATTCGTAATGCACATATACGGCAGAGAAATATCAGTATAGTACAATGGCAAAGATTTCACTTCTTATATTACATGAGTGATAAATTGTAAATTCTACAATAGCTCAGAAACCGGACAGTATAGTTCTCCATACAGTATAATGAGCCCCATATAATGCTCCATACAGTATGAGCCCCATATAATGCTCCATACAGAATACTGAGTCCCATATATTGTTCCATACAGTATAGTGAGCCCCATATATTGCTCTATACAGTATAATGAGCCCCATATATTGCTCCATACAGTATAATGGGCCCCACATAATGCTCCATACAGAATACTGAGCCCCATATAATGATCCATACAGTATGAGCCCCATATATTGCTCCATACAGAATAATGAGCCCCATATATTGCTCCATACAGTAAAATGAGCCCCATATATATATTGTTCTATACAGAATAGTGAGTCCCATATAGTGTTCCATACAGTATAGTGAGCCCCATATATTGCTCCATACAGTATAATGAGCCCCATGCAGTATTATGGGCACAACATAGTGCTCCATACAGAATAATGAAACCCATATATTGCTCCATACAGTAAAATGAGCCCCATATATTGCTCTATACAGAATAATGAGCCCCATATATTGCTCCATACAGAATAATGAGCCCCATATATTGCTCCATACAGTAAAATGAGCCCCATATATTGTTCCATACAGAATAATGAGCCCCATATATTGCTCCATACAGTAAAATGAGCCCCATATAGTGTTCCATACAGTACAGTGAGCCCCATATATTGCTCCATACAGTAATGAGCCCCATGCAGTATTATGGGCACAACATAGTTCTCCATACAGAATGAGCCCCATATATTGCTCTATACAGTATAATGAGCCCCATATATTGCTCCATACAGTATGAGCCCCATATATTGCTCCATACAGTATAATGAGCCCCATATATTGCTCCATACAGTATAATGAGCCCCATATATTGCTCCACAGTATAATGAGCCCATATATTGCATCATATAGTATAATGAGCCACATATATTGATCTATATATAATGGGCACCATATAATGCTCCATATATAATGGGCCCTATACGATGCTCCAGTGTATGATGGTCCCATATAATGCTCCATATATAATAGGCCCCATATCTGAAGAGCCCCATATAGTGTTTCATATATAATGGACCCCATATATGATGCTTCTGTGTATGATCGTCCAACATACTGCTCTATATATAATGAGCCCCATATAATGCTCCAGTGTATGATGAGCCCAATATAATGCTCCATATATAATGTGCCGATATGATGCTTCAGTAAATAATGGCCCCCATACTGTATATTGCTTCAAACACACAAAAATAAATAAATTAAATACCTCTCCTCGCTGGCAGCTGCTTTGCTCTAGAATCCTCAGCGTCACCATCTTCCGGCTCACACTAGTGACGTCATCGCACCCTCTGACCTGAACATCACAAACAAGACATGGAAGACGCCGCAGCGGTGGAGCTGGGAGAGGTATCATGAGTACCAGGGCCCTAAACAAGCGGGGGGTCCACTTATGGGCGCCGACATTGGGCCCCCATAGCGCGCCGGTATCTCCGATGGCAAGTGAGCCCCCCACCTGCCCAGGGCCCCGGCACTTGCCCGGGTGCTGACGCCAGCCCTGAACAGAGAGCATAGACTATACATTTTTATAAGGTCTGGGTCACTCTGTGAATAAATTACTGTAGATGTGGAAAAGAGCAGGGACTACCTATAAAGTCTGGGCGACTCTGGTAGTGGCGGGTGAGCAGGGACAAGGCTTTTCTGTAGAGTTTGAGTGACTTTGGCTAAATTATTGTAGAGGGGGAGAACAGGGATTTTGATTTTCTGTAAGGTGTGGGTGACTCTGGTTAAATTATTGTAGGGGGGGAGAGTATGGAATAGGCTTTTCTTTAAAGTCAGGGTGTCTAGCTAAATTGCAGCAGACCGTAAAAATTTAGCGATATGGCCCGCAAAAACGGGCCGCATAAGAAGCGGTAAGTGTAAAAGTAGCCTAAATGATAGAAGGTGGTCTAAGCAGCCTCAGCGACTAAATGATTCGTAAACATAATGGTTGCTAGAACCTGGATACAAGAAGTAGAGGAAGTAAGGGTGCCAGATCTCTAAAGGAAGTAATGGTGCCAGATCTCTAAAAAGAAGGAACTGAATTGCTCGGATGGGCTCTTTGCTCACCCAAGTCCAATCATCATTTTTGGATCTTCTCTGATATTACCATATAGGCCTACAAAAAGTATATAAGGGCTTTTCTTCAGCCATCCCCGACTATCCTGGAAGAGATGGATGGGACCGAGATGCCATCCCACACACAACCTGTGGACAGAGATGGCCCTCTTTTTAAAAATTCTGGACAACCTTCTTAAAGATGGAAAATACAGAAAAAATAAAAAAAATTTTTTTCAAAGTCTCAAAATATTAGAAACAAACATGTCAAAGCCAGGCATGCAGAACTAAACATTCATAAAAAAAAAGAAAGGCCGAATTGAAGGTTGTACCTCTTCCAAGTATTTTATTCCCATGGTACAAAAAAAAAAAAAAAAAAAAAAAAAAGATTCATTCATGAAAAAAATACATAAGGTGAAAATAGTTCAGAGGCTGAATGGAGGAAAAAATGAGACTGTGCATAGTGGCAGCACCTGGCGCTCAATCTCACAAACAGATCACAAGAGGAAGGTCAACGTGATGGGCGAGGAACAAATTAACGTCTGTTCTAAGACCATTCATTGAAGTTGCCGCTCACTGTGACTGGTTAACACTGAACTATTTAGATAAAACTTTGGAGCTTCTGACGGGACTGAATAGTTTGGGAAAAAGTAAAATGCAAGTTTGAAATTAGCAGATGGTCGGGTAATTCTATCCAATTGCCTGATGGTAAGTGCCATCTCCATTGGTCCATTGGCTTGTAGCCATCGAGAGCAAAAGACGACGTGCTGGGTCTTCTGCTTTTAACGTTGAGACAAGATGATACAGACAGTAGTGGGAGCCTCATAGCAAATGCAAAAAAAAAAACAAAAAAAAAAAACAAAAAAAGACTAGTTCATGCCACCACTGCATATTAACCACTCCTCTCATTTTTGGAAAGAGAGGAGGTCCAACCCTCAGGGTGGTTGAATATCATTGGAAAGATGCATAGTTCATAGAACTCATGATTAAGAGGGATGAGGAAAATATGAACTGACCACAATAGGGAACCAAAACCATAAGCACCATTGCTTTACCCAATAGTCAGAGACCACCACCTTCGCATGAAGAAGGGATCATCACGGTTTCCCAGGAAGTAAAGTTTCCCCTTAGGCCCAGAGAGTCCATCAGTACAGATGAGTGGACACCTGGATGTTCAGGTTCATCAGGTTTGGCTGAACAGTTGCAAAAAGTTTGGGTTCAGGTACCAGAACAGTACCCGGACCCCATTCACTTGAATGGGGGGGGGGGTCCGAACATCCAGTGTTTGCCATGCTGTCATGTGCATGGCAACACAGCTTCTGATTCAGTGGCAAAATCATCCCCATTGGTCAGAGAGCCGCGGTTCCCATGCTGTCAACTGACAGCATGAGCGCAAAACTGTGATCGGAAAAACGGAGATTAGACCTACCGGTAATGTTATTTCCAGGAATCCATCCTGACAGCACCATGGGGTTGACCTTTCATCCTTACAGGGACAGGAAATACACGAGAGGTTAAAAGGTCCCCTCCCACAACACACTCCAGTGATTTTCCAAGTACCACACCAGTATGGATGCAATTAAAATTTATTGAGATTTAGTACAAGCATATTGACACCAATACAAATCCTAGGGAGGGAACTACCAGTGCTGTCAGGATGGACTCCTGGAAATAACATTACGGGTAGGTCTAATCTCCGTTTTCCAGGACATCCTATCCTGACAGCACCATGGGGAATACCAAAGTAGGAATTTGCTTAGGGTGGGACTACTGCTTGTAGCACTCTATGACCGAAGGTCGACTGGCTAGCTGTCAAAGTGTCCAACTTATAGTGTCTGCAGAAAGTGTTCGGTGTAGACCAGGTGGGGCCCTGCATATTTGATCTACTGAGGCCCCCGCCCTCTCTGCCCATGATGTCGCTATTGCCCTAGTGGAATGGGCCCTAAGTCCTACCGGTATAGGAAAACCTTCGGCCTCGTACACCGAGGTGATAATTGTCTTAATCCACCTTGCCAGGGTCTGTGTAGCTGCGCTTTTACCCTTATTTTTACCGCCGTACTGGATAAATAGTTTTGTGTCCTGTCGCCAATCCCGGGTGACCTCTAGGTAGCGGATGACCGCACGTCTAACATCCAGGGAATGGAACAGTTTTTCTTTATCATTTTTTTGGGTCAGGACAAAATGAGGGTAGGATTAACTCCTGGTTTAGATTTTGCGGAGATGCTACTTTCGGGAGGAACCTCGGGTCTAGCTTGAGCACTATGTGATCCTCAAAGATCTGAATGTAGGGGTTCTGGACTGAGAGGGCCTGGATCTCCCCTAAGCGCTTGGCTGAGGTGATCGCTACCAGAAATACGGTTTTTTGTGTGAGCTTTGCAATGTCTATCTCTGATATTGGCTCATAAGGGGGTCTACACAGAGAGTTGAGGACTAGATTTAGGTCCCACGGGGGGGACCGTCCTTCTTAATGTGGGTCTTAAGCTCTGGGTGGCTTTGGTAAATCGCGCTATCCATGGATGGAAGGATAGGGAGAAATTGAAGAAAGTACTTAAGGCCGCTATCTGGACCTTGAGAGTGCTCGGGGTTAGGCCCTTATAAAATCCTGCCTGTAGGAAATCTAGGATTTGAGGGATATTGGGCCGAGACAGGTCTAAAGGGGCACTACCACTTTCTGAGCAGAACCTCTTCCAGATCTTACGATATATTGCCCGCGTGACAGGTTTACGGCTGGCCTGTAATGTAGAGATCACTTGGTCCGAAAGGCCACTGGACTTCAGGATGTCCCTCTCAGGATCCATGCTGCTAGTTGCAAGCTTCCTGGGTTTGGGTGTTGAACTGGGCCGTGGGCAAGTAGGTCCGACGACATTGGTAGATGGAGTGGTTCCTTCTGAGCCATTTTCTTGAGGAGGGGAAACCAACTCCGCCCGGGCCAAAAGGGTACGATTAGCATCACCCGAGCTCCCTCCTCCTGGATCTTTCTGTGAACCCTTGGTATTATGGCGATAGGGGGGAACCCGTATAGTAGTCCCCCTCTCCAGCTCTGGTTCAGGGCGTCGATCTCTTCCAGATGGTCCGCCGGATTGAGGGAGTAGAACCTCTCCAGTTTGGCCTTTCTTCTTGTCGCAAAGAGGTCCAGTTGGGGTGTCCCCCAGCGATGGCACAAGCCCCTGAAGATCTCTTCTTTTAGCTCCCACTCAGTGGCCCGGACTTCTTGCCTGCTTAAGTAGTCGGCTATATTGTTTTGGGAGCCTTCCAGGTGTATTGCTGACAAGGAGCGGGTGTTGTTTTCTGCCCAGGTGAGGATGCGAGCCGCTAGGTCCTGAAGCTTCCCGTGCCTTGGACCCCCTTGGTGGCGTAGGAAGGCCACTGTGGTCACGTTGTCCGACATGATCTTTATATGCTGGTTCTGTAGGCATGACTTGTTTCTCTTCAGCGTTTCCCAAACTGCTCGTAGTTCTCGGTAGTTTGAGGACTGTAAGCTGATGTTCTTGGGCCATGTTCCTTGCAGGTATCTTCCCTCTAGGTGAGCTCCCCATCCTTCTCTGCTGGCATCCGTGGTGATGGTCACACATGGAGATAGGATCCAAGGAACCCCCTGGCTGATATTTTTGTGGTTGGTCCACCACTTCAGGGATGATCTTAAAGCTGGAGACGGCCGGAACTTCTTGTCCAGTGAGGACTGTCGTCTGTCCCATCTTGACAGGATCTCCCTCTGCAGGATTCTTGTGTGGGCCTGGCTCCACATAACGCAGGGTATGCATGCTGTTAGGGTGCCCAGAATCTTCATCGCGGTCCTTATTGAAACCTGGTGCTGACCGAGCTGACGAACCTTGTCCATGATGGGCCTTTTCTTCTCTGCGGGTAAGTGAGATTCTTCTTCTGGAGTCCAACATGACCCCCAGGAATTTTTTCTGAGAACTGGGCCGAAGATCTGACCTTTCTCTGTTCCGGGTCCAACCTAGGCTCTCGAGCCTGGAAATTACTGAAATGAGTTGTTCCTTCAACTCCTCCGCTGTACGGGATACCACTAAAAAGTCGACTAAGTAAGGCATGATGATTATGCCCTCCTGTCTTAAATTTGCCACGACTTCGGCGACCAGTTTCGTAAAAACTCGAGGTGCTGACGCCAAGCCAAACGGAAGGGCCTGGAACTGAAAGTGGTAGTATCTGCCGCCTTTCTTTAGGGCAAAACGTAGGAACCTCTGAGATTGAGGATGGATGGGCACGTGATAATACACACTTTTTAAGTCTATAGTGCACATGGAAGCGTTCTGGTCTTTCAGCGGGATGGCGGTTTTCAGGGATTCCATTCGGAATCTCTTGTACCGAACCCATTGATTTAATGGTTTTAAATTTATGATGGTTCGGCTTTCTCCCGACGGTTTTTTTATCGTGAAGAGAGTTGAATAGTGCCCCTGACATCTCTCCGCTTCTGGGATGGGAACCACTACCTCGGTCTTTAATAGATCTCCTATGTCGGCCCATATAGGATCTATCAGGGCTCTGGAACGGGGTTCTGTGACCACGAATCGTGCAGGGGGGGGGGTTGTAAACTCGAGGGAATAACCCTGGGAGATTGTATTGAGGACCCATGGGTTTTGGGAGATGAGTCGCCAAGCCCCCGCAAAGTGTCTGAGACGCCCCCCTACCGGTATGGCGTCATTGTCTTCTGCTTCTGGAACTTTGCCCGGAACGAGACGGGGGAGCCCTACTTTTCCCCCCCCCTCGAATAATCCCAGCGAGGAGATTTCCCCTTCCCTCTATATTCCTGCCTTTGATAAGGACGGAATCTCTGAAAGGAAGACTGCTTTCTAGGTTTCTCCTCTGGAAACCCTTTTTTGTCATCAGAGGCACTCTCTAGAATCTTATCTAAAGCCGGCCCAAATACTTTCTCCCCCCCCCCCCCCCGAGAAGGGTATGGAACATAATTTATTTTTAGACTGGTAGTTTAGACCAGGTTTTCATCCATATGGCTCGACGGGCCGCGTTGGATAAAGAGTTATTCCTGGCCGCAAATCTTACAGATTCCACCGAAGCATCAGCCAGAAAACCAGTTGCGATCTTTAACAGGGGAATGCTCTCAAGGATATCGCCCCTAGGGGCTTTTTCCTTTAATTGTTGTTCCATCTGGTCGATCCATAGATGCATGGACCTAGCGACTGAAGTGGCGGCTATGTTTGCTTTCATCACCGCCGCTGAGGCCTCCCAAGCCCTCTTCAAGAGCACGTCAGCCTTTTTGTCCATGGGTTCTTTGAGACTGGAAGAGTCCTCAAAGGGAATTGAGGTCTTCCTCGACACCTTAGCCACCTGGGAATCGATTTTAGGCACCTCATCCCAAGTGTTGATGTCTTCCGGGTTAAATGGAAGTCGCAGTTTAAAGTCTCGTTGCACAATCAGTCTTTTCTCGGCATCCTCCCATTCTTCCAGGATCATCGCCCGGATATGGTAATTGACTGGGAAGACCTGACGGACCTTGGCTCTTAGCCCCCCGAACATCGCGTCCTGGATGGATTGCTCCTTCGGGGCTTCCTCGATCTGCATCGTACTCCTCACTGCCCTGAGGAGCTCGTCCGTATTCTCTGATGTGAAGAGGTACTTTTTCCCTGTCTCCAGGGGTTCAGAGGTGATCTCGTCTTCTTCCTCCGAGTCCGTACCCCGTATCTTCAAACCGGAAGTCGTCATACCCATGGTGACCAGTCTGTACCGCTGCCCCCGCTTTACCCCCGCTCTTATCCTACTGCTCCTGCCGCCGCCGCTGCGGTGCTCTCGTGCCTGTTATGATTGAGTCACCGTAGGAGGCAAAAACAAAAATGCTAGCTAAGTCCAGAAAACCAGAGAAGTTGGCAACTATCAGATTGCAGACCCCTGAACCTATCAACACAACTAGCAGTAGCCGTGGGGGGTTCCTACGATGACCTAGACCCCTCGATCACAGCCGGAGAGATACATAGGCCTAAAGAAGGAAAGAGGAAATCTATCTGCCCCAGAGCAGACCCCAAAGCAATAGGCAGCCCCCCACATATAATGACGGTGAAGCAAGATGAAAAACACTAACAGACAGAAAGACAGACTGAGCAAAGACGGGGCCCAAAAACTACCTAGATAGGAACGGATAGGAAGGCTGCTGTCTGCAATCTGCCAAAACCCTATCAGAGACAAAAGCCAACAAGCTGATATAAAAATGGCCCTGAAGCAACTAAGCTTCAAAAACTAAATCAGCACTCAGGTATTTTCAGAAGACAGAGCTAATGGAACACTGCACACTCCAGCAGGGAGTGGCAGAATCCAAAAAGCAAGAAAAACAAAAGCAAATCTTAAATGCAAAAGGCAAAACAGAAAACTTAGCTTTAGGAGAGCAGGAATCCGACTGGTGTCCAAGAGTTCACAGAGAAATCACCCGCAGGGCAGAAAGGGCGTAGGCTGCCTTAAATCCAGTCAGTGACTCCACTCAGCAAATCGTCTTCATTAGTCCCAGGTGCCTGATAATCAGGCTCACTACCTTCCTTCACTAGAATAGGGAGTTCACCAGGCCTCAGTGACGGAGGGGAAAATGAACTCACAACAGTGCCCCCCCTTGAGGAGGGGTCACCGAACCCTCAACAACGCTACCAGGGCGATCAGGGTGAGCCCGATGAAAGGCACGCACCAATCTTTTGGCATGAATATCAGAGGCAGAGACCCAGGAATTATCCTCCTGGCCATAACCCTTCCACTTAACCAAATACTGGAGTCTCCGTCTAGCCAGACGGGAATCCAGAATTTTCTCTACCTCATATTCCAAGTTACCTTCAACCAATACAGGGTCCGGAGGTGCCACCTCAGGCACAACTGGCTCAACAAACCTCTTCAACAAGGACTTATGGAACACATTATGGATCTTAAATGTGACAGGAAGAGCCAAACGAAAAGAGACCGGATTAATAATTTCCAAAATCTTGTAAGGTCCAATAAATCTAGGCTATGAAGCCACCTTCATAGCAATATTTTTTGATGATAACCACACTATATCACCAATCTTAAACTGGGGACCAATGGTCCTATGTCGATTGGAAAACCGCTGGGTCTTTTCCTGGGAGAGAGATAACTTATCCACCACTTGGTCCCAGATCTGGTGCATTCTCTCCACCACAGTGTCAACACCTGGGCAGGCAGAGGGCTCCACCTGCCCTGAAGAAAATCGAGGATGAAACCCAAAGTTACAAAAAAAAGGTGACATCAAAGTGGCAGAACTAGCTCTATTATTCAAAGCAAATTCGGCCAAGGGCAAAAATGAAACCCAATCATCCTGATCAGCGGAAATAAAACATCTCAAATACGACTCCAAGGTCTGGTTTGTTCTCTCTGTCTGCCCATTGGTCTGAGGGTGAAAAGCAGAGGAGGAGGACAACTGAATTCCCAACTTGGAACAGAACGTCCTCCAAAATTTAGACACAAATTGAACTCCTCTGTCAGATACAATGTTCTCAGGAATCCCGTGCAAGCGAACCACCTGTTGCAAAAACAGGGGCACCAACTCAGAGGAAGATGGCAACTTAGGGAGTGGTACAAGATGAACCATCTTAGAGAACCTATCACAAATCACCCAAATAACAGTCATTCTTTGAGAGACCGGCATATCAGAGATGAAATCCATTGAAATATGGGTCCATGGCCTCCTGGGGACCAGCAAAGGCTTCAACAACCCACTAGAGCGAGAACAAGATTTAGACCGGAAGCAAGTCCCACAGGACTGCACAAAATTCCTGACATCATGAGACAAGGTGGGCCACCAAAAAGAGCGACTCACCAGATCTCTAGTACCAAAAATACCTGGATGACCAGCCAATGCAGAGCAATGAACTTCAGACATCACTCTCTTCTTCCACTGGTCAGGAACATACAACTTTCAACTGGGGCAACGCTCAGGTTTGTCCTCCTGGAACTCTTGCAGAGCAAGTCTCAAATCGGGCGAGATGGCAGAAAGAACTACCCCTTCGCCTAAGATGGTAGCAGGCTTGGTCACCACAGGAGAATCAGCAAAGAAACTCCTAGAGAGGGCGTCTGCCTTGACATTCTTAGTTCCAGGAAGGAAAGAGACCACAAAATCAAAACGTGTAAAAAACAAGGCCCACCTAGCCTGTCTAGGGTTCAAGCGTTTAGCCGACTCTAGGTAAATCAAATTTTTGTGGTCAGTGAGGACCACAACTTGATGTTTGGCTCCCTCCAACCAATGTCTCCACTCCTCAAATGCCCATTTCATGGCCAACAGTTCCCGATTCCCCACATCATAGTTAGGTTCAGATGAAGAGAACTTTCGGGAAAAGAAAGCACAGGGATTCATTTTAGATGTTACCGGATCCTTTTGGGACAACACCGCTCCTGCACCAATCTCAGAAGCATCCACCTCTACCTGAAACGGGAGTGAGACATCAGGTTGCCGCAGAACCGGGGCGGAGGTAAATCTACGCTTCAGCTCCTGAAAGGAAGCAACCGCCTCCGGAGACCAATTCAACACATCCGCACCCTTCCTGGTCAGGTCAGTCAATGGTTTGGCAATACTAGAAAATTTTGCTATAAATTTCCGATAAAAATTAGCAAAACCCAAAAACTTCTGGAGGGCCTTCAAAGAAGTGGGCTGAACCCAATCATAAATGGCCTGTACCTTGGCCGGGTCCATTTCAATAGTTGACGGAGACAAAATAAATCCCAAAAAAAGAAATCCTCTGTACTCCAAAAAGGCATTTTGATCCTTTGACATACAGAGAGTTCTCTCTCAAGATCCGGAACACAGTCCGAATATGTTCCACATGAGCATCCCAATCCTTGGAGAAGATCAAAATATCGTCCAGATAGATAATCAAAAATTTATCGACAAAGTCTCGGAAAATTTCGTTCATGAAGCACTGGAAGACAGAAGGGACATTAGTGAGCCCAAAAAGGCATCACCAGGTACTCAAAATGTCCCTTCGGAGTATTAAACGCCGTCTTCCATTCATCCCCCTGCTTAATGCGGATAAGATTATACGTCCCCCTGAGGTCAAGCTTGGTAAACCAGCAAGCACCTCTGACTCTAGAGAATAGATCCGAAATCAGGGGTAACGGATACTGATATTTAATAGTAATTTTATTGAGGGCACGATAATCAATACAAGGCCTTAAAGAACCATCCTTCTTGGCCACAAAAAAAAAGGCACCTAAGGGTGAAGAGGATGGTCTAATATGACCCTTCTCCAACGCCTCCTTAATATAGGACCGCATAGCCTCGTGCTCGGGTACAGATAAATTGAAGAGCCGACCCTTGGGAAATTTACACCCCGGGCTTAGTTCAATTGCACAGTCATAACTCCTATGAGGAGGCAAGGACGCAGACTCATTCTCACTAAATACATCATAGAAGTCCGCCAAATAGTCAGGAACCTCATGCGACTGAGGAGAGGTGGAAAAAACCGGAGCCTCACTAAAGGTACACCGGCAACCCCAACTCACCACAGACACAGACTTCTAATCCAAAACTGGATTATGAATCTGCAACCAGGGAAACCCCAGAACAACGGCATCATGCAGACCATGCAACACCAAAAATCTGCAATTTTCTTGGTGGTCTGGGGCGACCCGCATGACCAACTGGGTCCAAAACTGAGGTTTATTTTTAGCCAGAGGGGTAGCATCAATCCCCCTCAAAGGGATTGGCGTCTGCAGAGGTGTCAACGGAAATCCACAACGTTTAGCAAAATCCAAGTCCATAAGGTTTAGCGCTGCTCCCGAATCCACAAAAGCCTTGGCGGAAAATGTGGACAGGGAACAGATCAGAGTAATCGCCAAAAGAAACTTAGGCTGAACCCCACCAACAGAAAACGTGTGTGCAAAGCGTTTCTCACGTTTAGGACAAACAGAAATAATATGTGAGACATCTCCACAGAAAAAACACAGCTTATTACGCCTTCTGAATTCCTGACGTTGCGCCTTAGACAAAACTCTATCACATTGCATAGGTTCAGACGTCTGTTCAACCGGTGGCAACACCTCTCGTGTAATCCTGCATTCACGTAAACGCCGATCAACCTGAATGGCTAAAGACATAGAATCGTCCAGACCAGAGGGAACAGGAAATCCCACCATAGTATCTTTTACGGCTTCTGACAAACCCTTCCGAAAGAGAGCAGCCAAGGCACTATCATTCCAGGTAGTAAGGACCGCCCACTTTCGGAACTTTTGACAGTACAACTCTGCAGATTCTCGACCCTGGTTCAATGCTAACAGGGTCTTTTCAGCCTGATCAATAGCATTAGGTTCGTCGTACAGCAACCCCAAGGCTTGAAAAAATGCGTTCACATTAGTCAGAATAGGGTCATCTGGTTTCAAAGAAAACACCCAATCCTGGGGATCGCCGCGCAGCAAAGAGATGACAATTTTAACCTGCTGCGCGGGGCTCCCTGACGAGTTAGGCTTCAAAGCAAAAAATAATTTACAATTATTTTTGAAACTCAAAAATTTAGATCGATCCACAAAAAATACATCAGGTGTAGGAATCTTTGGTTCAACAGCATGCGAACGAGCAAGATAGGCGGAAATTCCTCGCACTTCAGCAGCGAGTTGCTCCACACGATCAGACACTTGCTTAATCTCCATTGAGAGAGAAAAAAAAATTCCCCCTACAGCCTCAGAGATATAGAGGAAAGAATATACACACTTTTTTTTTTTTTTTTTTTTTTTAAACACAATTCTTTCCTGCTATTGAGTACCCAAGGATCTGCGGTTCGGCGGGTGATTCTGTTATGATTGAGTCACCGTAGGAGGCAAAAACAAAAATGCTAGCTAAGTCCAGAAAACCAGAGAAGTTGGCAACTATCAGATTGCAGACCCCTGAACCTATCAACACAACTAGCAGTAGCCGTGGGGGGTTCCTACGATGACCTAGACCCCTCGATCACAACCGGAGAGATACATAGGCCTAAAGAAGGAAAGGGGAAATCTATCTGCCCCAGAGCAGACCCCAAAGCAATAGGCAGCCCCCCACATATAATGACGGTGAAGCAAGATGAAAACACTTACACAGACAGAAAGACAGACTGAGCAAAGACGGGGCCCAAAAACTACCTAGATAGGAACGGATAGGAAGGCTGCTGTCTGCAATCTGCCAAAACCCTATCAGAGACAAAAGCCAACAAGCTGATATAAAAATGGCCCTGAAGCAACTAAGCTTCAAAAACTAAATCAGCACTCAGGTATTTTCAGAAGACAGAGCTAACGGAACACTGCACACTCCAGCAGGGAGTGGCAGAATCCAAAAAGCAAGAAAAACAAAAGCAAATCTTAAATGCAAAAGGCAAAACAGAAAACTTAGCTTTAGGAGAGCAG
Source organism: Dendrobates tinctorius (assembly GCF_039654945.1). Lineage (NCBI taxonomy): Eukaryota > Metazoa > Chordata > Amphibia > Anura > Dendrobatidae > Dendrobates > Dendrobates tinctorius. The sequence continues at coordinate 11,026,498 of NW_027361688.1, forward strand.
GAATCAGACTGGTGTCCAAGAGTCCACAGAGAAATCACCCGCAGGGCAGAAAGGGCGTAGGCTGCCTTAAATCCAGTCAGTGACTCCACTCAGCCAATCGTCTTCATTAGTCCCAGGTGCCTGATAATCAGGCTCACTACCTTCCTTCACTAGAATAGGGAGTTCACCAGGCCTCAGTGACGGAGGGGAAAATGAACTCACAACACGTGCCTGTCCTTACAGGGACAGGAAAAACACTGGAGTGTGGTGTGGGAGGGGACCTTTTAACCGCTCGTGTATTTCCTGTCCCTGTAAGGATGAAAGGTCAACCCCATGGTGCTGTCAGGATAGGACGTCCTGGAAAAGTTTACTCTCATGGTGCTAGCGAGGATCTCACCGAGGTCACAGCAGTTCAGCACGACAGGGCGCAGCCTCAGTGACCGGAGGTAACCTCAATGACGTCACCGCCGGTCACTGAGGCTGTGCTCACAGTTCAGTCACCAGTGGTTCTCAGCCTGGATGGTCATATCTTGGCACCGTTCAAGTTGAAAACTTTTTCCCCCCAAACATGGATTTTGGTGTGGGCAGAACGACAGAGGTGAGGGATATTGTTGTTTTTCTATTTTTGTTTTATTTACAGGAGACGAGGATTCAGTGAAATTAGGAGCTAGGGGAGTATAACTTATTTTTAAATAAAAATGGAAAACTGTGTTTTATTTCTAATAAAAGACTTTATTCTTGCTGTGCCTTTATTTACCATGTAACTATAGGATTAGTAATGGATAGGTGTCTCAGACACCTCTCCATTATTAATGCGTGGGCTTGATGTCACCTGACAATACAAATGTGACATCAACCCCACAAATATGAACCCCACTTGCCACCATTACAGGGCAAGTTGGAAGAGCCGGGCAAACCACCCGAACTGGCGCATCTAATAGATGTGCCTTTTCTGGGCAGCTGCGGGCTGTTATTTTTAGGCTGTGGGGGCCAATATCCATGGCCCCTTACCAGCCTGAGAATACCAGCCTCCAGCTGTCTGCTTTAGCAAAGGCCGGTTGTCAAAAATGAAGGGGCCCCTTGCCGTTTTAATTATTTAAACAATTTAAAAAACTGCATGGGGACCCCGCTATTCTTGATAACCAGCATTGTTGAAGCTGACAGCTGAGGGTTGCAGCCCCCAGCTGTGAGTTTTGCCTGGCTGGTTATCAAAAATAGGGGGAACCTACTCTTTTTTTTTTTTTAATAATTTATTTACAGCGCAGGAGTCGGCTAAAGAATACACCCATCAGCCGCTCCTGCTCTTGCGGTTATTAGCTGCAGCAGGTGTCGGATGATGGAAGTATTCTCATCCGCTGACACCAATGACCGGAGGTAAACTTTATACCTCTGATCAAAGCTGAACGCTCTCGCTGTCTTTTGAAACCGTGGGAACCAAGGCTCTCTGACCGGCAGGGATGATTTCACTGCCAATCAGAAGCGGTGTTTGCCGCGCTGCCATGCACATGACAGCGTGACAAACACCCGGTGTTGAGGCAGCCGAACCCGAACAGTAACATGGACTTCCTGGTGAAGTCCGTGTTAGGTTTCCTTGCCCGAACAGTAGGTGTTTGGTACGGACGCCGAACTTTACTGTTCGGGTTCACCCATTTCTATCTATCAGCAAAAAACAGACCAGTTCTGATCTTAGTCTCCCCCCCTCCCCCCCCAAAAAAAAAAATACACCACCAATACCAACTCATGGAAAATGTAGAAATTTGCAGTACCCTTGTAACGGTCTGACCTGCAATTCTGCTCTCTTTGGTTGAAGGACCTCCTCTGTCAATGAACAATCAAGCTGAAGAAAAACGTGGAACAGACTATATGGAAGCAGGGAGAGGAGGGAGATGTTGCTGTTTTGATTCTGACACTATGTGGAATAGGCATGAAAGAGCAACAGAAGGAAATACATGCTTAGGTTATCGCACAGCTTTTACATCAAGTTAGTAAGAGGCTACACTTTAAATCTTGGTTCTTTGCTTAGCCGACAATCCTGGGTGTTTTTTGTTTTTTTTTAAAGTTACGAGACCAACTCACAACAGACATCAACTAATCACAGTCTTGTTGAGTTTTCACAACACGTCAAGAGGAAAAATGTACAAAGAAAAAAAAAAGTGTTAGAGTAGGGATATTTAAAAAGTTTAAAATGGATACCCAACATGAACATTTCGAGGGTCCCACAGCTGTGTAAAGAATGGAGGTTCTTGCCTTGCCTTCTCCAGTTCTAGGTGAAGAATTAATGGAGATTCAGGGAGATATGGGTTCTTCACACAGGTGCGAATCCCATGGTGGGACAGACATCTTAGATTTTGTTAAACGAATATTCCTAAACAAGGAAATTTATGGTATATGTCCATCATCTGAAGCCCATGCAGAAATACCATCTGGGCTGCATTGGACAGATTAAATGAAGCATTGGATTCTTTCCCATCAGAACCTTGGACAGCTCCAAAATCACCCTGAACCCGGTTAACTTAAAGGAAATCCAATTTTTAAAAAATTAAAAGGAAAAAAAAAATGATAAAATTATAGGGGTCGTAATAGGTGGGCCTCTTCTGCTAGCAGATCGGTAGCTGGTCCAGTTATAAGGACATCAAATATGGATGACAATATGATAGCATCAATCACAGCCGTACATAAAAATACAAAAACAGGCAAAAATAAAACTGTGGATTGACTGATGGCCACCCATTCTTGTCTCATCTCTTGGGGTTTATCACAATTTCTGGGTTTTTCTTCCTTACTTTTTAAGGAGTGAGCATGGGTTCTCAATGGGATGGAGATCTGGGAAGTGTCCTGGCCATGGAGCCAAAACTTCCATGTTTTGTTCAGCGAGCCACTTATCACTTTTGACATGGTATCCATCATGCTGGAAAAAGCATTGTCCATCACCAAATTGCTCCTTGAACTTTGGGAGAAGTTGCTCTTCGCATGATGTTTAGCTATCATTCTTTATTCGTGATAGTAATCTTGTGAGCGAACCCACTGCCATGAGTGGTCTCAGGATGATTTACTGTTGGCAGCCACACAACTCACTGCAGCGTCCACCTTTCCTTCTCCAGACAATTGGTATTCTAGAGGTCTCAAAGTATCTGAAGGGGTCTTCATCAGAGAACATAACTCCATCGAAGAAAATAACTTTGAAGGAGGTACAGAGATTGGACTGCAGAGGACCGGGGGAAAGTTATGCTCTCTGATGAAGGCCTGTTCAGACTGTTTGGGACATCTGAATGATAGCCTGAAGAAAAAATGTTGAGCGCTGTCATGAATTCTGTGTCATACCAACAGTAAAGCCTCCCGAGACCATTCATGTGTGGGGGCTTTTCATCCATGGATGGGGTTCACTCAATTTTTCTTAAGGATACAATCATGAATAAAGAATCGGGTGTAAGGACAACTTCTCCCAATGATACAGGAGAAACTAGGGGATGAACACTGATTTTTCCATCATGGAGAAGATCATGTCATGAGGCAAAAGTGATAAAGTGGCTCAGTGAACGAAACACACATTTTGCGTCCATGGCCAGGAAACTCCCCAGAAACTCCCCAGATCTCAATCACATTGAGAACCTGTCAATCCTCAAAAAGCGAGAGGATAAACAAAAGCATCAAAAAGGTTCTAAACGTCAAGAGCTGATAAGACAAGAAAATTGTTGTCATCGATCAAGATTTGGTCCAGAAGCTGAGAACACGGTTCCAGGGCGTAGAACAACAGTCTGAAAAATAAAGGACATCGCTGTAACAATTTTCTTCGTCAATAAAAGTAAAAAAAACGTATTTGTACTTCATCAGTAGCGTAACTAGATTTCGATGGGCCCTGGTGCAAAATTTGGACCTGAGCCCCCACGTGATTGTTCATCACTGATGTATGGACATTTGTAGCGTTCCAGATCCTGTGAAGACCCGAGTGTTTGCCCTCTCAAGTAGCAATGTCCCGCATCCTGTAATAATATCCCCAATCTTAGCCCCTTCCTGAAATAATGTCCTCCATCCTGGACCTTTTCCTGGTATAAGATAATCCATCATCGGCCCCTTCCAGTAATAGTGTCCCCCAATCTGAAATATTGCCGACATCCCCCATACTGGGCTTCTTCCCAATGATATTGTATACGTATGTATATATCCAAAAAACAATTCTACTCACCTTTCTCCACTCCGATGACATGTAGTGTAGTGTCTTCTTCCATAGCCAGCGAACAAGTAGGCAGACGACTTCAGCGTGCTAGCGACGGACAGGGCATGATGTCATGGCCATGTGTTGCCCGTGACTTGCACGTTAGCCTCAACTACCGGTCTCAGATTGGCCGGCATCATGTATTGCAGTGCAGGGACCCGGTGTGTTCTATAAGAGATGCTGGCATTGGCTGCCTGCCCTCCCACATGGCCCCGATCGCAGAGGTCGTTAACCATTGAAACATCCGACTAAAACAAGGAATTCCACAGAAGAAGCAAATTTGTGTTGTGAAAACCAATATTTGTGTCAGTCTCAAAAACCTTAGAATAGAAGTGAATTTCCCACTGACGCTGCAGAGATGCCACCACACAGGTCCAATTGTGTTGGAGCACTTGGTTCCCCCAACGATGAAGGACTATTTGGTAGCTATGAGAATGTTGATCGGGCCTCTTTCATTCTACGAGGCCTCCTTTTTATGGCTGATTGGGGCAAAGTATTAATCCCCTCCCCCCCACCCCCCTCTGCATGTAAAACAAGCATTGAAGGCCCGGACCCTATTGCATGGAAGACAGTGGGACTGTTGTGTTCTAGAGGATTAACCCGAGAGAATCTAAAGCCCCTCACAATACAGTAATCAGCGTGTTTTCACTCTGAAAGAGCGGCAGAACTTTCTTCCTTTCTATTCTACGAGGTAATGGTCCCCTATTCAACTGCATGGCATCAATATATTCCTAGTAGAATATTCTACTGGAGGTGGGGGGGAGGGAAAAAGAAAATCCCTCTGGTCTTTTCACTCTTCCTCAGCTACATTTGGTAACTGCTGTACGTAAAAAGCATAATTTTGGAACTTTTTTGGATCACCCGAAAAATGGACTAGGCTGCCCCCAGGTTGTGTCTGGACTTGCATCTAAGCTACGTAGAAGTGAATGGGGGAAAAGTTGCAATACCACAGAACTGGGGGAAGATGTGGCACGGTTTTTGAAAGAACCAGTACCAGTGGAGTACACAGAAATCACAGGTCATCATGGTTTTAATTGGGACCCCACCCAAAAAAAATTAAATGATCTCTATCATGTATTATGACACATGAACAGTAATTAAATCCCCATTGCTGCCAAAAATGCCCCCACCCACACAAATTGAGTACGGTATCCCCATATTGAATCCTTCCCCCTCAAGATTCACCCCACACGTACAGTGTGACTCCACAGTGCCATTAACACAGCAATACCTGGCCTACAGCATTATGCCCCTAAAATGCCCCCTATAGTATGATATCCCCAGTCTCTCTGTCCATCCATACAGTGTGATGGCCACTTCAGCCCCCACTCAGTATGAGAGCCCCCATAACTACCTCACTTAGTATGGAAGCCCCCCACTCAGTATGAGAGCCAACAGCTCCAGAACTCAGTATTAGAGCCCCCCGCAGCTCCCCACTCAGTATGAGAGCCCCCACAGCTCCCCCACTAAGTATGAGAGCCCCCACAGCTCCCCGACGCAGTATAAGAGCCCCCACAGCTCCCCCACTCAGTATGAGAGCCCCCCACAGTTCCCCGATGCAGTATGAGTTCCCACTGCCCCCCATTCTGGGGATGCAAACACCACTGAAATTGTGAGGAGGGGACAAAGCCTGGTACATAGTCACATTGTGACTCCCCCCAACTCACGGGTCCCATAGCGGCCATGTAGTTGGCCAGTATGGACCGTACGCCCCTCGCTGCATCTTACCTCTTGAGCCCCTGTGCGGCTAAACAGGTAGCACCAATTACATGTCCACCCCTGCCTTAGACTGATTATGCCAACAATGTCCACAATGGGAAAACCCCTTTAAGAGACATCCTCAAAAGTAAAAACAACATACTAGTAGAAACTCCTATACCTCATTAAAGGAGTTGTCTAAGATTAGAAAGAGAGAGAAAGAAAACCATGACAGCTTTCTTCCACCATTCCAGACCTTGGGTTGGATGCGTTTCTGAGCTGCAATACTTTGCATGACCAACAGTCAGGAGTGGCGCTGTTTCTTTAAGAAAACATTTTTTTTCCTCCGTTAAAAATATTTAATTTGCCCACATTTAGTAGCAAAGGTTGCAAATATGTTATTGCTGAGGGGTCCGATTACTCAGATGCCTGAGAGTATCCCAAAGTTTCTCCCATGCAATTGGTGACACTCAACTCCATTCACTACTATGGGGCTATCTTCAGCAGTCCAATAGAAGTGGATGGAGTGGTGGTTGCATTTTGATGAGAATAGGGGGGAGGTTTCCTTGGGGACATTTTTTTTTTTTTTTTGGAAATGCATTTAGTGGAAACTCCCCTTTAAGGACCACGTTGTACCTCTGAACTTACGTGAACCTATAGATTACATTACTCACTCACAGAGACATGACAAGGTTTAGCAATTGGAAGTGCAAACAAGAGCCGGTTCCTGGTAAATGTAATCAGAAGCGCCAAAAATGTCAACAAGACAAGAGCTTTTTTTTATCCAAAACTTATGGGATGGAAAACTATAAAGTTCAAATTTAACAGAAAAAAAAATAAAAAAAATTCTTAAACATTTTATTTAAAAAACAAGAACCCCTAAAATCAGGCTTCGAAAGCAAAATAAAGAAAAAATAAATTGGCACACGAAACAGAAATTTTTCGAATTTCTCCCTTTGGTCGGTAGAAGGTTTGAAGTTGAAAATATTTCTCCTGTTCAAATCAAGAAAATCCTCGATGACAACTGTGTAAGTGTTTCGATTTTTCAGAAAAAAGAAAAAATGTACTCGTTACTCTTTCAGAAGATTATACAAACTCCTTTGGTAGTGAGAAGAACGAGATACTATGAGCGGAGTGTGTATACTTCACGACAACTCTATCCCAAAAGACGTGGAGAATTTGCTGAATGCGGCCTCCTCCACCCCATTACCCCACCGATCTTTTCATCCAGTGTTACATTCCATACGGCCTGGGGTTCAAGAACAATATCAAAAATTGAAGAGGGAAGGGTCTCCGAACTCCAGTGTCTCTTGAATTAATGAACTGGAAATGAGTTTTGTCAATGTTTTGGGACGTCCGCGAGAATGAAAAGAGACTTGCAGAATTAATCACAGTGAGAAACTAGCATTTCAGCACCCGGCCGCGGGGCCCGAAATTGCTTTTCTAGGGGGAAAAAAAATGTAAAAAAAAAAAAACAGGCGTTCTGGCTGAGTCTTCAAAACCAAAAAACTCACACAGAGTCGGGGATCATAATGAATGGTTCCACAATCTAATTTTCACATTCCAATTTCTACACCTGAATTAGACAGACTTTACACCCCTTCACCCCTGAACCAAATCTTGAAATTCTGAGTAACTTTATGTGGTTATAACTCTGGAACACTTCAATGGATTCCACAGATTCGGAGATTGTCTTTTCGTTACATACTGTTCTTCACAATAGTGATAAAATTTGTTTGATACGACTTGCGTTCATTTGTGAAAAAAAGTCAAAATTTTGGCAAAATTTTCAAACTTTTGATTTTTATGCCCTTAAATTAGGGAGATATGTCACACAAAATAGTTAATGAATAACAACATTTCCCACATTTCTACTTTACAACAGCACAATTTTGGAAAACTATTGTTTGGGTGCACGGCAGGGCTTGGAAGGGAAGGAGCGCCATTTGACTTTTGGAATGCAAAATTTGCTGGAATCAATTGGCAGACGCCATGTCGTGTTTGGAGAGCCCATGATGTGCCTAAACAGTGGAAAACCCCCACAGTGATCCCATTTTGGAAAATAGACCCCCCCAGGCATGTATCTAGATGTGTGGGAAGCACCTTAAACCCCAGGTGCTTCACAAAAGCTTGTTTAAGTTTAACCTAGAGCCGTTAAAAGAGGTAAAACAAAATTCCCACAAAAATGTTCTTTTAGCCCCATTTTTTTTATTTTCATAAGGGTAACAGGAGAAAATGGAACCCAAAATTTGTTGTGCGATTTATGCTGAGTACGCAGAAAGGAAGGCGAGACATTTTGGAACGCAGACTTTGATGGAATGGTCTAAGGGTGTCATGTTGTGCTTGGAGAGCCCCTGATGTACCTAAACAGTGGAAACCCCCCACAAGTGACACCATTTAGAACAAAATGGATCCCAAAATTTGTTGTGCAATTTCTCCTGTACACTGATACCCCATATGTGGCCAAAAACTACTTTTGAAGCACACTGCAAAGCTCATAAGGGAAGTGCCATATTGGAGTACACATTTTGCTGGACTAGTTTGATGGTGCACTGTCACATTGGCAGAACCCCCCCCATAAATGACCCATTTTACAAACTACACATCTCAATGAATTCATCTAGGGGTGCAGTGATTATATTGACACCACAGGTGTGCCACAGAAGCTTACACCATTGGGCAGTGAAGAAAAAATAATCACATTTTAGCACCAACATTTTGTTTTAGTCCAAGATTTTAAATTTTCACACTAGGAAATGGGTAAAAATGGCACCAAAATTTTTTCCACAATTTCTGCTGAATGTAGAAATACTCCATATGTAGCTCTACTGTACTGCTTAGCCATACGAAGAGACTCGGGAAGGAAAGAGCGCTACTTGCCTCATGGAGCAATCGTTTGCGGACTCCATTAGCAGAGCCCTTAAGTGCTAGAAGAGCAGAATCCAATCAACTGACCCCATTTAGGAAATTATACCCCTGTGGGAATTTATCTACAAGTATAATGATGATTTTGACTCCATGGGTGTTTTCCAGAAACAAGAATTGGATGTTGCCGAGTGAAAATTGCAACCTGTCATTGTAGGATCCAGCTCATGTTTCTAGAGACATACAGCAGGAAATTAGGTGGGCTCTCATTGCTACAGAAATGCCAAACATGTGGGCGCTAAATGTGGGGGGCATTTGAATTTGGTAGAATTTGCTAAATTTGTATTGGAGGGTGAGGAGCCATTTCACTTTTTCAAAACCTTTGTACTACCAGTAACGTGGAGGCCCCATATATTTCCGTTAACAGACCTGAGTGAGGGCTTTTTTTGTGGATTGAGTTGAGCTTTTGTTTTGAACATTTTACACAACATTTGGGATCACATTTATCCTACGCTCTACACTGAGCACTTACGGTAATTTGGGGTTTCCATCTCAATCTCCAAGTGTTGTGATTCAGACGAAACCCCAAGGGATCCATTCACTATAATAAAGCAGCAGAGCTACTCTGGACTCAGTCTGGCCTCTGTTCAGCGGTGTCCTTCTTTTCTCAAGTGCACAAAACTGTGGTGGACTGCACTTTCATGCATGCCTAAAAACATGGAGACCAGCACATCACAGGTCAGATGGCGTCCACAGTGCCTCTATCTGCCTCTTTATAGGGAATCTTCTGACGGAGTTCCGCCTGAATCCCGTATTTCAGAGATTTACTCAGAAACCCTAATGTAAGCGCTCAGTGCAGAGCGCAGGATAATTGTGAGCACAGCCTGTGAACTGTGGGAGGCAGAATGAACAAATCAATAGCAGGTGACGAATTGGTTTTATTTTTTTACCCCGTTCATAATACGGTATAAGTGATTAGGTGACTTCAATCTTCATATTTTCTTCAATATTTTCCATATTTCGACCGACCAAGTCACGTGAGGGCTTGGTTTATGTGGGACAAGTTGACGCTTTTATTGGTACCATTTTCGGGCACATGACATTTTTTGATCACTTTCTATTCAGATTTTTGGGAGGCAGAATGAACAAAATAGCAATTCAGGATTTTTTTTTTTTTTTGGGGGGGGGGGGGTTTGTTTATGCTGTTCCACGTACGGTAAAATTGATAAGTCATCTTTATTCTACGGTTCAGTCCGATTACAGCGATACCACAATTATATATATTTTTTCATATTCTGGTGCTTTTACACCAACTATTTTATAGAACAAAAATATTTTTGCATTGCTTTATTTGGAGAGCTATAACCTTTTTAGTTTTCCGCTGATGGAGGTGTTCAACTGCTTGTTTTTTGTGGGACTGGATGTTTTCAGAGATACCATTTTTATTTACATTTGTCTTTTTAAGCCACGTTTATTCCAGTTTTTCTTCGGCGATATGACAAAGCATTTTTTTTGGCGTTTTTTTGGCGCTTTTTTTTGTGTTTTTTTTGGCGTACACTGAAGGGGGTTAACTAGTTGGACAGTTCTATAGGTCGGGTCATTTCGGATGCAGCAATACCAAATAAGCATTGTTGCGGCTGTCGAAAAGCCGCGGGGACTCGAACATATTTCTTGAGCACGCCGAAGACACTAGGATAGCATCCGAGCATGCTCGTGTAACACTTTATCCGAGGACATTGGCTCATCACTAGTGGGCCACAATGTAGAGAGGCTACAATGTAGAAAAAAAAAATGTTCATTACCGCTTTAAAGTAATTTTCAGAAAACCCCAAAAATTGTGGGATGTGTTCTGATAATGAGCCTACTCTTATTTTACGCTACTTTTAAGTCATAGATCGTGTCCCACGGACTAAAGTCGAATAAGTCATACCTAACAGATCCACATACAGTGGGGAAAAAAAGTATTTAGTCAGTCAGCAATAGTGCAAGTTCCACCACTTAAAAAGATGAGAGGCGTCTGTAATTTACATCATAGGTAGACCTCAACTATGGGAGACAAACTGAGAAAAAAAAATCCAGAAAATCACATTGTCTGTTTTTTTTTTTATTTTATTTGCATATTATGGTGGAAAATAAGTATTTGGTCAGAAACAAAATTTCATCTCAATACTTTGTGATACATCCTTTGTTGGCAATGACAGAGGTCAAACGTTTTCTGTAAGTCTTCACAAGGTTGCCACACACTGTTGTTGGTATGTTGGCCCATTCCTCCATGCAGATCTCCTCTAGAGCAGTGATGTTTTTGGCTTTTCGCTTGGCAACACGGACTTTCAACTCCCTCCAAAGGTTTTCTATAGGGTTGAGATCTGGAGACTGGCCAGGCCACTCCAGGACCTTGAAATGCTTCTTACGAAGCCACTCCTTCATTGCCCTGGCGGTGTGCTTTGGATCATTGTCATGTTGAAAGACCCAGCCACGTTTCATCTTCAATGCCCTTGCTGATGGAAGGAGGTTTGCACTCAAAATCTCACGATTCATGGCCCCATTCATTCTTTCATGTACCCGGATCAGTCGTCCTGGCCCCTTTGCAGAGAAACAGCCCCAAAGCATGATGTTTCCACCACCATGCTTTACAGTAGGTATGGTGTTTGATGGATGCAACTCAGTATTCTTTTTCCTCCAAACACGACAAGTTGTGTTTCTACCAAACAGTTCCAGTTTGGTTTCATCAGACCATAGGACATTCTCCCAAAACTCCTCTGGATCATCCAAATGCTCTCTAGCAAACTTTAGACGGGCCCGGACATGTACAGGCTTAAGCAGTGGGACACGTCTGGCACTGCAGGATCTGAGTCCATGGTGGCGTAGTGTGTTACTTATGGTAGGCCTTGTTACATTGGTCCCAGCTCTCTGCAGTTCATTCACTAGGTCCCCCCCGCGTGGTTCTGGGATTTTTGCTCACCGTTCTTGTGATCATTCTGACCCCACGGGGTGGGATTTTGCGTGGAGCACCAGATCGAGGGAGATTATCAGTGGTCTTGTATGTCTTCCATTTTCTAATTATTGCTCCCACAGTTGATTTCTTCACTCCAAGCTGGTTGGCTATTGCAGATTCAGTCTTCCCAGCCTGGTGCAGGGCTACAATTTTGTTTCTGGTGTCCTTTGACAGCTCTTTGGTCTTCACCATAGTGGAGTTTGGAGTCAGACTGTTTGAGGGTGTGCACAGGTGTCTTTTTATACTGATAAGTTTAAACAGGTGCCATTACTACAGGTAATGAGTGGAGGAAAGAGGAGACTCTTCAAGAAGAAGTTACAGGTCTGTGAGAGCCAGAAATCTTGATTGCTTGTTTCTGACCAAATACTTATTTTCCACCATAATATGCAAATAAAATGAAAAAAAAACAGACAATGTGATTTTCTGGATTTTTTTTTCTCAGTTTGTCTCCCATAGTTGAGGTCTACCTATGATGTAAATTACAGACGCCTCTCATCTTTTTAAGTGGTGGAACTTGCACTATTGCTGACTGACTAAATACTTTTTTTCCCCACTGTAACCTGCCGCTAAAGTGACGGGCTGTATTTTTATTGTATAATCCCATTTTCATATATCTTTGAAGACAGCATCATTTTTTCACAGTAACCCAATACCTAACGCCTTAAGGAGATATTTCTCATCACATTACTATAATGAGAAAAATACAAGACCGGGCAGGCCTGGTGGACTAAAAAAAAAAAAAAAAAAAAATGTAATATTTCACTATTGGTACGTTTGCTTGTTTTTTTCTTATTTTCTTACAGTCTTCAGCAACAGGTCATGGTGAAACTTTATAGGTTTCTATTATGGGTTTTGTTGTTACTTTTGTGTGTGTTTTAGATATTTTTGGGTAGTGGGAACCAAATTGTGTTGCGGCTGTCGAATATCCGCGAGACATGCAGTTGCGGGGACTCGAACCTATTTTTTTGAGCACCCCAAAGACACTCGAGTTAGCACCCGAGCATGGTCGGATAACCTTTTCTGAGAACGTTCGTTCATCACTACTTGACAACTGTCGATGAATGTCTGAAGTGTCCGGAAAAAAAAACCACAAAAAAAAAAAAAAAAACAAAACAAAACTTTTTTTCTCCTGGTGTCTTTAAGAAAAAAAAGTGCTTCCATGGTTTCCTTGAATCTGTACGATTTTTAATCATTAACATTTTACAGCTCACAATAAAAGCTGGTAACATGGTTATTTGCTTCTTTACCCCCTGAAGAAGCATTAGCGAAACACACGTGAGGTTGACAATACACAGCATCTGCTACTACATGGAGACTCCGGGTCTGTATTGATGTAACACTACTATTATGCATGTGGTTCATTTCCGGTCTGTTCCCCATCTATCTTGTGGTTTTGTTATGAATTCATATTGTTCGCTTCATTTTTTATTTTTATTTTTTAATTAAATCTTGCATTTTGCTAGGGTCTACCTTTGCTTTTATATAATTAATTTTACCACATCATTTACTATAATTTTTTATACCAGTTAATTGCCATCACTTTTGATAATATTTTGAGTCGTGTTCCTCCACCTCTCATGGTTTTTAGATTGTTTTGTCATTTTTTTTTCCATTTGGTCCGTGTCCAAGTAATGTATTTAATAAAAGAATATTCATTTGAATTGATTTGGTCCTCAATAGATTATTGTAGGCACTAGCCATGGAATGCTAATACTTTTTACAATTTATTACGAAAAAAAAAACCTACTACTACCCTACCTCTTTTTTTCAGGAAAGGTAATCATGAGGATCACAGCCACAAGTTGCTACCATACTGTAATGATGGCGCATCAACACGGTTAGATCTAACAAGAGGAATCGATTCCGGATCTGATCTACTCAAAGAGGTTAAGGGTCCTGAAAGAAAACGGAATTCATCCGGTATAATTCTCATGAGGTCCACCCTTCACCTTCAAGATCTATCAAACTGGGTCTTGAGTTGTATGAAACTACAAAAACATGGCCGATGTCTACTCGGTACAGCAATCCTCCACCATGCATTGTCCACGGCCTATGATTTCAGCTCCATTTAAATGCATAGCTTGTGAAGTGGCGCCGTTTCAGGAAACGACCACCAGAACTTCGCATAAGCCGTCAACATTGGATTAGCGGGTGTTCAACTCTCGACAGCGTAGAAGACATGGCAGTCATGAAGGCGCCATGGATCCATTAAGACAGCTAACAGCTGGTGAGAGGTGGACTCGCATCAATCCAATACCGATGGACCATACTAAAAATAAGTTATCGGTCTTTAAGAAGATAACCACCATTTACAAGGCCAATGCTGTGGGCACGTAATAGCAAGGCAGTAGTCATGGACTACTTCGATTTTACGTGATCTAGACCCAAGAGGATTTTTTTGCGGAATGCAAGTCTTTCCGTAGATGTGCGCCTAATAGATCCGGTCAAATTTCACGTGTCTGGCCAATTATTTCTTCTTGACAGACTTCAGAAGGAGTTTTCCATCTCGTTCCTCCACGTGCAACCCCATACTTTCCAGCAGCGAGGTGTCGGCCAAGCCTTGACGTTCCATACTTGCGATCTGCTCCTGGTTCTTTTCGTTGTGTTCTGTAAGGTTTCTGATGGCATAAATGGCCCATTGGTTGAGAACTGAGGTTCAGAGAGTTGAGGAACATACAAATAGTGGAGATCAAAACAAACCAGCTATGGAAACAGCCATCACCCAGTCAAACATGCAAGCATACATGGGAGAACATACAGGTCATGTGGAGATATTCGGACAGAAGTTCGGCATTGTGCTTTGACTTGATGCCTTTAGCAAAGACCAACATATCCACTTTGAATTCTATCCATGAAATATCTTGTCCGTGGGAAGTAAAGAACCCCCCCAATAAAGCATCTCTCAAGGTGAACGTAAAAAATGTGATTTCTAGCTTTCGAAGGATAGGACCTCGTCAAAGAACTAGTTTTTTTTTTTAAGCATATGTCAGCAGTTTTTTCTATGTAATCTGACAGCAGCATGATGTAGGACCAGAGTTCTGATTCCAGCAATGTGTCACTTGGTGGTCTGCTTGCTGCTATTTTGATAAAATCCCTGTTTTCGCTGTTGTAGAACTAACAGTGCTCAGAATGCTAAGCCCTGCATAACCCCACCCACACAACAGATTGGCTGCTTTATGTATACACTGTGTATAGACAGCTGCTAATCAGTGGTGGTGGGAGAAATATGCACTGCAGGAGGACTAGGAAACACAAGACACCTAGTCCTGTATAGATAATCTCCTGCTGATAAAAGACTGATTGTACTAAAACCGTAACATACATCCCAGTAAGTGACATTGCTGGAATCAGGGTCTCTGCCCCTACATCATGCTGTTCTCAGACTACTAAGCAAAAACCTCTGACATATTCCCTTGAAGTGCATACAAAACATGGAGTGAAATGGTGAACAGGAGGTCACAGGCATTTGTCCTAATATTTAAGGGTCCCCAGAGGTAATATTCACACTAATCAGCATTAATGGCAACTATCCCCAAAAATGAGGAAGATGGGAACACACCTTTAACAGCTTCACAACATATTACGCTAACTTACATCATATGTAGTGACTCCGCCTTTGATGCGGGCTCACACGCAGAGCCTAATTCTTTCCCTGCACATGATGGCTGAGTTCATCATGTGCCTTTTACCGCTCCGCCAGCAGCTGTTAACCTGTCCGCAGGATATAACACACACTGGCAAGGTGGCGCGCGATTCCACACTCCCATCAGCGCTCCTGGGATTTGATAGCGAGGCGACGATGGGTTGTCATGACAGTGGGGGTCTGCTGAAGACCCCTATGCCTGTCATTCCAGTACTCCTGTGGAAGCCAGAGAAGTGGCTGGTGTTCATAGGAGATTATGATTTTTGCTATACATGGCAGCGCTGACGTTCTATTTATAACAAGCGATCAGGCAAATCGCAGCTTCAAGTCTCCTAAGGAGACTATAAAATACAGTAAAAAGTTTTCAAAAATGAAAAAAAAAAAAAAAATACAAAAGTTCATATCTCCCACTTTTTGCACAATTATAAATAAAATTTTTTAATAAAAACAGAAAAATACACAAATTTGGCATCGCCACATTCTGAAAAGTCTGATCTATCAAACATAGAATCAATTTTATTTGATCGGTAAACGGCATAGAGCAAAAAAGAATCAATACACCATTAATTTTTTTTGGCTGTGTCAACATTATAATAAAATGTAATACAAGGCGATCAAAACATCATATCTACCCCAATATTATATCAATAAAAATATGTGTTCAGGGCACAAAAAATAAGCCCTCACCCAGCCCCAGACACCAAAAAATGTAAACGTTATGGGGTCTCAGAATATGGAGACGAAAGCAAAATTTAATTTTTTTTATCCTACAAAATTTCTAAATTTTTTTCCATCACTTAATTAAAAAAAAACAAAAAAAAAAAACTGCACATGGTCGTTCACTATATGGTAAAACTGACCCGACAATATGATTCCAGATCAGTATGTGTATGAAGATATTCATACACATACTGATCTGGAATCATATTGTCGGGTCAGTTTTACCATATAGTGAACGTGGTAAATTACAAAAAAAAAAAACACAAAAAAAAAAAACAAAACACAAGAATTGCATTTTATTTGCAATTTCTACGCACTTGGAAGTACAGTAGGTACGGAAAGTATTCAGACCCATTTACATTTTTCACTGTTTCATTGCAGCCATTTGGTAAATTCAAAAAAGTTCATTTTTTTTCTCAATAATGTACACTCTGCACCCCATCTTCACTGACCCTTTTGAGCTAGTACAGCCATGAGTCTTCTTGGGAATGATACCATTTTTTCACCCCTGGATTTGGGGGTCCTCTGCCATTCTTCCTTGCAGATCCTCTCCAGATCCGTCAGGTTGGATGGTGAACGTTGGTGGACAGCCATTTTCAGGTCTCTCCAGAGATGCTCAATTGGGTTTAGGTCAGGGCTCTGGCTGGGCCAGTCAAGAATGGTCACAGAGTTGTTCTGAAGCCACTCCTTTGTTATTTTAGATGTGCTTAGGGTCATTGTCTTGTTGGAAGGTGAACCTTCGGCCAAGTCTGAGGTCCAGAGCACTCTGGAAGAGGTTTTCATCCAGGATATCTCTGTACTTGGCCGCATTTATTCATGTTTTCTTCAATTGCAACCAGTCGTCCTGTTCCTGCAGCTGAAAAACACCCCCATAGCGTGATGCTGCCACCACCATGTTTCACTGTTGGGATTGTATTGGGCAGGTGAGAAGCACTGCCTGGTTTTCTCCACACATACCACTTAGAATTATCACCAAAAAGTTCTAACTTCATCTCATCAGACCAGAGAATCTTATTTCTCATAGTCTGGGAATCCTTCATGTGTTTTGTAGCAAACTATGTCTGGCACTGAGGAGAGGCTTCCGTTGGGCCACTCTGCCATAAAGGCCCGACTGGTGGAGGGCTGCAGTGAGTTGACTTTGTGGAACTTTCTCCCATCTTCCTACTGCATCTGTGGAGTTCAAGCACAGTGATCTTGGGGTTCTTCTTTACCTCTCTCACCAAGGCTCTTCTCCCACGATTGCTCAGTTTGGCTGGACGGCCAGGTCTAGGAAGACATCCGGTGGTCCCAAACTTCTTCCATTTAAGGATTATGGAGGCCACTGTGCTCTTAGGAACCTTGAGTACTGCAGAAATTCTTTTGTAACCTTGGCCAGATCTGTGCCTTGCCACAATTCTGTCTCTGAGCTCCTTGGCCAGTTCCTTTGACCTCATGATTCTCATTTGGTCTGACATGCACTGTGAGGTCTTATATAGACAGGTGTGCGCCTTTACATATCAAGTCCTATCAGTTTAATTAAACACAGCTGGACTCCAATGAAGGAGTTGAACCATCTCAAGGAGGATCACAAGAAAATGGACAGCATGTGACTAAAATATGAGTGTCTGAGCAAAGGGTCTGAATACTTATGACCTTGTGATATTTAATTTTTTCTTTAATACATTTGCAAAAAATTCTATTTCTGGGGTTTTTTTCAGTCAAGATGAGGTGCAGAGTGTACATTAATGAGAAAAAAAAGGAACTTTTTTAAATTTACCAAATGACTGCAATGAAACAGAGTGAAAAATGTAAAGAGGTCTGAATATTTTCTCTACCCACTGTAAATACAACGAAAACAAAAATACCCCCAGAGAATCGTCATGTCATGAAAGGCTTTATTAAAAAAAAAAAAAAAAATTGTTTACCTATAAAAGGATAAATACTTATAGATGTGCCCCCCATATTCACCTTTTAGCCTCAGGGTTTGGGAGCTCCACTTCCAGTCCTGTATTTGACATAAGGAGTTTTCCCGTCATTAGAACCGTGTGTAATAAGGGGTCAGCTGAGTGCACATTTCGAAAACTAAGCCAGCACCCTTCTCTTTCTACAGATTGACCATGACAATAAGAGGAATTGGCCTAGCTACTGAACTGAACCAATCAGCCCCTCAGACAACACTGAAGAATTACCGACAGAAAAGGGCTTTCGAGAACGAGCCAAGCCCTCAAAAATAGAGCCGCCAAATCTGAGAATGTGGCTGAAAAGTTGAAGATCCCTGAAAATCCAAATTACGAATATATCTAAAAATGGACCACACCTTTACGTGTGAAGACCTAACGGTATCATCTGTCCCGCCTTGTTTTTGAGATTTTCAAGCCCTTTCGCTCAGCTGGGTTAACTTGTGTTTTCAGGACAAAACTCCATTAAATAAACACAATGATGGACTATTTTAGAAGGATGCAAGTTGGGCCCAAACGTTGTCAATTTCGATTTCTTAAAGTTTGTAACGAGCTTCTGCACAGTGGAAAATAATGGTGATTAAAAAGTTTGAAATTTGCCCCTCTGAATGGGAAAAATCTCTCGGAGAAAGTACTAAAATTACTTTCCCATCATCAAGTTAAAAAAAACTATAAAAGAATATACATGGCCTAAGGGGTAAAACAAAAAAAAAAAAGCAATAATGTATAATTAAAATTTCAACCATTTTTCTCCGAATGCTAACAAACGGCGACGTGTTGAAACAATGCGACCCGGGTTGAGCATGGGACGTTGCTATCGAGGGGCTGTGTTTTGGTTGCTGTGAGAAGTTTAGGATTGTTAAGGGATTAAATGTTTATAAAAATGAAAGAGTTGTCTGCATTCTCGGCTCATTAAGCTTTCAACGACTTGACAGCTCCCCTGACTCATCCATATCTCCACACGGGGGTCGATAAATCCCAGAAGGCTTATAAAACCGAGTAATCCCCAGATTTGTTATCAATAAAACGATTATCTGTGGAGGGAGGTTTACGTAGCTTTGTTAATAAAAAAAAAAAAAATAATGCTAAGGGCAAATTATTTCGGAGAGGTTGCGGAATTCACACAATATCTAGAATAGATGACGGATTCGGGCAGACAGGCATTTGCTTTAGCCAAGTTGAACTGGTTGGGGCGAAAGCAACCACCATGTGGCCCATAAAGGTGACAAATACAGGGCCAGAAGGAGCAAGAACGTCCAGAATCCTTAGATGGTTTGATAATTCCTAAGAACGCCCGTTCCAGATCATCACCTGATGGTTCTTGTAGGCCATCGAACCCGCAGTTGGAAGAACATCGGCCCAAGTAAACATGCATGCTGTACAGAGACATAAAGAGGGATCATATTAATGTGTTCACCCTTATGATTGATCAGAAACAGTCTAGTCCCGTCAGGGCACACAACGCATTTTGAAAATGATGGTGTACATGAAAATGTTGAAAATAGCGCTGCCCACAGGAGGATGAAAAGATAACAAAAAAAAACTAGTAACGCATTTTGGAGCTGGACAAGCTTCATCATCAGGCGTTTCTTATACAACGCATTTTTGGTCATGTCTGGTTTCAAAGAAATGGATGGGAGTGGTGTACTGGCCAATGATCCAGTCACCCATCCTGGCACTTTTGGGGATCCCACAGTGAATGCAATTTTGCCTATTTTGATGCCCAAATCCAGAGAACTAGCCAGTGTGTAATAGGACCCAACAGGTCCTTCTATAATTCGACAACAAGGTCCATTCTAATCTCAAGGTGTTCTAGGCGGCACCTTAGCAACTGAGCAGAACATACCAGTCAAACCATTAAAGGGTTGGTTGAAAATTAAGTTCTCCGGACGTGGTTAATAGCGTAGTCATATGGTATATATAAGGTTGAACCTGGATCCTGTCAAATGCCTCATAAAAGGTCAGCCATGTCATAAAGGAGCAGTCATAGAATCGTTGAATTGTAGAGTTGGAAGGGACCTCCTGGGCCATCTTGTCCAAAACCCTGCTTGAAAATTAAGTTCTCCGGACGTGGTTAATAGCGTAGTCATATGGTATATATAAGGTTGAACCTGGATCCTGTCAAATGCCTCATAAAAGGTCAGCCATGTCATAAAGGAGCAGTCATAGAATCGTTGAATTGTAGAGTTGGAAGGGACCTCCTGGGCCATCTTGTCCAAAACCCTGCTGAAAGCAGGATTCGCTAAATCATCCCAGACAGATGTCTGTCCAGCCTCTGTTTGAAGACTTCCATTGAAGGAGAACTCACCACTTTTCGTGGCAGCCTGTTCCACTCATTGATCACTGTCAAAAAGTTTTTCCTAATATCTAATCTGTGTCTCCTCCCATTCAGTTTCATCCCATTGCTTCTAGTCTTTCCTTGTGCAAATGAGAATAAAGATGGTCCTTCTACAATGTGACAGCCCTTGAGATATTTGTAGACAGCTATTAAGTCTCCTCTCAGTCTTCTCTTTTGCAAGCTAAACATTCCCATATCATGCAACCTTTCCTCATAAGACAGGGTTTGCACACTGGCCACCATTCAGGTCGCTCTTTTCTGAACTTGCTCAAGTTTGTTGAGGTCTTTTTTAAAATGTGGCGCCCAAAACTGGACACAGTATTCCAGATGAGGTCTGACCAAAGAGGAGTAGAGGGCAATAATGACTTCACGTGATCTAGACTATATTTTTCTGTTAATACATCCCAGAATTGTATTTGCCTGTTTTGCTGCTGCATCACACTGTTGACTCATATTCAGTCTGTGATCTATTAGTATACCCAAGTCTTTTTCACATGTGCTGTTGCTTAGCCCTATTCCTCCCATTCTGTATATGCTTTTTTCATTTTTATTGCCCAGATGCAGTACTTTGCATTTTTCCCTGCTAAAAACCATTCTGTTAGTTGCTGCCCACTGCTCCAGTTTGTTTATATCTTTTTGAATCCTCTCTCTCTCTTCTCTAGTATTAGCTATCCCTCCTAGCTTTGTGCCATCAGCAAATTTAATCAGTTTAACCTCAATTCCTTCATCTAAATCGTTGATAAAGATGTTGAACAATACAGGGCCCAGGACAGAGCCCTGTGGTACACCACTTGAGACATTCTTCCAACTGAATGTGCAGCCATTTACGACCACTCTTTGGATCGAACCACTAAGCCAGTTATGAATCCACCTAACAGTTGCCTTGTCCATTCCTTACTTAGTCATTTTTTCAATAAGGATTGTGTGAGATACTTTGTCAAATGTTTTGCTGAAATCAAGATATACTATAGCTACAGCATTTCCCTGATCCACCCAATCAGTGATTCTGTCATAGAAAGAAATTAAGTTAGTTTGACATGACTTATTAGTTACAAACCCATGCTGACTCTGTTTAATCACTTCAATCTTATCCAGGTACTGACATACATGTTGTTTAATAATTTGTTGAAAGATCTTTCCTGGTATAGAAGTCAGACTCACCGGCCTATAGTTGCCTGGGTCCACCTTCTTCGCCTTTTTGAAGATAGGAACAACATTTGCTCTTCTCCAGTCTTCAGGGACTTCTCCTGTTCTCCAAGAATTTTCAAAGATTATGGAGAAGGGTTCAAAAATTTCTTCTGCTATCTCCTTCAGTACTCTGGGGTGTAATTCATCTGGACCTGGAGACTTGAATTCATTTAGGTTAGCTAAGTGTTTCCTCACCATCTTTCTGTTTAGAGATATCTTGGATTCTTCTATTCCCTTAAAAGGACAGTGAAGAACAGTTGATGTTACATTTCCTTTCTGAGAGAAAACAGATGCAAAATAGGAATTTAAAAGTTCGGCCTTCTCAACATCCTGTCTTACCATTTCATCATTTTCATCCTGTAAAAATCCTATAGCATCATTTACTTTTCTTTTACTTTTGACATATCCCCAAAATCTTTTATTATTGCTTTTGACGTCTCTTGCAAGCCTCAATTCATTGTCAGCTTTAGTAATCTGATTTGTGCCCTGCAGGTCCTGCAGACAGCATTATATTCTTCTTTAGATTTGCCTCCCTCTTTCCATTTTATAAACATTTCTTTCTTCCTTTTTAGCATGTGCTTAAGTTCTGTGTTCATCCATCCTGGTTTCTTTAAATACTTCCTATTCTTCCCTCTTTTCGGAATTGTTAACGATTGTGCTTTGAGAATTTCATTTTTCAAGATTTCCCATCCTTCCTGGACATTTTTGTCTTTAAGGATATCCAGCCATTGGATCCCTCCAATTCTCTTTCTGAATCGCTTAAAATCTGCCTTTCTGAAATCCAACCTTGACGTCTGAGTCTTCACAGGTCTTCCTCCTCTAGTTATCCAAAATTCTAAAATAGCATGGTCGCTACCTCCTAGGGTCCCAGCCACTTTTACCTCCTCAACCATTTCCTCCCTGTTTATAAGGATAAGATCCAAGGTAGCAGTTCCCCTTGTTTTCTCCCCTACCTTCTGGAAGATAAAGTTGTCAGCAAGAGAGGATAAGAATTTCCTTGACCTGTTAGTTTTGCCTGAGAGAGATTCCCAACAAATGTCTGGATAGTTGAAATCTCCCATGACAACTGTCATATTTTTTGGAGAACTTGGCCATTTGATGCATAAAAAGTTCATCCATATCTTCAGCTTGCACAGGCAGCCTGTAGTAAATGCCTACAATGGTGTCCTTTCCATTGTTCTGTCCTTCTATTCTTACCCAGTTTCCACAGAACTCCCAGTCTCTGAAGCTTCAATCTCTGTGCAGATATACGCGTTTCTTTTTTTGAATCAGATCTTTTTTATTAAACAT
Source organism: Dendrobates tinctorius (assembly GCF_039654945.1). Classification (NCBI taxonomy): domain Eukaryota; kingdom Metazoa; phylum Chordata; class Amphibia; order Anura; family Dendrobatidae; genus Dendrobates; species Dendrobates tinctorius. The sequence continues at coordinate 11,049,364 of NW_027361688.1, forward strand.
TCAGGAATCAATACAGAAAGAATATGACATCTTATATAGCTAGTAAAATTTACATTGAGAGCAAATATTATTTAAAGGGTAAAACTCTTCCTGTGTAAGAATAAATAAAAAGAAGAAATCTCAAAACACAGATATTTGCATAAAATTGAGCCTATAAACAACATGGCTCCACAAATAAACAAAAATCAAAATTATACATCAGTGCCTCATTTCAGCGGGAAAACCATCCCCGCCAGCCGCGCCACTCCGCATCATATTTCGCCCCCCCACGGATATCAGGTCCAATCCACCCCAGCTCCCTCCCACCGCGCCACTCAAAATCTACTTCGCCACAAAGGGCACTAGACTTTATTTTCACCCCCCAAGCATCCCCTCATCGCAAGCACAACAGCAACTGGTCCAACATCGCATCCCGTACCAGTGCGCCCGAGGGGAGACCCGGTGACTCCATCCATGGCTGCCAAATTTTGTAAAACTTTCTTAATGCATTTCTTTTTAAATAAGCCCCCCTTTCCAATCTGATGACATTATTTAGTTTATTTTTAAGCTCTGACAATGTTGGTGGCATAGGATCCAACCAATGATATGCAAGTATCTTTCTTGCCTGATACAGGATGCGTGCTATTCCCAGGGCCACTGCAGAGTCCGGGTCAACCCCCTCCTCCCACAAATTCAACAAACATAGACGAGGTGACGGTCGTATTGTGATATGGTATACTTGGGCTATGAGTCCCAGGGTCTGCCTCCAGAAATCCCCAATGTGCCCGCACTCCCACATAACATGCATCAAGTGGGCATCATCCAGCCCACACCTAACACATTGTGTATTGGGCCTAAGTCCCATTTTAAATAATAAGCTGGGTGTTTTATATACCCTGTGAATGAGATATATTTGCGAAAGCCGCTGGCACTCAGAAACCGCCATTTTAGGGACCTGTTCTAGAATATCGGACCACTGGTCCTCCGTCAGGGGGCCAACGTCCCGTTCCCACTTATTCTTAGCAGCAGTCAGTGGATATGTCTCCAGATGGGCAGGTAATAATCTTTTATATAATTCAGAGATAAGTCCCCTAGAAGACTCAGATGTAAGTAGCATATGTAGTGTTTGATTATGTGTCACTATCACCGGATTTGTCCTTCTCTGTTTTTCCAATGCATGTCTTAGCTGTAAGTACTGATAAAAGAAGACGTGCGGGAGGTGAAATTCTGTTCTCAATTGTTCAAAACTCTTAAGAGTATTATTTTGCAAAATTTGTGACACCAGATAAATCCCTTTATCTTCCCATCTTCCGAACCCCACCAGCTTTTTGATCTCTTGCAAATCCGGATTTCGCCACAATGGCCACAATTCCGTAGGCCCATTTATCTTCAAAAGAGACTTACCCCTATCCCACACCTTGAAAATCATAGCCAACGTGGGGTATCGTGCCCCATTTATCTGCCGTCTTCCCACCTCCAACCGGCACCCTGGATATTTCCATACCGATCCTTCCCTCACAATATCACCACCATTGTCACACGCCCCGTCTCTACCCCAACCCTTAAGATGTTGCATCTGGGAGGCTATAAAGTATATGAATGGGTTTGGCACCGCCAATCCTCCCTCCTCCTTCCCTCGCTGCAGTATCTCCAAGCGAATCCTAGCCTGTTTTTTCTTCCAAATTAATTCCCGGAATAATGTATTTATTTTTGCAAAAAAGTCCCTACAGATCCACACCGGAGAATTATGTATCAAATATAATAATTGTGGCATCATTACCATTTTGATTAAGTTAGATCTACCAATATTCGACAACGGCAGGCGACACCAAGTATGTACTTTTGCTCTAAATCGCTGCAACAGGGGCTCCAGATTCAGAGCCCGAAAATCCTTCGGGGCAGGACTAACAATTATACCCAGATACCTAAACCTCCGAACTACAGGGACCGGTATCTGCAAATCTGAGAAATCCGCCGGGAGAGGGTCTATCGGCATTAAAGCTGATTTGGACCAATTAATCCGAAGACCAGACCTCAGCCCAAATTCTCGAATGACCTCCATTGCCGGCAAAATCGAGGAATGTACCTTATCTAAATATAGAAGTAAATCATCCGCGTACAATGATATCCTCAACTCCACAGTTCCACATCTGAATCCCATTATTTCTCTGGACTTCCGAATTGCAACTGCCAATGGCTCCACCGCAGTAGCAAATAGCAAGGGCGAGAGCGGGCACCCCTGTCTAGTACCTCTCCCAAGAGGAAAAGACTCAGAGACCCTGCCATTAGCCCCAACCTTCGCCACCGGCGAGCCATACAACAGCCTCACCCAATTTATAAATCTGTGTCCAAAGCCCATTTTCCGAAGTACCGCCCACAAAAAACCCCACTCCAAACTATCGAACGCCTTAGCGGCGTCTAAGGACAAAATTGCTCTTCCCCCCCCAACTCCCCAGAACTATGTTGAATCCCCAAGTATAGTTTCCTAAGGTTCATAGATGTGGCTCTGCCTGGGATAAATCCCGTCTGATCCTTCTGTATAACAGATGAGATAACTCGGGACATCCTATTGGCGAGTACCTTGGCCAATAATTTAACATCTGTTGATAATAGGGAAATCGGGCGATATGAATCCGGAACCTCTGGATCCTTTCCGGGCTTTAATATTAAAACTATCAAAGCTTCCCTCATAGATGGCGGGAGGACCCTCTGCCTTTCAGCCTCTTCAAATACCTTAAGTAGCTTAGGTAGCAGTAAGGGTGCATAGGTTTTGTAAAACTCGCCAGGCAGGCCATCCATTCCTGGAGCCTTTTCATTTTGCATCTGACCAAGCGCCTCCTCCAACTCCTCCAACAGGATGTCCCGATCCAATGAATCCCTATCGCTATCAGCCAATGCAGGGAGAGAGAGAGCATCCAGGTACTGCTCAATCTCAGTCTCCGTGAGACTGCAATCTGATGTGTATAGTCGCATATAATACCTCCTTATCTCACTCACTATGTCCGCACTGTCTGTCACAGGACCACCCGAGTCCGTTTTTAGCCTATTGATATATGAAGATCCGTCCTGTGCTCTAATGACCGTGGCCAATAAATGTCCTACTCCCTCCCCCTCTATAAAATATTTTTGTTTGAGGAAATAACGTTTATTTGCTGCCGCCGACATGAGGTTTTCCCTGAGCGACCCCTGTGCCTTCTCCAAAGCTTTTTTAGTTTCCTCTGTCGGGTTGAGTATCACCGCAGCCTCCGCAACAGACACCTCCTGGATCAGACTCTGGGTGTAGCGTCTACTCTGGCTTTTCCGTGTGCATATTTCTCTAATATATAAGCCCCTGACATAGGCTTTCATGGAATCCCAGACTATGTGTGATGATGCAGAGTACTCATTAAGTTGAAAATATTCTAGAATGGCATCATGCAAAGATCCCCCTATAAGCTGGATCCAGAAGGGATTAAGCTTCCAGATAGGTCTAGATAGGGTGAGGGGGTGTCCCCATGAAAGTGTGACATGTAGCGGCGAGTGATCAGATACACTTCTAGGCAGGTAGGCCACCCCTCGTACATATGGGGTCATGAGTGTATTCCCAATGGCCAGGTCTATCCGTGACATAGCGTGGTGGGAGCTAGAGTAGCAGGAAAACTGTCTGGCTGTGGGGTTTTGGACACGCCAAAGATCTACCATACCCAGCTCCACTAACATTCTAGCAAATGAGGTTGAGGCTGCATCCTCTGATATGTTTCCCGAATGCAACTTATCCAAATAGGGATGCAAATATGTATTAAAATCTCCTATTAGAAGAGTCGGCGCAGGGGGAAAGGAACCCAAAATAGACAAGATTCTTTTTACTGGTTCGACTGAATAGGGCGGGGGGATGTATATGGCAACCAAAATAAATTGTATACCGTATAACGTGCAAAGCAAACATACAAATCTGCCCCCAGGGTCAACCACTGATTTAGTACATGAGAAGGGGATGGACCTGTGCACCAGCACACTGACACCCCGCGCATGGGTCGAGTACGTGGAATGATATTCATGTGAAACCCATCCCTTTCTTAGCCAATGAATATTATCTTTCACCATGTGGGTCTCAGACATACACAGGATAGCCGGGAGAAATTTCTGCATATTAGTAAATATAGCACATCTCTTATTTGCATCCCCGAGCCCCCTAACATTCCACGCTACAATATTAAGTGATATCGCCATAAGAGCAGACTAAAAAATGAGAAATCGGAACATACTCCACTCCCGAGGGAGAGAGGCAATCTCCACCATCCCTCAGTACAATGAATTGGGCGACACGGCTGACGCACATCACATCCCACAGAACAATTAGGGAATACAACAACAAACGAAAAAAACAAAGGAGGGAGAGGGAGCACTGCACACCAGTGCACAGCGCCCCTACCCCCAAACACAAGTGTAACTTGCACATTTCTCTCAAATAGAGAGAATCAGGGCTAGAAAACTCGCCCAGAGTCCACGCAGGGAGAAGGGTCCACAGCTTGTCACTGTAACGAGTGTCCACAGCAATCCGGTCAGCTCCCGCCCTGAATCCGAAATGGAATGAACAGTAGTAATTATACCAGCATAGCGTCCTAGACAAAAAGGAGTAACAACACCTGGTGGCGAAAAAAGGGAGAACTTCAAGTATTCTTCCTCCTCATGGACCTCTCATTAATATCCAGCCAGGACAGCGCCATTCCCGCCGTATCAAAAAAGTGCGTTTCTCCATTCACATCAATCCGCAGTCTAGCAGGGTACATCATGGAATATGTCACCTGTAAGTCACGTAGGCGTTTTTTAATCTCAATAAATTGCGCCCTTTTACGCTGCACCTCCAGGGAAAAATCAGGGAAAATGGAGACTTTCCTCCCATTAATAGCAAGTTCCTTAATGTCTCTGGATCTGCGCAGGATAGCATCTCTATCTTTAAAGTGTAGGAGCTTAAGCAAGATGGGACGCGGGGGTGCTCCCGGCGGGGGGGCACGCGTAGGGACCCTGTGTGCTCTCTCAATAGTAAAGAATGGGGACAAAACATCTTTACCAAAGGTGTCCATTAGCCATTTTTCAAAAAAGCCAAGTGAGTCAGTCCCCTCCGTCCTCTCCGGAACCCCCACCAGTCGCAGATTACTTCTACGGGAGCGGTTCTCTAAATCATCCACCTTGTTCAGCAGTATTGTAATATTTTGCGTGGCTTTTCCCAGCTCCCGTGTTATTGGTGGCAATTTATCCTCCGTCGCACCAACACGCTCCTCCAGTTCCCCCACCCTGGCAGTCACCCCTCGCAGCTCTTGTTTAATACAGGCCATGTCCTTGGTGACAATCTCCATTTGATTACTTAGAGTGGCCAGTGTGGTATTGCAGGAGTTAATTGCTGCGAGGATTTCTCCCAGTGTGGGCTCAGCAGTCACAGACTCCGGCTGCTCCCCATCCCCCACTCCTTCCTCCTCCAGCACAGGCCCCTGTGTCTGCACATGTTGGGCTGAAGGGGGGCCCAGTTTACTCACTGTTCCCTCCCTGGAGAGATGATCCTCCAGCTCCACGCTGCATCCAGCGTCTGCCTCAGTCTGTGCACTGGGCGATCGAGCAGCAGCAGGAGGCACCCTTGCATATCGGTCCAGCCTGCCAGCAGCTCCCATCGCTCCACTACCAGCTGACTTGTTGTTTGCTGGTGCCATCCTGGATGTAGCAGAGGCACGCCCCGGCGTCTCCTTATCTTTTTTACTGCTGCGGTTCGACATGGCCCAAGGATCCTCCGCTGTCTAAACGCCCAGGGAGATATTGCAGCCCTCCAGGTCAGTGGGACTCGTCAGCAGTGCCGGTAATCAGGATTTATTGTCGGATCCGGGCAGGAGCTCTCTCACTCCACGTCCTCCCTACATGAGGTCCAGGCCACGCCCCCCAGATATACGCGTTTCTAACATACAATGCGACACCTCCTCCTCGTTTATCAAGTCTGTTTCTTGCAAATAATTTGTATCCTTCTAGTCTTGTATTCCAATCATGTGTATTGTCCCACCAAGTTTCAGTGATTCCAGTGACATATTTATTTTCCTGTGTTAGTAGTTCCAGGATATCAGGACTCTTCAGACCTACAGATGACTACCCATTCCTGCTACTACATGTGGGGACAAATGACACCGCAAGAAACGACCTGGAAACCATCTGCAGAGACTTTGAAGACTTCGGCAAGAAAGTGAAAGAACTGGGAGCGCAGGTGGTCTTCTCTTCCATCCTCCCAGTGGATGGCCATGGAACAAGGAGGTGGAATAAGATTCTGCAGGTGAACAACTGGCTACGTCGATGGTGCCGTCAGCAACGATTTGGATTTCTGGATCACGGAGTGAACTACTTATACGATGGACTACTTGCTAGAGATGGGGTGCACCTTACGAAGACTGGAAAGCAGGTATTTGGAAGTCGCCTTGCTACACTTGTAAGGAGAGCTTTAAACTAGAACAACATGGGAAGGGAAGCAAAAGACCAGAAAAAGCCATACACCTGACAAATGCTATTGAGAACTCTGCTATTAGAAGTGGAAAGGAAGAACAAAGACGAAAGAATCTAATTAATAAAAATATTGGAGAAAGAGAAACCAATCACAAACTAAAATGTTTCTATACTAATGCACAAAGCATGGGCAACAAACAAGGAGAATTGGAACTACTAACACAGGAAAATAAATATGATGTCATTGGAATCACTGAAACTTGGTGGGACAATACACATGATTGGAATACAAGACTAGAAGGATACAACTTATTTGCAAGAAACAGACTTGATAAACGAGGAGGGGGTGTCGCATTGTATGTTAGAAACGCGTATATCTGCACAGAGATTGAAGCTTCAGAGACTGGGAGTTCTGTGGAAACTGTTTGGGTAAGAATACAAGGACAGAACAATGGAAAGGACACCATTGTAGGCATTTACTACAGGCCGCCTGTGCAAGCTGAAGATATGGATGAACTCTTTATGCATCAAATGGCCAAGTTCTCCAAAAAATATGACATAGTTGTCATGGGAGATTTCAACTATCCAGACATTTGTTGGGAATCTCTCTCAGGCAAAACTAACAGGTCAAGGAAATTCTTATCCTCTCTTGCTGACAACTTTATCTTCCAAAAGGTAAAGGAGAAAACAAGGGGAACTGCTACCTTGGATCTAATCCTTATAAACAGGGAGGAAATGGTTGAGGAGGTAAAAGTGGCTGGGACCCTAGGAGGTAGCGACCATGCTATTTTAGAATTTTGGATAACTAGAGGCGGAAGACCTGTGAAGACTCAGACGTCAAGGTTAGATTTCAGAAAGGCAGATTTCAAGGGATTCAGAAAGAGAATTGGAGGGATCCAATGGCTGGATATCCTTAAAGACAAAAATGTCCAGGAAGGATGGGAAATCTTGAAAAATGAAATTCTCAAAGCACAGTTGTTAACAATTCCGAAAAGAGGGAAGAATAGGAAGCATTTAAGGAAACCAGGATGGATGAACACAGAACTTAAGCACATGCTAAAAAGGAAGAAAAAAATGTTTATAAAATGGAAAGAGGGAGGCATATCTAAAGAAGAATATAATGCTGTCTGCAGAACCTGCAGGGCACAAATCAGATTAGCTAAAGCTGAAAATGAATTGAGGCTTGCAAGAGATGTCAAAAGCAATAATAAAGGATTTTGGGGATATGTCAAAAGTAAAAGAAAAGTCAAAGATGCTATAGGATTTTTACAGGATGAAAATGATGAAATGGTAAGACAGGATGTTGAGAAGGCTGAACTTTTAAATTCCTATTTTGCACCTGTTTTCTCTCAGAAAGGAAATGTAACATCAACTGTTATTCACTGTCCTATTAAGGGAATAGAAGAATCCAGGATATCTATAAACAGAAAGATAGTGAGGAAACACTTAGCTAACCTAAATGAATTCAAGTCTCCAGGTCCAGATGAATTACACCCCAGAGTACTGAAGGAGATAGCAGAAGAAATTTTTGAACCCCTCTCCATAATCTTTGAAAATTCTTGGAGAACAGGAGATGTGCCAGAAGACTGGAGAAGAGCAAATGTTGTTCCTATCTTCAAAAAGGGAAAGAAGGTGGACCCAGGCAACTATAGGCCGGTGAGTCTGACTTCTATACCAGGAAAGATCTTTGAACAAATTATTAAACAACATGTATGTCAATACCTGGATAAGAATGAAGTGATTAAACAGAGTCAGCATGGGTTTGTAACTAATAAGTCATGTCAGACTAATTTAATTTCCTTCTATGATGGTATTACTGATTGGGTGGATCAAGGAAATGCTGTAGATATAGTATATCTTGACTTCAGCAAAGCATTTGACAAAGTCTCTCATACAATCCTTATTGAAAAAATGACTAAGTATGGAATGGACAAGGCAACTGTTAGGTGGATTCATAACTGGCTTAGTGATCGGACCCAAAGAGTGGTCGTAAATGGCTGCACATCCAGTTGGAAGAATGTCTCAAGTGGGGTACCACAGGGCTCTGTCCTGGGCCCTGTATTGTTCAACATCTTTATCAACGATTTAGATGAAGGAATTGAGGGTAAACTGATTAAATTTGCTGATGACACAAAGCTAGGAGGGATAGCTAATACTAGAGAAGAGAGAGAGAGGATTCAAAAAGATTTAAATAAACTGGAGAAGTGGGCAGCAACTAACAGAATGGTTTTTAACAGGGAGAAATGCAAAGTACTACATCTGGGCAATAAAAATGAAAAAAGCATATATAGAATGGGAGGAATAGGGCTAAGTGACAGCACATGTGAAAAAGACTTGGGTATACTAATAGATCACAGACTGAATATGAGTCAACAGTGTGATGCAGCAGCAAAAAAGGCAAATGCAATTCTAGGATGTATTAACAGAAGCATACAGTCTAGATCACGTGAAGTAATTATTTCCCTCTACTCCTCTTTGGTCAGACCTCATCTGGAATATTGTGTCCAATTTTGGGCACCACATTTTAAAAAAGACATCAACAAACTGGAGCAAGTTCAGAAAAGAGCGACCAGAATGGTGACCGGTCTGCAAACCCTGTCTTATGAGGAAAGGTTGCAGGATTTGGGAAGGTTTAGTTTGCAAAAGAGAAGACTGAGAGGAGACTTAATAGCTGTCTACAAATATCTAAAGGGCTGTCACATTGTAGAAGGATCAACTTTATTCTCATTTGCACAAGGAAAGACTAGAAGCAATGGGATGAAGCTGAATGGGAGGAGACACAGATTAGATATTAGAAAAAACTTTTTGACAGTTAGAGTGATCAATGAGTGGAACAGGCTGCCACGAGAAGTGGTGAGTTCTCCTTCAATGGAAGTCTTCAAACAGAGGCTGGACAGACATCTAACTGGGATGATTTAGCGAATCCTGCTTTGAGCAGGGGGTTGGACCAGATGGCCCAGGAGGTCCCTTCCAACTCTACGATTCTATGATTCTATGAATTCTCCTTGTTTGTTGCCCATGCTTTGTGCATTAGTATAGAAACATTTTAGCTTGTGATTGGTTTCTCTTTCTCCAACATTTTTATTAGATTCTTTTGTCTTTGTTCTTCCTTCCACTTCTAATAGCAGAGTTCTCAATAGCATTTGTCAGGTGTATGGCTTTTTCTGGTCTTTTGCTTCCCTTCCCATGTTGTTCTAGTTTAAAGCTCTCCTTACAAGTGTAGCAAGGCGACTTCCAAATACATGCTTTCCAGTCTTCGCAAGGTGCACCCCATCTCTAGCAAGTAGTCCATCGTATAGGCAATTCACTCCGTGATCCAGAAATCCAAATCGTTGCTGACGGCACCATCAACGTAGCCAGTTCACCTGCAGAATCTTTTTCCACCTCCTTGTTCCATGGCCATCCACTGGGAGGATGGAAGAGAAGACCACCTGCGCTCCCAGTTCTTTCACTTTCTTACCTAAGTTTTCAAAGTCTCTGCAGATGGTTTCCAGGTCGTTTCTTGCAGTGTCATTTGTCCCTACATGTAGTAGCAGGAATGGGTGGTCATCTGTAGGTCTGAAGAGTCCTGATATCCTGTCAGACACATCTTTAATTTTTGCACCTGGAAGACAGCACATTTCTCTTGAGGTTATATCCGGTCTGCAGATAGTGGCCTCTGTTCCTCTCAACAGGGAATCCCCCATGACCACCACTCTCAGTTTCTCCTTCACAACATTTTTCTTTCTCCGTCCAGGAGGACTCTGAAGGCGTACAAGGTTGCTGTTTGAGGGCAAAGTCTTATCCTGATGTATTTCTTCATCGTTCTCCTGCGTGAGAGCCTGGTACTGGTTTCTGAGCAGTATGGGCGCTGACTGCCTCCCGATCCTCCTGCTTCTCTGGGTCACATGTCTCCATTCCTCTGTTTCTTCAGGTGCACTTCGAATTTCTTCTCTTTCTGTAACATGAAGAGATAATTCTGCTCTAAGAACTCTTCACCTTCCTTAATGATCTTCAACGTAGCTAACCTCTCTTCGAGATTTTGCAACTTTTCCTCCAACAGGGACACAAGCTTGCATTTGTGGCATGTGAAGTTTGGCTTTTCCACTGGTAAGTCTGTGAACATGTAGCAAGAAATGCAGCTCACCAAATGGCTCCTGGCCTCTTCCATCTTGAGATTTCAAAACGATGAAAAAATGAGCCAAAATTCGGCGCGCGGTTTACCGATTTCTTCTTTTCAGCTGCAACGGCCAAAACCCAGTGATCGTTGAGCTCGGAGACTCTTCACTTATCCCAGAAGGCACTGGGAATATGCAAATGATCTCCTCAGGACTCTTCCCCAGTCCAGTGGTATGATGATGGACTCTATCTACATGGCTGTTTGTACATCCATATTAGACTTTCTAGAACATTATTTATATGCAGGAGGGAGATATCAGTGCATCTACACCTGATGGAAAAGATCAAGGCAGGCAAACAGCCCCTGAGGAAGCTGCAATGGAAACCATATCAGCAGTCACCCAGAATTCCTTGAATAGATAGGCTGGAAAGAGCCAAAAGACGAGAACGAACCAATAATTGAGAATTTTTCGATTTTAGGGAACTTTGCTTTATCTGTATCCGATGCCATATACCCCAAGAAAGGCTTTAATTAGGCGAGAAAAGTGGTAGTAAAGAGGGGGTGGTGAAGGTATAAGCGAGTCTCTCTCTTTAATTTTTGGTTTGCTTGGAGCTGCTACATAAATTTGATCTACATAGTGGAAGAACAAAGATCTAAAAATACAGAACTACAGCCCAAACATTTTCCTCTCCCTCTAATTATTTTGTCTATTTATTTTGTTATTGTTGGAGAAAAAGCTTCTTCTTAAAAAATGAATATATTTTCCTCGCTCGCGATCAGCGCCTCCTGTTATTGTGTGGTATACGGACTCCGAAGGTTTCCTACAAAATGGTACATTGTGTGATCGGTCTTCCCTGCATTGGCTAGATGATGTGGTTCAATTGCCTTGTTTTTATAGCTTCCTGTAACAGACACTTACAGGGCCACGGATCTAAAACTAAATACTACTATTCTATATAGATACTAATAAAAAAAAAACTACATTTTCCATTTACAATGCTGAGATTAATGTGCACCTCTTTTCAGCAGGATTATAGCACAGGATATCAGCAAAATACTTCTCCCTCCACATTACAACTGTACCCTTAAAGGGAATCGGTCACCGAAAGTTGCAGGCCTATGTAAATGGCCTGGGTCTGGTCTGATGGGCAGTGTTTCTTTTTTCTCCACCCCATCTTCTCCGGTATTCTTCTTCATCGATCGCGCGTGCGCAAAGCAGTCTTGCTTCACGCACGCGCGGTATGCTTTGCCCAACTGCGGGCAAAGCCAAAAATCGTTACTGCGCATGCGCCGGTACACTCTGTCCCGGAACACAGTAAAATACTTCCGGGACATAGTGTACCGGCGCATGCGCAGTAATGATTTTCGGCTTTGCCCGCAGTTGGGCAAAGCATACTGCACGTGCGTGAAGCAAGATTGCTTTTCGCACGCGCGATCGATGGAGAAGAGCGCGGACGGGGGCCACGGATGGGGTGGAGAAAAAAGAAACACCGCCCATCAGAACGGAGCCAGGCCATTTACAAAGGCCTGCAACTTCTGTTGACAGATTCCCTTTAAAAGGCCGTTTCAGATCAACTTCTATCCATATGCCTCATGTTGGCTGGGTATAAAGAAGGAGTCCACTGCTCAGATCCACCGCTAGGATACCGAGCTGAGAAGCAAAGTAAGCAACGTCCATTGTTCTGGAGGTTTTGGTCTAATGATGTGCTGTATAAATCATTCAAAAATATTGTAATACCACATTTCGCCTGTAGTGGCCACTGTGCAGAAAAACTCTAGCCAGTCGAGAGTTTATCATGCCAGTATCACGACGATCAGCAGATCACTTACCTGATTTCAATATACAAAGGTGGTTTATGGTTCAACAAAAAAAATATTTTCAGAAAATCAATAGGAAGACGGTTTCTTGTCCAAGATCATTAAGCCCAAGAGAAAATCTAGCCATCCAAAGCCACCAGGACATCCCTGTATTACGCTGTATTCCTAATGTTGTGGTTTCCTTTAGTGATTCCAGAGTTTTGTTTGCTTTTTTTTTTTTGAAAGGTAAAAGTGATGGATCCCATTAGAAGCCTTTAATACAAGTCATACCGTATGCTAGTAAAAGCCGCAAAAAGGAACAATATCGTGAGTAGGGATGGAGCATGACACCAAATGTAATCAATTTTTTTCAGCAAGTATTTTTGCATCACTCGTTTTTTTTTGGTCTCCTGAAAACTCGACACAAATTAACACTGTCTGCCCGTTATACGCCGAGGGGGAAGTGCTTGACAGATCAACGAATCCACTTGGTAAGTGATAATGGAGAATGAATGAGTCACAGGCTATGAGAAAACAGATCATGGAGGATAAATAGCTTTTTCTTCTCCGACACCATCCAACTTCTTGTATCTGAACACACATTTATAAGTCATTGTTGCCAGTCAAGGGGTTTTCTCGGCTAGTGGCACACTTAGCGCGGCTTTGGTCAATGAATTGTGATTGAGAGGACACAGCCGGCCACTCACCCTTTATAACTTGTGACTCTCCGTGAGCGAATTTCCTAGCGGAGAACAAATGGCTTGTACAGAGTTCTCACTGCCAGGAGATTTCGAGTTACTGAAGTCCCATAACAAGTGGATTACAACGAGTTTAGCTTCGATATTATACACTGGGCCGTATTCAAGTACAGCTCTCCACATGACAAAGAAGTGAAAGCTTTTTTTTGTGCTGCCTGCCCGGCTCTTATCTGTTTCTCATGAAATAAAAGCTCGAAAAAGGATGAAAGTTTTTTTTTTTTTTAACAAAAGGCTCCGTAACTAATACCTATCAACAATTCAAGGGGACAATCTCTCATGGACACAAAAGAGACACAGTGAAGACCCCCAGCTGTCTATTCCACAGAGAGAATCTCAGCAATATTAATGAATAGCAGTAAATGAACCGCAAAAAAAAAAAAAAATCAAAATGTAAAAAACAAAAATTTCACTCTCAACATAAACCAAACAAGAAAAAAAAGATCAAAATACTCTTCAAAATCCAAAAATTCAACACAAAACTGCATTCAAATATAGATTTTGTAGAGTGGCGTGGTCGAAATAACCAAATTCATGAAATTCATAGTGGTGGGTTCTGTGTTCACGTGAGTGATGAAGGAGCATGCCTCCTTCCCCACTAAAAACAGGATAAGACTTGGAAAAACAGCTAAATTCCTTGTTGGTTAATGACAGACTGCCGGCATAGTGAGGTGTCAGGTAACAGCTATTATAGTCTATGGAGAGGAAGAGAGAGGAGTAGAAGGATAAAAAAGCAAAGACAGAAACAGGCAGATTGAGTTGAAGTTAGTGAGCTATTTAGTTTAAGCCAGAGCTGGATTTACAGCCACAAAGCACAGTAGAGCTGTATAACGTTCTCCTTGCGGATAAGCACAAGCTCATAAGCAGTAGTAACAAGAAAAGCCAAAATCCCTCCGTCTCTGTATTTTTAATAGTAGGCAAAAGAGCAGCATGTCTCTACACACTAGCTCAGAGACAAGAAAAAATTAGACAGCCTGCAGATGAAAAAACTACTGAAAAATGCAGAATGCAAGTGAAATATAATGACCAGAAATTGTGATATTTATCATGTTTTTCACACATGTGGATTGTGGACCAACTGTGCCACGAATCAGGCTAACTCAGGAGGGGCATGGCTAAGCGGCTATCTGGTCTTCGCTAGAGCTTCTGATGGTGGAGTTAAGGTACTGACACACTTAGCAATATCGCTATAACTTGTGACGTTATAGCGATATTGCTAGCGATATCGCTGTGTGTGATACTTACCTACGACCCGCTCCCCCGCTGGTTATTGCTGATCGCGCAAGAACGTCCAGGACTGTTTCTCGTCGTCAGCTTCCTGCGGCGCTTCATGTGGAGAGACGAGCGTGGAGCCGGGCGGGAGCACATCAGGATCGCCTAGTGTGACAGGTACGTAGCGACCCCCGACCGCTACGATGTCGCTGGTGAGATCTGCCTGTGTGGCAGCTCACTAGCGACTAACTTAGCGATGCACCAGCGATCCTGACCGCGTCATATCGCTGGTCGGGATTGGTGGTGCATCGCTAAGTGTGACAGTACCTTTAGGCTTGCACTGCAAGTAACCATCAGGTGCCAATCCGGGGCAGTCCCTGGTACTGCAGCTGCTGACCCTAAGGGGTCAGGATCGCAGAGCTTAAAGTCACTGGCAGGACATGACTTGGATACTGGAATACCCGCCAGGATGACAGAACTGGCTTCTGGTCTAGGTACTGCAGGAGCGGTTTCAGGGACAAACCTCTTAGGCTTCAAGAACAAGATAAGGAATAGAATGCATAGGTCCCGGAACGAGTACCAATTCAGGGGACCTAGCAACTGAGTAGTTGCACATTTTTAAGAAACGGGGTGTGTGCCCACTAGGCACTCCGACGGGAGTCCTGTTCAACGTGTGCAGGCCCAAAAGGAACAGGAAGCTACAGTAGGGAATGAGGGACGCCGGGGAAGTATGACTGCGTCCCTACCAGGAAGATGAAAACTGACCAGGCAGGGACACCGGCGTTGACTTTACACCACCCCACATTACGACCCTTCTTCAAGCAAGGAATCTCTGAAGAAGACTATTCTCCCAAGACTCCCATGAGGTCTCTTCGCAGCCACGTTTGTTCCAGTCCACTGGGAAAATTGTTTTACCTCTCACCTTCTTCCAGGCCAGGATGCTTCTCACCAACAAGACATCCTCAGAAGAGACTGAAGTAGGCGTAGTATCAGTGGTCCTTGAAAGTCTTTCCTTGACAGGCATCACTAGCCACCATGTTGGAAGAATCGAAGACAAGCTGAGGTTCTTCCTCCTGGTCAATGGATAGGAAAGATCTCGAAAAGCGCATCCGCCTTGAATGCCACTTGAGAATTGAAGGTACCCTCTCGGGGTCTATCTTCAAACCAGTGTCCACAAAGATACGTCCTTGAGGTGATGAGGATCTGGGAGCAGGTGTACAGCAGAAATGCCTGGTTGGTAGGAAGGGAATGTCTCCACTCAGTTCCTATTGCAGACGTCAGCGCATGACCAGTCAGTGAATGGCAGACCTGGCTGAGAAGATAGTGACACAACTGGAACGTACAGGGACCAATCACATCTCGTAACTCAACTGTCCCCAACAAAGCACCTCACCGAATCTCCAGTCTAGAATGGGCTTATGAGCTTGTAGCCATGTTAGACCCAAGAGAAGTGTATATAACAGACCAGACAGCACATATAAGGTGATCTTCTTGGTATGCAGAATTACTATCCGGAGTTCCACCTGTTCGGTAACAACTTAAATGACTTCTGTTACGGCCTTTCAATCGACGGAGGACACGATTAAACGGCTCAGGAGGTGTCAGACAGGAATATGATACCAATTCACAATGGATTGCTGCAAGAAATTTCTCGTTGAACCGAAGTCAAGGTAGGCCGTAACAACAAACCGGGTACCTCCCCATGATAAGGACACAATCAAAGTCAAGAGGTACTGCTCTCACCTAGGGTAGCTTCTCCTACAGGCCCTAGGCTTTGGAGTTTTTCAGACCTCTCAGGACAGAAAAAAATAATGCTTCACACTACTACAGCAGTAGCACAACCCCTTGGCACAATGGCGTTCTGGCTGCCAAAGAGCCTAACACGAACAACCTGAATGGGTTCAGAAAAGACAGCTGTTTCAGAAGACTGGGGAACATGTGGTCTCTGGAAGGACAGAGCCAGACGTAATGGTCTCTCACGAGTCACCTGTATGGTCCGTCCCAGGAACCTAAGGTCAACCCGATTGCCAGGGAAATCAGGTCATCTAGATTAGAAGGGATGTCCAGACCAGCCAATTGGTCTTTCATCCTTCTGGATAAACCCTTCTAGAAGGTGACCAATGCTTCATCAATTCAACCAAGTTCGGAAGACAGGGTGTGGAACTGGATGGCATACTGGCTTACAGATAGATTATGGAAGGCCACCATGAAGGCCTACAGATCTGAGGCCACAGGGTCCCCTCTCTCCCTCAAGAGGTTGAGTCATGCTAGGGTCTTTCCTGCTAGGGACATTAGGAATCCCACTTTACCCCGATTAGATGAAAACTGACTGGCCAGTAGTTCACAGTGCAGCGAACTGACTTAGGAACCCACAGCACTATTTAGTATCCCCGTAGTATAGTGGCAGGTCAGACAGATTAGAAATAGCTCCAAGAGCATAAGATGCAGGCTAAGTAGTCACGGCCACAGTTGCCACAACTTGGGCTGAACTGGATGAAGATACCGACGTCAGGGCATCCAAACAGGTATACACGGTCCGCAGATAGAATTTTTTCCTGCTGATGTTGCTTGCGGGATATGTGTTGGTACAACGCTGAGTGTGAGGGGGCACTGGGATCAGTGGGGTCAATGGCCTGAGCAAACTGTCACATGCATGAATGGTGGACCCACTGTGTCACGAGACAGGCTTACCCAGGAGGGGTGAGGCTAAGTGGCTACCTGGTCTTCGGTAGACCTCCTGATGGTGGAGTTAGACTTGTGCTGCAGGTAGCTGCCAGATACCACTCCTGAGCAGTTCCCGGTACTGCAGCTGCTGACCCCAAGAGTCAGGATCGCAGACATGGATACTGGGATACTAGCCAGGAAGAAAGAACTGGCTTCTGGTTCAGATACACCGCCAGAGCAGCTTCAGGGACAAACACGGGTTCAGGAATAGAAAACAGTATCAGGAATAAACAAAATGGGTCACACAAACAAGTACCAATTAAGACAACACAGAGGATATGGCAGTTGACTAGTTGCACAACACTAAAGGTGGGAAGCGTTGCTCAGGCACCTCCGTATGGGTGCCCTACATACCCAAAGCTTCCCAGCTATTGGTTGTGGTAATTTCCTAACTTCGGACACTGCTCCTTTAATAATTGGGAGGCGCGCCGCTAGGAGATCTGCAAGAAGTGCAAAAGCCTAGCGGAACAGGGAGCTACAGCAGGGAACCGGGACAATGCCGCGTGGCCAGGATGGCGAGTATGTCAGCGTCCCTGCCGGGAGAAAGGAAAGACCACACAGGGATGCCGGTATTGGAGTTACAATGTTCATACACAACTTGTGTTGGAAAGATACTTCAAATATAGATTTCAAAAAAGGGTATTCGTTTCAAAGCCACTCCTGAAACTTATGCAATGATGTGAAATGGTTATGCTCTGTTTTTCAAGGTTTTTTTTTCGATCAAACAACTTGACAAGGTACCGTACTGCAGCTTGCACCATTCATGAAGTACTGAGCTGCGTGGCTGTAAATTCAGCTTTACAAGAAAATAAAAATCGGCATCTGTGTATCCGTGTCTCTTCCTCTCGCTCAGTCCTCCTCCAACCTCCATAGACTTCAATGGGCAGCGGTAATCTGATCCGTAAGTTAGCAGTCAACTTGTACTGGGCAAAATGGAAGTGGCTCGTAAGTGGGAAAAGGGAAAAATTATGCAGCCAACATGATGTTGGCTTCCTTCAGAGGCATCAAATCAGCTATGTTTTGTCATGGTGCATATGCCCTTGAGATGAACTGCTCCTCAGATTTCCAAAAATACTAGTTGGATCATGATACCACTATTCAGTGGTCAGCTACACTCAATAGTCCTGTATAGCTATAGTGGCCCAGGAAAGCATCATCTTCAGGCTACAACCAAATAATCGGCTTTTCCCAGTGTAAAATCGGAACAAGAGCAACAATGAAGAAAACCACAAACTTTTGTTCCTTTGTATTTCAAAAAATTTTTGCACCGCCAAACAAGTCGATTTGGGTTTGACTGTACATTTATCATGACATGAAATCAGAAGATTTGGTTCGTTCAGTCTTATAATAAAGTCAATTTGCGGATGAAAATGATGTTTAATGACTAGCTAACCATTACCGTACGCTGTGGACTTCCAGCCCAGTTTGTGGTTCTGTTTGAAAGTCAATTGGTGGCCTCGTAAAGACTTGAGCGAAGGGTCGCCCACATCACACAGATGCCGTGCATAATTGGCATGGGATACTTTTTATTTTTGTTTTAGATCTACGAGGCCAAAACAGGGACTGTGATTTAACAATGCGTTGTACGGTATTTGGAGAGACTTCGATATGTGTTCCCCACTGGAAAAAATAAAAAAAAACAGGTGCTACGGATTTTTTTTTTAAACAAAAAACATGAGTTTCTTCAAGAGTGACACTAGAAATGGTGTCAGAATATCAATGAAGACCACCTCTCTGGCACAGACCATGAATGGTCTTCTCAAAGAGGTTTTGATGATGGATTAACCATTTCATTATATCTGTAAACTGGCAGCTGTTCTCCAGAAGAATGGCACCGTGGTGGGATTGTTGGCACCTCTAGCTTCTTAAAAGCACAACGATGCTGAGTTCAGGGAATTTGGTGTTGGAAAAAGTGCCTTATTAAAAACAACTCTGCAAGTGGGCAAAATGTCCCATTGGTACCAGAATGGTCACGCATTGCCTTGGGACTGCGGGCGCTAACCAGGTCTCTAGAACTAGGGGCACCCTAGTATATCCCTGTCACCCGAATTACTCCTAAAGGTGGCGACGCCGGGTTCATGTGCCTTGCTTTGCTTCTATATCAACCATGATCTATCCACTCACCCACCCAGGGAGGTGGGAAGCCGGTGTGTATAATAATACTAACCAGACAAACAAGGGAAGACAAACAGGGATAAATGAAAATATCATACAAAATACACTCACCAAACAACAGAGTGGAACACAGGGGAGTTAAAGGAAGGAGAAACCAAAATAGGAGAGTATGAGGATGTGCACACAAACAAAACGCCAAGCAACAATCTCCAACTGCAAACCAGGCAGTAGGAAAGTACACTAGCAATTTGTAAGTGCCAGAGGTGAGCATATATAGAAGTGGGGAGTGACCAACACTAAACAGCCGAGACAATCCAGGTAGGAGAGCTCCAGGAGCTTCAACTGCACTGTTTAACAAAATAGTGAAGTACTTCTAACCACTGCAGGAGTTCGTAAAACCAGACGCCCCTCTCTGTCGCGGTATCCCCATGAGAAATACACCATCATGCCATATTTTTCCGATTTGTTATTGACCCGGTTTCTATGCTTGACCAAATAGTCTGCTCTTCCGCCAGCTGTGATCTCTGCCTGAATATAACTGACCAAAATACTGGCAAGACTTTTGTAAATGTACAAGGGGAGCTACTCATCACTCCGTAAGCGTGGGGAGCTACTCAACATTGCGCAAACGCTGGATTTTAGAGAAGATTCCCATGACATCTGCGCACCCCGGAACATCAGAGTGAGTGGGTGTCGACAATATGACGAGCCCATAACTTAAAATGAAGCTCCACCCCTATGACTGAAAGAGAAGGTACTATATAACTATACAAAGTGATTTTTGGGGAGGATTACGTCGCCATTTTGACTTGAAAAACAACGTGTCAGTGATGCACACTGTATCGGTAAACACACCGGGGACAGTTTTAGTTGCTAAAAAGGACGTGACAGGTCCTCTTTAAGGGTACTTAATAAATCAGAGGTAACGACCTTTCAAAAGAAAAAAAAAAAATCCCATAAAGCTGTTCCACGCAATGTACCGAGTGCACAGATTTGTAGGACGAGGCCCTCGAATGTTTGTGCCAGGCAGGAGTTAACGACCCGTCCTGCAGATGTTATCTTATTCTCGGTTGGACAATGTATCCTACATTTTTTTTTTTACAGTGCGGTGACCGAAATGATATACATTAAGCCTCCATAAAGCTCTGATGTGGTGATTCGTATTGCTGTAGTGCATGCATCTGTGGTGACCAGACCACCTACCGGGAATGCCAGAATAACCTCTGTGTGGGCATTGCACATGCGGATATATACGTTGAATCACATGTAATAGCTCACCGGCACCGGACGTTCTTCGTAACTGTACAGAGGAATTAAAGACGCATTATCCAAACAGTTAGAAGTTTACGTCATCTTCCAGTTCCCACCACAAAGTCCACAACCACTCAGCAGTCCCAACCAATGCGCGAAACACCTGCAGAAGCTCATGGAGGTCTCCTCTAACGACTTTAGTCATTGCATGAAACAAGGAGCAACTTTAAAAAAATTGAGAAAAGAAGAAAACAAAGAAAAAACAAATAAGAATAAAAAAAAAAAGAAAGAAACAAAGACAAAACAAAATAAGGAAAAGAAGAAAAACTGAATAGAAGTCAGGAATGAGGACAGAAGCGCTTTAACCCATTAAAATCTTTTGTAAAGAATAACCAAAAAAATCTATATAATAGTGTGATGGAATGCTAAAAAGTATAATAAAAACAAACAAAAAAAAATCAAAAGACAAAAAAAAAAAAAAATTAAAAAAGATAAGATTCTCTGTCTCCGAGCATTGCTTTTCCACCCTCAATCCTAGATTTTTTTTCTGCTTGGGTCTGTAGTCTCGGTGCCAAAAAAGTAACAGGATTAGAAAAAAAATAAATAAAAATAAAATAAATACAGCGGGTCCTCATATTGTCTTTCTTGGCATAGCGCGGAGACAAAATGCCATTGTTGTAGACCAGAGCAACTGGATTTGGGTTTGCTTTAGCCATAGGTTTTCCTAAACCATAATTATACGGGCAGCTGCCAGAGAGGCAGAAGTATTTAGAAGCTACCTCACAGTAGATTTTTGGGATTTGCTCAGAAATGAAAGAAGCAGAAATTGTATCAGGACAAGAGTTTGTATCCACTATATATCCGTACACGTCTGGTATGTAAACAGCTTGATGACTGACCACGGGAAATAAACAGCCAAACCAGAAGCAGGTAATGCTCAAGCCAGTCCCGGATTCTGTGTAAATACAGCCTGGAGACGCGGAAGATGACGTAGGATTTTAGAAAAATAAGTTTTCATCGAGAAACAAACGCCATTGTTGTCTACAGGCTGTGTTCGGTATTGTAGGTCTAAGTGAATAAAAAGAGGGGCCAAGCTTGACATGTCTTACTTCTCTCTTCGTTGAGTTATACCTAATCCCTTAGTCTTAATGGAGGATGAATGCCGTGCCCGTTACAGGTCCTGTAATCTGCTTCCACCCAGAAAGTGCTGGCAGTTGTGAACCCGATCAGTAGAAGATTAGAGCTTAATAATCCCATAGCTCTTATCCTGCACTGCAAGAACCGAACGTACCATCATTTACTTCTCTCCTCGATGAGACAGTCTTTACGGAGGACAAGTGCGGTGCCCATTACAGATCCCGCAAGTCGTGTAATCTGCTTCCACACAGAAAGTAATAGTGGATGCCAGAGCTTGACAATTATCCTCACACCTTTCTCTTGCATGCTATGTCCTGTAAATAACACTATTTCCCTTCTCAAAAATGCCTCCCTGATCCCTTAGAGTGCATGATTATCGAGCACGAGCATTCGTATGAACACGCTTTTCCCCATAATTAATGAAGCTTGTTTGTTGGCTGAAATGATCATTTGGCTTGCTTAAAAAATAGATTACTCATCATCGTCGGCAACACATCGTCCTAGGTAACAAGTCTATCTGCATAGTATAGTCTATTACTGATTTTACTGTATAGTTGGCATGTTTAAACATGTCTATGTAGCCGATCGGTGGTTGCTTATGGTTGAGGGTTAGCCAGTGTGAACGAATTCTTAAGTTTTATAGGTCTTTTTAGTCTAATTAATGGAGGATGAGTGCAGTGACTGTTACAGATCCTGCAGGTCCTGTAATCTGCTTCCACCCAGAAAAAGCTGGTACTAGTGCATCCTATCAATCGTGGATTACACAGCTAGATAATTGCATCGCTCTTCTCCTGCATTGCAAAAACCGAACATATCATTTACTTCTCTCCTCAATGAGACCATATTTATGGAGGATGAATGCAGAGCCCGTTACAGATCCTGAAGGTCCTGTAATCTGCTTCCAATCAAAAAAGTGCTTAATTCACCCTTTACACAGATAACTCAAATTCTTCAATCTCAAATCTTCCAAGCCCAAGTAGCACAGCTAAACCCCCTTTTTTTTTTTATTTTTTTTTTTCACGGGGCGATGATTGCTTGAGCGATGAATTCTGGTTCGTAACTTTTTCACGGACCAAAAAGTCTATAGGAATGAGAACGCCAAGTAATCACCAAACTGTTTGGTGCTCTCCTTACAGAGAAAGTTTACCGAATGGACCCATTATTTGAGAAGGATACATGGATTATTGTCATCAATACTACAGTTATCCAGGATGAGCGGGATCCCATCTAGCTGATGAATCTGGAAAAAAACAAAAAAGAAAAAAGTGTCATGAAGCAAGTCCGGAAAATCAGGCACCATTCCCAGATTCCCAAGGGGTATACATGCAACGATTGGCCGTTCAGGACTCCAATAGAAATTTTAAGAATTTTTTTTTTTCGGGAACTCATGTGATTCTGTGGGGGTTCACTTTTTAAAGGGGATGAATAAACAACATGGAGAAAAAAACAAAGAAAACAATACTCACACAAAAAATTCCCCTCTGGTCCCATTGCTGGGTTCCCGTAACCCCATCTGAATAGAGAATGGTCTTTGGGACCGAAGCAATTAGCAGATGGCTGTACTCGCCTACCCCATTAATCTCAAACAATTATTGGGACAGCTTTCTTCAAATATGGGGCATAGAAGCCTCCAATTTTCATACTACGTGGGGTTCTTAGTGGCGAGAGTCCAAGTGATCGGCAATTAAGTTGTGACTGTTGGGTGACCTTTTTAAGCTCCCTCTAGTGGTGGTGGAAGACAGTCCGAAACGTATCACTTGAAGGGGATGTCTACTACTTTGATATTAATGGCCTACCTATCCTCAGGATAGGTTGTCCGTATCACTTCTGTGGAGGTGTGACACCCCAACTAATTAGTAGATATCAGCGTCATCAGATGTATATGATTCACGACGTGAAGCAGAATGGGTCCGCACTCTGCTTAGTGGTCTTTGCAGAGAATTACAGCTCAGCTCTTATTCGATTGAACTGGAGACACACCTAACAAAAGATAGAAATTGACCCAAGTAGTGGACAAACCCTTTAATAAATTTCTATCTGCAGCCATCGCTAGAGGTCGGCAGACCCCCAACCGATTCGATTTTGATGACCAAACCTAAGGAAGGGTCACACAGTTGAGCAAAAAAAAAAAAAAAAAGGACTTGCAGGATCCTGATCCTTGGCTATCATCCTACTACGATGGCATCACCGGTGACTTTTCTGATTAGCAAACGCCTTGACATCATTACAAACAGAGGGGTCTACTAACCAAAGGAGGTGCCGGATATGCTGCAGGTCGGAGGTTACCCATGCTCTGGTTCTGTTTGACCACTGGAACAAGGTCCCGGAAATCTGTTTTGTTGAGCACTAATAGGTCGCCCCTTCTAGGCGATATGCATATAGAGCGTTCTGAATGAGTTGTTGGAAACTGCAGGCATTTGAGCAGTTCTGAGATGTAGAACATGTCTTCTCACTTTCTGCTCCAAGAACTTCTCAAAAAATTCCCTGTGCCCATGTAGACTGCTCAGAAGGGTTGATTCTACTTTAACAGGAGGCTTGAAGCTCCAACCAATGTACCCATCACAAACTATTGAGTATAAAAAAAAAAAACAAATATGATAAAAGGGCTCAAGGGCAGACATTCCCTTTAAGAGTTTATAAAAATACAATTCAGTTCCAGAAAAAGCAGACACCAAATGTAAACCTCAACGCCACTCAACGACGTAGTCCATTAGCGATATGAGATAACAGTTGATTTAAGCTCTCCTGTAAATAAACCTGCATTAAGGGTGTGCCCTCCGTCCCCTGCTGCCCAGTTAAGACATTCCTCTTTTTTTTTTGTGAACAATGAAGAGAATTAAAGTGATACATTATATCCCGCTGGTCAAGGGCAAGGATGTGGTTGACAATGGGCTAGAAGTACTTTGTCAATGTCATCAACGAACCCGTAGTTCCTCGCGCCCTCCTTGCCTTCCATAGTGACGGACTTCAGAGGTTCTTCAATCACCTTGGGCCACGACAAACGTTTACCTTTAGAAAGTCGGGAAGTGACTTCAAGTGTTGTCCAAATACCTGAATGAAAGATTGCCATCCTACCAAAAATGTGAAGTGCTGAAGAGAGAGCTTTGTATGATTAAGTCAACTCCACCCTGCGCTCCGCTACGAACAATCCTGGCCCTTATTAGAGGCGCTTCAAGTGCTACACATATTTGCAATTAGCTGGGGGCTTGTGCACAATTAGACCATTTCGCTTTCAAGACTGTTTGAAAATTGTGCAAAGGGAACACTCCCTGCGACATAATCTAAATATTGGTTCACCTTGAGGTCGAGAAGCAAATTTTTTACAATTTTTTTGTCATTTAGGGGTTTACTAAATTATATACATTTTTATGTACCCAATAGGTGATAATGGTTAGTCCTGGGAACCCACTCAATTGCGAGATCCATGTCCCCGGTTCTCCCCTTCACCTCTGACACCCACAGAAGTCACATCAAGTTGATGGAAATGCCCAATTTTAATTGTAACTGATGGAAACAGTTTCAAGGTCAACTGGACTGATGAAGTAAAGCTATCGTTGGGTTAATTCGACAGACGATTGACAAACATTCTATACTGATGAAAACCTGGTCTGGGAGTGCTGGATTTTCTTCATTAATTGATTTGTACAGGTGGGTCACTTGGTCGTTCAACGGACAATGGTTCTACAAGACGACCAAACAGCTCTAACCTTATTTATCTGTTAGAAGAACGTTCTCACAATGTTGTCCGCTATTAATGCTGCCTCTAAAGAGGAACACTGCAAGAAGTAGGCTTCAGTGTGTACGGGGTCAAGACGTGAATGAACGATGGTTTGAACTCCAACTCATTTTCATTTAATAGGTATGGCCAGATACAGACTATGGCTGACAATAAAAATTCGAAGGCTGTTGGCCAAACAATTCTTTGGTCGAACGTTCAGCAGACAGCCATCTCAACCATCTCTTACGTATACAGGAGTGATCTATAAGAAAGCCGTAGATTGTATTATTCACGCGGAGATAAGCAGACACGTCAAATTGGCAATGCCCGATTGACATCTCTCCCAACCATCTGTTGGCCGAACGAGTCGATTATGGGGGTGGGGGGGGGGGTTAGGGGTTGGGTTCTGTCGACATTAATCTAAATTAGTCAAATGCCTTAAAGCTGCAAGACACTTATGTCTAGCCACACTATTCATCACCTCCTGGGTCTGATGAGAACAGGACACACAAATCTCCTATTCTGGCGATCGATGAGGATCTAATTGGTGGGATCCACGCTGATCTAAGAATTATCAGCTATCCAATAAATACTTCGCATATGCTAAAAATGCCTGATATGGGAATACTAGGTCAAAGTACTGGACTCCACCTGAGATGCATCCTCCATCAGCGGACACACCTTACATAGGAAAGAAGAAACCGGATGAGCAGCAGGAAACAACACTAAACCAATGACACCCAAAATGTCAATAAGCACCAGAAGGTATAGCTTTCTAACACATTTTCCAATATTGGAAAGGTGGGTGATCACCCCCTTGGGGTTTGTATACCAGCATCTGTATTGGTTCTCCCCCAAATCTAAGATGTCTGGGTGGAATTTAGGGGGGTCCTGTCGAGTCATATCATCATCATTGCTACAGTTAGGTCCATATATATTTGGACAGACCTTTTTCTAATTTTGGTTCTAGACATTACCACAATGAATTTTAAACAAAACAATTCAGATGCAGTTGAAGTTCAGACTTTCAGTTTTCATTTGAGGGTATCCACATTAACATTGGATGAAGGGTTTAGGAGTTTCAGCTCCTTAACATGTGCCACCCTGTTTTTATAGGGACCAAAAGTAATTGGACAGATTAAATAATTGTAAATAAAATGTTCATTTCCAGTACTTGGTTGAAAACCCTTTGTTGCCAATGACTGCCTGAAGTCTTGAACTCATGGACATCACCAGACGCTGTGTTTCCTCCTTTTTGATGCTCTGCCAGGCCTTCACTGCGGTGGTTTTCAGTTGCTGTTTGTTTGTGGGCCTTTCTGTCCGAAGTTTAGTCTTTAACAAGTGAAATGCATGCTCAATTGGGTTGTGATCAGGTGACTGACTTGTCCATTCAAGAATATTCCACTTCTTTGCTTTAATAAACTCCTGGGTTACTTTGGCTTTATGTTTTGGGTCATTGTCCATCTGTAGTATGAAACAACAACCAATCAGTTTGGCTGCACTTGGCTGGATCTGAGCGCACAGTACGGCTCCGAATACCTCAGAATTCATTCGGCTGCTTCTGTCCTGTGTCACATCATCAATAAACACTAGTGACCCAGTGCCACTGGCAGCCATGCATGCCCAAGCCATCACACTGCCTCCGCCGTGTTTTACAGATGATGTGGTATGCTTTGGATCATGAGCTGTACCACGCCTTCACCATACTTTTCTCTTTCCATCATTCTGGTAGAGGTTGATCTTGGTTTCATCTGTCCAAAGAATGTTCTTCCAGAACTGTGCTGGCTTTTTTAGATATTTTTTTAGCAAAGTCCAGTCTAACCTTTTTATTCCTGATGCTTATGAGTGGCTTGCACCGTGCAGTGAACCCTCTGTATTTACTTTCATGCAGTCTTCTCTTTATGGTAGATTTGGATATTGATACGCCTGCCTCCTGGAGAGTGTTGGTCACTTGGTTGGCTGTTGTGAAGGGGTTTCTCTTCACCATGGAGACTATTCTGCGATCATCCACCACTGTTGTCTTCCGTGGGCGCCCGGGTCTTTTTGCATTGATGAGTTCACCAGTGCTTGCTTTCTTTCTCAGGATGTACCAAACTGTCGATTTTGCCACTCCTAATGTTGTAGCAATTTCTTGGATGGGTTTTTTCTGTTTTTGCAGCTTACGGATGGCTTGTTTCACCTGCATGGAGAGCTCCTTTGACCGCATGTTTCCTTCACAGCAAAACCTTCCAAATGCAAGCACCACACCTCAAATCAACTCCAGGCCTTTTATCTGCTTGAGAATGACCTAACGAAGGGATTGCCCACACCTGTCCATACAGTGAATGAAGAGAAAAGCCGGGGTATATCCGCGCTAGACCACAAGGAACCAACCGAAGATGCAAGCAAACCTTTATTCACACTCAAGCCAAAATAAAGTAATCTTAGATGATGACTGCAGAAGCTGAAAGCAGCTAGAATTGGAAATCATGTTCCTAATCCTATCGTTTAGCCGCTGAAGCATGGGTTCTATGCTGCTATCATTATTGTTGAATTGCACATCGATTTACACAATTTTATATTTTTTTTATATATGGTAAATATTGGTTTAAGCATTTCATATTACATAAAATGTGTTTATTCATAGTTTTAAAATAATTTTTTCATCGGGATGATAATTTTTAGGGTTTTTAGTTTAATGTGGGCGTTCCCTGCGTAATGTATATAATGATTTCTTGTGAACTGACTAACATTGTTGCCCTGATGAAGTGGCCAGGTGGCCATGAAACTCGTTGGCTTGAGTGTGAATAAAGGTTTGCTTGCATCTTCGGTTGGTTCCTTGTGGTCTAGCGCGGATATACCCCGGCTTCTCTCTTCATTCACTGTATGTATCTGCATTCCGGGATCTGCAGTGGCCAAAACTTCTCCAGGTGGTTGTGACCCTAGACAACCACACCAAGTGAGTGGATTACCTTTGTTAAACACGCTGGTGTCCCTCATTTAGCGCCTTAGTGCGCTCCCTCTCTCTATTTTTTGCACACCTGTCCATGAAAAAGCCTTGGAGTCAATTGTCCAATTACTTTTGGTCCCTTTATAAACAGGGTGGCACATGTTAAGGAGCTGAAACTCCTAAACCCTTCATCCAATTTTAATGTGGATACCCTCAAATGAAAGCTGAAAGTCTGAACTTCAACTGCATCTGAATTGTTTTGTTTAAAATTCATTGTGGTAATGTCTAGAACCAAAATTAGAAAAATGTTGTCTCTGTCCAAATATATATGGACCTAACTGTATACTATACTTGGCTCAATACCGTGGCCATTTTGAAATTCTGACAGATGGGCGCTACCAAGGAAAGTATGCGATTGATAATGAAGAACAAATATTATCTTTATTACGCCTGCAGCTTAGGAGATTACGTTAGCTGCATTAAGCACATTCATTTCCTCAGCCAAAAAAGCACATTGTCGTTGTACAGACTTGCTTTCCAAAAGGTAGCGGGTGATCAGGCGCTGTGCTGTCAATCACCTTTAGTGCAAACACATTGAAAGGAGTCTCATTCTTCTTTTTTCCCCCCCCGTCTGTGATGTCAAGGCCACCAGATACAGTAATCATAAAATTTGGCTACTAATTATTACCTCTGTATCTGAGAAAAAAAAACAAAAAAACTTCCTTCTCAATATCCCAATAGGAAATGCATTGGCCAGAGATATAAGGTATCCAAATGGCAAGGGTTAAATCCTAGTCCAGATGCGATATCATGACTTGGCTGCTTGGATGGAGATTTACAGAAAGGGCATGGATCCATTAGGCCCCGGGATACGTTAAACAAGCACATACATCCCCAGTGCCAATGCTCGACACGGACTGTATCCTCGGCAGATTACATTGCTGACTGATGTCATTTTCAAGATCAGCTCCTGTTTCTTCATCTTTTGCCTTTCTCCTTTCCTTTGTGACCCTTGATCGTCATACGTATTATATGTAGCCATGGAGGTGGAGCATCGTGGCTGAAGAGTCTGGGTATTTGCTCCCTAAACACGCCAGATCTGGCCTTAGGAATGCATGCGCCATTCCCACGCATGCGCAACAAAGTTTGGCGTTTCCTACTGGTGGCTTCACTACACAAATCCCGAAAGTAGAGGACAACTGTATATGTGGGAGACCTAGAACAGGCCTACTGCTAACATATCCTTGCCTCAGGGATGTCATTCAAATAAGAATGGGCGCATTTACGCTCTACCTCAATAGATAATCGGCATTGTGCCATCACCAATGACATTTTTACATAATGTTGCTGTAACCAAATACTGTAAATCATCAGCTTTCCCATCTCCTTTTATCCAATTTGGTCTCATACTACAATAAAGTCATAAAATCATAGAAATATCCCAGGAGATCCGTCCAATCCCCCATCTGCATAATCTTGCATTTGGCTGTTAGGCAACTAGCTGCAGCAGGAGACTCTCCCCTCTGAAACATGCAGAAAATCCTGCAAATTGGGAAAGAGCTGGGGTAAGACAAGTAAGAAGAAAGCTTTATTGAGGCCACTCAACTTTAAATGGTTTTTCCTGGCTCAGGCAAGTGGATCCAAAACGCTTTAAAATCTCTAAAATAACAAAACATTAGGTATTCATGCTCCTCAAGTTTAGTATCTGCTCCCCGACGCGGCTTGGGTTTCAGTGTTTTGGGTGCAAAGGTGAGACACCACTCATCTCCGTTTTAACTGGCGACTAAGCTCAGCAGCTCTGTTGGTGTAGGCAGCACAAGCCACCGAGCTCAGGGCTTGGCTACAGCGGTCAGCAAAACACAGAACAGAGCAGCTGTGCAAAGCCAGTGTTGGACACTGTGAGAGAGAGGTTTGGGACCCATTGTCTTGAAATTAGAAAACCTCTTTAATAGCTTTTGGCACTACAGTGAGTAACTAAGAAAAATGACCTGGTTTGGTCACCGTTGAGAACATCAGACCACCACAGAAATTAAAATAAAATTTCATTTTTTGCTTAAATGTAATGAAATGTTGTGGCACTTTGGGCCACACGTGACCAAGTATCCACCCAACCTTTCGTAAAGCCATCGTTTAAAAAAGAAGCAAACGTATGGTCTAGTCACTAAGCAAGATTCTTTGAGGAAGAACTTCCTTCCTTGCGAAGATTAAAATCTATATGATATGTAAGAGATTCATTCTCAATACCGATCATGATTTATACGGTTAGCCAAGACATATTTTGTCTGCGGATGATGTATAGCTCCTGGTGTGTGCAAGCTCTGGCACTATACATTTTGTGTGTGCTCCTCCCGAGAACCCCGGGGCTTCGACAGAGGAACGAGCTTCCACATGATCCCTCTCAATTAGGAGAATGCCCTAAAGACAAATCTACATACTATTTCATCAATGCAACATTCAATTATTGCCAGTTCCATTTTACGTGCTTGGCAGCAAGTGAATCAACATGTGGAGAGCAGACATATAGTAAAAGTGAAGGAATTTTCTGCCAGGAGGAGACTAGCTGCTTCACCCATGCAACTACTCATCAAAATGTGTCTATACTTCTTATCTGGCTCAGAAATTCTACCAAAGTTCATCAAAATATCAGATTAGTAGGAGTGCACTTGAACCCCATTGCGGTTCCTTTTATTTATTTTTAATTATTGGCGAGTTCTCTAGTTCAAAAAGTCCAAGAACAAGGCACTATATTTGGTAAGTTTAAAGTACTTACAACGTGAAGCAAGTGAACAAATATATTTATCAAACAGAGTGCCGCATTCTTGGACTTTTTATATGTAACCGGTTGGAACCCTAGCCGTGCACCTAGAAACAAAAGGAGTGCCGCTCTTCTTCCCTAGGCCTAGTATTGTCTTATTCAAAGACAACCCAAATAACAGATGTGAAAATTTTATGGAAAAAGGATTATAGGTGGAATTACCATTAATGTGGGCAATTTATGTACACCAAGAGTCTGCCAAAGATTTCACATTTTAACAGATTGCAATCAGTCTTCATGTTCTTGACCAAGTATATTACCTTCACGTGCTCTCAGGTGAAGATCAAAGTAGGGACTATAAGAAGTCAATATTGATCTAGAAAGGGTCTTAAAAGAGGTTTTCAGCCCCATTTAGTTTATTATATAACTCCCACACTGCTAAAAATTTTTAATAATATCCCTGAAGACCTTTTTTTTTTTCAGTCTTGATGCTTCCTCGGTGTTTTCAACATCATCGCCTTGGGACAGTCCATTTCCTTCAA
This sequence comes from Dendrobates tinctorius, assembly GCF_039654945.1. NCBI lineage: Eukaryota > Metazoa > Chordata > Amphibia > Anura > Dendrobatidae > Dendrobates > Dendrobates tinctorius. Next base: position 11,080,833 of record NW_027361688.1, read on the forward strand.
ATTACAAACATTAACAGCTGTGTTCTCCCACCAAACCTGTAGTGTATAGTGATGGCTTCTGAGACAGCACCGGCTCTCCTTGGTCTGCCTGCATGGTGCTTAAGCAATGGTATCACAGCTGCTCCTTTAGCTGATGCACCTATCAACAATGCCGACGTCTCGTGATGCCCTGACCATGTGGGGAACGTGGCGTGATGCGCGCAATATGAGAGCTATCGGCAAAATGTAAGGCTTACTCAAAGGGTCATATTTGGCAGTGTAGGACGTAGACCAGTGTCTATGGTAGGAGGTTGTTCAGAACTAATATATGGATGATCCAACCTTAAGCTAGGTTATCAACATCATATCGGTGGGGAGCAGACACACACTGCCCATTTTTCCCCATTCACTTTAGTAGGAGCTTAGCTGTACAGCCACAACATCGGGTACAGATCTGTGCTGTTCTGGCTCTATACATCTGGCCACAGAGGGGACTGCAAACTGTTGATAGGTAGGGGAGTCAGATAGGTCATCAATGTTTAAGTTGGCTGTAGATAGACTGTGGCCAGATAACACCACAAGTAACGAATTTTAAGAATTGGTACAACTATCCATTTAGCGTTCCCATCCCATGCAAATTTAGACCCCCTAACCGTCTTTTTGTGGGTGAGAAAATTCTCATGTGTCAAAGACCTGCAATTTGTTTTTCAACGGTGCAAGAAAAGTTCTAAAAGTTTTTAACGTGGAGTGAATGTGGTTACTGCAATTTGTATGAAACAGTAAAACACTTTGGGTAGAGCGAAAACCCTGTGCGGAGACAGAAATCACAGAGAGAAGGAGCTCGATGTGACGGCAAACACTTCGTAATCTTGTTGGCCGATACACCTCGCATACTTCTAGAGACAGATATTTCTTCTGTGACTGGCAGAGCACCGACGCCTCCTGTGGGCAGGAAGTATAATACACCAAAATTCAAGAAATAGCTCCCTTGAAAGTTAAAAAGCAAAAAAACAGGGCAGTTTTTCTTAGTTTACAGGAAACATTTTGATAACATACGCATCAGAAATGTTGCTTTGATAAAGCAGTGTTCGTGCGCGGGAACAATGCTATTCACAGATTGATCACTGCATTCCAGTTTTTTCTGCAGCTGTGCCGATCTGGTGACACTGCTGTGGCCCCCCCCGTCTTTTTCTGCAGCCATGATAATTTGGTGCCGCTGCTGGGGCCCCCCCGTCTTTCTGCAGCCATGATGATTTGGTGCCGTTGCTGCGGTCCTGGTCTTTTGCTGCAGCTGTGCTGATTTGGTGCTGCTGCGGTCCCAGGCCTTTGCTGTAGCCATGATTTGCTTCCACCACTGCAGTCCCCGTCATTTTGCTGCAGCTGTGCCGATTAGGTGCCGTTGCTGCTGTCCCTGTTTTTTTTTTTTGTTTTTTTTGCTGCAGCCATGCCAATTTGGTATTTTTGTTACAGACTTGCCAATTTGGTATTTTTGTTGCAGTCCTTGTCTTTTGCTGCAGCCATGCTGATTTGGTGCTGCTGTGGCCCCCATCTTTTGATGCAGCTATGATGAAGGTAACTGGCACCCAAATATGACAAGAGGCATGGCAGACTTTCATAGGATATGATGCCGACTGCTAATTGAGTTGCATACTCTATGCTAGTTCCTTGTGCTATCATTCCTTGTTTTGACTCCTGTCAAACCCTGATCCTGACCTCGGCCTCGTTGCTGGATGTTGCCTGGGGTTTGTTTGTCTTTACCTGACTCTTACTCCCGGCTTCATCCCTGACTACTTCTCATGTTCCGGCCTGTTACATCCTGACTGTTCTAACGGTGATTAGTTTTTGCTTAAGTCCTGACTATGCTGCTACTACGACATCAGCACTACTGTAGCCAAAACCATGACTATGGTGATCCTCCAAGAAGCAAAGTCTATACCTTCTTGGAAGGAGTTAAGGGTCGTAAGAACAGTTGTGCATGATGAGCCGAAGCGCGTCGGCTGATTGAATTATCCCTGTTGTCAGCCCCATGTCCATAAGGTTTAAATCGGCATGTATATCTACTATATAATTGTCTGTCTGTCATGGAAATCCCGCCTCTCTGATTGGTCGGGGCAGTATGGTCGCGGCCTATCAGCGACAGTTGCTTAGTCGTCGCGGCAACACGGCTGCATTGCTTATTGTACAGGCACATTACAGCCGTTAAAGGCATCACTGCTGCATCGCTCATTACACAGGCACAGTCCTGTACATATACAATACATTAGGTAAGAGCAGAACAGTGACTGCAGCTCTGGGTGTAACTGGAGTACAATACATTAGGTAAGATCTGAACAGTGACTCCAGCTCTGGCTGTAACAGGAGTATAATACATTAGGTAAGAGCAGAACGGTGACTGCAGCTCTGGGTGTAACTCGAGTACAATACATTAGGTAACAGCAGAACAGTGACAGCAGCTCTGGGTATAACAGGAGTACAATACATTGGGTAACAGCAGAACAGTGACAGCAGCTCTGGGTATTACAGGAGTACAATACATTAGGTAACAGCAGAACAGTGACAGCAGCCCCGGGTGCAACATAAGTATAATACCCTAGAAGGTGGTCCGATTCTATCGCATCGGGTAGTTTAGAGTCTCTGTTAAAATAAAAAATAGTTATATACTCACCTTCCGACGGCCCCCGGGCATCTTCCGAGTCCCGACGGGACTCCGGGCATCTTCCGGTCCCAGTAATGATTAGCGAGAAGGACCGGAGACGATGTCCCTCTTGCGAGAGCGCGACATCATCAGCGGTGTTTCGCAGAAAGCAATACTGGGACTGGAAGATGCCCGGAGCGTGGTGAGAGGAGGGACAGAGTCCGGGGGCCGTCAGAAGGGGAGTATATAACTATGTTTTATTTTAAGAGACTCTAGAATACCCGATGCGATAGAATCGGGCCACCATCTAGTAGTAGATATGCTTGCTTACGGGTAGAAATTACAAAGCCATCACAAGCTATTCTAGATGTGAGGACTACAAGAAACATTTAATTATGGTGCACCGATTAGTAAAAAAGAACCCAAATGAATTGATTTTAGTTAGACGAAACTTAAGAATACTTTTTATTCCGATCATAATAAGCGATCACTCCACCCCCCAAAAAAATAAATAAATTACTATTTAGAGAAGTTGCACTTATTCACAGCACTTAGGCTTATAAACCAGTTTTCTTTTTATAAGGAAATTAAGATTAAAATGTAGAAGTCTTTTTCTTGTCTTAGGTGCATTCCTCTAATTATCAACGTGCATCTTTTTTCAAAGTGTACACGTGAATACCAGGTAAGCTAGGGATTAAGCTTTTTCTTTTTGATGTACAGATGTTCCCAAGTCAGATTCTGCACAGAATTTAGATAGATCTTCTTAACTCCTAAGGAACCGGTGACCATATTCTTCTATCTTGTTGTAAACGAGAGCCAAGACAGGGAAAGAGTTAAAAAAAACAAAAAACAAAAGATCAAACAATATCAAAATTAATTAAGAGGTCTTAATGCCCCATAAGCTCTTTAAGTGGTCCACTTAAGGAGTAGTATTTTGCAGGTACTTGGGTTATAAGATGGATATTTAGCTGGAATTTTCCAAAACACAATATTTGAAGCGCAGTTCACGTAGACACAATAGCAAGGGAGGAGACTAGACAGATTGCCAAATGTGAAGTCGGGGAGGTATTTTTTTTCCCTAAATTTTGGTGAATTAGCAGCTGCCTCATAGTGGTTTTGCCTTCATCTGGATCAACTTGTTAGGCTATAGTTTGAACTCGATGGACTTGTTTTATTTCAACCTTAAAATTAAGACAAACTCTAAAGATTGACCAAACAAGATTTTTTCTGGACATTAGAGAGCGAGGTCATCTACTCCAGTCCTCCTTGGATAAACCAAATGTGACTGTCTGCGGTACCTGGCATGTATCATGAAAAACTTTCAGAATTTGTCATATTATGCCAGAGTTTGATATGGAGAAATAATTACTGTCGTGAAGAAGTCAGGTGAGGTAAAATGTGGTCACCTGCCCACGATCTCTCTCAATGAGCCACAGTGAGGAGAGTGCTTGGTCTTGAAGATCAGGCACTTCCATCAGAGAATCAGGTCACCTGCCCTAGATCTTCTTTAGTTAGGTGAAGACAGAGCTTGGAGTTGAAGATCAGGCACTACCAAGCAATAAATAGACTTCTTCAGTTTCTTGTTGCCATGTAGTTCCAGGGTTTGGAGAACCAATAACGGTGGAGTCAACTGCCCTAGACCTTCCTCAGTCAAAGTGAGGAAAGGATTTGGACAGGAACATCAGGCACCGTCGAGGAGAGCAATAAGGTAAAACTTGGGTCACCGGTCATACGGCTTCCTAGATTAGCGAGTGAGGTGAGGATTTGGTTTGGAGAACAAAGTAACTGTCATGATGGACTGAGTTGAGGTGTAGTTAGGTCAGCAACGCTAGACCTCCCTCAATTGGCCTGCTTGCCAAAAGGGTACTGTCTAGACGAATAGGCACTACCATCAGAAATTGAGGATAAGTAGCGTAAGCCCCACATACAGACCGATGATTGTCGTAGCCACAGATATTGATAGGTTCAGCCAAAAGTCTAATGTGTATGGGGGAACAACAAGTCAACGTGCATGTACGATTTTGGATTGTCGATCACTTTGTTCTCCCGGCAAACATGTCAGCCAGCAGCTTTCTCAGAGAACAAAAGAGTGTTTGCTTGGCAGAGATGTCTATCAGTCAAATGATAGGCTGGACCAACATTCGGCCAACAGCTATCTAATGTGAATGGGGGCCTTAAGGTCGCATTGTCAAAAATGCCTTCAATTAATTTGAATAAAGTATTTTACGTGGAGAACCAGACACTACCATGTGTTACATACATAATACATTTCTCCTATAGAAAACTGGAGCAGTTGCATTGGTAAACTTGCTCTGGTATGTAGCTGAACTAAGTCATCCAAAAATACATGCTGTTCCACATCACATTCGGTCATTTTCAGTTTTTGGAGGGCCCTGTAGCCATATTATGTGGGAGATAACATCTAGGATACATGGTCTGCAAAAATGATTTATGTATGCCTTCGGGCAACATAAAATGATGAACTTCTTCCTTAAAAGACAACCTCTTTTGGAAAACCCTATGTATAGTAAAGCCCCTATCAAGGACTACAGATAAGTGAGCAAGCGCTGGTATATGTTCTTCAGTACGTCATCTGATTGATTACTTATTGAATGTTACCCATGACTGACCCAGAACATCACAGTCCTAAAATAGGCATTAGACCTACCAGTAATTATGTTTCCAGGAGTCCATCCTGACAGCACCAGGGAGGATGTCCCTCGCCTCCTTGCAGGGACAGGAATAGCACACAAGAGGTTAAAAACAGTCTCCACCCACATTCCCTCAGTGTTTTTCCAAGTACCACACCGTGGATGATGCAACTGAACACTTTATTTACAGAATCATATTACAATATATGACAATTTTTTCAGGAAGGGAACTATCCGTGCTGTCAGGATGGACTCCTGGAAACATAATTACCGGTAGGACTAATGCCTATTTTCCAGGACGTCCCTCCTGACAGCAACAGGGAGAATACCAAAGTATCCCCTTAGGGTGGGATGACTGCCTGGAGAACCATTCTCCCGAAAGCAGTCTGCTGGTTAGACAACATATCCAATTTGTAGTGTTTACAGAATGTGTCCAACCTGGACCAGGTTGCGGCCCTACAGATTTGGTTTACAGAAGCCCCTGCCCTTTCTGCCAAGGAAAATGATAATGCTCTGTTGAGTGAGCTTTTAACCCTTCTGGGGGAGGAACCCACTGGGAGACATAGGCCAAACTGATTAGCGATGTTATCCATCTCGCGATGGAGGCTTTCCTCCCTTTATTTTTCCCCCCAAAGAGTAAAAATAGGTTATGGTCTTGTCTCCAACCCTGCGTGGTCTTGATGTAATCAATAACTGCCTTGTGTACGTTTAATTCGTGCAGGGCCCTTTCTTCATCATTTGAGCGGTTCTCGCAAAAGGAAGGCAAGATTATTTCCTGGTTTAGGTTTTGGACCAACGTAACTTTGGGCAAAAAGGTGGGGTCTAGTCTCATGATTATTCGATCCTCCCAGATTCGGAGATATGGGTCTCGGATAGATAGCGCCTGTATCTCGCTTATCCGTTTCGCTGTGGTGATCGCCACTAAAAATGCTACTTTCATGGTTCGATGTGAAATGGGCATCTCCTGGATCTGGAAAAAAAGGGATCTAAACAAAGAGACCGCAGGACAAGACTAAGATCCCATGGGGGGACTGACCTCCTGACTGTGGGACGTAACCTCTGAATTGCCCTGATAAATCTTATTACCCAGGGTTGGGAGGCCAAGGGGTAATCGAGAAAGGAGCTTAATGCCGAGATCTGGACCTTCAGCGTGCTAGGCCTAAGTCCTTTATTAAAGCCTGCCTGAAGGAAATTTAGTATCTTTGGGATGTCTGGTTTTCCTGAGTCGGGCCTGCCACAATCTAGACAGAATCTTTTCCAAATTTTGCGGTATATCGCAGACGTTACGGGCTTTCTGCTGGCCTGAATAGTCGATATGACCTGGTCTGACAGGACTCGAGCCCTCAAGATCTGCCGTTCAGGATCCAGGCTGACAGGTGAAGTCTTCCTGGGTCTTGGTGAAAGACTGGCCCTTGGTGAATGATGTCTTCCCTCTATGGAAGCAGGACTGGTCGATCTTTTGCCATAATGCCCAGGAGTGGAAACCAGCTCCTTTTCGGCCAATAAGTTGCTATCAGAAGCACTCTTGCCTGATCCTCCTGAATCTTCCTGAGGATGGCTGGAATGAGAGCTATCGGGGGAAATGAGTATGAGAGAGTCTGCCCCAACATCTGGATTAGGGCATCTACCCTTTCAGGATTGTCCAGCGGATTCAGAGAGAAAAACCTGTACGTCTTGGTATTTTTCCTGGCTGTGAAGAGGTCTATGTGCGGTCTTCCCCAGCGCTGGCATAGGTTCTGGAAGATCTCCGTGTTCAGCTCCCACTCTGTGGGACAGATCTTCTGCCTGCTTAAATAATCTGCCACTGTGTTTTGCGACCCTTCGAGATGGACGGCTGTTACTGACAGAACCGTATTTTCTGCCCAGGAGAAAATTTTTTTGCCAGGTCCTGGAGTGCCCAATGCCTTGTTCCCCCTTGATGCCGCAGGAAGGACACCACCGTCACATTGTCCGATAGAATCTTGACGTGTTGGTTTTTCAGTCGGTACTGATTTCTTCTTAGGGCCTCCCATGTGGCGTAAAGTTCCTTGTAGTTGGAGGAAGTGGACCGCATGTTTGCCGGCCATTCCCCTTGAAGAATTCTGCCTTCTAAATGTGCCCCCCAGCCCCATTTGCTGGCTTCTGTAGTAATTACGACGCATGGGGAGGTGATCCAGGGGACACCTTTCCTTAGGTTTTCTTGCTGCATCCACCACACCAGGGATCTTCTTACTGCTGGAGACAAGGATATCTTCCTGTCTAGGGAGGCCTGGTGACGATCCCAGGCGGCAAGTACTTCTTTTTGAAGGGTTCTTGAATGGAAATGTGCCCATCGGACACAAGGGATGCAGGATGTCATAAGGCCCAAAGCGCGCATTGCTACTCTGATGGAAACGCGGCATTTTTGAAGGTCCTTCATGCTGTCTCGTATCTTTGTCTGTTTTCCTGGTGGTAAGACGGAAGTTCTGCTTCTGGAGTCCAGTAGTACTTCCAAAAATTTTTTTCCTTTTTTCTGGGACCAGGTCCGATTTTTCTTTGTTTATGATCCAGCCCAGGAAGTCGAGAACCTCTATTGTCTTCTCCTTGTGCCGCCGCAGTTCCTCTGTTGATTTCGCCACCAGGAGGAAGTCGTCCAGATATGGAATGATGATTATTCCCCGATTTCTTAGGAACGCTACCACCTCCGCGATTGGCTTCGTAAAGACTCGAGGCGCCGAGGCCAGACCAAACGGAAGACACTGGAATTGAAAGTGGCAGGTCCTATTCTCAAGTCTTACTGCAAACCTCAGGAATCTCTGACATTGGGTGAATTGGTACCTGATAGTAGGCACTTTTCAGGTCCAGGGTACACATCAGGGCATTGTCTATCTGACGGACTGTGGATCTGATTGACTCCATTCAAAATCTTTTGTACATGACCCAGGCATTTAAGGGTGTCAGGTTTATAATGGTACGGGATTCTCCAGATGGTTTTGCGATGGCAAATAGGGACGAATAGTGGCCCGCCCCAATTTCTGCCCGGAGAACCGGAATTATCACGCCAGAGTTTGCCAGGTCTGTCACGTCGACTCACATCTGGGGGGAGTCTTTTATTCTGTGGGGATAAATGGACCTTTCGGGGGGAGGGGATGAAAATTCTATTTGGTAACCCTCTGCTATTGTTCTCAGTACCCACTGATTTTTCATGATCTGAGACCACTGGGAACTGAATTCTCTGAGTCGACCCCCTATGTTGGTATAGTCATGTTCTTCTGGATCTAGTACGAGATCTAGAAGGGGGGGGGGCTCTAGATCTTCCAGCTCTAGAGTGGGTGTTACCGTAGGAACCCCTCTGAGAGCTCCCCTGGTATCTATAGTACTGCTGTCTTCTATATCCCCCGGGTCTACGAAAGGGCTGGTCCCTAGGTTTCTTTTCCTCTGGGAACCCCTTCTTTATATCGGATGCTTTTTCTAATATATCGTCTAATGCTGGGCCAAAGACTTTTAACCCGGAGAAGGTAAGGGCACAGAGCTTGTTTTTAGAGGCTCCGTCACCTGTCCAGGTCTTTAACCAAATGGCTCTGCGAGCCGAATTTGACAAAGAGCCATTCTGGGCAGAAAAGCTATCGGATTCTGCCGATGCATCGGCTAGGAAAGCTGTGGCTGACTTCATGATCGGGAGTAAATCTATAATTTCCTCCTTTGGGGTTTTATTAGTCAAGTGTTCCTCTAACTGCCCCAACCATAAAAACATAGATCTTGCTACCGAAGTAGCTGCTACGTTTGTTTTAATTAAGGCTGCTGACGTTTCCCAGGCCCGCCTTAGTAAGTTATCCGCCTTCCTATCCATGGGATCCTTCAGGCTAGAAGCGTCCTCGAAAGGGATCGCTGTTTTCTTGGCCACTTTTGCTACAGGGACATCAATTTTGGGAACTTCCTCCCACTCTTTAATGTCCTTGGGGTCGAAGGGGAGACGTCTCTTAAAATCCCGAGACATCACAAGACGCTTTTCCGCCTCCTCCCATTCCTCCAGGACCATAGCTCACACATGGCCGTTCACTGAGAATACTAAATTTCCTCTGCACCCTAAGGCCCCCGATCATAATGTCCTGTCTGGACTGAGGTTTCTGGACCTCCTCAATCTGCATTGTGTCTCTGACCGCCTGTATCAGATTGTCCGTATCGTCCGAGGAACAGAGGTCTCTCTTCCTGATCCGACTCCGAGGAGTAGGAACCTTCCTCTGAGCTAGGCTCCATCTCCTGTCTGGTTCGCTTGGCACTGGGGCCTGGACTGGCTGGTTGTGGCTGGGAAAGGGTGGCCATGGAAGCCTGGACCTCCTCTCGAATCAGCGATCTCATTTCCGATAGGAGGGACGGCTGTTCGCCCTTAATTACTTTGGCCGTACAGGTGTCACACAACAACTTCTTGTGCTTGCTGGGGAGCTTAACCCTGCATACGGGACACTTATTGGGCTTCCCTGGGTCTTTCTCTGTCTGCTTGGTCGTGGGAGTGGGCGCTGTCGGTTGTGCCTTTGCCTGCATAGTGCAAGAGAGGGACAGTCAGGCTCTGATCTGGGCAGTCAGGGTCTCGGTCGGTCGGTTTGCGCTGAGCGCACTTACCCCGTCCGGGTCGACTGTGCCCTGGTTCTCCATTCCGTGCTGTGAGACTCTGCGAGGTCAGGAAGGCTGCTGCTGCCTGTCTCACTGTTGCCACGCTCTGCTCCTTCAGAGCGCCCGCCGGCGGTCTGTATTTCCTGCGCTCTGACGTCACCGGAATTGCACCGCGGTCTCCCTCCATGGAACTTCCGGTCCCCGCGCTGTTGCCGGCGTTGGAGCTGAGAGCCTCCGCTGCGGGAGGAGGCAGCTCTACCCAGGGGGCTCGTCCCTCCCCTGGTCTCTGCGGCTGAGGGACCCCCACCCAGGAGGGTTTCAGCGCCCGGGGTCGCTTCACAGAAGGAAGGTTTGGCTGGGCCAACAGATCACCCTGGACCCCTCCGGTAAGATGGATCCTCTTGGGCGTCTCTCCGTGCAGGGACAGGAAGAAAACACTGAGGGAATGTGGGTGGAGACTGTTTTTAACCTCTTGTGTGCTCTTCCTGTCCCTGCAAGGAGGCAAGGGACGTCCTTCCCTGGTGCTGTCAGGAGGGACGTCCTGGAAAATGATGATTTCAACTCAAGTCTTGTTCGGCATATCTACTCTGTACCAGATCTTAGAGCATATTAACTAGACTGATGATTCCTTTGGCCTAAAGTTCAATGAACCTCTCTTTAAAGTCTTCTATTCCTTGGGTCCACCATTTTGGAAGCAGTTTATGAGCTGTACAGGGGGCGTTTCAACCATCATACCCTCTCCAGCCGGGGGAAGGGCTTTTTTTCAACCCTGTTTCTGCTTGGATGACATCTTCAGGGACATCTGGGTAGTAGAAAGTCGAAGATCTCCAGAATCAGGAGACTCAAGCCATGAGGGCTAAGTTTTCAAGTAATTGCCGGGAGTAACATAAAATATAATAAATACAGAGGAAGCATGCTGCTTATAACGAGAGCTATAATTAAATAAGACAAGCTGGGAACCGGCAGAACGCGCAGAGTCTCCACCTTTGCAACATCTTCCAGTTGAGTTCTTAGAAAAAGCCATAATTCAGGAAGGTGGAAGTACAACACAGATAACCCGGAGGAGAGCATTGCTCATCAGCCACAAAGCAAGTTGAGTACAGCATACATAATAGACATATACAAGAGGGTTGGAGTTTGGGGATGTCTTCGCTATACGTCTCAACTGCGTTTCACCACGTTGATTTCAAAAGTCAAACCCTCCACTGATCCAGAACGTCTTGGCATTCTTCCATAAGGCTGGTATACCGCTTTTACAAGGTGTCTTCTAATAGATTTCCAGTAGTATGATCTCCGGTATGCCGCTGTGGTGAAGCACAAAGTAGGTGTTACGAGGAGGGAAGAGTCAAAAAAAGAAAAAAAAGAAGTTGGTGATGTTCCACACTGCTGTCCAAGAGGATGCAAAAAAACGGACACTCCCAGAAGATAGGTAAAATGGTACCATCAGTGTTGTGGAAACTCCAACAACATGAGGAATAAGAAAAGTTGGAAAATTAACACCAGATCAGAGCACATGGCTTCGAGGTGTAGGAACAGCAAGACCGGGGGATGGAAGTGGTCACGTTAGTTGGTCCAACAAGGGTTCTAGAAATGTCCAAGAGTGATTTTGAATGAGTTTTTGAGAATGGAAAGCACCACTGTGTAACAGTTGAAAAATGGGGTCATGCAGGCCAGATTGAGGGGAAAGTGACAACGGCATGAAAAATCTTTTTGGGTAACGGCTAGTGTTGGGATGATTAAGTGCATAAGGCCAAAGTATTTATATTCATCCACAGTTTTGTGATAGCCAATGTCTGGCGACTAATCTTGCCAAGTGAGAAGCTATATAATAAATGTGCATATTTGATAGACCGACATTGCTGGACCCGATTCATCAAAGTGTTTATACCACAAAATTGACGAAAAACAATTAGAAAAAAAAAAAAATACAAAATTATTGTGCAATGTGAAGTTGTTGCACAAGCGTTTTGCGACTTTTGCGGTTTTCACGCCAGTTTGGCAAAGCTCCAATAAGAATTGGAACAGCTCACTTCTATACAAAGTAGGCTTCAACACATCCACCATTAACAATAGATGTCACAGCTCACCTCCTCCTTCTGTATAATAACTGATGACACCTCTATATACAGTAGATAAAGGATTTGGCATTCACAAAAGGGGATATCAGAGCTCACCTCTTCCTCCTGTATAGTAACATCTCCATCTATATAGTAGTAGACCACAAAGGATCCACCATTCAAAATAGGTAATGTCACAGGTCACCTTCTCCCCTTCCAACAACAATTAATTTTGCCAGATCAGAGCATGTCCAGTCTATATATCCCTATATCTGTTTAATGTTGGGAAATGATATAACACACCTTACATAGAAAAATTTTCTCGTGTCCACCACACACATTAATAAGCCAATAAACCCAAGACACTTTGTCGGGAAGCTGGTACATGCAGATGTTACCGCAGTTGGGAGACACCCTTTCTGTAATTATGATTAATTAGCTCCAATATAATATATTGCTGAAATAAGAAAATTGAAACAAGCTAAATCTTGCATGCTGAAACCTCAGGACTGGCATAATCTAATTTTATATAACCCCAGCTCTGTGCAGTGTGTGGAGGAAACGACAAAGAACGTGGGAGACAAAAGGTGTGATTCACGATGGAGCGCAGCGCACACAGCTCTAGGGTATGAATGCTTCCGGAACTGGCAGACACGCTCCGATCACATACATTCATTCCTTCCTTCTTTCACCCCTGTAGGAGATAAATTTTATGACCTGAATGCAATCTATCAAGAAGAGGCCGCAAAGAAATTTTCTGGAGGGGGGAAAGAAAAAAAGAGAATTGTGGTTGAGGTCTGAGTTCAAGGAAAGGTGCACGGAAATGTGTCTGTCTCTGCAAAACTTGGCAGGTAGAGTTAACAGCGAAATTCAATGGAAAGGGGACATCAATCAAAATCGTGACTCCGTAAAGTAATTACACGGCGTCGTTCCATAAAAATGCAAAAAAAAAAAAAAAAATAATGATAAATTTGAACTCCAAAATTTAGCAACTTTAATATCTACACTCCTTAACATTGAAAATTGCAAAAACAAGATGGAAAAGTCGTGCAAGAAATGTAAATCACAGGACAGATAGACACTGTACTGATCTGAAAATGATGAAAAAGAAAAAAAAAAAAAAAAAAAATGGGCACAAAATATCTTGATTTATTCAGCATGGAGCCTGCGCGTCACACGCAGAAATCCCTGCACTTTCAGCCTCGGCTGCTATCGCTGAGGTCATTAATGGTCGTCTGAGGAATGTTGTGCATCGCTAAATGCACTTGGGTGCAGAAATCATCAAGATCCGCTGCTGGCAGCTCCTTTTGCAATGATGTTCTAGATGTGCTGGATGAGAGACAAGTCCAGAGACGCCGCAGGCCATGGAAAGAAGAGCGACATGTGGTCTGGCGTTATCGTTAACACTGAGGACAGGTTAAGTGGCACACTAAGAATTAGATAAAGGACAGTCCAGTAAAGTGCTTAGCTCCAGGAACGCATGTGATAGCAGCATGCATTCCAAACTCAAGACTTTAGATGTCCGCACGCTGAGTAGAAGATTCAGATTTTTCCTCAGTAGAGAGAATCTGGGATGTTCTGATCCAATCAAAATTCCTTAAACAATGTCAGATGAAAAAGGAAAACCTCCCCTGATGAACCCCGAAATGTCCAGAATGTGCCAAGGTCCTGCTATTACATTCACGCTAGAGGGACTCAGACTAATCCTGTAGCTATGGGACAGTAGGTAAACAGTAAAAATCGGTAACAAACCTGAAAGAAAGGAAGAATTGGAAGCATTTAAAGAAATCAGGATGGATGAACACAGAACTTAATCACTTGTTAAAAAGGAAATATTTATATCAAATGGAAAGAGGGCAAGCGCTAGAAGAGCTAAAGCCAGTAATGAAGTGAGGCTTGGAAGGGAGACCAAAAGCAGTTAAAGGATTGTGGGAGTATGTCAAAAGCAAAAAAGTCAAAGATGCTCTAAAATTTTTACAGGATGAAAAGGGTGAAGTGGTCAAAAATGATGTTGAGAAGCCAAACTTTTAAATAACTAATTTGCATCTGTGTTCACTAAGAAAGCAAATGTAACATCAACTGATCTCCACGGTGCTGTCGAAGGAATACAATAATCCACACTACCCATAAACAGAGAGATGGTGAGGGAACACAGCTAATTTACAGGAATTATATCTCCTGGTCCAGATGAATTAGATCCTAGGGCACTGAAAGAGTTAACAGAGGAAATTGCAGAACATGTAGACAGAATCTTTGAAAAATCCTTGAAAAAACAGGAGAAGCCTCAGAAGATTGGAGAAGGCTAAAAGTTGTCCCCATCTTCAAAAAAGGAATGATGATGGGGCCAGGAAATTACAGGCCAGTGAGCCTTACTTCTATACCAGGAGAGATCTTTGAACACATTTTTAAAACAGCATGTATGTATTTGGATAAGAATACAGTAATGAACCAGAGCTAGCGTGGGTTTGTAGCAAACAAGTCATGCGCGACTAATCCAATATCCTTCTATGATGGAATCACTGACTGGGTGGATCAGGGAAATGCGGTAGATATAGTATATCTCCACTTCACCAAAGCTAGGAGGGACAGCCAACACTAGAGAAGACAGAAAGGTTTCAGAAGGATCTAGATAAGCTTGAACAATGGGCAGTGATTAATAGAATGGTATTTAACAGGGAGAAATGCAAAATTCTACTTTTGGGCAAGAAAAACAAATTACATCTAAAGAATGGGAGAAATAGAACTAAGCAACAGCACATGTGAAAAAGACTTTGGTATACTAATAGATCACAGACTGCACATGAGTCAATAGTGTGATGCAGCAGCAAAAAAGGCAAACAGTTCTAGCATGTATTGAGTAGTATAGAGTCTAGATCATGTGAAGTAATTATCTCCCTATACCTCTCCTTGGTCAGGACTCATCTGGAATACTGTGTCCAGTTCTGGGCTCCACATTTCAAAAAAAAGACACTGAACAACTGAAGCAAGTTCAGAGAAGATCGACCAGGATGGTGAGCGGTCTGCAAAGTATGTCCTACGAGAAACGGTTAAAGGATCTGGAAAAGTTTAGCTTGTAAAAAAGGCTAAGTGGAGACTTAATAGCTGTCTGCAAATATCTGCAGGGCTGTCACACAGTGTAGAGGGAACATCCTTATTCTCATTTACACATGGAAACACGAGAAGCAATGGAATGAAACTGAAAGGGAGAAGATACAGATTAGATATTAGAAAAAACTTTTTGACGGTGAGGGTGATCAAAGAGTGGAACAGGCTGCCACAAGAGGTGGTGAGTTCTCCTTCAATAGAAGTCTTCAAACAGAGGCTGGATAGACATCTGTTGGACATGATGACCCTGGAGGTCCCTTCCAACTCTGACTTTCTATGATTGAGTGTAATCGTTACTAGTAAAAGATGCAGAGACTGATTACAGGGAGAAGATATTGGAGGTAAAGAAATGAAACACCAATCTCAGATACAACAGAGTAGTGGGTTTTTAACTGAGGAGTGGAGGGTCGCTTTAAGACTTGGACATTGGTCATCTTAAAGTAGCAGAGAGGATACCACCAGCAGTGTTGATGGTGCAGGGAAGTGATGTGAATACTTTTTGCCTCCTTTGTGGTTCAAGGCAGTGCTCTCTTCCTTGGTGGTCTAGAGTTTGAGGATTAATATCACACCCATTGACGAGTGACGTAACACTTTTTTTTCTGTACAGGTATATTTATACATGCCAATAGTCCCGATTTTGTTGGGACAGTCTTTTGAAATCAGCCCACAAAATGAGTAGGGCTCAGCCATGCCCTGAAAAATGGCTTTTTGGGGATGTTTCTTGGTGTGATGGGGCAGGGACCAGAATCCCAGCAAAACCTGGTGGCTCCTAATTCTTTACTGTGGGGGGCACAGCTCTCTCTGTGATCAAGCAGAAGACTTTCTGGTTTCTGGATCCGATGACAGGGAGGATGTCCGCTTAGACATGACATACGGAAACATCAAGGATTACAGGCTCAAAAAATAATGCATAGGAGGAAGTTCTTACCAATTAATTTTAATTTGTACAAATATTCTTTTCCCCTTTGCTTCATCATATCATATTTGACTTCTTGGGATGGGCTCCTCGTTTTCTTTGGGTCTTTGAAGCTCTAAGTGATGATCATTGTATGAGAAACACTCAGCGTATTTACCTAAATCTTTCCTGCCCCTCGAGCACTTTGCATCTAGATAGGAACCCTTCAACGGGAAGAGGGGCTTCGTAGACAACCTTCAAGGAGCCGAGCCGTGATACGATGAATCTCGGGCAAACAATTATGAAATTGCTTTCAAAAAAGGTCTATTGTAGTAGACGAATGCTGAGTCAATGTTTACCTTCCGCACAGAATCAGGACTTCTGGGTCCGTTTGGTTTGTGACCTGCAAAAACGCTGGCAGGTCTCCTGAAATCACAAAGCTTTACAAGCCACCTGTATGTGGAGAGCGCTCTACACCTGACTTGGAGTGAACTTCCAGGTGTGCCGAACTACAGCTCCCAACATTCTGGATCAATCATCGATAATTCAACACTAGAGGAACAGCCCCGGCTTTCCTAAGACAAAGGCGTATGAAGGAATGCCAAATCGGGATCAAAAACTTGGAGACAAGCCGCGCTAGCTGTGGAAATGCAAGACAAGGCTGCTTCCGATGGGGGGGGGGGGGGGGGGACCGAGAGAGAGAGAAAACTATATCTAAGTACAAGGACATGTTGCCCCTTGATATACGAGTTAGGGAAGTTAGGCTCCAGTGTATCATACTTCTATACAGTGAAAGTCTTCTTTTTCATTTACGCTTATGGTAAATACTTGAAGGGCTTCTCCGAAAATAGAAAATGCTGAGTGGCTGCTGTGGTAGAAGTGTGAGCAGCCTCTTCTTACATTAGCACCACATGTATCTCCATCATTAGATCAGATAGAAAGGGTGAACAGCAGCCTCTTCTTACCTGAGCACCACAGATATCTGCTAGATCAGATAGACACTGTGGACAACAGGGTGAGCAGCATCTTCTTACCTCAGCACCACATGCATCTCCAGTATTAGATCAGATAGACGGGATGGACAGAAGTGGGAACAGTCTCTTTTAACCCAAGTAGTCATGGTATCTCCAGTATTAGATCAGATAAACAGGATGGACAGCAGTATGAGCAGCCTCTTATCTCAGCACCACAGGTATCTCCAGAATTAGATCAGATATCGTGTACAGTAGTCCAAGCTGTCTCTTCTTACTTCCAATCCCTAGATTCCTTAGTATTAAATCAGATAGAAAGGTTGGACAGCAGTGTGAGCAGCCTTTTTTTTTACCTCAGCACCACAGGGATCTCCAGTATTAGATCAGATAGACAGGGTGGACAACAGTGAGCAGCCTCTTACCTCATCAACACATATCTCCAGTGTTAGATCAGATAGACATTGTGGACAGCAGGGTGAGCAGCATCTTCTTACCTCAGCACCACATGTATCTCCAGTATTAGATCAGATAGATGGGATGGACAGTAGTGTGAGAAGCCTCTTACCTCAGCACCTCTGTCATTTTATCAGATGGGAGAACATCTTCCTACACATGAAGGTGGGTGGCAGAGTTTTCGACTAAGGTTAGTTTCACATTTGCGTCTTTGTGCGCAGCGCATCGTGAGCAAGGAAAAACGCATGCAAAAATGCGCATGTGCGTTTATGTGCATGCATTCTCTAGGTGTCACATTTCACTGGAGGAAAATCCTTGAAAAACCCTTGAAACAGATTCCACCAATGGGACATCAAAATGTTTCTTTGTGTAGGGGGTGGTTTAAACCAGTGTCTAGACATGTTTATGCAAAAAACGCATGCGCACGAAAACACGCACTCCTGCGTTCCCATAGACTAATGCGTTATTTTGTCGCATTCCGTGTGCAAGCTTTTTTTTTTTAACCTTTGGGCGGACCCAAAAATGCAACAGGTTGCATCCGGCGCGTCTAGACGCAAACCTGGAAAAAACGCATGCAGTCTAACGCGTGCAAACGCAAGACCATGCGTACGCTATGTTAAACATAAGTACGCATGCGCATGGATGCGCTGCGCATAAAAACGCTAATGTGAAACCAGCCTTATGCACATGCTCACAGCCTCCTGTCCTATTAACATTTTCGGACAGGTTTCTATCAATGTAACAAGACATCATTAATTCTGATGTACTATGGCGATTACCTCCTAGACAAAACAAGTGGTTTTTTTTAATTAAACAATAGTATTTTTTTTTTCTATTCCTGGAGAATCCCTTTAAAATGTTACTCTTTTTTTTTTCACATGTCTGAGTCAATGAGGCTTCCTCCAAAGAATTAGCAGGGATCCTAGGCATATGAGCCTCACCAATTTTATCATATCTCCATGAAACGAAAGTGGAATTTTCATCTAAACTTATGGAACGTCTTCTAAAATGTTTGGTAAATAAAATACCCTAAAACACAGAGCGCCATGTCCATGACTGATTATTCTATTAATAGTTATTAATTATGATTATTATTAATAATTAGTATACTTTTCCTATTATTAATAAATTAAAAAAAAAAAAACATAGCCTAGGAAGGGTTACTTTCTGGGTCCCATTCCAGTTTTGAGGTGAGAGGCACTGGTGGCATCCCGTGGACAGTGACCTACCAAGAAGTGAGCAGAGCCGGCAGGAACATGGACCTATCCTATTCATTATATATTACGAAGAGTGCATGATACCTGCACACATCCTTGCACTCACAGAATTATCATCAATGCCTCTTGCTATGAATGCCTTCAAATAAAATAAAGAGTCATCCAGGAAGGTATAAAAAGGGAGGTAAACCTCATACCTTATCTTGGTTCTCTCTGTTTTTGTAGCACAAGTTCGCGATGAGACGAATGAGATGAGCCTTGAAGCCCACAGCGGCGTGGGTCAGGTCACTTCCGAGGGACGCGGTATGAGTGGAGGTAAACACGTTCTTGCTTTGTTTTCCCACCAGATGTGTTAAACGCAGGGTGTCTGTGGAAAATGGAGATGCGCATGATGCAGTCATCTGATAAGGTTAAGTCCTGGAGATCAAACTTAACAAGGACCTGTTTGGAGGTCAAAAGTATCCAGTTTAGATCTTATTTTCTTCCCGCCCATTCTCCGAGTCTTCTGGTTTTTGTTTTTTTAAAATCCACCATATGGTTCCAGAGATATCGGCTTTTTTATTTAGCGCTAGTTTTTCTGCTCCTCGGGGGTGTGTCTAAGGCAAATCTGCATAATTACGCCGAACCACGCCCCTTTGGAAAGACCATAAAAGGAAGACAAATAAAAAAGTCCATATCTCTGGAACTGTATGGCGGATTTATAAAAAACGAAGACGGTAATCATCAGAGGAGTTGCGGGAGTACCCCAATAGAAAAAACTGGCCACTATTGACCCGGTGACAAGTCCTCTTTTAGGTTAGTTATAGGCCTACCTATAACGGTGCCTAGTAAACCCGGGCATCGCTGTAAACAGCCAAGGTGATCAGCATCAGAGGTCATTTCACAGAGAAGGTCCAAGAGACGAATCACGACTAAGGCCTCCTGCAGTGGGGAAAAAAATATATTGAAGATGACATTAATGTACGATATGTAGGGATTTGGGGACCTGCATGGTAAAACCGACAGGAGATCTAATGTCTGGTTTGGCTGCTAAGAAGCAGTTGGCCATGTGTAATGCAATCACGTAATTCTCAGGATCAGTGGGGTTCTCAGGGATCAGACCACCAACAATCATTAAGGGGCTGATCATTGACAAGCACCCCCCCGCCCCCCAACAGGCCTTGCCGGGATGGAAATACTCCTCAAAAGGGAAGGTATCAGAAAATTAACAACTGATTAAATCATGCTTCTAATGGGGGCAAAGGTCATTGTGAAGGCAAAGAGAGGAGGTGAGCTGCATCATTTATGAATTGTGAATCCTGTGCCATCGGTTATTGGTCAGGAGGAGGTGAGCTGTGACATCACCTATTGTGAATGGTGGATCCTGTGTTATTTACTGTATATAGAGGTGTTATCAGTCATTGTACAGGAGGAGAAGGTGAGCTGTGACATCACCTATTGTGAATGGTGGATTCTGTGATACAACTTCTGAAAAGTATTGTGTGCGGAATAGGAAATAGGAGTTAAATAAAGAACAGAACAGGAAGTCTATGGCTTCCAGGGGTGGAAGTTTTAAAATTTCTGATTTCTGCTTTCCAGGCATAGTTTAAAGCTAAGAAGGGAAGGAGCGCCATAATGTAGTGTAGTGCAGATTTTTCAGTTATAGATTGTGGGTGCTTGACACATTGGCAGACCCTGAGGTGCCACAAATGGTGAGGCTGACAGAGTGTAAAAGTAGAATCTACCCCCAAAGCTATAAAACTGATCAAACATACTAGGTTGAGCCGTATTATTACCTCCTCCTCCTCGCAGTACCCCGGAGCCGCCAGTTTCAGCACCGCTTGGCATTGTTTCTGGAAACAGTCAGAAAGGAATTCCGCTATTTGCTGCAGATTAGTCTGCTCACGGTCGGTTAGAGGGCTCTTCTCACTTACTTTAGACAAAATAAGTTCCAAAAGGGTAATCCTGCCAGCAAAGAGCAACAGGTGACCAGCTATGTAGAAAGGTTAGCACAGCAGCACAACAGAATATCGGCCTCAGGCTGTGCGCACACATGTTTTTAGAGCGGAACCTTTCCAAATCTCAAAACTCCTCAAATTTGGCATTTCCACTCTGTTTCTGCTCTGAAACTCTAGAAAAAAAAAAACGAAAAAACAAACAAACACAAAACTGTGTGTGAACACAGCCTAAATCTGCTGGAACCCAACAGCAGGTGGGTTATTGGAAAATTGAATTATCCACTACAGGACAAAGTAATAATTCATTTTCAGCATGACACATTTTTATCATTTGGCCTTCGCTCTTCATTGTGGAGGAGAAAATATTGTATCTGCGCAATTTTATACCATTGGTCTCAACTCTTTACTTCAGCGGGTCAACAGCTGAGGTCAGCGATTGTCTGCAGTGGTCACATTTCCATGTATCGCTGCAACAGGATTGTGTATACACCTCCTATGCAAAACTATGCGTCTCCATGGTAACAGACTACAAACCCTTTGTAGTCTGATCCCAGTTATATTTGCTTCCATTATACCATAATATTACAAAAAGCAAAAGTAGTTTTATATGATATTCTTAATAAATAAACACATTTAAAGGAGGATAAAATCAGTAAATACGTTTGCGATCAATTTGAAAGGGCAGAACATTCCGTTTTGGAACCACTCTGCCTCTCCTACAGTAATGACGCCAACCCTGGATCCTGTAATCTTAAACCTTCACTTGATGCCAGCTTGTGGCCAAGAAGCCATGTTAACCAACCAATTCAAAACGTAGAAACATGTAGTTAGAGAACATGTGCCAGCTTCAAAACCACAAGCTTTTATTAAACAATGCCAAAAAGGGCACTATTAAAGTGTCCAGTCACTCTCCAGTCAATAGGAGATGGTAAAACAGGGTAGTAGGTACACTCACTTGTGTCTATCTATAGGCTTAACTCATCTTCAGACAGGCCGTACCAGCAGATGTGACCGTGGTATGAGGAGGAGAGCCGATAGAGTGGATTGTAATGTGACACAGCTAAACTCAACTGTGCTGCCCCCCCCACATGGACCTTATCTGAAAGCTGCGAGTCATCTGTGCACTAATCTCTCAGCGTTTTTTAACCAAGAGGATAGACCAGGAGATTAGAGCTGTATCAAGGTATCTCACACCCCGAGAAACCTGCTCTAAGCTATGGAGGGGGCGTGTTCTTTTTCAGTTGTGTTGCTGCCTGCTTAGGATTGGTCAGCATCATACAGGGAGAAGATGTACACGCCCCCCAGTGAAAACTGTCTGAACTTTTGTTAAAATTCAAGTGGGTGTTAATTCAGTAGGTTCTAATGATTGCTAATATCTCCACAATGTAGAGGTAAAATTTAAAATAATTTAAGAGATTTTTTTTTTCCCCTCTGCAGCCAATATTACATTGTGTGCAGAGTTCAACATGAAAAATTTGGTGCAAAGATCCTCTTTAACATTTGCAGAACAGTATAGCGCTCCACACACCGTGTTGTGGCCGTTCTTAGGTACTACAGCTTAGCACCTATTAAAGTGAATAGGAGATGAGCTGTAGTAACTGAACGGAGTTGTGCTGTTAGTCAATAACTTAAAGTGGTATTCCAATCTCCAAGGTCCTATCCCAATATGTAGTAGGTGTAATAACATGAGCAAATACCTCCAATTAGAAATTTAGTATAGTTCTGATTCACTATGTCACTTACCCCATGTGCAGGGCATTGCAGAAGTTTAGGTATCCATGGTTACAACCACTAACAACTAACTGTCAATAGATCGTGGCCGCAACCATGGATACCAAAGCTACTGCAATGCCCAGCACATGGGGTAAGCAACATAGTGAATCAGAAGAACTATGCTCTAATTCTTATTGAAGGTATTGGATAATATTATTATTACACCTTCTATATATTGGGATAGGATCTTGGAAATGTGAATATCACCACACACTAAACTCGTACACGTTTCAAATTGTAAAACTTAAGTTTACCTATCCGCATGGCTCTGAGAAGCATACATCTGTTTCACCAATTCAGGGCACCTCAAGAAACAATCTGTGACGATCAGATGTCTAGAAATAGAAGGGGAAAAAAAAAAAATAACTTGGGTTATCAGTTTCTGCAAAATATGTCCATCCAGCCAATTCGTAAGATGTGTGAAAGCCAATATGGCTGCCATTACAACTCTGAAAACAAGGATTGTCAGATAATGTTCTACCTGTATTGGTTTTTGGTGACATTATGTGCAAGTTGCACTGGTGGTCAACCATTCTGAAGTCAACCGGTGGCTTATGAGATTAACATTTTCTTGCCAAATCCATTGGTTGGATAGGTACGGATCCGTATCCGTTTGCAACATGCTAAAATCCTATATATGCCAGGAGGGTTAAGATTAGGGCAATGTCCACAGAACAGATGCCAAAAAAGTGTTCTATGGGCAGATAATGGCTATACAGGGGCATATGACTTTCGTAAATCATCCCAATATACTGTATCTCCAATGGAGGGTTCAGATGTGACGTGAGCAGATCGAAAAAAGGTTTTCACAAAACTTTTCGCCATACCCACCCCTGCCCCCCCAAAAACCCTTTCATTAGTAAAGATCCAACGCAACCCTTTACCAGTATAGTCTTTAGAAAAGAAACTCCAAGGAACAAGAGTTTCCAGATGAGTTACCCAAGCAGCTTTGAAAAAGAGTAATGAAACATTCAAGGTTGAGGACCAGAAATAGTCCAGGAATTAAAAAAATAAATCAGAATTCTAGTCCCACTTGAACTCCACTAAACATTTTACAGTCCAAAGAAGAAGTGTTGTTACAAGAGAACTTTATTGAGGAGTGCCAGCAAAAAGCATTTTGTCAAGTGGAAGTAAATCTAAAAATACCTACAAACTCAAAGACCTGGACAAAGATATAAGCCTTCCAACAGAGGTATACATCAGGAACGTTGGGTGGTGGAACTAAAGGATGTGTGTCTCCAGCCAAAAAAAGTTCTCCACCAAGTCGGAGGTGGTTGAAATGGAGTTTGAGATGGGTTTATACCTAACCACTACTAGATAGCGGAAAAAATGGACAATCCCTTTAAACAAAAAAAAGCCTTGGTTTATAGTAAAATTGTGGCATGTTCCCCAAGCTTGGCTGAAGCTTTTTTTATTTCGATTAGGAATGGCAGTCTAGTCAAAATTACCAGCAGCCTACTGAGAAATGTTAGAGGCCTAAAGGTCTATGCAAGTATAGTACCAGATTAAAAGAGGTTCACCTGAGATTAATCCATTGTGAACAAAATTTCACGTGAAAGCTGTAGCCTTTACAGTTCCATCAGAGTGGACATCCAGAATTCAAAAGGAGGTCGTTCGATTGTCAACCTAGCTCTCTAGAAGGATCGCGAAAAGTTCACCAAGCTTTGCAAACCCTACTGTATGAATTTTGAAAATTTTCTTTGCCTTTGATTGAATAGAACTGGTGATCTAGCCAAGAGTACCACCTCTCCAAGAGTACCATCTATCAAAAAGGTCTACCGAAGATTACCACCCATCTAAAAAGGTCTACCCAAGAGTACCAGCCATCTAAAAAGGTCTACCCAAGAGTACCAGCCATCTAAAAAGGTCTACCCAAGATTACCACCCATCTAAAAAGGTCTACCCAAGAGTACCAGCCATCTAAAAAGGTCTAACCAAGAGTACCAGCCATCTAAAAAGGTCTAACCAAGAGTACCAGCCATCTAAAAAGGTCTAACCAAGAGTACCAGCCATCTAAAAAGGTCTAACCAAGAGTACCAGCCATCTAAAAAGGTCTACCCAAGATTACCACCCATCTAAAAAGGTCTACCCAAGATTATCACCCATCTAAAAAGGTCTACCCCCAAGATTACCACCCATCTAAAAAGGTCTACCCCCAAGATTACCAGCCATTTAAAAAGGTCTACCCCCAAGATTACCAGCCATTTAAAAGTCTACCTAAAATTACCACTCGTATAAAAGATTTACCCAAGATTACCACCCGTTTAAAAGGTATGCTCAAGATAACCACCAGTATAAAGTCAATTAAAATTATCAGTGGTGTAAAAAGCTATCCCAAATAACTACTGGCTTGGAGGTCTACCGAAGTTTAAAAGGTCTCCCTAAAATTTCTAGCTGGCCAAAGGACTAACCAAAATTTATTTTTTACTCTTCTTTGTAGCAAATTTGCTATGTTTAAGTTTTTATACAACTTTACACATGACTTAAAAAAAAAAAAATGTCCCTATTACAGACCATGTCTTCGAAATCTTAGACCACTTTTTCCAGTTCCTCAAGTCCGGACAGGTTTTTCCTTGTGCTCCCAGCTATATTTTGAGGGATTTTTTTCCTTTTTTAAAGGCCCTCTTGGAACATTCTACTTGTTTAGGGTGGAGCAATATAAGCAATAAATGTTCAAAACAGCAACAACATACAAAATAATTATTGCCACAGCAACTTAAAATAACCATTATGCGTATCACCGGTTCCTACAAAAGCTGCACAAGTTTAGCATTTAATTCAATCCTTGAACGTCATTCACGGTAAACCATTTACAAAAGCCCGACTTAACGTCTAACGTCGCAAATGGTTATACAACCTGTTTGTTCAGCCGGGCTTATGAGCTTACATTTTCAAACGAGAAAGGACGAGCGGAGAAAGGCGCACGTCTACAAGTCAAGACGTTTGTGGGGCTCGTAAACGTTTCACAATAACAAGAGACAGATGAACACGCTATACGCCCTCACTTTCTTGACAGGAGAGAGGTCTGACAGGGAACAACGTCGTCTCGAACAATAGGAGATACAATCGAGGTCCCGAGCCTTGGGGCTGGATTCTCAGCCCTTGAGAAAATTACGATAGATGTGTAAATCTTAAAAGGCACTTGATACGGTACCTTCTTCTTAATGTTAAGAAGTGTTCACCACCAATAACAGCAGCTATATCACTTTGGGAAAGCCCAATGGTTCCCATAATTTGCAGTTGATCAGTAGATTGGGGATGCGCTGGATACATGGAGGTGGGTTGTTGAGAAATGTTACACTACAGTAGGATAATTCCCATAAACCTTATTAAACTGAAGCCGCTGAAGGCCCTGACTCTGCTTGTGAAGATTCAGCATGTGCAGACTGCTCGTGGGAAAATAAATAAAAACACAAATTTGCTTTACACCAGAGCACGTATATCCAACTCAGGCCCGCAAGCCAAATTTGGCCCGCGACATCGAGCAAGTCCCTGGTATCGCACTTTCAACTCTAATCGGCATCCTAGATGCCAATGCACTTGCAACCAACGATGGAGGGAGAAGCGGCAGCTGACGCTCCCTGTCCCATCTCAGAGCAGCGGCCGTTGTACAGAGATGTGCAGAGATTCTAAAACACCAAGAAGAGACCGGAGCAGCTGGGTGGGGGGGGGGGGGGGGAATGGGCCGAGGTGACTTTAATGGGTCAGTCAGTGATTTAAAGGATTGTTCTCAAGTTCAAAAGTTATCCCCTTTCCACTGCATAGAGGAAAAGTTTTCCAGTGGCTAAGGGTCTGACTGACGTGACCCATACAAATCCTGAGAACCGGCTGAATGGAGGTCAATCATACCACTCCATTTATTCTTGATGGAGCACCACAGATTGCCAAGCGCAGCGTTCAGTTGATCTTTGATGCTCCTATATTCGACTGAAGGGAGCAACAGAGCAGAGCGCAACAGAGCAGAACGCATGATCGACCTCCTCCGCTCCATTCAGCCACTTCTTGGGATTGGTGAGGGACTCTGTAATTGAGCCGCCACTGATCAGAAAGTTCTGCCCTATCTCCTAGATAGGGGTTGACTTTTAAACCTGAGGAGATCCCTTTAAAGAATAGCTACATGAAGAAAGAGAAACAGCTTCTCATAGAGATGAACTAAAAGATTTGAAGGACTTTGATTCAGAAGCAGAGTTGATAGTCCATGGATGCCAAACCAAACCACTGCGAGCCACCAACTACCTGCAACATCACCAGCACCTCTTATGACTAGTAGGCATGTGTCACAACGCAAAGATGCTGCAATGCATACTAAACAGAAGGTAGTCGTAAGTTCGCTGTGGTCTGGTCCAAAGGCTATGGACTACTTTGTGACCAAGATGGTATGCTGTATCACACCGGTAACTCGCACGCCTTCTGAGTGCCGTCCTACTCACTGCGTTCACAGCTCTGCTTCTCCCAGTGTCAGGCCATCACAATGAACTGCCTCTTGCATCCTCACGTGGTTGGAGAGTCTCCACCTGGCTATAGGGAGGCACGGCCAGACTCTGCAGGAATTCAGTCTGCTGTGTCCTGCAGATTTTTGCTTCCCAAGCCTTACCAATGCCAGCAGGGTATATATTGGGCAGCTCCTCCCTCCACACCTTGCCAGAACATAGGCTCCCAGTTGCAGTCCATTTCTAGAAATTTGTCAAGGTGCATGTTCGTTTGGCTTCTCCTTTTACCGACTTGGCTTGCTCTTTTGTTTTGTCTGACCTCTCCGCTCCTGACCCCAGCTTCGTATTCTGATCCTGTGCTGTCCGGCCCGACCTCAGACTGTCTAACCACATCCCTCTTTTTGCCCTCTTTTCCTTGGGTTGCACCTCTGACCCTTTGGTCAGCTGCTGAACTGGGAACTGCCCTGGAGTGGCACCTGGTGACTTCCAAAATGGCCCAAACCTATCCTATCTTCACACCACCAGAGGCTCTAGGGAAGACCAGGTAGTCACACCTCTCCAGAATTAACCCTGCCAGTGGCACAGTAGATCCGCACCCACTGCCATCACATCCTTCAGCGATCTTCAGCTTGTGCCTCCAACTGTTGCAAAAAGGCCAATCCCCAACCCTCCCAATGAAAATCTAATTAAAGGGGCTCTCTTTTAAGAGTTGCTCTACAAGTCCCCCGGCATACAACCAGCTATGCATTTACAGCAGTCTCTCATGTAATACATAGACTGTTCTGGGTCCACTAGCCCTAGGGCTGCTGTTGTACATCATCCATAATCTCTGTGCCGAGTATTTTTGGCTCCATAGTGCTGCTGCTCGTTTTTATTATTTTGGAATGGATTGAGCTGATGAATTACAAGAAAAAAAGAAAAAGAAAGAAAAGTGCGATCCTCTTTTAGGAAAACATTTTATTTTGTGGCTAAATAAGTAACTAGAATATAAAAAGCCACTTGTGGTGGAGTTTCATTGAATGACATACAAGCGGGTCAGGGCGCTGGAGATAAGCGGCTCTCTGCTGTGATTTACTGCACCAATATTAATATTCCTTCATAGATAAATGATAGGTTTGCCCATTCTATGAGGTTTCTGGAAGCTTTGAACTCTATTTTAGCTATAAACAACTTTAATGGAGAAGTATTATTAAGATGCAAATTGCTCAGTTATGGAGATCACATCAAAAACACCAGGGTAAAGATTCGGTTGTGCAGACAGTAGACATTGACTATTTGTTTGCCGTGCGAACAACGATGATAGCAACTAGAGAAAAAAAAAAAAAAAAAATCTGTTCCCCTGCATTCCCAATCGATAATCTAATATGCATGGTCAGCATTGGGCCCTCTATAAAAACCTAAAGCTCAAACAACCGAGCTCCGTGATTCATACTTTTAAAAAGCAGAGTATATTCCTATATCCTCTTCAATAATATCAAAAAGGCTGTAGAGAAATTTTAAAATAACACAATTTCTAGCCATTATATCATTAGAGGGGAAAACGGGTGAAAAGTGCAGGAGACATCGATAATTTTCAGTTGTCTCTTAAGATAGTGGATAGAGACTACCCGTTATGATGTCTCCCATTTAAAAGCACACAGAGAAATGAAAGATTTCTGCTCTGTAGCAAATATTCAGAAGAAACAGCATCAGAATAGAGGACAATATACAGCGGTAGTAAGCAGTGTTGCTGTGAATCCAGCTCTAGGGTCAAATGAAACACATGCTAGAAAGTAGCACAGTTTAAGAGTCATTTTGCATCTCTCACTCTGTTCAACTCTCCCCCATTCCTGGCCATAGACTTCAATAGGCAGCTGTAAATTGATCCCTAAGTTAGTGTGCAGTTTGTGTCTAACAGTTTTTCAGAGTAAATGTCCAGTAAGAGGCAGGAGAGGGAGAGGAGAAGTGGCTCACAAATGGAGAAAAGAAAAAAAAAAAAAAAAAAACTTTATATCCTATAAGAAATCTTGCAGAGTTTTCTTACAGTAGCTTGTTCTATTGGTTGTCTACTAGTGATGTGCTTGGATAAGGCCCTATCCAAGCATGCTCGGGAGCTAACTGAGTGTCGTCAGCGTGCTCGAAAAATCCATTCGAGTCCCAGTGGCTGCATGTCTTGCAGCTGCATACCTGCATGTGTTGAGGCTGTCGAACAGCCGCGAGACATGCAGCCGCGGGGACTCAAACATTGGCTTCGGCATGCTCGAAAACTCTCAGCACCCGAGCCTGCTCGGATAACACCTTATCCGAACACAGTCAGCCATCACTAACCTCTACCAATCCCATCAATTTCCATAAAGACCTCCCATGTGCCAGAATTGGATCGGTGGGGAAAGCAGAGGTACATACAAAATTTTCGAATATTGTCAGTTGTTTATTTTTAAACTTGGATAACCCCTTTTATTGAGCGATTATATTTTTTTAACAAATTACATTGTAGTGTAATGGTTATCCTTCTAAAGTACGATATGAGATGTTATTAGATCCCACACGTTCTAAATAATAACGAGATGACTCTGCTGATAACGTCCCAATCTATACAGCAAAGCTGTACAGCAGTATACAATATTGCATAAGAACAAAAATTAATATTTTTTTAAATATATTGATTTTATAAATATAAAGAGGGAACTCTAAGACCTATTACTCTCCCCCCCCCCCCCCCCTTGGCTGTGGACTTTATAGTCTCCATTTCCACCGGACAAGTAGGCACTTGATTTCTAGGCTCGTGTCCAGTTGGTTACAATAAATCCATTGTGGACTCTTTTTAAAAACTTAAAAGAGTTAGTGGGATCTGCATCTGTGCGACAAGTTCGCCAAGTAAATAGAAGTGACCGATGCGTCTTGGCTTCGGTGAAGACGTTGGGAGAAACTTGGACGGGAAGTGATGGCTGTGATCGTGACGGTTTCTTCTCCCCTTTTCTTTCTTTTTTTGTGTTTGAAGTGGGTGGATTTTCTCTTTTTGCAAGCTATTCATTTAGTGAATCGCTGCACTCACATACGATTAATTACGCCCCCCCACGCCCCCCTTTCTTCGCTTTTATCTCGGTACATGTATTTCATAGGACCGGCTTTAAAAAGTCTCCGTCCAAAGTAGCTTTGAGCCACCCATTCTTGTAAAACAAATGACCTCCCGAATAAAACAAAAGCACCAGTAAACAGGAAAGAATGGTGGAGATTGTACTCTAATCTTAACAGCCCATCTGTACTAACAAGAATATCCCACGCCAACGCTCCTGGGTCATCTACAACGGCCCGTGGGCCTCTCTCTTCTGATAAATCCATAGCTATTTCGCTTTAATAAGTCGAGTTGAAAGACGACTGGGATTAGGGTCAATGTATCAAGGGATAGAACTATATACATGATCCGCACCAATGCCACGTACTGGTCGTACTCCAGTAGTGCAGAGCAAAGCACATTCACTTGAAGAGATCAAAGTTGCAGTACCTGAGAGTGGCCACTACAAATTGTGCGGAGCTGTGGCGTTACATCTCCCAACACTGGGCATGTCCGGCCCCCGAGGAGCCTGACAACAGCTGATTAGTGGAGAACAGATGATTACGTGTGTCAGAACCCCACCTATCCAATACTGATGATCTAACGTAATCCCGAACAACCCTTTGAAATTGGTCTTCTAAAGGAAGTGGCTTTCTCAAAAAGATGACCAGTATCCATAATATATGGTCGTACCCAGGTAGTCCAGCTCAGAGCACATTCACTTGAAAGAGATCAAAGCTTTAGTACCTTAGAGTGGCCACTACACCGTGTGTGGAGCTGTGGCGTTGCACCTCCCAACACTGAGCACGTCCGGCCCCCCGAGGATCCTGCCAACAGCTGACTATGTGTTAGTATTGGATTGGTGGGGTTCTAACGATCTAACGTAATCCTGAACAACCCCTGAAAATGGTCTTCTAAAGGAAGTGGCTTTCTCAAAAAGATAGCCAGTATGGTCGTACTCATGTACTCCAGCTCAGAGAACATACAGTGGAATGAGATTTAATCTGCAGTACCTAAGAGTGGCCACTACCCAGTGTATGGAGCTGTGGCATTATTCCTCCCAACACTGGGCATGTCCAGCCCCCGAGGGGCCTGTGAACAACTGATTAGTGGGCAACAGTTGATTATATGTGTCGGAACCCCAACAATCCAACATAGAAGATTTATTGTAATATTGTTGTCCTTGTACCACCCTTGTAGATTGGTTTTCTAAAGGAAGTGTCTTTCTCTAAAAAGATGGCGAGTAGGCATAATACATGGCAGAACCTAGAATAATGGTGTGGACTTCTTAAAGAATAGAAGGGGGTATAACAAAAATGACTGACTTCCTGCTCAGTTAGTGTAAAGTACAGCTGCAGTGTAAAGCATGGAGGGTAATAAAAAGTTAAAGCAAGAAATAGTGATACATTTCAGCCAACCTCAGACTCTAATCAGATAATTCATCTATGCTACAAACGAAAGGGAAAAAAAATAAATAAAAATCAACCGAATATGGGGTGAAAGCACACACAAAAAACACAGGTAGGTGCCAACTTACATTAAACATAATGGGGGGTTAGCAGGACTTAAAATTGGTGACCTTGGTTGTAATATTGGTCACCGCCATCAATCAGCTGATTGAAAAAGCCGTGGTGCACAGCAACTGGCAGAGCGCCATACATTATGTAGCGGCCATGGAGGGTACTGCAGCTCTTTAGCATTCAATTGAATGGAAGAAAAGTTGAACAGAGCTGTGCCAGAACTGGTGCACATCAACCAACCCCTTTAAATCAGCTGATCACAGGGGCGCGATGAGTCAGATCTCCACCAATTTGATATGGACGACCAGTCATAAAAATTAGACATCAATATTTTAGAGTTCTGGAATACACCTTTAAGACTACATTGAATTCTTAAGGAGTTCGACGTCCCCACTGGCAGCACTTACAGCCATTCCGCATCTGACCACTTGCTGTAGGCAGATATTACACCCAGTGCAATGGTAAAGTTGGCAGGCTCCAGCAAGTCGGTCACTTTGTCTTCATCCATACAAGTGTACAAAACCATGGAGCCATAAGCTGAGACTTTATCATCTTCGTGGGTCAGGCAAGTCCTGAAATACAGAAAAATTTAAAAAAAAATCAATTATAATAATATAATAAATTATGCAACCAGGTGATAACGATCATTATTTTCTTATGTAGGTGGAAACACAGTTATTAACTGAAACAAAAACAGTTGTGTAGGAGGCTTAAAACTGGGTGAGAAACAGAAACATTGCTACAAAAAGGTGAGGTTGTGGAAGACGGTCTCCTATCAAACACCACAGGAAGACTGAGCAGAGCAACAAGACACAAGGTAGTTATACTGCATCGGCAAGGTTTACCCCAGGAAAAAGACTTCAACTCAGACTGGGATGTCAAGATCTTTTGAAGACGAAAAAAAAAAAAAAAAAATTAAAAAAAAAAAAAAAAGGTCAACGATATTCATCGCAGGTCCTTACGGTTTCCATCTAAAAATAATTTGGATGTGTGTCACCACCCAGGTCAGAGAGTGAAGGGACTGCGTGCCCCAAGTTATCCTTTCATGGGGTCACCCCTACACATGGCTGAGCAGAGAAAGAGTAAAAGGTATGCCGCACTACGGTCCCCTCATTCTCAGGAACGGGAAGGTCAGACCCACTATGGCATACCTGTAGTATCCCTTTAACTCTTCATATTTGTTCATGATGGCTATGGGGGGAGTCACCCTTCAGCAAAGAGCATTCATACCCGGGAAATACTCATATCCCACAGTCCCCGTTTATAGGCCCTATTGGTGGTTTCGGGACCTCACCCGTCCTGAGTTACCTCCGAACACGGAGAGTGAATAAATCTTATCAGGGAAGGATGACTGGATTACAAGCTGCCTCCACCACAAGATTGCTAATTAGAAAGAGAAGGATTTAGTGCAGAAGATGGAAAAGCGGCTTGTTTCATACTTACAGGAAGACATGTGGAAAAGCCCGCTCCCAGATGCTATTTTGGGAAGCCCGGTTCCCTCCAGCAACATTGCCAAGGAACTGCAGGCCGCAGCGGAAGGCTGAGAAAGAGAAATTATTTCATTAAGGACATTTAAAAGGGAAGAAAAAAAGAAAAAAAAAAAATTTCTTTTAATCTGGCATCTGATAATCCAGAAAGGTTTATAATCTAGCACAAAACAGCAACATATTCTATATTTTCACAATATCAGAGATGAACTGAATTATCACAGCATGCACAGAACCCAGAGGTCACTAAAGGGAAAATACAATACATACATTAACACAAGGGGCTTTGAACAAAAAAACAAAAAAAAATACACTCTCCAACCAGAGATCGCTGCGGACAATCAGTGCCACAAAAGTCAGAGGAGAGGCCAAGGAGAAGGTCTCGTGAGCAAGTATGGAGACCAGTAGGGTACATAGGCAGCAGTATCAGGAATAGCTGGGTTTGGGTAGGTGAGAATGTGGATCTCTATTATTGGAAGGTCCTGTGTCTTTTTTTTTTTTAATAATCAGCCATCCCCTTTAGATAATATAGCAATGCAATAAACTATTAATGTAAACTGTAACTTGTCAAACTCTTTAGGATTGGATGGTTCCTTTTCATTAATATTCCGACAAAGACCCGCCCCCACCTCCTGTAGCGGGACAAAGACCCGCCCCCACTTCCTGTAGCGGGACAAAGACCCACCTGTTGTGAGCTCTCTTGATCCGACTTTTCAGGCAAGGCTCCCTCTGGTGGATACTCTGCTGGTAGTGGTGCTGGTCAACATGATGTTAACCCAACATGATGTTAACCCAACAGCTGCAGAGGATAACTGGAGGAGTGGTGGTAGTGACTGGGACTACATAAGCGAGCAGACTTCTCTCAGTGGCTGCCGGTGATACTCCTTTCTTTGCTTACTGAGGATTTCTGTCTCCTGCATGTTGTCAGCCAAGTGTCATTTGCTAAACCCTTTGCATCTGTTTTTGCCTTGCTGTCAGGGGTCAGCTTGCTCCCCCTGGGGCTGCTGGCTCCTGCCCTGTATTTTTGTATCCTGTGCTTGTTTGCTCAGTCTCCTGCTGTATTAGGCTGGTTTCACATTCGCGCTTTTTAAGCGCACGCACGGCCGGGGGTAGCTCCGCCCCCGAGCCGGCTCTCTGCCCGGCGTGCCCGCCCCTTCCTTGTAGCGCCGCCTCCTAGCGCACAGCGGCGCCTGCGATCGGCGCACCCTATCTTTAGCATAGGGTGCGCAGATCGTGCGCAGGCCGTGCGCTAGTTGCGCTTTGACCTGCGCTGCGCACTTTTGACGGTGCGCCGTGCGCGCCAAAATCCGAAAAGTTTGATTTTGGCGCGCACGGCGCACCGTCAAAAGTGCGAAGCGCAGGTCAAAGCGCAACTAGCGCACGGCCTGCGCACGATCTGCGCACCCTATGCTAAAGATAGGGTGCGCCGATCGCAGGCGCCGCTGTGCGCTAGGAGGCGGCGTTACAAGGAAGGGGCGGGCACGCCGGGCAGAGAGCCGGCTCGGGGGCGGAGCTACCCCCGGCCGTGCGTGCGCTTAAAAAGCGCGAATGTGAAACCAGCCTTAGCCTGTTGCTAGCCGCGAGTTCACGCCCGAGTGCTGATATAGTGGGGGCGAGGTTGTGCTAACCTCAGTATTTTTGTACATCAGTCGTGTTGGAATTGTTAGGGTTTTTGCGTGATTGCAGACAGGACAGGACAGAAAAGGCACTATCTAGTCAGTGTTGGCCCCATCATTTGCTCAGGCTTTTTTCTGTCTGTGTTTGTGTTTCATCTTGTCTCATCGACAATATATGTTTGGGGGCTGTCTATTCCTTTGGGGATCTGCTCCGGGGCAGTTTAGATTTTACCTTTCTGTCTTTAGGCTTGGTTAGTCCTCCGGCTGTGACGAGGCGTCTAGGGCAACGGAGGAACGCTCCACGGCTACTGCTAGTTGTGTTGTTAAGATCAGGGGTCTGCAATCCGCTGAGCGACCAACCTCTCTGGTGTTCTGGTGGCATAGCCTATTGCGCTCTCCTCCTTGGTGACCCATTCATAACACCCACCCCCACTTCCTGTAGTGGGACAAAGACCCGCCCCCACCTCCTGTAGCGGGACAAAGACCCGCCCCCACCTCTCCTGTAGCGTGACAAAGACTCGCCCCCCCACTTCCTGAAAGTAATCTCAGTCTCTCTGCTGCTAGACAGATGACTAAGCAACATTCAGTGGACATCAAGTTACAAAGGAAGGAGACACCCAAGAATTGAGAAATTGAAGGATTTTTTTTTTTCTGGGCGCAAGGCAAGAAAAAATTACATAAAACTGATTTTTCTTTCCATAGCATGAATGCCCAGGGACCATTTTATATTCAGTCCAGTACATGGACACATTTCTCTCCATTGCGTACGGTCGCTGCTCTAACCCCATCCCACAGCTCCAAAACCATGGAATATCTGTACATCTTGTAAACGTATCCCCCCACCACACCCTCGGTTCTTCATGTGCAATTTAATCTCTTTGTGGAAGCGGACAGATTTATTTTAATTTTAAAATTTCAAAAAAAAAAAAAAAAAAAATACAAGAAGCTAATTTTATCCTGCTGGTAAACCACAGCAACAATTATACGTGGAGCGGAGCCTGCACAGAGAGGGAATATGTAATTAATGGGCAATAATCCCATTAAAAACAAATTGGGCACAAAAAAACAAGACTACTACAAAACAAAACAAAAAAAAAAAATACAATATTATCGCAGACCCAATACTGGATGTAATAAATGCCTAACCATGTGAAAAACCATTAGGAAAAATAACTCATCGGCTCACATTCTACGAGGGCAGTTGGGATTGAATTGTGCCAGATTTATTAAAAGCGACACTATTTAAAGTGAACCTGTCAATTGCCATAAATGTACTCTGGTGTGATTGCCGCTGTTTTCCTGAATCCGGTGATGTTTTTCTTTTGTTCCTGCGCCTCTCCGTTCCTGAGATATGGCCCCTTCTTTCCTGTATATAAATCTAGTCTTGTTAGCCAACTGGGTGTGTTTCCTCAAGAAAACGCCTACGAGCAGACGCAGACCAAACCCTCTTGTAAAAAAAACAAAAAACAAAAACGGTCGATTCATATGCAGAAAAGGCCGTATCTCAGGAACCGAAAGGCACAGGAACATAAGGAAAACATCGCCGGATTCATGAGAACAGCGGCATTTACGCTAGATGACATTTTACAATGATCAGGCAGAACACTCAAAGCGCTCTGCCTAATCATTAAGAAAAGCGGGGAGCCATTCTGAATTTCTGTGAATGGCGGTGGGCAGTATAAATCCCCACAATCTACGAAGACACAATTCCAGACCTAGTATAAAATTACTAAAAGGCTCTACACATTTTCTTGCCAGGGGCAAACTTTTCCCTGATGGGGCCTTTTTTTTTTAGCACCTTCCCCACAAGGGGGTTGAACAGATTGGATTGGAGGGTCCATCTCGAAGCCACGAGGGCACCTGAATGGGCTTGGTGTGGACCCTTTGTTCTGCTAGTCCCATTTCGCCAGTAAATGCCCTGTGAGGACATCACCTAAACAGGTGAATACCAGCCTAAAGTTGTGGAGTTTTGAAGCAGATTTTGGAGCCGATTCTGCTCCGAAATCCACATTAATAACTCTCTTCAAATATGTGCACTTCCCACTGATTTTAATGGGAAAACCACCTTACTGCTCCTAGTAAAAAGACTCCCTAGGACAGCACCTCAGAGCCATAGAGACGCCTTAACAAAAAAGTTGCTACAGATATCAAACTTTTTTGGGTAGTCTTTCCCACTAGGTCAAGTTTTCCTGAACCAACTAGACCAGACGTGGGCAAAGTGCGACCTGCGGGGCACATGCAGCCCTTTGACTGTTCCGTTGAGGCCCACACAGACAGTCAAAGGGGTTTGCACAGTGGCGTCCCGCACCACGCAGGTGCCCTCTTGCCCAGCGTCTCACTTTCACTGGTATTTCTTTCCTCGGGTACAGATACTGATGAAACCATTGCTGGAACAGGAAGCAAATGGCCCCCCTCTTCCATCATTGAGCCTGTGAGTCAGAGTGCAGCAGGCGCGATGACGTCATTACAAAGCGCCAGCTGTGCCTCAGTACACAGCACAGATCAGAGCTACGGGGGAACAGGGAGAGACAAGTATTTTTATGTCATACGGCATATGGGCGACCCGTGTGAGAACATAATATTGAGTTTCAGGCAGGGGTGTGGACTCAATCCGCAACTCCGACTCAAAGTAGGCATCCATTTTCATAGAATGTTAAGAGTTGGAAGGAACCTCCAGGGTCATCGTGTCTGACCCCCTGAACAATGCAGAATTCACTAAACCATCTCAGCAGATGTCTGTCCAGCCTCTGTTTGAAGACTTCCATTGAAGGAGAACTCACCACCTCTCGTGGCAACCTGTTCCACTCATGAACTAGCTCCAGTTTTTTAATGTCTTTTTTATGTGTTGCCCAGAACTGGCCACAGTATTCCAGATGAGGCCTGACCAAGGAGGAGTAGAAGGGGGATAATTACTTCACGTGATCTAGACTCTATGCTTCTCTTAATATATCCTAGAACTGGGTTTGTCTTTTTTGCTGCTGCATCACACTGTTGACTCATGTGCAGTCTGTGATCTATTAGTATACCCAAGTCTTTTTCACACGTGCTGTTGCTTACTTCTATTCCTCCCATTCTGTAGATGTAATTTTCATTTTTCTTGCTCAGATGTAGACTTTTACATTTCTTCCTGCTAAACACCATTCTATTAGTCACTGCCCATTATTCAAGCTTATCTAGATCCTTCTGAATCCTTTCTCTGTCTTCTCTAGTGTTAGTTATTGCTCCTAGCACTGCATTGCCTGCAAAGTGGATAAGTTTACCTTCAGTTCCCTTACCTAGATCATTTATAAACATGTTGAACAACACTGGGGCCAGGACAGAGCCTTGTGGTATCCCAGTTGAAACACTCTTCTAATTGGATGGACAACCATTTATTACTACTCTTGAGTACGATCACTGAGCCATTTATGAATCCACCTAACCATAGCCTTCTCAATCTCATACTTGATCATGCTTTTCAGTTAGGATAGTATGAGATCCTTTATCAAATGCTTTGCCAAAGTTGAGATATACTATCTCTACTGCATTTCCCTGATCCACCCAGTCAGTGATTCCATCACAGAAAGAAATTAGATTATTCTGGCATGATTTGTTTGCTACAAACCCATGCTGGCTCTGGGGCATCATATTGTGTTGAAAGCTGTTGAACAATTGCCAGTACGATTTGCTGCTTTATATACATTTTTTAAAAAGCAGTGAATGTTAAGGTGAAGATTCGCTGCTACAGGTGAGAATACATATTACAATAAGCCCTATCGTATATTAAGTGATAAAAATTAATATAAAACAATAAGCAGAATTAATTTTATCCTGTCTCTCATGTGGCCCCTTGGAAAAAAAAAAAAAAAAAATTAACGGCCTACCACTGCCGATGACATTAGGCAAGTTCGACAGATATCACCCCCATCCTATGGACAGACATATAATCCGAGTCCTCATCGAAACTGACCATACCGTGCAGAATTTCCGAACTTTTTGCTCATAACTCAAAAAAAGTGTAAATGAAAAAAAAAATAAAAATAAAATAATTACTATTTTGGTTGTGACATGAAGACTATCCAGGATTTCAGTCCTGTGCCAGGATGATTTTAATGATTTACAAGGAAATAATGATCTGTCATAATATTGTACTGGAGTTAATATTTCAGGATTAAGCCAAGAAAAAAAAAAAAAAACCCAATCCCCAGGAAACCAAAAAAAGCCAAAAAGACGATTTGTCAGCCGGGATGCCACCCAGCGTGAAGGTACGCGATGATGTGCAGCAGACCCGCAGCAGGGAACTCTGGGGGAGTAACGCGAGATCGAACCCATTATTTATAGAAGACCCACCCACACTGCCACTTACAAGCCGCTACAGTAGCCATCGTGGCTCAAATAAAAAAACCAAAAAAAAAAAAAAAAAAAAAAATTTTTTTACAGCCGATGCACAGGGTTGGCCGCAATTTATCACCACATATACCTTTTGTATGGATGTGTGGTTTCCGCCTACGTGTTACAGAACTGCTGGACGGTTTTGCCAAAGTCAGAAGCTGGAAAGAATTTTGTAGATATTTATCATAGTCGTCCATGTAAAGGTTTCCATACAAGAAGGAACCATTTCTGCCGTATGTGTTAAAAAAAAAAAAAAAACCCTAGAACTTGGGGCGGCGGGCCACCTACCGGGCCATGTAAACTCACGACCACACTCTGGTAGATCGCGAATCCGGCTCTTCCCATCCATACACACGGACATCAGGATTTTTTTGAGTACGACATTAATGTAATAATTTAAGTATTTGGACCAGGAAGACAACTCTTTCCCCCCCAATTGAATACCAGCTGAGTGGTGGATCGATTATCATGGGTCTATCGAATCGTTTTTTGTGCCTGGATTTTGGAATCTGGGGTGTGTTTTGTTTTTTATTTTATTTTTTTAAATCAAAATTGTTTCAGTAGTCAAATTTGGAGCAGTGATGTGGATGTAGGGGGCTGGCTTTACTGACTTAGATCAGTACATAAGCCAGCCCCCTACTCCAAAAAAAAAAAATCTTGAAAAGGGCAGAATTATCTACTTAACCTAGCCCCCTTCATACACATCGTTGGTCATTGGTGGATACATGGAAGGTGGTGGGGTGATGCTCTCGGACGGACTTCGAGCAGGCAAAAATCAAGCCATCGGTGGAGCTTTGGTCAATAAATTACAGTCGTGGCTGAAAGCGTTGGCACCACTGAAACTGTCCCAGAAAGTTATTGCAATTACACAACTTAATATTTGGTTGCACACCCTTTGGTATAATTGCCTGCAGTCAATCAATTCCTATAACCCATCCTCAAGCATCTTATATCTCAGCTGCAATTTTAGAACACTTCTTTTGCAAACTCCTCCATGTTTCTGATATGTGAAGACACCATTTCTCCCAACAGTAACACTAAGATCTCTTCACAGGTGGTCAATGGGATTTAGATCCAGACTCATTGCTGCCACTTCAGAACTCTCCAGCGCTTCGTTTCCATGCATTTCTGGGTGCTTCTTGAAATATGTTTGGGGTCATTGTCCTGATGGAAGACCCATGACCTAGGACACAAACCTGGCTTTCGGACACCGGGCACTACATTGCGACCCAAAATCCTGTGGTAATCTTCAGATTTCATGATGCCTTGCACAGAGTCAAAGCACCCTGTGCCAGAGGCAGCAAGACATCTTTGAACCTCCACCATATTTAACTGTAGGTACTGTGTTCTTTTCTTTGTAGGTCTCATTCCATAACAGTAGAATGATGTACTTAACCAAATCGCTTTAGCTTGGTTTCATATGTCCATAAAACGCTTTTCCAGAAGGATTTTGTTGGCTTACGTACATTTTGGCAAACTACAGTCTAGTTTTTCATGTTAGTGTCAGCAGTGGAGTCTGCCTGGATCTTCTACCAGTTCGCACTGACACTGATGCACCTTGAGCCTGCAGGACAGCTTAAATTTCTTTGGAACTTAATTGGAGCTGCTTATCCACGATCCGGACTATCCTACGTTGCAACCTTTCATGAATTTTTTTCTGCCGTCCAGGGAGATTAGCTACAGTGTCATGGGTTGTAAACTTGATTATGTTGCGCACCATGGACAAAGGAACATCAAGATCTCTGGGGATGGACTTGTAACCTTTAGATTGTTGATATTTTTTAACAACTTTGGTTCTCAAGTCCTCAGACAGTTCTCTTCTCTTTCTTTTCTCCACGCTTAGTGCAGCACACACAGACACACAATGCCAAGCAGGGCTGGACTGGCCATTTGGCAATTCTGGCAAATGCCAGAAGGGCCTTTCTGGTTGTGGGCTGCCTTGTTTGCTATGTTGTTAACAGAATCGGTTTTCTCAAGACACCCATACTGTTAAGAGTGACGAAGCACAAAGTCACGTACCCCAGCAGGCCATTGGTGTCATTAGAAATATTGGTCTTTTAGTAAATCTTGCTTTCGTTAATCCAGGGTAATGTATCCCATC
The DNA here is from genome assembly GCF_039654945.1 of Dendrobates tinctorius. Taxonomy (NCBI): domain Eukaryota; kingdom Metazoa; phylum Chordata; class Amphibia; order Anura; family Dendrobatidae; genus Dendrobates; species Dendrobates tinctorius. The sequence continues at coordinate 11,121,634 of NW_027361688.1, forward strand.
TGGTGCTTGGGGACTGGGACAGCATGGGCCTATGTGATTTCAAATGCCAGGGCTGAATTTTAGCCCCAGTCCGTACCTGATGCAAAGATCGAATCAACTTCTCCCCTTTCAGGTGTGATTTTCATATTGCCCACACCTGTTACTTGCCACGGGTGAATTTGAACGAGCATCAAACTTTTTTTCTGTTTCGTTCCAATACACACAAAGGAAATTAACATGTGTATAACAAAACATGGGGAAATGTTATAATTTTCTGGGAGAAACTTCATTTTTTGGAACAATTTCAAGGTTGCCAACACTTTCGGGGATGACTGCATATTAGCAAGGTTCAATTAATTTGAAATACGTCCAAAACACTTTTTTTTTTTTTTAAAGGGGTTGTCCACCCCAACATACAGTATACTCTCACAGCCGCATCACCATTGCTAGGAAGATTAAAAGGTGTTGTCCAGGACTTTCTCATGAGCCATCCTAAGGATCAGTGGGCACCAACACCGATCATCTGATTGTAGGTCCCATGGTGGCCGGATGTAACCAGCAGGCAGAGCCAGGAAAGCCCGGCTTCTGTCCTACATGTAAAGAACTGTGCTGTTCGAGCTCTGTGCACATTCAGCCGCCGTGGGGCTGCAACCAGCTGATCGGGGGGAAAATGATGATCTATCCTTACAACAGGTCACCAATATAGGTCCTGAACACCCCTTTTATAGGAGTCTAGTGAAGTGACGGTCACTAGGGTTTAAAGGGCTGACTACTGCGAGCTCCGAGTTGTAGGCAAAAGGGGTTAAACCTATAATAAAAGCTCCTTGCTCAATAAACATCCATGTGTATGTTGAGGGGCCCAGCTATAAAAGGCAGCAGTGCCCACAAGCCCACTCACGAAAAGATTTAAGAGTCAGGTTTTGGAAAAAGATTTCCCCTCGTCCTGTGAAGTGGAAACCTTACAATGACTTCCAGCTCGGGATGGGCAGACTGCACACGTAGAAATTGTTGTCCGGTGCCTTTCGTAATCCACTAAAAATAGTAAATTTATGTCCCCCGGAAAAATCCTGAGGCTAGGAGCGAAGTTTCGATTTCATTACCCTCTAAAACACAGGAGAAAATCCCATTTTCCAGCCACTGACCGGCGCGGAGAACCTACGAAGAGTGTGGTGAACTACAGGTATATAAGTGTTACTTTCCTTCATTGTAAATGCCAACAAATCGCATATGACAGCCTGAGGCTACTGAGCGATCCCGCGGGAAGCCAAAAACACACGGCTGTAGCTTAAGGAAGAGGTTTTCCTGGCCTCCCGGAAACAGAGTCTAGGTGGCCCCTTTTAATATTGCGGGCACCACACCGCCCTCCATGCAGCATCTCGGGCACCACACCGCCCTCCATGCAGCATCTCGGGCACCACACCGCCCTCCATGCAGCATCTCGGGCACCACACCGCCCTCCATGCAGCATCACGGGCACCACACCGCCCTCCATGCAGCATCACGGGCACCACACCGCCCTCCATGCAGCATCACGGGCACCACACCGTCCTCCATGCAGCATCACGGGCACCACGCCGCCCTCCATGCAGCATCATGGGCACCAGATAGCACTCCATTCAGCATTATGGGCACCACACAGCCCTCCATGCAGCATCATGGGCACCACATAATACTGCATGGAGGACTATGTGTTGCCTATAATACTACATGGAGGACATTTACAATATGTGTATTTATTATTTTATTTTTAAACTCAGGGGTTAAACTTCCATTAAATTCATCAAAATTTAATATATTTGTCACACTTCCATAATTATTTCCTGAAGGGAAATAAAAATAATATAAATTCTCTTCTGACAGAGTAATAATAGCCTTGTCTTCAGAGGCAGCAGAGTCGACTTGGCTCCTTACTTGGTAACGCTTGAAAAAAAAAAAAAAAATAAAAAAATAATACATAGCAAATATATAAAATAAGTGAGCACAGAATGTGGAGGAAAAAAAAACCCTGGATATAGGTTCCCAAACTGGGAACCGAAACGCGACAGTTCTTGGCAGTCCGTTGAGCGGAGGTCCTGCAAGGAAGTTCACGTGTAATGTGGCGCAACGGGCGGATCGTGTGGACGGAGGCGAGGCTCTACATGAGCTTGTCAGAAGCGGCGCCAATCTTAATCAAGCATGCAGAGTTCAGAAGGAGTGCACGCGATTAGAGAGGAGCCAGAAACCTGCGATGTATAAATCTCCACAGCGGACACACATACGGCGCAACAGCCTTAAAGGGACAGCTCAGTCTAAATTGTTAACTCCCTCCCCTTTAATCTTTTAATTACTGTACCTCCCCCTCCCACAGTGAACTCTTCAACCATTAATGGCGTTCATTGAGGTTTTAGAGTGGGTTCTTCCCATTGTCGGGGGCTTGCAGTACCATTCTTGTCCCATTTTTTGGGAGCTTGCAGTACCATTTTTGGCCACTAAACAATATATGGTGCTGTGACGTTTCTTACAAGCTGCAGCTCCCGGCGTCGATCAGTGGGGGATCTGGTAGTCGGACCCCATTGATCTATGAAGCTGTAGAGCCCCGTTTTCAAGAACTCAGCGGTCAAACCCTCATCGATCAGCAAGTTATTCCCTATCCATTGGAATTACTCGTTTTATTAATAACCCTTTAAAGGGGTTTGACTGTTTTATTTGAAACTATGTATTTGGGGCAAAAAAAAAAATAAAAAATATTCAGCATTTTTATAATTGGGCAAAATTAAAAATTTGCCTTCTATTGCTGTATTCCGAAAGAGTTAACTGAGAATCTATCAGTGAGCTTCTGACAGTCTTACTGGGGAATTTTGTTTTTTCTCTTGAGCTCCTCTCAGATGATTTAAGGCATAACCCGCCAGGTAATAGTTAAAGGGGTTTTTCCACCATGTAAAAAAAACCTTTAATATTAGATCTGCTTATCTAGGAAATTATGCTATTGATGCTTCACGGTGACCACCCCACTGTCAAAAGTGCCAAGCTCGGCATTAATATGGCAACCGGAGACGCAATGCTACACTGCCCCCCTGTGGTGGCCAAAATGGTGGCACCCAGTCCTCACTGCTGTGTGTAGGACCGGCTCAGGACTGCTTTTCGAGGAGAAGCTGGTTCTCATTTTCTCTAGTTAATAAATCACTGTCTATTTTAATGACAACCCTGCTGCTCCGCGGAGAGGAATATGGAGTTGTCAGAGACCGCACTGCTAGAAGTCGTGCCAGCTGCCGTGCACGCACTATTTCCTAGCCATCCCCGTCCTATAGGACAGACTGAACTTTTACTAGCAATTACCAGGCCACAAATATAGTCTGAAGGTGGAGGAGAAAAGGCTGTGGCACAAATTCAGTCCTACCCTGTGCAGGAAACTGCAGCTCCATTCTTCTGACAGCTGGGAGCGCTGCTCTGGAGAGAAGGAGATGTAGCACCTCACTGATCATAAACAGACGGCGTATCCTAGTAATATGGCCCCCAGTACTTATTTAAAGGGGGATGAAATCCAGGACAATAATACAAGACCGGGATATTATACACAGTTGTCGCGCCGCTCACCGACTAGAGGCGATTCTTGGGAGGAACCTGACGAGCTGAAGACTTGGAGGAGCGCTGTGGCGGTGTCAATCAGTCCCATGTTTCTAATTAAAAAAAAATAAAGACATGATGAGAACAATATTTTCCAGCTATACAGTCATATAATAGTGTCCCAGATCCTTGAAATCACAATCATTTTCTCTGGAAGTGTTCCGTTTCCCTGCAGCTCCTCCGCAGGAGAGAAGGAGTATTACACAGTTACAACTGAAAAGCAATGTGGTCACCAGAATAATGCACGGATCCATGCCCGGTCCTCCAGAGGATGAGACGGTCTTTGATCCGCTCTCTGGTCCCAAATTTGGGGATGATTATTGCATTTGCGCCAGTTTGTTGTTTTTTTTGCCTCTGTTTGCTTGCACCACATTTATCTTTCCATTTGAGCCTTTTATTGAAGCCTAATTTTACATGTGTCTGTTTTTTGGTTGTTTTTCTTTTTTTTGCAAGATTTAGGACTTCCAGATATTCGCCAGATTCCTCATTTGTGACTTTAATAAAATATATATATATATATATATATATATATATATATAAAAAACTCTGGAGCAATTTTAGCAACATTTTGATAAAGATACAACTTTTATATTACTTTTTTTATTGTAAAAGTTGCAAAAGTGGTTAAAGACAGGAGAGAAAAAGAGAGGCCATCTTTGGGGTCAATTTTCTTTTTTTTTTTCTCAAATGCATGTATTAAAAATAATTTTTACATTTGGGTTCTTTGGCTTTTAGAAACCAAAAATTTGATGCAGTCCGCGGTTATAAATCAGTCGAAGAAAGACATAATAAAAAAAAAAAAAAAAGTTACCAACTTCCAGCAAGAGCTCACTGACAGTTTCTCAGTTAACTCATCCTGCAGCCAATAGACAGAGCAGCACGGAGGATATAGATGGGAAACGTTGCATGAATATTTTTGACAAAAACAAAATTCCAAAAATTATTTTTGGCAAAAAATACATGCATTAAAGAAAAAAATAAATAAATGACCTCCAAAGGCGAAGCCGCCCCTCTAAGTCTCTATATTGTGCTGCATACAATGGTCTCATATAGGGAATGCTACGTTTTCACCGTGGGGTGCATTATGGGATTATTGCTAAGCTGTGAAGTGTGTGTGTGTCAGCAGCGGCTGAATTCTCGATGCAGCTTTAGCAGTGACTAGAGACCCTTCCCTGGATCTTCAGACCTTGCAGTGACATCTGCTGAGCGGCTCGCTGAGCTTTGTGGTAACATTATCCAAGTTTTCTCTGCCTAATTAAAGGGAGAGACTTCAGCCCCACACAGCGAGACCGCACGAACATACGGGACATGCCGAGCCAAGGCAGCGGACATTGTGCTTACACAGGGCTTTCCCTTAACCTGTGCAGTAGCTAAAATGCCGTCCGGAGGAAAAAGCCCCGCCAGAGGTTAAATGGCCATTCTCCATACCGAAGCTCAGCTCCTATTGAAGTTAATGTGATCTGAGCTGCAGTACACGAGACCGGCCACTACACGGTGTACTGAGCTGCAGTACACGAGACCGGCCACTACACGGTGTACTGAGCTGCAGTACACGAGAACGGCCACTACACGGTGTACGGCGCTGTGCTGTTCCGCCTCCGTATACTGTGTCCACAACAGGACAGTCCCTCACCGCCACTCGTGTCCACATCGGGACAGTCACCCACCGCCACAACGGGAACTCCTCCTGATCGCTAGACTGACCGACGATAACTTAGCACGGCGCAGCGATATCGCCTTTGAATGGAATAAGAGACGCTTGTCCATCACCCTATTCAACTTGCTACTAAGGGAGAAGGAAAAATATAAGACCCCTTTAAGAGCAATAAGTGGTGGGGGAGGGGGGGTCCCAGCAGTAAGACCCACCATGACGTAGCAATTATCACCTATAAAGTGACTACCTGACAATTTTGGCACACTGGAAGGCGGAGGTATGCGATTTCCAACCATCTCCAGGGTCTTGCTGGAGTGTTCATATATTTATACCCGGCATGAATAATGGGCATTCCATAACTAAATGTAGAACTCCTCGCCCCACCCAACAATGCTTTGTTCCCACGTTCCGGTCAGAAACGATCCATCAGTGATGAATCTCCAGCCTCCGGGACCAGCACTCACCTGATGGTATCCTGGTTGGGAGGGCACTGCACGCAGGCATTTCTCAAGCACCGGAAGCATTCGGCTGATAAGTGGCACCAGTGTTCCCCAGCGGGATCGGACGTGACAATCCGCGTCTGGATCTCCTGCAGCGCTCGTGACAGAATCTGTGATATCAAGGTGAAAATATGTTCATCTGCCGCTTCCCTGGAAGAGAAGACACAATAGGTAAGGATAGAAGGAAGGTCTGGAAATGAACACGGCCTGAGCGTCATGTCTAGACATCCAACTAGGTCGTGTGAGCACGGCAGGGGAACGCGATGTGATCAGCAAAGTTGTACCAAGAAACAGAGTGAAACAGTGCAAAAATTAATTTTTGCCTAAAACAAATGCATTCAAGTAGAAAAAAAATGTCCCCAGGTGCAGAAAATCCCTTTAAGAGATATTCACCACTCTGCATAACTCCTACTTGGTATTTCAACAATAAGCTGATCATAAAGCATCCGCTAGCTGAGACCTGCAACAATCAGCTGTAATGTAGACGTTTCCCTGCAGTGCCCCCGCAGGTGAAATGAAGTATTACACAGTGGCCAGTCTGTAAAAAAAAAAAAAAAAATTCCGTGTTCCTGGCACAGCGGCCTACTGATGTTGATGCTGAACCTGGGTCCTTCAACAAGTTTTGATCAACCTTAAGCATGATAGGTCAGGTTCTCCAAAGCAAGACAGTAGAGCACTAGGACCCCATTCACACAAAAGTGCTTGTCATTTTTGTGCACATATTAAAAAGGAGGTGACGTGAGAAAAAAGTGGGGGAAGGGAAGCGACAACCGCTCTGAGCGACTTTCAAGGTTCCCAAATGTGGTTGCCAATTTTCAAGCCCCAATCTAAAATGTCTTTATTACACCAGAATCTAAAGCATCCAATATCCCTATCAATAGACAATATCTGACAATTCCCCATGAGCAGAATATATTTAAAGAAAACCAAAATATTGTTGGCACAATCAGTGATAATAATGATAACACTCCCTTTAAGAAAGCAAAAGCTGAAGTTGGGGCTCTCTACTGTGCTGCCTGCCCCCAGTCTCCTGTCCGCCTGCGGTCTCCGGGACCTCCACCGCCTGCTCCTGCGGTCTCCGGGACCTCCACCGCCTGCTCCTGCGGTCTCCGGGACCTCTGCTAACTTTCCCAAGGATCATGTCCGCCTGCGGCCTCCAAAAGATGTAACGTGGATATGGATTCATGTGTGATATGGAGCACCAGGAGGAAAAATAAAGTGGCTAGAAACAAACTGCAATCCTGTCACTTCTACTTCAGGAAACGTCCATATACGGTAACTCGGATGGCAACCGCAAAGCCATACTCAGCTTGGCCGGTGGCTCTCGCAGAGCTGCATAGAAATACATGCTGTCACACTCTGGTCGGGAGAGCAGACGGCCAGTCCCTGGATTGTGTTGCGATCCCCGTCCAAGTTGTATGGCCGTTTGACTCCTCCCTCTGATTTCACACGTCCAACGTTCATGATCCTATTACAGACTACAATGTCCGACTGGCCGGTGGAATTCATCACCTTTGAAAACAGCAGGCTGTACTCGGATCGGGAATGGGACGTGTGAAATTAGCTTTGGTGTTCTGTGGCCTATGTACAGTATTTAGGGAAATACTCATTAACCCTTTACAGGCAGCCAATTCCTCCTTCTGCAGGCTACCATTTACAAGCAGCTATGTCCTCCTCTGGCAAATTAACCCTTTACAAGCAGCAGTGTCCTCTGGCAAATTAACCCTTTACAAGCAGCAGTGTCCTCCTCTGGCAAATTACCCCTTTACAAGCAGCTTTACCTTCTTCCTTTACGAGGGCTGCATTATACAAAGGAAAGAAGAGTCTTGTTACACAATAGGTAATTCATTTTGGAGGCAATTTTTTTTTTTTTTTTTTTTTTTTTTACTGACTTTTCTTTTAATAAATTTATGAAAAGAATAGGCAAACTGATTCTTCTATTGATCAGCAATGTCAACAAGGAGGCCAAGTCCTGCCAGATCTGAGCACAAGATTCCATTCATCGCGATGTAGAGAATAATACCGCTCCACCCCCTCCCTAATATTTTATGCTCACACTAATAAAGTCAAAGTAAAGTCTGAGTCTGTAATACTGAGTGAAATCCTCTGAATTGATAAAGACTTATATTTAAGAAAAGTGTCATCAAATAATGCGTCATTTTTTATGTTTTTCTCATAACCAACCCCGCACACACTGAAAAAAAAAAATAGGTTTCTTCCACTGTGGAAAGGAGATGGCTTTTAAAGTGGCACACTAGGCAAAAATAACCCGACCACTGAGGCCTAATGGGCCGGGATAGCACTGGCGGGGGAGATTAGGAAAGCATATGGCAATGGTTAATTCATATGTACAGAATGGAGGATATAAAAATACATTTTAAGACGCTTTTGGAAAAAGGAAAAAGTGAGGTCATTCTCCCCCCCCTTCACCTGATCCATCAGCCCCAAACCTCACACTTTGGCGGCACTAGGCTGGTCTCTCGGGCGGAGGCATTAGTGGTGAGCCACGGCCCAAAACGCATCACTCAGTCGTTCTGCCCGATGAAAAGTATATACAAATATTCCGTGGCTACTGTGCAGCAACAGGCGATGGTTGCATGGTTCAGCCCATGCTAGGAGCACCGGGTTTTCTTGTTTTTTTTAAAGGGGTTGTAAAAAAATAAATACAGTAAGATTCTTCGAACCCTGTTCCAGACGCCACATCGGTGGTCCATGGCCTTGTGAAGGATGTTTGCAGGGACACGGACTTGCTGCCTATGGGACTACAAATGTTCTCGTTGAACTTTTACTTTTAGCAAATCCAAAATAAATGAAAAATAAATTGATAAAAGCGTTATAAACGCTCCTGTAAGAGTAAGCTCACTGGCAGAGTCTGTTTGCTAATACACCAGCCAGTATTAGAGAGGCTTCAGATAATATTCTGATCAGATGAAGGGACACTGCAGTCTTTCTTGACATAACCACAGCAATGATGTCAGGTCTAAGGCTCATGACCGCTGCAGCCAATCATTTGGGCTAAACCATGTTGTGCTGTACCATTGACCTCAACATGGTGTCTGAGCCCAGAGGCTGTAGAGGTGACCTCACCTATGGGGTATCTAGGGTAAGGGTAGGGACCAACCAAAGGACGATTTAAGTCATGCAATGTCGTTTTCTCTGGCTACCGGACAGTTTCCCCCCTCACACAACACACACCCAGCACTCTGAGCTGCCTCCCACGCGACGCAAGCTCAGCAGCCCCCCCCCCCCCCCCCACTGGTTGAGTTCTATAAATGTAATGTGAGTAGTGATGTGAAAAAATAAAGGGAACAACACACTGTAACTCCAAGTCCATCACACTTCTGTGAACTCAACCCGTCCAGTTATGAAGCAACACCGACTTTGAATCAATTTCTACTGCTGTTGTGCAAATGGAACAGACAACAGGTAGAAATGATCGGCAATTAGCCAGACAACCCCTATAAAGGGGTGGTTCTGCAGCGGGTGACCACAGACCATTTCTCTGTTATGATCCTTTTTGGCTGTTTTGGTCACTTTTGCATTTCGTCATTGCTCTCACCTCTAGAGGTACAGTAGAATGAGGCAGTGTCTACAACCCACCTCATTGCTCAGATACTGATGTGCCATCCTGGATGAGCCGCACTGAGAAAAGTGGCAAGAAGGGTAACTGTGTCTGCAAGCACAGTGTCCAGAGCATGGGGCAGATACCAGGACAGTACACCAGGAGATGTGGATGGGGCCGAAGGAGGACAACAACCCATCAGCAGGACCACTACCTTCTCCTTTGTGCAAGAAGGAACAGGACGAAAAGTGCTAGAGTCCCGCAAAATGACCTTCAGCAGGCCTCTGATATCCATGTTACTGCTTAAACTGTCACAAAGACTCCATGAGGGTGGCATGAAAGCCGGACGTCCACATGTAGGTGTTGTATTTACAGCTCAAAAATGTGCAGAGCAATTGGCATTTGCCAGAAAACAGCAATATTAGCAGATTCGGCATTGGCGCCCTGTGCTCTTCACAGAAGAGAGCAGGTTCACACTGAGCACATGTGACAGACGTGACAGAGTCTGCAGACGCTGTGGAGAGCGATCTGCTGCCTGCAACTTCCTCCAGCATGACTGTTGTTGGCACTGGGTCAGTAATGGTGTGGAGGGCATTTCTTTGGAATGCCACACAGTCCTACATGTGCTGACTGCCCTAAGGTACCGGGATGAGATCCTCAGCCCCATTGTCAGACCATATGCAGGTGCAGTGGGCCCTGGGTTCCTTCTGATGCATGACAATGCTAGGCCTCACGTGGCTAGAGTGTGTCAGAAGTTCCGGCATGATGAAGGCATTGATGCTAAGGACTGATCAGCCCGATCCCCAGACCTGAATCCAATCGAGCACATCATGTCTCGTTGCACTACAGGCTGTCCAGGAATTGACTGATACCTTAGGGTTAAAGACACTGAAGTTCTTGCTTTACACAAACCCTGAGAGTTCTGGAGTCATGAGTCCCATTTCAGTGAGCAGCACCGTTCCTCTCTGGTTTACGACATGGGAGAGGCCTCTTACTGTCGCACAGCTGTATCGCATGTATGGATGCATGGCCCGGCAAAGCAAACAAAGACACAGGCAAGTGTACGCTAGATGGAAGTAAGGATCGATCACAAAGGCGGATAAGGCTGGGACCAGCAGGAAGCCGGAGAGGATGGTATCATCATCATGATCCAAAACAAGTGGAAGAATCGACAAATCTTGTTTCTTTTGTCTATAGCTCTATCAGTAATGGCCGCTGATTATTTGGCGATGACGGAGTCTACTGAAGTTATTGGGAGCACGAAAATTGGGCAAATGACACATTGGGATGTCACAATATCACCAAAACAAAGGGGGGAGAGGGACAGTCAACTCTTGCGGAGGGAGAAAAAGTCCCCAGGGGGACCACCAACTATCACGGAGGGGAGGGGGTTGGGTCTAGGGAAGCTCCCCAGGGATGTAGCTGTTAGCATCTAACAAAACTGGAAGAAGAAACCATAACAAGGGAACCTACGACAGAATAATGGGGACTTCCCTTGTCTCCTCACCACTGATGAGTTTCCATGCCATGCGGCAACCGGAAGAAAACTCCATGTCTGCCATTTTTGTAGTCCTAAACACTTGTAGATTTTTTCGAAAGCATTGCCTCCCACTCGTGGCCGACCACTGCTCCATTTCTTCTCTATAGGACTGTCGGAAATAGTGGAACGCTGACCTCAACTATCCCCAGCAGCCCCTTAAGAATGAATGGGGGTGGGGGGTAAGCCATGAGTGCAGCGGCTCCAATTTAAAGCAAGCTTAAACCGTGGGGGTGAGGGATCAGTCTGTCCATTAGGGGTAGTGCATTCCAGAAGACTGGTGTAGGAAGAGAGAAGTCTTGGAGACGGAGGCGCGAGGTTCGGATTATGGAGGATGTTAGTCTTACATCAGTTGCAGAACGGAGGGCACCGGTGGAGTGACAGACCCTAAAAAGTAAGAGCCCCCCACCATGAAGGAAGACTGTATGGGGGCTCCTGCAGCAGTCTGTGCCCACTATTAGCCTGACAGGAGGCGCACAGCCATGGAGAGTAACAAGGCGTATAGTACTGCAAGACTAGGCATGACTCAGAACCGGCCGTGCTGGGACTTGTAGTTCCACAAGTGGCAGCAGAAATCTATAGACCGCCTCACACTGACCTGAACTGCGGCTCTCTGAATAACTCGCTAACCCGCCGCACCTCGTCTGCTCCCCGAGCTTCTCCGCCCTCCAAATATTCTCGCACCCATCTTTCAAGTCCTGCACGAACCGCAGTCACATGCTCCATGGGAGCCGCCATCTTGAATTAAAACTCCGCCCACTCCGCTGTCACGGTAACCCGACAAGAAGGCTTCCTATTGGAGAATTACAAGAGGGAGCTGTTGATTGGATAAGGCAATCGCGTTATATGATTGGATGATACAACTGTCTGTCAGGCAGTGAGCACGTGGTTTGTATTTACCACTCAGAAGACCGCGCCCACTGCATCAGTAGCTGCATTTTTTTTAAATCCCTGCCCTTAGCAACCAATCATAAAGCAGTTTACATTTTTTACAACCTGGAAGAGAAATGAAAGCTGAGCCGTGATTGGTTGCTATGACAAACAAAACCAGCTTCATTTTGTTAGAGTTCCCTCATTGTAGAGGTAAATGCAAAATTAACCCCTTGCCCTCAGCAGACATGGTTTCATTTTTTTCTATTTTTTTTTTTTTTTACTTCGTCCATTTTTTATGACATTGGGAGGGGGGCGATTCAAACTTTTATGCTTTCTTATTATTTTTATTTATTTTTATATTAATATTTTTGCGATTTTTTTTTTTTTTTGCATTTGCCATTATTTATTATCCCCCCCCCCCCCAAGGGGACATGAAGTGCTTGTTCTATAGGCTCCAATACTTCAGCCTGGGTTTCATGGGTGTACCAAGATGGCAGCGACGGGAGTCTTCCCATAGGTAACACATCGGATCCACACACTTTCAGGGGCAAACGACACTGGCGTATGTGTTATGGATAGGGAAGAATCTAGGAAAACCTGTCCCAATATGAGGCGTCATTACCTACAACTCACAACTCTATGGGTATAATACAGGATGTAACTCAGGATCAGTAATGTAATGTATGTACACAGTGACTGCACCAGCAGAACAGTGAGTGCAGCTCTGGGGTATAATACAGGAGGTAACTCAGGATCAGTAATGTAATGTATGTACACAGTGACTGCACCAGCAGAATAGTGAGTGCAGCTCTGGAGTATAATACAGGAGGTAACTCAGGATCAGTAATGTAATGTATGTACACAGTGACTGCACCAGCAGAACAGTGAGTGCAGCTCTGGGGTATAATACAGGGTGTAACTCAGGATCAGTAATGTAATGTATGTACACAGTGACTGCACCAGCAGAATAGTGAGTGCAGCTCTGGAGTATAATACAGGATGTAACTCAGGATCAGTAATGTAATGTATGTACACAGTGACTGCACCAGCAGAATAGTGAGTGCAGCTCTGGAGTATAATACAGGAGGTAACTCAGGATCAGTAATGTAATGTATGTACACAGTGACTGCACCAGCAGAACAGTGAGTGCAGCTCTGGGGTATAATACAGGGTGTAACTCAGGATCAGTAATGTAATGTATGTACACAGTGACTGCACCAGCAGAATAGTGAGTGCAGCTCTGGAGTATAATACAGGATGTAACTCAGGATCAGTAATGTAATGTATGTACACAGTGACTGCACCAGCAGAATAGTGAGTGCAGCTCTGGAGTATAATACAGGAGGTAACTCAGGATCAGTAATGTAATGTATGTACACAGTGACTGCACCAGCAGAACAGTGAGTGCAGCTCTGGGGTATAATACAGGATGTAACTCAGGATCAGTAATGTAATGTATGTACACAGTGACTGCACCAGCAGAATAGTGAGTGCAGCTCTGGAGTATAATACAGGATGTAACTCAGGATCAGTAATGTAATGTATGTACACAGTGACTGCACCAGCAGAACAGTGAGTGCAGCTCTGGGGTATAATACAGGATGTAACTCAGGATCAGTAATGTAATGTATGTACACAGTGACTGCACCAGCAGAATAGTGAGTGCAGCTCTGGAGTATAATACAGGATGTAACTCAGGATCAGTAATGTAATGTATGTACACAGTGACTGCACCAGCAGAATAGTGAGTGCAGCTCTGGAGTATAATACAGGAGGTAACTCAGGATCAGTAATGTAATGTATGTACACAGTGACTGCACCAGCAGAACAGTGAGTGCAGCTCTGGGGTATAATACAGGGTGTAACTCAGGATCAGTAATGTAATGTATGTACACAGTGACTGCACCAGCAGAATAGTGAGTGCAGCTCTGGAGTATAATACAGGATGTAACTCAGGATCAGTAATGTAATGTATGTACACAGTGACTGCACCAGCAGAATAGTGAGTGCAGCTCTGGAGTATAATACAGGATGTAACTCAGGATCAGTAATGTAATGTATGTACACAGTGACTGCACCAGCAGAACAGTGAGTGCAGCTCTGGGGTATAATACAGGGTGTAACTCAGGATCAGTAATGTAATGTATGTACACAGTGACTGCACCAGCAGAATAGTGAGTGCAGCTCTGGAGTATAATACAGGATGTAACTCAGGATCAGTAATGTAATGTATGTACACAGTGACTGCACCAGCAGAATAGTGAGTGCAGCTCTGGAGTATAATACAGGAGGTAACTCAGGATCAGTAATGTAATGTATGTACACAGTGACTGCACCAGCAGAACAGTGAGTGCAGCTCTGGGGTATAATACAGGATGTAACTCAGGATCAGTAATGTAATGTATGTACACAGTGACTGCACCAGCAGAATAGTGAGTGCAGCTCTGGAGTATAATACAGGATGTAACTCAGGATCAGTAATGTATGTACACAGTGACTGCACCAGCAGAATAGTGAGTGCAGCTCTGGGGTATAATACAGGAGGTAACTCAGGATCAGTAATGTATGTACACAGTGACTGCACCAGCAGAACAGTGAGTGCAGCTCTGGAGTATAATACAGGAGGTAACTCAGGATCAGTAATGTAATGTATGTACACAGTGACTGCACCAGCAGAATAGTGAGTGCAGCTCTGGAGTATAATACAGGAGGTAACTCAGGATCAGTAATGTAATGTATGTACACAGTGACTGCACCAGCAGAACAGTGAGTGCAGCTCTGGGGTATAATACAGGGTGTAACTCAGGATCAGTAATGTAATGTATGTACACAGTGACTGCACCAGCAGAATAGTGAGTGCAGCTCTGGAGTATAATACAGGATGTAACTCAGGATCAGTAATGTAATGTATGTACACAGTGACTGCACCAGCAGAATAGTGAGTGCAGCTCTGGAGTATAATACAGGAGGTAACTCAGGATCGGTAATGTAATGTATGTACACAGTGACTGCACCAGCAGAACAGTGAGTGCAGCTCTGGGGTATAATACAGGATGTAACTCAGGATCAGTAATGTAATGTATGTACACAGTGACTGCACCAGCAGAATAGTGAGTGCAGCTCTGGAGTATAATACAGGATGTAACTCAGGATCAGTAATGTATGTACACAGTGACTGCACCAGCAGAATAGTGAGTGCAGCTCTGGGGTATAATACAGGAGGTAACTCAGGATCAGTAATGTATGTATGTACACAGTGACTGCACCAGCAGAATAGTGAGTGCAGCTCTGGAGTATAATACAGGATGTAACTCAGGGTCAGTAATGTAATGTATGTACACAGTGACTGCATCAGCAGAATAGTGAGTGCAGCTCTGGGGTATAATACAGGAGGTAACTCAGGATCAGTAATGTATGTATGTACACAGTGACTGCACCAGCAGAATAGTGAGTGCAGCTCTGGAGTATAATACAGGATGTAACTCAGGATCAGTAATGTAATGTATGTACACAGTGACTGCACCAGCAGAATAGTGAGTGCAGCTCTGGAGTATAATACAGGATGTAACTCAGGATCAGTAATGTAATGTATGTACACAGTGACTGCACCAGCAGAATAGTGAGTGCACCTCTGGGGTATAATACAGGAGGTAACTCAGGATCAGAAATGTATGTACACAGTGACTGCACCAGCAGAATAGTGAGTGCAGCTCTGGGGTATAATACAGGAGGTAACTCAGGGTCAGTAATGTAATGTATGTACACAGTGACTGCACCAGCAGAATAGTGAGTGCAGCTCTGGGGTATAATACAGGAGGTAACTCAGGATCAGAAATGTATGTACACAGTGACTGCACCAGCAGAATAGTGAGTGCAGCTCTGAAGTATAATACAGGATGTAACTCAGGATCAGTAATGTAATGTATGTACACAGTGACTGCACCAGCAGAATAGTGAGTGCAGCTCTGGAGTATAATACAGGATGTAACTCAGGATCAGTAATGTAATGTATGTACACAGTGACTGAACCAGCAGAATAGTGAGTGCAGCTCTGGGGTATAATACAGGATGTAACTCAGGGTCAGTAATGTAATGTATGTACACAGTGACTGCACCAGCAGAATAGTGAGTGCAGCTCTGGAGTATAATACAGGATGTAACTCAGGATCAGTAATGTAATGTATGTACACAGTGACTGAACCAGCAGAATAGTGAGTGCAGCTCTGGGGTATAATACAGGATGTAACTCAGGGTCAGTAATGTAATGTATGTACACAGTGACTGCACCAGCAGAATAGTGAGTGCAGCTCTGGGGTATAATACAGGATGTAACTCAGGATCAGTAATGTAATGTATGTGCACAGTGACTGCACCAGCAGAATAGTGAGTGCAGCTCTGGGGTATAATACAGGATGTAACTCAGGATCAGTAATGTAATGTATGTACACAGTGACTGCACCAGCAGAATAGTGAGTGCAGCTCTGGAGTATAATACAGGATGTAACTCAGGATCAGTAATGTAATGTATGTACACAGTGACTGCACCAGCAGAATAGTGAGTGCAGCTCTGGAGTATAATACAGGATGTAACTCAGGATCAGTAATGTAATGTATGTACACAGTGACTGCACCAGCAGAATAGTGAGTGCAGCTCTGGAGTATAATACAGGATGTAACTCAGGATCAGTAATGTAATGTATGTACACAGTGACTGAACCAGCAGAATAGTGAGTGCAGCTCTGGGGTATAATACAGGATGTAACTCAGGGTCAGTAATGTAATGTATGTACACAGTGACTGCACCAGCAGAATAGTGAGTGCAGCTCTGGGGTATAATACAGGATGTAACTCAGGATCAGTAATGTAATGTATGTACACAGTGACTGCACCAGCAGAATAGTGAGTGCAGCTCTGGGGTATAATACAGGAGGTAACTCAGGATCAGAAATGTATGTACACAGTGACTGCACCAGCAGAATAGTGAGTGCAGCTCTGGGGTATAATACAGGAGGTAACTCAGGGTCAGTAATGTAATGTATGTACACAGTGACTGCACCAGCAGAATAGTGAGTGCAGCTCTGGGGTATAATACAGGAGGTAACTCAGGATCAGAAATGTATGTACACAGTGACTGCACCAGCAGAATAGTGAGTGCAGCTCTGAAGTATAATACAGGATGTAACTCAGGATCAGTAATGTAATGTATGTACACAGTGACTGCACCAGCAGAATAGTGAGTGCAGCTCTGGAGTATAATACAGGATGTAACTCAGGATCAGTAATGTAATGTATGTACACAGTGACTGCACCAGCAGAATAGTGAGTGCAGCTCTGGAGCATAATACAGGATGTAACTCAGGATCAGTAATGTAATGTATGTACACAGTGACTGAACCAGCAGAATAGTGAGTGCAGCTCTGGGGTATAATACAGGATGTAACTCAGGGTCAGTAATGTAATGTATGTACACAGTGACTGCACCAGCAGAATAGTGAGTGCAGCTCTGGGGTATAATACAGGATGTAACTCAGGATCAGTAATGTAATGTATGTGCACAGTGACTGCACCAGCAGAATAGTGAGTGCAGCTCTGGGGTATAATACAGGATGTAACTCAGGATCAGTAATGTAATGTATGTGCACAGTGACTGCACCAGCAGAATAGTGAGTGCAGCTCTGGGGTATAATACAGGGTGTAACTCAGGATCAGTAATGTAATGTATGTGCACAGTGACTGCACCAACAGAATAGTGAGTGCAGCTCTGGGGTATAATACAGGGTGTAACTCAGGATCAGTAATGTAATGTATGTACACAGTGACTGCACCAACAGAATAGTGAGTGCAGCTCTGGGGTATAATACAGGAGGTAACTCAGGGTCAGTAATGTAATGTATGTACACAGTGACTGCACCAGCAGAATAGTGAGTGCAGCTCTGGGGTATAATACAGGAGGTAACTCAGGATCAGAAATGTATGTACACAGTGACTGCACCAGCAGAATAGTGAGTGCAGCTCTGAAGTATAATACAGGATGTAACTCAGGATCAGTAATGTAATGTATGTACACAGTGACTGCACCAGCAGAATAGTGAGTGCAGCTCTGGAGTATAATACAGGATGTAACTCAGGATCAGTAATGTAATGTATGTACACAGTGACTGCACCAGCAGAATAGTGAGTGCAGCTCTGGAGTATAATACAGGATGTAACTCAGGATCAGTAATGTAATGTATGTACACAGTGACTGAACCAGCAGAATAGTGAGTGCAGCTCTGGGGTATAATACAGGATGTAACTCAGGGTCAGTAATGTAATGTATGTACACAGTGACTGCACCAGCAGAATAGTGAGTGCAGCTCTGGGGTATAATACAGGATGTAACTCAGGATCAGTAATGTAATGTATGTGCACAGTGACTGCACCAGCAGAATAGTGAGTGCAGCTCTGGGGTATAATACAGGATGTAACTCAGGATCAGTAATGTAATGTATGTACACAGTGACTGCACCAGCAGAATAGTGAGTGCAGCTCTGGAGTATAATACAGGATGTAACTCAGGATCAGTAATGTAATGTATGTACACAGTGACTGCACCAGCAGAATAGTGAGTGCAGCTCTGGAGTATAATACAGGATGTAACTCAGGATCAGTAATGTAATGTATGTACACAGTGACTGCACCAGCAGAATAGTGAGTGCAGCTCTGGAGTATAATACAGGATGTAACTCAGGATCAGTAATGTAATGTATGTACACAGTGACTGAACCAGCAGAATAGTGAGTGCAGCTCTGGGGTATAATACAGGATGTAACTCAGGGTCAGTAATGTAATGTATGTACACAGTGACTGCACCAGCAGAATAGTGAGTGCAGCTCTGGGGTATAATACAGGATGTAACTCAGGATCAGTAATGTAATGTATGTACACAGTGACTGCACCAGCAGAATAGTGAGTGCAGCTCTGGGGTATAATACAGGAGGTAACTCAGGATCAGAAATGTATGTACACAGTGACTGCACCAGCAGAATAGTGAGTGCAGCTCTGGGGTATAATACAGGAGGTAACTCAGGGTCAGTAATGTAATGTATGTACACAGTGACTGCACCAGCAGAATAGTGAGTGCAGCTCTGGGGTATAATACAGGAGGTAACTCAGGATCAGAAATGTATGTACACAGTGACTGCACCAGCAGAATAGTGAGTGCAGCTCTGAAGTATAATACAGGATGTAACTCAGGATCAGTAATGTAATGTATGTACACAGTGACTGCACCAGCAGAATAGTGAGTGCAGCTCTGGAGTATAATACAGGATGTAACTCAGGATCAGTAATGTAATGTATGTACACAGTGACTGCACCAGCAGAATAGTGAGTGCAGCTCTGGAGTATAATACAGGATGTAACTCAGGATCAGTAATGTAATGTATGTACACAGTGACTGAACCAGCAGAATAGTGAGTGCAGCTCTGGGGTATAATACAGGATGTAACTCAGGGTCAGTAATGTAATGTATGTACACAGTGACTGCACCAGCAGAATAGTGAGTGCAGCTCTGGGGTATAATACAGGATGTAACTCAGGATCAGTAATGTAATGTATGTGCACAGTGACTGCACCAGCAGAATAGTGAGTGCAGCTCTGGGGTATAATACAGGATGTAACTCAGGATCAGTAATGTAATGTATGTGCACAGTGACTGCACCAGCAGAATAGTGAGTGCAGCTCTGGGGTATAATACAGGGTGTAACTCAGGATCAGTAATGTAATGTATGTGCACAGTGACTGCACCAACAGAATAGTGAGTGCAGCTCTGGGGTATAATACAGGGTGTAACTCAGGATCAGTAATGTAATGTATGTGCACAGTGACTGCACCAACAGAATAGTGAGTGCAGCTCTGGGGTATAATACAGGGTGTAACTCAGGATCAGTAATGTAATGTATGTACACAGTGACTGCACCAGCAGAATAGTGAGTGCAGCTCTGGAGTATAATACAGGATGTAACTCAGGATCAGTAATGTAATGTATGTACACAGTGACTGCACCAGCAGAATAGTGAGTGCAGCTCTGGGGTATAATACAGGATGTAACTCAGGATCAGTAATGTAATGTATGTACACAGTGACTGCACCAGCAGAATAGTGAGCGCAGCTCTGGAGTATAATACAGGAGGTATCTCAGGATCAGTAATGTAATGTATGTTCACAGTGACTGCACCAGCAGAATAGTGAGTGCAGCTCTGGGGTATAATACAGGATGTAACTCAGGATCAGTAATGTAATGTATGTGCACAGTGACTGCACCAGCAGAATAGTGAGTGCAGCTCTGGAGTATAATACAGGATGTAACTCAGGATCAGTAATGTAATGTATGTACACAGTGACTGCACCAGCAGAATAGTGAGTGCAGCTCTGGGGTATAATACAGGAGGTAACGCAGGATCAGTAATGTAATGTATGTACACAGTGACAGCACCAGCAGAATAGTGAGCGCAGCTCTGGGGTATAATATAGGACATAACTCAGGATCAGTAATGTAATGTATGTACACAGTGACTGCACCAGCAGAATAGTGAGCGCAGCTCTGGGGTATAATATAGGACATAACTCAGGATCAGTAATGTAATGTATGTACACAGTGACTGCACCAGCAGAATAGTGAGTGCAGCTCTGGGGTATAATACAGGAGGTAACGCAGGATCAGTAATGTAATGTATGTACACAGTGACAGCACCAGCAGAATAGTGAGCGCAGCTCTGGGGTATAATATAGGACATAACTCAGGATCAGTAATGTAATGTATGTACACAGTGACTGCACCAGCAGAATAGTGAGCGCAGCTCTGGGGTATAATATAGGACATAACTCAGGATCAGTAATGTAATGTATGTACACAGTGACTGCACCAGCAGAATAGTGAGTGCAGCTCTGGGGTATAATACAGGAAGTAATTCTAGGATGTACAATAGTATCCAACTTGTGCAAATTATATCTATATGTTTTCTATAAGATGAATCTAGCGTTGTCCTGGCTGTTACATATAACTCTACCTATGGGATTTTCCAGTGATTTTGGCTCAGTTATGTCTCACCTTTGAAATAAAACAAAATGTCCTGTGATAATTTGAGATATTTCAACATAGCGTAATGAATCCCCAGAGGAGCGCGGTGTGGCTATTGATGTCTGTGTGGGGCTGACTGACGGCCCTTTAGGCTGTCTCTGTAGCTCCTGTCAGTCACCCCCCCGGTCTGTTGAAGTCATTTTACAAAAGTGAGTGTCAGGTTTCTCTTTCTAATCCTCACTCGGGGCCGGGGGTCTTACCTCTCTATTTCGGATCACCTGTATTGGATGGCGGTCACTGTATTGTGAGACCTCCGTGTGTCTGCCCTGTGTGGAGCCGCTCATGTTCCGGCAACTAACATGAGATTTACAAGTACGTCCTATGTCTGCAAGGGGTTAAATACACTGTATAAAAAGGTGTAAGGTCTGTATAGGGGCACTCGGACCCCCATGCCACATGAGAAGACTCCGGTAAGGTCCATGGTACTTGAAGGCTCTGGCTGAGACTTTGCATTTAGGCCCCGAAGCCTCAAGCTAGGCCTCTGTAAGAGATATTGCACCATTGATACCCCGTACTACATTACCCCCCGCAGGCTGTAGTGACTATATGTGTCTGACTTCCTCCACTCTAGATTTTTGAGACGACAGGCCTCTAAGGTTTCTGGGAAAATATGTCAACACTACAAGCGGTAAAACATCGTGGTCAGGCGCTACCATATGCCAAAAATGTCCATGTCACCGAAAACATTCAACAACTCAGGTTCAGCGAGAGATCCAGCGATCGAGGAGATCAAAAACGACTTCCTGTCCCTAAGAGGTTTTATAGTGGCACCTAGTGGAGAATGCAGGTACAGCGACTTTTTATTTAATTTTTTTTTCTTAATTTGTCTGCTAGGTCATTTTCTTGTATATATTTATTTCTTTAATAATAATTTAGTAAAAATAATGAGTTATAACTGTCAAAAATGGCACCTGAAGACTATTTTATATGTCCCCTTAAAAAGTGACAATTTTAGGGACTGAGCAATTTCCTAAAGTCCTTTTGGGTTTCACAGGATGTGGAAGAATAAAGGTCCCAGGAGTAAACTAAAAGCTCAAAGTATCACATGGCAAAGTATAAATTGGAGATATAAAGGGATATTCCTATATTCTCCTTTAGTATGACATTTACATCGTAGCTAGTTTTACTTATACATTTTATTTTCTGTACAAAAAGTGGCGTATCAACAAACGAGTTTACTGATCATTGGGTGGAGGATATGTGATAGCAGCCGTGGCGTAACTTGAAGCTTGTGGGCCCCAATGCAAAAGCTCCAACTGGGCCCCTAATTCTTGCACCTCTTTAATAGTAATGGCCTTTTTATTACGGACCTTTTGTCGTCCTCCCTCCGCATCTCCTCGGCTCCAGGTCCCCAATACGACTGCAACCCCTGCACCTATTGTAGCTACAGCCCTTGACAGTTGTATAGCACCAAAAGTGGGCAGCACCGTTCAAATGTTGGGGTACGAAAGTGAGATGGGGCCTGACATAATGTGTGGGAATAGTGTGTTAGATGAGTAATACCACAAGGGAAGCAAAGAGTAAGGTGGAAAGCAGAGTGCTCCGGCACATAGTAAGGTGAAAAGCAGAGTGCGCCGGCACTTAGTAAGGTGGAAAGCAGAGTGCTCCAGCATGTAGTAAGATGGCAAGCAGAGTGCTCCGGCACAGAGTAAGGTGGAAAGCAGAGTGCTCCGGCACAGAGTAAGGTGGAAAGCAGAGTGCTCCGGCACATAGTAAGATGGAAAGCAAGTGCTCCGGCACAGAGGTGGAAAGCAGAGAGCGCCGGCACAGAGTAAGGTGGAAAGCAGAGTGCTCCGGCACAGAGTAAGGTGGAAAGCAGAGTGCGCCGGCACATAGTAAGGTGGAAAGCAGAGTGTGCCGGCACATAGTAAGGTGGAAAGCAAAGTGCTCCGGCACAGAATAAGGTGGAAAGCAGAGTGCTCCGGCACAGAGTAAGGTGGAATGCAGAGTGCGCCGGCACATAGTAAGGTGGAAAGCAAAGTGCTCAGGCACATAGTAAGGTGGAAAGCAGAGTGCTCAGGCACATAGTAAGGTGGAAAGCAGAGTGCTCAGGCACATAGTAAGGTGGAAAGCAGAGTGCTCAGGCACATAGTAAGGTGGAAAGCAGAGTGCTCAGGCACATAGTAAGGTGGAAAGCAGAGTGCTCAGGCACATAGTAAGGTGGAAAGCAGAGTGCTCCAGCACAGAGTAAGGTGGAAAGCAGAGTGCTCCGGCACAGAGTAAGGTGGAAAGCAGAGTGCTCAGGCACAGAGTAAGGTGGAAAGCAGAGTGCGCCGGCACATAGTAAGGTGGAAAGCAGAGTGCTCCAGCACCGTAGTAAGATGGCAAGCAGAGTGCTCCAGCACATAGTAAGGTGGAAAGCAGAGTGCTCCAGCACATAGTAATATGGAAAGCAGAGTGCTCCGGCACAGAGTAAGGCGGAAAGCAGAGTGCTCCGGCACAGAGTAAGGTGGAAAGCAGAGTGCTCCGGCACAGAGTAAGGTGGAAAGCAGAGTGCTCCGGCACAGAGTAAGGTGGAAAGCAGAGAGCTCCGTCACAGAGTAAGGTGGAAATCAGAGTGCTCCGGCACATAGTAAGGTGGAAAGCAGAGTGCGCCGGCACATAGTAAGATGGAAAGCAGAGTGCTCCAGCACGTAGTAAGATGGCAAGCAGAGTGCTCCGGGACATAGTAAGAAGGCAAGCATAGTGCTCCGGCACAGAGTAAGGTGGAAAGCAGAGTGCTCCGGCACAGAGTAAGGTGGAAAGCAGAGTGCTCCAGCACACAATAAGATGGAAAGCAGAGTGCTCCGGCACAGAGTAAGGTGGAAAGCAGAGTGCTCCAGCACACAGTTAGATGGAAAGCAGAGTGCTCCGGCACATAGTAAGATGGAAAGCAGAGGCTCTGGCACATAGTAAGATGGAAAGCAGAGTGCTCCGTCCGGCACATAGTAAGGTGGAAAGCAGAGTGCTCTGGCACATAGTAAGATGGAAAGCAGAGTGCTCTGGCACATAATAAGATGGAAAGCAGAGTGCTCCGGCACAGAGTAAGGTGGAAAGCAGAGTGCTCTGGCACATAGTAAGATGGAAAGCAGAGTGCTCCTGCACATAGTAAGATGGAAAGCAGAGTGCTCTGGCACAGAGTAAGGTGGAAAGCAGAGTGCTTCGGCACAGAGTAAGGTGGAAAGCAGAGTGCTTCAGCACAGAGTAAGGTGGAAAGCAGAGTGCTTCGGCACAGAGTAAGGTGGAAAGCAGAGTGCTTCGGCACAGAGTAAGGTGGAAAGCAGAGTGCTTTGGCACAGAGTAAGGTGCAAAGCAGAGTGCTCCGGCACATAGTAAGATGGAAAGCAGAGTGCTCTGGCACATAATAAGATGGAAAGCAGAGTGCTCCGGCACAGAGTAAGGTGGAAAGCAGAGTGCTCTGGCACATAGTAAGATGGAAAGCAGAGCGCTCCTGCACATAGTAAGATGGAAAGCAGAGTGCTCTGGCACAGAGTAAGGTGGAAAGCAGAGTGCTGCGGCACAGAGTAAGGTAGAAAGCAGAGTGCTTCAGCACAGAGTAATGTGGAAAGCAGAGTGCTTCGGCACAGAGTAAGGTGGAAAGCAGAGTGCTTCGGCACAGAGTAAGGTGGAAAGCAGAGTGCTCCGGAACAGAGTAAGGTGGAAAGCAGAGTGCTCCAGCACACAGTAAGATGGAAAGCAGAGTGCTCCGGCACAGAGTAAGGTGGAAAGCAGAGTGCTCCGGCACACAGTAAGATGGAAAGCAGAGTGCTCCGGCACATAGTAAGATGGAAAGCAGAGGCTCTGGCACATAGTAAGATGGAAAGCAGAGTGCTCCGGCACATAGTAAGGTGGAAAGCAGAGTGCTCTGGCACATAGTAAGATGGAAAGCAGAGTGCTCTTGCACATAAGAAGATGGAAAGCAGAGTGCTCCGGCACAGAGTAAGGTGGAAAGCAGAGTGCTGTGGCACATAGTAAGATGGAAAGCAGAGTGCTCCTGCACATAGTAAGATGGAAAGCAGAGTGCTCTGGCACAGAGTAAGGTGGAAAGCAGAGTGCTGCGGCACAGAGTAAGGTGGAAAGCAGAGTGCTTCAGCACAGAGTAAGGTGGAAAGCAGAGTGCTTCAGCACAGAGTAAGGTGGAAAGCAGAGTGCTTCAGCACAGAGTAAGGTGGAAAGCAGAGTGCTTCAGCACAGAGTAAGGTGGAAAGCAGAGTGCTTTGGCACAGAGTAAGGTGCAAAGCAGAGTGCTCAGGCACATAGTAAGGTGGAAAGCAGAGTGCTGTGGCACATAGTAAGGTGGAAGCAGAGTGCTCCGGCACATAGTAAGATGGAAAGCAGAGTGCTTCGGCACAGAGTAAGGTGGAAAACAGAGTACTGCTGCACATAGGTGCAAAGCAGAGTGCTCAGTCACATAGTAAGGGGGAAAGCAGAGTGCTCCGGCATATAGTAAGAAGCTGAGTGCTCCGGCACATAGTAAGATGGAAAGCAAAGTGCTCCAGCACATAGTAAGGTGCAAAGCAGAGTGCTCAGTCACATAGTAAGGGGGAAAGCAGAGTGCTCCGTCACAAAGTAAGGTGGAAAGCAGAGTGCTCCGGCATATAGTAAGGTGCAAAGCAGAGTGCTCTGGCACAGAGTAAGGTGGAAAGTACAGTCCTCCGGCACATAGTAAGTTGGAAAGCAGAGTGCTCCGGCAAATAGTAAGGTGGAAAGAAGAGTGCTCCGGCAAATAGTAAGGTGGAAAGCAGAGTGCTAGAGCACATAGTAAGGTGGAAAGCAGAGTGCTCCGGCATATCGTAAGGTGGAAAGCAGAGTGCTAGAGCACATAGTAAGGTGGAAAGAAGAGTGCTCCGGCATATAGTAAGGTGGAAAGCAGAGTGCTAGAGCACATAGTAAGGTGGAAAGAAGAGTGCTCCGGCACATAGTAAGGTGGAAAGCTGAGTGCTAGAGCACATAGTAAGGTGGAAAGCAGAGTGCTAGAGCACATAGTAAGGTGGAAAGCAGAGTGCTAGAGCACATAGTAAGGTGGAAAGCAGAGTGCTAGAGCACATAGTAAGGTGGAAAGAAGAGTGCTCCGGCATATATTAAGGTGGAAAGCAGAGTGCTAGAGCACATAGTAAGGTGGAAAGAAGAGTGCTCCGGCACATAGTAAGGCCTCATGTGGCCATTTGTCACATACGTGTTCTAACCATATTTTTCATGGATAAAACATATACTCATTATAGTCTACCGGGTTGTATACATGTATGTGATTTTTTTTCAGACCTTGTGGTGTGTAAAAAGAAATGGAGAGGTTTCTGTTTTTGCTCCGAATCATGGCCAGCACACACATACAATCCATGTACCATTCATGCGCTCTCTTTTTTAAAAGGGGACCTGGTGGCTGCCCATGCCCCTCCCAAGCCGCCACCATATCTCTACATTCTAACTACCCTTTTCTAGTTCTTTTGTGATCTTTGCCTACTTACAAAATCAAGTTTTATTCTGCTTTCACACGGTTCACATATCTCTGGACTAGTCCGGTGGGGCAGGGGTTACCCCAGACTAGTCCTGCCTCACAAGTTGTAAGCACGTCCCTCTTTACACAATTTACATAATATGCAAGAACGACGATCACTGTTGACTCCGTGCACATCTGGCTCCCTGGGCGTGCTCTGATGAAGCTGGGGAGCGTGCCCCCCGGCTTCATTGCACATTACAAGAGAGGCAGAACACCGCACGCATTTCCTAGAAGCTGACAGTGATGTGACTCTTGCAGATTATGTAAATCGTGCACAGAAAAGTGCGCTTGCACAATGGGAGGCAGGCAGGACTAGTCCCAGAAAACAATTTACCACCGGGCTAGTCCTGAGATATTTGCATAGAATAAAACTTGATTTTTCTAGCTATATAGAGATTGTAATGGCAGCTGAGTGTCGTAAGTGGTGCTGGTGGAGAACAGGGACAGAAACTAGACTAGGGTACAGCGACCTGAATGAGCCCTAAGAGGAAGATATGGGCCTGTGTCGAGTTGTGTGCATCCACCGTAAAAGCTATAAAGTACAGTAACGGGTACAATGTGCTGTTACAGATAAAATGAAAATCCCCTTTTATTGCCCGGTTGATTATTCCTGGTTATTCCTTATCCTGGAGCAACAAAGCCCATGGTGAGAAGGTCCAGTGTTATGAATGAGTCACCGTGGGAGGCAAAAACAGAAATGCTAGCTAAGTCCAGAAAACCAGAGAAGTTGGCAGCTATCGGATTGCAGACCCCTGAACCTATCAACACAAACTAGCAGTAGCCGTGGGGGGTTCCTACGGTGCCCTAGACCCCTCGATCACAGCCGGAGAACTGCCTAGCCTAAAGACAGAAAGGGAAATCTAAACTGCCCCAGAGCAGACCCCAAAGCAATAGGCAGCCCCCAACATATAATGACGGTGAAGCAAGAAGAAAAAACACTAACACAGATAGAAAGATAGACTGAGCAAATGATGGGGGCCAAGCTAACTAGATAGAACAGGATAGGAAGGCTGCTGTCTGCAATCCGCAAAAAAAACCCTATCAAAATCAGAGCCAACAGACTGACAGGGAAAAAGGCCCTGAAGACGCTAGGCTTCAAAAAGACTATGTCAGTACTCAGGTATTTTCTGAAGACAGAGCAAACCGACAAAAAGGAATTCAGCTCACCCCAGCAGGGAATGGCAGAATCCAGAAAAGCAAGGCAAACTAAAACCAAAACACAAATGCAAAAAGGAAAAGCAGAAAACTTAGCTTTTGAGGAGCAGGAATCAGACTGGTTTCCTAGAATTCCACAGAGAAATCACCAGCGAGGCAGAAGGGCGTCGGCTGCCTTATATCCAGTCAGAGATCCCCGTCGCCCAGTCATCCTCTCCTAGCTCAGGTGCTTGGTAATCAGCCTCACTACCTTCCTTCACCAGAAGAGGGAGTTCATCAGACCTCAATGGTGAAGGGGAAAATGAACTCATAACAATACCTCCCCCTTGAGGAGGGGTCACCGAACCCTCATCCATGCCACCAGGGCGATCAGGGTGAGCCCGATGAAAGGCACGCACCAATCTTTTGGCATGAATATCAGAGGCAGAGACCCAGGAATTATCCTCCTGACCATAACCCTTCCACTTAACCAAATACTGGAGTCTCCGTCTAGCCAGACGGGAATCCAGTATCTTCTCTACCTCATATTCCATGTTACCTTCAACCAATACAGGGTCCGGAGGTGCCACCCCAGGAACTACTGGTTCAACAAACCTCTTCAACAAGGACTTATGAAACACATTATGGATTTTAAATGTGACAGGAAGAGCCAACCGAAAAGGGACCGGATTAATGATCTACAAAATCTTGTAAGGCCCAATAAATCTAGGCTTAAACTTAGGAGAAGCTACCTTCATAGCGATATTTTTTGATGATAACCAAACCATATCACCCACCTTAAACTGGGGACCAATGGTCCTATGTCGGTTGGAAAACCGCTGGGCCTTTTCCTGGGAGAGAGATAACTTATCCACTACTTGGTCCCAGATCTGGTGCATTCTCTCCACCACAGTGTCAACACCTGGGCAGGCAAAAGGCTCCCCCTGCCCTGAAGAAAATCAAGGATAAAACCCAAAGTTACAAAAAAAACGTGACATCAAAGTGGCAGAACTAGCTCTATTATTTAAAGCAAATTCGGCCAAGGGCAAAAATGAAACCCAATCATCCTGATCAGCGGAAATAAAACATCTCAAATACGACTCCAAGGTCTGGTTTGTTCTCTCCGTCTGCCCATTGGTCTGAGGGTGAAACGCAGAGGAGAAGGACAACTGAATTCCCAGCTTGGAACAGAACGTCCTCCAAAATCTAGACACAAACTGAACTCCTCTGTGAGATACAATGTTCTCAGGAATCCCGCGCAAGCGAACCACCTGTTGCAAAAACAGGGGCACCAACTCAGAAGAAGATGGCAACTTAGGGAGTGGTACAAGATGAACCATCTTAGAGAACCTATCACAAATCACCCAAATAACAGTCATTCTCTGAGAGACCGGCATATCAGAGATGAAATCCATTGAAATATGGGTCCATGGCCTCCTGGGCACCGGCAAAGGCATCAACAACCCACTAGAGCGAGAACAAGGTTTAGATCGGGAGCAAGTCCCACAGGACTGCACAAAAGTCCTGACATCACGAGACAAGGCGGCCCACCAAAAAGACCAACTCACCAGATCTCTAGTACCAAAAATACCTGGATGACCATCCAATACAGAGCAATGAACTTCAGACATCACTCTCTTCTTCCACTGGTCAGGAACATACAACTTTCCACTGGGACAACGCTCAGGTTTGTCCTCCTGGATCTCTTCCAGAGCACGTCTCAAATCGGGTGAGATGGCAGAAAGAACTACCCCTTCGCCTAAGATGGTAGCAGGCTTGGTCACCACAGGAGAATCAGCAAAGAAGCTCCTAGAAAGAGCGTCAGCCTTGACATTCTTAGTGCCAGGAAGAAAAGAGACCACAAAATCAAAACGTGTAAAAAACAAGGCCCATCTAGCCTGTCTAGGGTTCAAGCGTTTGGCCGACTCCAGGTAAATCCAATTCTTGTGGTCAGTGAGGACCACGACTTGATGTTTAGCTCCCTCCAACCAATGTCTCCACTCTTCAAATGCCCATTTCATGGCCAACAGTTCCCGATTCCCCACATCATAGTTACGTTCAGATGGGGAGAACTTTCAGGAAAAGAAAGCACAGGGATTCATTTTAGATGTTACAGGATCCTTTTAGGACAAAACAGCTCCTGCACCAATCTCAGAAGCGTCCACCTCTACCTGGAACGGGAGTGAGACATCAGGTTGCCGCAAAACTGGGGCGGAGGTGAATCTTTGCTTCAGCTCCTGAAAGGAAGAAACAGCCTCCGGAGACCAATTCAACACATCAGCACCCTTCTTAGTCAGATCAGTCAATGGCTTGGCAATACTAGAAAATTTTGCTATAAATTTCCGATAAAAATTAGCAAAACCCAAAAACTTCTGGAGGGCCTTCAAAGAAGTGGGCTGAACCCAATCATAAATGGCCTGTACCTTGGCCGGATCCATTTCAATAGTTGACGGAGACAAAATAAATCCCAAAAATGAAATCCTCTGTACACCAAAAAGGCATTTCAATCCTTTGACATACAGGGAATTCTCCCTCAAGATCCGGAACACCGTCCGAACATGTTCCACATGAGAATCCCAATCCTTGGAGAAGATCAAAATATCATCCAGATAGATAATCAAAAATTTATCCACAAAGTCTCGGAAAATGTCGTTCATGAAGCACTGGAAGACAGAAAGGGCATTAGTGAGCCCAAAAGGCATCACCAGGTACTCAAAATGTCCCTCCGGAGTATTAAACGCCGTCTTCCATTCATCCCCCTGCTTAATGCAGATAAGATTATACGCCCCCTGAGGTCAAGCTTGGTAAACCAGCAAGCACCTTTAACTCTGGAGAATAGATCCGAAATCAGGGGTAACGGATACTGATATTTAATAGTAATTTTGTAGAGGGCACGATAATCAATACAAGGCCTTAATGAACCATCCTTTTTGGCCACGAAAAAAAACCCAGCACCTAATGGTGAAGAGGATGGTCTAATATGACCCTTCTCCAACGCCTCCTTAATATAGGATCGCATAGCCTCGTGCTCGGGTAGAGATAAATTGAAGAGCCGACCCTTGGGAAATTTACACCCAGGGCTCAGTTCAATTGCACAGTCATAACTCCTATGAGGAGGCAAAGACGCAGACTCATTCTCACTAAATACATCACAAAAGTCCGCCAAATAGTCAGGAACATCATGCGACTGAGGAGAGGTGGAAAAAACCGGAGCCTCACTAAAGGCACACCGACAACCCCAACTCACCACAGACACAGATTTCCAGTCCAAAACTGGATTATGAATTTGCAACCAGGGAAACCCCAGAACAATGGTATCATGCAAATTATGCAACACCAAAAATCTGCAATTTTCTTGATGGTTTGGGGCGACCCGCATTACCACCTGGGTCCAAAACTGAGGTTTATTTTTCGCCAAAGGAGTAGCATCAATCCCCCTCAAAGGGATAGGCGTCCGCAGAGGTGTCATAGGAAATCCACAACGTTTAGCAAAATCCAAGTCCATTAGGTTCAGGGCTGCTCCCGAATCCACAAAAGCATTGGCGGAAAATGTGGACAGGGAGCAGATCAGAGTAATTGCCAGAAGAAACTTAGGTTGAACACCACCCACAGAAAACATGTGTGCAAAACGTTTCTCTCGTTTAGGACAGACAGAAATAATATGTGAGGCATCTCCACAAAAAAAACACAGCTTATTACGCTTTCTGAACTCCTGACGTTGCTCCCTGGACAAAACTCTATCACATTGCATAGGTTCAGACACTTGTTCAACAGGTGGCCACACCTCTCGTGCAGTCCTGCGTTCACGTAAACGCCGATCAACCTGAATGGCTAATGACATAGAATCGTCCAGACCAGAGGGAACAGGAAATCCCACCATAGTATCTTTTACGGCTTCTGACAAACCCTTCCGAAAGAGAGCTGCCAAGGCATTATCATTCCAGGCATTAAGGACCACCCACTTTCGGAATTTTTGACAGTACAATTCTGCAGAATCTCAACCCTGGCTCAATGGCAACAGAGTCTTTTCAGCCTGATAAATAGCATTAGGTTCGTCATACAACAACCCCAAGGCTTGAAAAAATGCGTTCACATTAGTCAGACTAGGATCATCAGGTTTCAAAGAAAACGCCCAATCCTGGGGATCGCCACGCAGCAAAGAGATGACAATTTTAACCTGCTGCGCGGAGCTCCCTGACGAGTTAGGCTTCAAGGCAAAAAATAATTTACAATTATTTTTGAAATTCAAAAATTTAGACTGATCCCCAAAAAACACATCAGGAGTAGCGATCTTTGGTTCAGCAGCATGTGAATGAGCAAGGTAGGCGGAAATTCCCCGCACTTCCGCAGCGAGCTGCTCCACACGATCAGACAATTGCTTTATCTCCATTGAGAGAAAAAAAAATTCCCCCTACGGCCTCAGAGATATAGAGGAAAAAATATACACACCTTTTTTTTTTTAATTCTTTCCTGCTATTGAGTACCCTAGGATCTGCGTAAGGCTGGTGATTCTGTTATGAATGAGTCACCGTAGGAGGCAAAAACAGAAATGCTAGCTAAGTCCAGAAAACCAGAGAAGTTGGCAGCTATCGGATTGCAGACCCCTGAACCTATCAACAACAACTAGCAGTAGCTGTGGGGGGTTCCTACGATGCCCTAGACCCCTCGATCACAGCCAGAGAACTGCCTAGCCTAAAGACAGAAAGGGAAATCTAAACTGCCCCAGAGCAGACCCCAAAGCAATAGGCAGCCCCCAACATATAATGACGGTGAAGCAAGAAGAAAAAACACTAACACAGATAGAAAGATAGACTGAGCAAATGATGGGGCCCAAGCTAACTAGATAGGACAGGATAGGAAGGCTGCTGTCTGCAATCTGCGAAAAACCCTATAAAAATAAGAGCCAACTGACTGACAGGGAAAAGGCCCTGAAGACGCTAGTCTTCAAAAAGACTATGTCAGTACTCAGGTATTTTCTGAAGACAGAGCAAACCGACAAAAAGGAATTCCGCTCACCCCAGCAGGGAATGGCAGAATCCAGAAAAGCAAGGCAAACTAAAACCAAAGCACAAATGCAAAAAGGAAAAGCAGAAAACTTAGCTTTTGAGGAGCAGGAATCAGACTGGTCTCCTAGAATTCCACAGAGAAATCACCAGCGAGGCAGAAGGGCGTCGGCTGCCTTATATCCAGTCAGAGATCCCCGTCGCCCAGTCATCCTCTCCCAGCTCAGGTGCTTGGTAATCATCCTCACTACCTTCCTTCACCAGAAGAGGGAGTTCATCAGACCTCAATGGTGAAGGGGAAAATGAACTCATAACAGTCCAGCCTTGGTTTGACCCATGCTCTACAATAGAATCCTTCACAGGTGTTCCGGGCAACACCAGATGGCGAGGAATTGGTATAAGAGTCGTAAAAATGGCTTGGAGGAGGAAAGGCAAGGACCCAGCCTTTACAGGTGGCACCATAAATTTGATATCTGGACAACCTTTCTCCTATGTATTCCACTAATCTCAGCCTTTGAGCGTTATTTCACAAAAGGTTCCTTTACAAGGAAGATGTTGTATCGGTTGCGTAGATTGATGATGAAGATAATGTCTGGAATTACAACCATCCATACAGGGACATAGATGAAATCATTCTGAGACAATCAGTGATCTATGATGCAGGTCACAATGTCCATGATGTATGAAGCTCCCAAGTATGTAAGCTCCTTGTAGACCTTTCCAAAAAAAACAGATCTGACCCAAAGTGGAGCCTTAAACGTGCAAAGAAGATCCGTCTTTATAGTCCAGCTACCAACATCATTTTAATTTCCTGATATGATAGCGAAAATCAATGTGCCTTCTAAGTTTGCTGTTATTTTATGACCCCAACTGAAGTCATGAGGAGCCGTGGGCCACCTGATACATATCCAGGGTTAACCCGATACTAGCAAACCCTTCCAAAACATTAGAAAGAAAGAAGAGATCTCCTGAAAGAATTGGCAGATCTCAGAAGATGTCTCCCAGATTGCAACGCGTTTCAGTCTGGGAAATACGGGAATGGTATTTGAACAATTGAGACAGACCTGGCAAATTTGGGACGGCTGGAAGCTATTCATAGGGTGGTATTGGGCATGATATAGCTATAGACCCCAAATTTGAGGACCAATGCTTTTCACCCATAACCTCTCTTGGTCATAACAAGAGCCTTCTGGGTGTTGTAGCTTTACAATAGTTAGAGGGCCTCCTCAGGTTCCAGAATTTTGGATCTTACTTGTAATACTTTGGATGATATCATTACATAATGGTAATTTGCTTCCATGAAATGATTATCTCCGGTAGAGATTTCTTGGGGTCATTTTTCCACTTTATTTCCTCCGTTAAACCATATTTTGTCTTAGGAACGACAATGGGGCTGTTTGGGCCTGCTGGAAATAATCTAAATTGTCAGTTTGCTTTCGGTCTTGTTATAAAACTAGCTGCTACATGCTTTATGGAAGCCAATTAGAAAAGGAAAGAATGTGCGGGAGCCGACGTACGGGATGAAGAAAACAGGAGACGGGAACAGTTATTGGAGATTTCAGACGTTTCTCCAGCACCTACTAAAACCGAAGAATATCCGAGAGTTGAAAATATGTTCATTGATTTGCTTAATCTTGGTGCTAAAACTAAATCCTCGATTCATGAAGACTGACGTTTTGCTGGCATAAGATGAACCAAGTTCATAATGATGTTCGGCATTGCCATATTTCTGATGGGTATGATATTCATGGGTTTGTGGACAACTTTGCAGTTAGGTGTGACATACCTCCCAACCATCCCAGATCCACCCGGACAGTACATAATTTTGGTAGGTTCTAAGGACACAGAGCTGAATGTAATGGTGCAGCCGGAAATCGACAGGTCCTTCCTCCACCATTCAGTCTATGCAAAGACTGGAGATCCCACCCACGCGTTTAGGTCTCGTGACATTGTCAGGTCACATAAATGGCAACGTAGAAGAGGGAAGAGCAGCAGGACAAAGGCTGCCTCCCTGGGGATTTCTACAGACCCACCAATCGGCGCTGCTATGGGCCCTACCTCCCCATCCATCCCCAACACTCCTGGAGCAGTGCTACTTATGGGCCAGTTACCTTCCTCGGTGGCACTGGTCAGTTGCATGGCATTACCTTCCTCATGGTCCCCATGCACTTCCCCATTTCCTTGAGCACCGTTGCTTGCTCCTGCCAGGGGTTGCTCAGCCGTCTCACTCCGCAGAGTGCCGGGGCTGAGCACTTCGGTACCTGTGGACACGTCTACCGTTTCAAGGAAATGGTTAACAGGTTCAGTCGGCACAGATACATCATCATCATCATTATCATCATCATTCCTAGGAAAAGAAAGGTTATCAGATTGCTTTGGTACATTCACATCACCATCAGCATCATTCCTGGGGAAAGAATGGTTGTTAGTTGCATCATTACTCATCAAGGCATTAGCAGGTAACACATTCAGTTTCCCATCATCATCATCAACACCAGGGTTAACGTTACCCTTATTATCAGATTGGGGAAGGGTGTCAGGGACATAGTATGCAACCATCCTCCCCAAGTCAGTCCCCAATAAAACATCAGTGGGCAGGTTTTCAGACACTCCCACTTCCCTCACCCTGCTCCCAGCACCCCAATCAAGGAATACCCGGGCCACTGGCAAGGGACAGCGGGTACCCCCGATCCCGGTGACAGTCAGGGTTTTCCCCTCAACAAACTCTTCAGGGGCCGCCAGTCCAGGACGGATGAGGGTTAATTCAGTCCCGGTGTCCTTGAGGCCTGTAGCAAGACGGGCCCCCACCTGGACAGGTTGAACGTTGTCGTCAATCCTCCCAACCACACCTCCCACCAAAAGAACAGAGGTGTTGGGCCCAGAAGCCTTGGCTGGGGGGTTCTTCGGCTTTTCCGCACAGGTGTAACTGAGGTGACCAGGCCGTTTGCAGTGGAAAGACAGGCGACTGTCAGTAGTAGGCCTGGTGTTGGCAACAGGGACAGGGCCTCCGGAGAGGCGGCTAGCTGGGGCACTGGGGTTGGTTGCAGGCTTACCCCCTCTCCAGCTGGTGGTGACTGGCCTCCGTGTCTCTGGCTTCCAGTTGGCCTCGTAGTTGTCGGCGATCTGCGCCGCTTTGTCCGCATTCGGTGGTTCGCGGTCCAGCATGAACTGTCGGACCTCAGCTGAGCAAAGATGCAGGAACTGGTCTTTGATCATCAGGTCCCGTAGCTGCTCAAAGGAATCAACGGACAGTCCATGGATCCACTGCTCACAGTGAGTCCTGAGTCCTTGCACCACATCACTATAGCTATTGTATGGGCCACGTTGGAGGTTTCGGAACGTCTTTCAGTATACCTCAGGTGTCAGCCGGCATTTGGCGATCAGAGCCTGCTTGATGGCATCATAGTCGTCGTCGTCTTCTGATGGCAGAGAAGCAAACGCCTCCAGAGCTTTGCCTTTTAGCCCTGGGGTCAAGTACCTGGCCCATTGGACCTCATCCAGCCGGTACTGTCGGCAGGCTTTCTCAAAGGCTCGCAGAAACGTGTCCAAGTCCCCGTCCTTTTCCATCACGGGAAAATGCTCTGGCCGGGGATTAGGAGTCTAGACGCTGCTGGACTCACTGCTTCGGGCTGTGGGGGCATTCCCCCCCCGCTGGAGCACCTCCAGTTCATGGTCCCTCTGCGCTGGGCACTCGGCTCTCTCCACTTGTGCTTGGCGTTCGGCTCGGGCCTCCTGCTGATATTGCTGGATCAGCCTCACCCGCCCCTCACTGTCTTCGGCGGGGAGTTCGTCCAAGGCCACTTGCAGGTAGGGGTCCAATCTGTCCTGATTGTATGTGGAGACAGCACTCAGGAGTGGAGCCTCTGCTGCAGCCCCATTGTTACTTGGGCCTGCTTCTGCGTTCGCTGGGCTCTGGTCGTTTTCCCGTTGCACCAGAGCCACGATCAGTTGGGCTTTGTTTTTGTTCATGGTGTCGATCCACCACACCCCGCAGAGGGCAATAAGAGATGCCTTATGCTGCTTATACCACTCTGCTCCCATTGTAGCCATGGTTGCCAAATAAAAGATAGAAAAGAAAAACGGAGAGAAGGAAGGGAATACTCGCACGTACACACAAATGTCTCACGACTAGTAACCACTGAGTCTGTTCTCCAAAACCTATGATGCAGGATTCCCGCAGGAACCGTGCAGGTTTTTAGTGAGAGGAATGATTGCTCAGACCAAATCACTAATGCTCTAGGATTATCCCACCGCTCTGACACCAATATATGATGAACACAAGCAGGAGGCACGCCGTTGCCACCAAATTGTGACGAACGGCGCAGCCGGTGCCACCAATAGGTCACGATCCCACCACCGACACGGGTTTGTCAGCGGACGGAGGGACGTGACGCACTGCCAGCACACGGCTATCACAGGCACAGTGGGGGCTTATCTTAGTTATCCCACCACTGGCACCATGTGGCAAAAACACAGCAAGCTAATCTTGCTCTAACAATTTATCACAGGGGGCTATTTTGATTGCCCCAGCACTGCTAACAACCTTCCAAGAACTGCGGGGATTTATGTATATCCCACTTTCTCAGTTCCACTTTGGAACTCGCAGCTCTCCGGCGCCCCCCCTTACCCTCAGGTCAGTCAGGGAACTGCACCCAGGATAATTAGTCGCCGGATGGGCTGCTTGTTGTGCACGGGCAATTAGACTACTGCAGTAAGGGAATTATCAATGCTGTGGCCTCAACCACTCATTCAGCAATATAAGACCCTTCTGTAAACATGAAGAGAGAAGGAAGATCCGGCACTGGAGACTTGATAAAATCCACGATAAGTTTTATTCACATAATTTCATGATAAAACCATAAAGGGGAAAACAGACCCCCCACGCCTGATGCGTTTCGAACCTTACACCAGGTTCTTCCTCAGAGACATGTCTCTGAGGAAGAACCTGGTGTAAGGTTCGAAACGCGTCAGGCGTGGGGGGTCTGTTTTCCCCTTTATGGTTTTATCATGAAATTATGTGAATAAAACTTATCTTGGATTTTATCAAGTCTCCAGTGCCGGATCTTCCTTCTCTCTTCATGTTTGCAACACATGGTGGTCAGCCATTTGATCCCTAGGCACGACCGGCTTACAGGACTATTTTGGTGAGCACAAATTTCCCTTTCCCCTTCCTAATTTTCTAAGACCCTTCTGTACTGCCAGCTAGCCTCGCCAGTCGCGCACACCACGCTGCCACCAGCCACGCTTTACTTAATCAAAGAGTTAATTTAGAGGGTCCGCGGCAAACCCCTGAAATTAGTAGCGATTATCTAAAAAAGGCGCATAGTTCGTTTCTTAGAGCATGGAGACAGAGCTAATAGATTTTATCATTTATTCCCAAAAGAATGCGGGCAGTGATTACATAGATAAAAGTTGCTATAAAGTTGAGACATTACATATGTACAAATACAAATATAAAACAAAGTGGATGAAAGAACAGAAAGTAACACTCACATGTGCGTAGTTGGTATTAGGCCGGTTTCACACTAGCGCATTTTCAGCGCGCGCACGGCCGGGGGTAGCTCCGCCCCCGAGCCGGCTCTCTGCCCGGCGTGCCCGCCCCTTGCCTGTAGCGCCGCCTCCTAGCGGACGTTGGCGCCTGCGATCGGCGCACCCTATCTTTAGCATAGGGTGCGCCGATCGTGCGCAGGTCGTGCGCTAGTTGCGCTTTGACCTGCGCTGCGCACTTTTGACGGTGCGCCGTGCGCGCCAAAATCGAACTTTTCGGATTTTGGCGCGCACGGCGCACCGTCATAAATGCGCAGCGCAGGTCAAAGCGCAACTAGCGCACGACCTGCGCACGATCGGCGCACCCTATGCTAAAGATAGGGTGCGCCGATCGCAGGCGCCGCTGTCCGCTAGGAGGCGGCGCTACAAGGAAGGGGCGGGCACGCCGGGCAGAGAGCCGGATCGGGGGCGGAGCTACCCCCGGCCGTGCGCGCGTTGAAAATGCGCTAGTGTGAAACCGGCCTAAGGCAGACCATGTGGCTGGGGGAGGGGCGCTTAACCAAATGTCCCCACTCATCGGCATGTCTCTCTGGCAGGAGGACTCCAGCTGAACTGACTGGAATTTGGTAGGGAATACCTATAGCCTAGGGTCAGTGACCTCACGAAATGGGCGCTCTGGTGAGGTCCAACCCCCCTTCTCTCTCAGTTATAACTTAACTAAAAAAGTTATGATAACCATATCTTAATGGGGGAAGCTCCAGCTCGTATGAACTCACCAAGGGTATCATGTTTCCCAGTGTAACGAACCCAACAAGAAAACATCAAGAATGCACTAGATAGGACACTCCATTTGGGAGCAATCCATATCTCAATTTCTGGAAGTCCGAGAATCGTGAAACTTAGGGGTTTAGAAAGCTGGCTTCGTGCCCTTTGCAGAAATGTGAGTTTCATATCTCTGTCACAAGCGAAGTGTTCGCTAGGCTTCTTTTAA
This sequence comes from Dendrobates tinctorius, assembly GCF_039654945.1. Lineage (NCBI taxonomy): Eukaryota > Metazoa > Chordata > Amphibia > Anura > Dendrobatidae > Dendrobates > Dendrobates tinctorius. Next base: position 11,160,554 of record NW_027361688.1, read on the forward strand.
TATTTCCTATACCTGTATTCAAGCTTCATGGTTTCAGAACAAAGCAATGCTTTCCCTTGCAGGGGGGAAGGCTGCGAGAGGAAATGGACGGTTTCATGTTACCAGCAAGCACAGATCTGATAAGGAGGGGGGGTTGCAGTTACATGACAGGCTCATATCCTCAGTGTGTATCAATGGGAAATTTCTAGAAGGTTCTAGAAACATCATACTTTACTTTAACATACAGATCTTACAGAAATTTTTTCATTTTACTGTGTGTGTACACTGTGGGGGACATTTCCTTTGTGGGAAGGTACACAAGAGCATCATACTATGGGGAGTATTATATTGTGGAGGGGTGTGTGGGTGGCATCATACAGTGTGGTAGGAATGGTGTGTACATTATACTATGTGTGTGTGGCATTATGGGGGCATCTTACTGTATAACATGCACTGCGGTAACCATGAATGTGGTGTCATACTATGTGGGAATACTAATGGGTTTTACTATGAGTAATATTTCTACGTGGGCTTATATACAAGACTCCAGGCTAGCATGAAATACACTCGCTGTGTGGTACTAGCAGGTATGCAGGACACAGTGACGAGGCGCGAGACGGTTTAGTGCTTTTAGTACTAACGTTTATAGGCCTAGAGGTAATTGTTCTCAGTCGTAGCCTGACCAACCAAAGGGGTAGCAAGAGTTGCCCTCGCAGTTGCTCAATACAAGCAAACACAAACAGATTAGAACACAACTACGTCCGGCGAAAGCCGGTCACTATAGGGCCGCAGTATGGCCGACTACTGGTCCTCAACTATATAATCAACTTAGCCGTCCTGACGTCCCTCGGCATTCTGGACGGTGGTTCTTTGTCGTAGCAGCCGCTGGGCCCAGCCGCTGAAGAGTTGACGTAGTCTTCGAGCGTTCCGACGCTCCGGTGACACCGGGGCACCACAGGCCCCCGAGGAGTCCTAGGATGGATGGCCCGCAGCCCCCGGACTGGGGCAAGCAGCAGCGATGCAGGGTGGCGATTGGCAGGCCACCTAACAGCTGCGACGGGGAATCCGCGGCAAGCAGCGGCCCAGCCCTTGCCGCGGACCGGAGAGGGACAGTGGTGGCCGCCGACGGCACTGGACTTGCCGCGGCCACGGGTGAGAGCAGGGCGGCTGCGGGTGGCGGGAGGCCGCAGCCACGGGCTGACGTGGGGTGGCAGCGGCCGCTGGCGACCACGGGCAGGCTGCAGCTGCGGGCTGGGGTGAGGCAGCCGCGGGTTGAAGCGGGGCAGCGGCTCTCGGACGGTCGTCTGGGCGCCGTCCCTCTGATGTCCTAGGTGAACGTCTCTCCTGGCTCTGGTAAGTCGCTTTGGCTCTCAGTCGCTCCCACGGTCTCCTGCTTCTGTCCCGGTCTGCTGACTCACAGTGACTAGCGTTCCCTGCCTCTTTTATACTGGCTCCTCCCCCAGCCCATCTGTCCATCTCAACGATCCGTTCCTGACCTCTGTCCCCCCCCCGGGAACAGTTTCCCCCGGAACCTAGGTGATGGTCCCCTTGGTTCCGGCCCGGACACTCGGCTGGGGCCCTTCTTCCCACAGCTGGAGTAGGTGTCCCACTGTGGGTAGAGTGGGGACCCTGAGACAGCAAAGGACTGGGATTGAGGACAAGTGTGGGGTGAATTCTTGAGGCTTCAGTGAAGAAATATGGAGTTTGGTAGGGGATCTTGGTTTTGTGCTGAAGCCTCGCGAAAGTCAGAAAGGAAGCTATAGGAAGTATGTGGACCATCATTTCAACTTTCGATACATCTTCGGTACATGTTGGATCATCACGAGATAGGAAACATCCAGCACCAGCGATCTAATAAAATCCCAGAAGGCTTTATTGTATATCCATAGACAACCACGTAGACACAGGTACAGTAACCGACGCGTTTTGGATCAGTTGTGATGCTTAATCATAGCATCATCCAAAACGCATCAGTTACTGAATCTGTTTCTGTATTGTCTTCAATGGATACAAAATAAAGCTTGCTGGGATTTTTTTTTATTGTTTTTGCAGAGAACAGCATCCATGAGGTCTTAGCTGGTGGCTACAAGTGACTTTGCATTGGCCAACAGTATTACGATATGGGGCTAGGGCACCAAACTGAATTTTTGCTTGTGGTAAATCATTGGTGTGTCTCCATGTAATACAAGATATGCTTGTGATTAACACGTCTAATTTGCATCCAATAAAAGTCTATCTCATAATAACTGGGATTTTCCTACAATTGTAAGTACTGTTTTCCTTGAACCACACAGAAGTTGTTAAACTTGGCTGTGAAGTCACCCTGGAGCCGTCGTAGGTAACGCGCCAGGAACCTCAGCGTTTGCAGGAATGTTAGACGAAAATTACATTGTGAAAAAGTTTATATATTTTTTTATTTTTGGTAAATAGCTCACCATGTCTGAAATCCGAGACAGGAACCAGCAGTGAACGCGGCTCTGAGGTTATCCACTGGATTTGTGGTGTTTGTGTTATTGTACAATCTGGAGGAGTAGGAAATCTCCTGTAATAGATGGAGGTCTAGGAGAAGATAAATGTGCAATTCTTTAGAAATCTAGGAGTTATGGATATAGACCTTGTATGGTGTCCCTACTAAGAAGTTGTCCAGCTAGAAAAAAAATAAGAGAGTTGAAAATGGATCCACCGTCTTCTAAAAATTAAGGACTAATGCCACAAGTGCACCTATGTTGTATCCTGAATTGTCAAGGATCGACATCCATTTTTGCCCTTGACCCAAGAAACATCACAGATGAAGTAAAAGGTTTCCCACCAGCAGAGATCAGACACACATAGACGGAAAGCTAGGCAGGAGGAAGAACGCTGTGGAGACCGGCAAAAAGTGTCTGCATCATAGCTAGCTAGTAGTAGGGGTGAGTAGCACATTTACTACATATAGTGATGTATGCCAAGGTTATAGAGAGGGCTACAGAGGAGCTAATCAGAAGCCTCAGCTTGTACTACTTTTGGTGTAGTTTGGCCTAGATGAAGGAAAATAACTCACCTGAAAGAGAGTAGCACCATTGTAGATAGAGAGCAAGGACTGCCTTTATAAAGGGGAGCAGAGAGGCTTACTTCTGTAAGTGAAGAGTACGTTTGCCGAAAAAGGAATGGTTAGCTGCCCACAAAGGATATAGATATAGCTACACCAGAGGGAGATCTGGAAGCTGATGCCTTTGTTGGTGTCTCAAAGATGGCAAAAACAATGATCCTGAGCGTGATGGCCTGAAACGCGTTAACTGTGAGCGTAGGCTGCAGGAGTGTACGAAATTGCCATTCAAGATACAGAAGCACATTGCTGTCAAGAGAGGCAACCAATAAGGAGGCTTTGATAAACATTGTGGGAATGTGTGCTGTGGTTCACTGACAGTAACACATAGACTGTGATAAAGTGGAGGAGAAGCTATTATTGCAAGCACAAGCCCACTCATGTTGCAGCCATCAACCACATTGCCTTTTAGGAGACTGTAACCATCAAGCTCATTGTCTTTTTGTGAGTCATTTTCTGTCTCCTGTGCACTTCTGTCATTATTGAGCGGTGAAACTACTCTACCAACAAGTCATTCTATCATATATAACTAAAGTACCGTACCAGCACCCAAAAAACCCTTACTCATTTCTAAGGGGTACTCGTCAGGATATGGGCATGGGATGCTGTGACTGAAGCACCAAAATTGGTCATAGGCAGGAGAGTTAAAGCTGAAAGAGACCCAGCAGGAGGTTAGACCATCCAAGGCCCAGTTGAGAGCACATGAAATGGACAGGAGAGGAGACAGAAGAGAGGGGCTGTGATAACCAATACTAGACAGTATGCTATGCTGCATTTAGAGTAACACAGAATAAAGGATGAGCTGCTGAGGTGATTGCAAGCAGGCTGTGTAAAGTGTTGCAAGTGAAAGCCAGATGATGTTGCAAGTTGCTTCTTAGGTGACTCTGTAACCATTAAGATTGTTGCCAGCCAGGAACAACACAGAGTTAGGAGTGGCGGAAGGCACTAAATAAAAAATATAAATAAAGTGCCTTCGCCGCTCGGGGTCCACCGTGCGGAAGATGGAAAAACCGCAGCTAGTAGATGCAGAGCACTATGGCGGTAATGTGCACAGGGTTTAACTGCACCCAATGTGCACTGTACCAAGCTCTGTTAGGCTAGTTTCACACTAGCGTTTATGAGCGCAGCGACGGCCTGCGCACGGCCGCCGCTAAGCCCCGCCCCCTGCCGCGCCTCCGCCGGTAGCTCCGCCCACCGGTGCATGACGCTGCATGCGCCCTGCGTCCCCTATCTTTATCACAGGGGGCGCAGGCCGTGCGCAGTATGCGTTTGGCGGCGCATGCATCCTTTTGACGGTGCGCCGACCTGCGCCAAACGCAACCTGCTGCAGTTTGGTTGCGCCGGCGCACCGTCAAAAAGGCGCATGCACCGCCAAACGCATACTGCGCACGGCCTGCGCCCCCAGTGATAAAGATAGGAGACGCAGGGCGCATGCAGCGTCATGCGCCGGTAGGCGGAGCTACCAGCGGAGGCGCGGCAGGGGGCGGGGCTTAGCGGCGGCCGTGTGCAGGCCGTCGCTGCGCTCATAAACGCTAGTGTGAAACTAGCCTTACACTCACAGAGCTACAGGCAAAAGCATACACAAAACACTGAGTCTGTTCAGGGTCACAGAGCCTCAGCGATGCAAACACGGTATTAAGAGTCACAGGAGTAGCATTAGACAACAGGACTACTCCGTCTAGACCTACCGTTAAATAAGGTGCGTGGCGTCGCAACAGCGGACGCAGAGGTAAGCTGCAACTGCAGCGCGGCAAGAACTGAGCCACTGGTAAAGCGCTGCAATAACGCTGGCGCAATGCAGACGCTAGACTGCTGAGTAAGATGGAGCTAGGCGCGCTGTCGCTACTACTGGCTGGAACCAATCACTCACACAAACGTATTATCAGAGGGAAGGGGTTTCTTAATAAGTCATTCACCAGTCCAAGCATCCATCATCAAACATACAGCAGCAAGTATGAAGAATACTAGCGCATGGCGGAAGAGCCATGAGCGCCTTTTATACTAAACGGGACCTTCCAGAAATCTCCAAGGCTCCAAGAGGAGCCAATAGGATTTGACACAGGACCTGAGCACCTGACTCCCGAACTCCAAAGGGAGCTCGTCCCATGAGCATGCTCAGTGAAGGGAACAAAGGACTTAGCCTCTGGAGAGAGTTGCCGCAAAGCACTCTCCTCTGCAATCTCCTCTGCAGCAGATGAAGCGCAGGAGACTACAGAATGTAAGGGTCTAGATTTCAACATAGGAGAGGTAGAAATCTGACTCCTAACACTGAGATGTTGAGTGCAGAGGCATAATGTCACACACAATGAAGGGAAACTAAGTGCAACAGGAAGGGATAAGGGAAAGGGAACCAATCACTAGGGAAGGAGAAAGTGCAGACTCCTAACAGATCTAACGTCACCCTGGTCGCCCTTTTGTCCCTATATAAGTTGCTCACCTATCGCCAAGCAGGATACCTAATCCCTGCATGACACTGGTCATAAGCCCTGCACCAGGAAGGACAGGATGAACGCTAGTCAATCCCCACTACCGCTAAAGACAGCTAGGATAAACGAAACAAGGGAGACACTTAACTTGAGTAGACTCAGAGATAAACACCAACGCCCTCCAATCTCCAAAGAGGACGCTAGCCAACTGCTACAGCTCCAAGCCTCAACAGTGTTACGCTCACCTCCTCCCCGGCGTCTGGCACACTCACCTCCCCGGATCTGGTCCGCTCTGCTGCGTCAGCGGCTGCTGTCCCGACCGCCGCTGTCTCTGCTACCTCTGCCCGGTTCTCTCCATCTGCCAATGCCGCGGCTCCACCGCTTGTGGCGTCTTCGGTCCCCGCCACCTCCCGTGCCTCCACGCCGTCTGGGCCTCTCCGGTGCATCCGCTCCTCTCGCTCCACCCCCTCTGCTGGCACCTGTCAATCATCCTTTCTGCGGCTGGCTCCTGCTCCTTCACACAGGCGTACTGCTAGATACGCCCCCTAGACCTGGCGTCCTATCTCCTGGTCCCATGGTTCAGCTGCACTCTGACCCGGAAGTTCTCTAGCATGTCCTATATCAGGCAGTCTCACCCTATGCTCACTGCCTGACTATCATTTGTGGTATCGGGTCCACGCGCTCCTGCGTTCCTCTTCGTTCCTGCGCTGTCTACCTCTCCGTGGCCTCCGCTGTTCTTCCTGTTTGTGACTTTCCTGTGTTCCCTCCTAGATCCAGTCCGTTAATGCTTCCATCCTCCTGCTCCTGTGTCTTGTCCTGTTCCGGTTTCTGCCTCCCGCCATTGCCAGTCTCGTCTGCCGTCCACCACCATTCCCGCAGTCTCAGCAGCCATCCCTGTGGCCGTCATCATCTCTCATCTGGTCGCCTGTATTTCCCTGCCTGCTTACTTACCCAGCTGTTCCCAGGTATCAGCTTCCGCGGCGATAGTCTCCCTTGGGTCTGCCCCTAATGCTCCCTGTATAGGGGGTGGTCCACCTGGTTCAGCTCTCCCGAGGGAGGTTCGTCGTCGCGGTCCTGAGGGTTTACTACGGAGGTTCACAATCTCACAAACAGAGAAGTGAATATAGAAAATATCACCCGCAACTCCCAACAGCAAGTTAGGAGTTATAAACACCAAGATCCAGGTGTGACCATGAGAGCCGGGGTAGGTGGCCACTGGGTCCTAGCATCAGAAGGACCAGGCAGAAGTCTTGAAAGCAAACTGCTGAGACCTTCTACAGACAGATGCAGTGCAACGGTCTGCAGCCTCTGACACATTCGTGACACATATTATGTCAAAATAAAGGAGTGAAGAGAGGCTTATCCAGGGCCGCACCTATAATGAGGCCATTTGAGCCTGTGGCTCAGGCGGCAGGCAGCAGCTGTGCACAGGGGGCGGCATTCTGCGCTCTGCTACCAGCAGCACCTACAATTTAGCCTGCACACTGCTGCTGCTGGTAGCGTGCAAAGGCTTGTAATTGATGAGGTCACAGGAGGGAAGGAGTCAGGGCCCCCTGATCATGTGACCCCTGACTCCTCCCCTCCTGTGACCTCATCACAAGTCCTGTGCGCATCAGCTCTCAGTCTATTGATCATCTCCGTCCCTGCTCTGCCGCTATGTTCTATTCTCTGTCACAGTGACAGGACCTGTGATGAGGTCACATGAGGGGAGGAGTCGAGGTCACATGATCAGGGGCCTCAGTGTAAGCAAGACTCTGCTGTGCTGGTTGTGTGTGGGGTCAGAAGGGAGTTTACAGGGTGGATGTAGCAAAGCTGTGTGTGTACGAGGTGTACGGAGCGGAGCCATGTGTGTACAAGGTGTACGGAGCAGAGCCATGTGTGTGTGAGGTGTGCGGAGCGGAGTCGCACGTGTGCGAGGTGTACAGAGCCATACGTGTGCTGCGCGTGTGCGAGGTGTACGGGGTGGAGCTGTGTGTGTATGGGGCATACAAAACAGAGCCCTGTGTGTACGAAGTGTACGGAGCTGAGTCGTGCGTGTATGGAGCAGAGCAGAGGCGTGTGTATACGGAGTGGAGTCACGTGTGTATGGAGCGAAGCCGCGTGTGTGCGAGGTGTACGGAGCAAAGCCGCATGTGTACAAGATTTACTGAGTGAAGCCATGTGTGTACAAGGTGTACAGAGCATGGCCATGTGTGTAAAAGGTGTACTGAGCAGAGCCGCATGTGTGTGAGGTTTACGGAGTGGAGCCATGTGTGTACTGAGTGGAGCCGTGTGTGTGCAAGGTGTACAGAGTGGAGCCACGTCTGTACGGAGCAGAGCAGCATGTGTACGGGCTGTACAGAGCGGAGCCGTGTGTGTACGGAGCGGAGTCGCGTGTGTGCGAGGTGTATGGAGCGGAGCTGCGTGTGTGCGAGGTGTATGAAAGCAAAGTCGCATGTGTACAAGGTTTACCTCGCGGAGCCATGTGTGTACAAGGAGTACAGAGCGTGGCCACGTGTGTAAAAGGTGTACAGAGCAGAGCCGCATGTGTACTTGGTTTACGGAATGGAGCCATGTGTGTACTGAGTGGAGCCGTGTGTGCGAGGTGTACAGAGTGGAGCCGCTTGTGTACGAGGTGTGCGGAGCAGCATGAGTACGGGGTGTACAGAGCGGAGCAGCGTGTGTACGGGGTGTACGGAGTGGAGCTGCGTGTGTACATAGCGGAGCCACGTGTGTACGGGGTGTACGGAGCGGAGTCGCGTGTGTACAGGGTTACAGAGCGGAGTCGCGTGTGTACGGGGTGTACGGAGCGAAGCCGCGTGTGTAAGGGTTGTACGGAGTGGAGCTCTGTGTGTATGGGACGTACAAAACGGAGCCCTGTGTGTACAAAGCTGTGAGTATATGGAGCGGAGCAGAGCCATGTGTGTACGGAGTGGAGCCACGTGTGTACAAGGTGTATGGAGCAAAGCCGCATGTGTACAAGGTTTACGGAGTGGAGCCATGTGTGTACAAGGTGTACAGAGCGTGGCCACATGTGTAAAAGGTGTACGGAGCAGAGCCGCATGTGTACGAGGTTTACGGAGTGGAGCCATTTGTGTGTGAGGCATAAAAAGCGGAACCGTGTGTGTATGAGGTGTGCGGAGCCATACGTGTACAAGGTGTATGGTGGGGAGCATCCATACCTCCCAGCGGGACAGTCCCGATTTTGAGAGAGTCTGCCCCTCTGCCCCGGCCGGGAGCTTACTTTTCCTGTGGACACAGGAGTACACGGCGGAGCCTCAAGGAGCACTTTAAAACTCGCACGTTCTACCGGAAGTGACGTGCTGGAAGCTGACCACAAATGAGGTAATTTCGGGAGGAGATTGTGACGGAACCATGGAGGCACTTCAGGGAATGCTTCAGATCCATCACCGTGTCCTCCGACAGCACGGACAGCGGATCGCCTTGGACTCAAGGATGCCGGCCATGTGAGCGATCATGATATGTCCTGCATTGGGAGGCTCAGGTGGGCACTACAATGGGAGCCGGGCTACTATAGTATCTTTATAGAAACTTTCTTTCTTTCGCTCTCTGTTCTTTCTCTCTCTCTCTAATCTTTCTTTTTTCTTTCTCTCTCTCTGTTCTTTCTTTCCTCTCTTTCTCCTTTCTTTCTCTCTGTTCTTTCTTTCTTTCCCCTCTTCCTTTATCTCTCTCTCTGTTCTTTCTTTCCCCTCTTCCTTTATCTCTCTCTCTGTTCTTTCTTTCTTTCCCCTCTTTCTTTCTCTAATCTTTCTTTCTTTTTCTCTCTGCTTTTTCTTTCTCTCTCTGTTCTTTCTTTCTCTCTCTCTGTTCTTCCTTTCTCTCTCTCTGTTCTTTCTTTCTCTCTCTGTTCTCTTTCTTTCCCCTCATTCTTTCTTTCGCTCTCTCTGTTCTTTCTTTCCTCTCTTTTTCTCTCTGTTCTTTCTCTCTCTCTCTGTTTGCTTTCTTTCCCATCTTTCTTTCCCGTCTTTCTTTCTCTTTCTCTGTTCTTTCTTTCCTCTATTTCTTTCTTTCTCTCTATTCTTTCTTTCCCCTCATTCTTTCTTTCTTTCTTTCTCTTTCTCTGATTTTTATTTATTTCCCCTCTCTTTCTCTATCCCTCCCTGTTCTTTCTTTCTCCTCTTTCTTTTTTTCTCTCTCTTTGTTCTTTTTTTCTGTCCACTCTCTTTCTCTCTCTGTTCTTTTGCTTTCTTTTTTCTTTCTCTCTGTTCTTTCTTTCCCCTCTTTCTTTCTCTCTCTCTGTTCTTTCTTTCCCCTCTTTGTTCTTTCTTTCGCTCTGTTCTTTCTTTCCCCTCTCTTTCTCTCTGTAATCTTTTTGTTTCTCGCTCTAATCTTTCTTTCTCTCTCTGTTCTTTCTCTCTCTCTGTTCTTCCTTTCTTTCTCTCTGTTCTTTCTTTCTCTGTTCTCTTTCTTTCTTTCTATTCTTTCTTTCTCTCTCTCTGTTCTTTCTCTCTCTGTTCATTCTTTCTTTCTCTTTCTTTCTCTCTGTTCTTTCTTTCCCTTCTTTCTTTTTCTTTCTGTTCTTTCTTTCCCCTCTTTATTTCTCTCTCCCTCTCTGTTCTTTCTTTCCCCTCTTTCTTTTTTCTCTCTGTTATTTTTTCTGTCCCCTCTTTCTTTCTCTCTCTGTTCTTTCTTTCTTTCCTTCCCCTTTCTTTCTTTCTCTCTCTGTTGTTTCTTTCTTCCCCCTCTTTCTTTCTTTCTCTGTTCTTTCTTTCCCCTCTTTCTTTTTCTTTCTCTCTGCTCTTTCTTTCCCCTCTTTCTTTCTCTTTCCCGCTATGTTCTTTCTTTCCCCTCTTTCTTTTTTTCTCTCTCTCTTTTCTTTTTTTCTGTCCCATCTTTCCTACTCTCTGTTTCTTTCTTTCTTTTTTTCTTTCTCTCTCTGTTCTTTCTTTCCCCTCTTTCTTTGTCTCTCTCTTCTTTCTTTCTTTCTCTCTGTTTTCTTTTTTCTCTCTCTCTGTTCTTTCTTTATTTTCCTCAGTACCAGTCAGTGTGCCCACAGTACCGGTAGAATAAGAGGGGTAGGAAACTAGGTGGCACTGGTCACATTGAGCCTTTCATACTTTTTACTGGTGTATAATCATATGCCCTGAGCACCCCCCATAAAGTGGGCCAGCCCCAGACAATAGGGTACAAACAAATCACTATTACTATCAGTCCAAGTGGACAATTATATACGTAAAGTTAATGATGTCCCTGTGCCAAGCAGTGCGGAGGATCAGAATACACTGAGGAGACCAGAGCAGCGGGGTATGGTGAGAAGAATTATATGGGGCCCATTATGCTGTATGAAGTAATATATGGTGCCCATTATACTGTGTGAAGTAATATATGGGGCCCATTATGGTGTGTGAAGTAATATATGGGGCCCAATATACTGTATGGAGCATTATATGGGGCCCATAATACTGTATGCAGTAATATATGGGGCCCAAAATACTGAATGGAGCATTATGTGGGGATAGGGGATGACTTTCTGTTTGTTGTGGATCTGACCACTGGGACCCCCATGATCCTGGGAAACGTAGCTTTGAAGAGCACCATGTAAATGGAGCTGTGGTCAATCATACGCACTGTGGCGCCATTCACATGTGGCTCTTCAAATAACTCCTTTAAGAAAGTGATGAGGGGACGACAAAGTATAGCAAAAATTCACTGATTGGGGCTGATGAGTTTTATAGTTTGTGGGCTGGTGGGATTTGTGTGGCAGGGCTGCTTTTTTGTCCCAGTCCGGCAGTCCGGCCCTGTGCCAGGCCTACCATTACCATTAATGACCCTTGTTCTGGATACTTCTGTGTTGTTCTTGTATGTGCGTGTGATGGCGCTGACATCCTTGTGTTTGGACACCTTTTTAAGTTTTATTCTCAAGTGCATCATGGCGGGCATGAATTCGCCAGTTCTGCTGTACTTTGCCACTCACCACTGGCCTCAGGTCGTTGATGGACAGTTCACTGTTATGAATGAGTCACCAGAGGAGGAAAAAACAAAAATAGAAGCTAAGTCCAGAAAACCGGAGAGGTTGGTAGCTAGCGGATTGCAGACCCCTGATCCTATTCACAACAACTAACAGTAGCCGTGGAGCGTTCCTACGGTGGTCCTAGACGCCTCGTCACACCCGGAGAACTAAATAAGCCTAAAGAAAGAAAGGGGAACTCTAAACTGCCCCAGAGCAGACCCCAAAGCAATAGACAGCCCCCAACATGTATTGACGGTGAAAACAGATGAAAATACAAACACAGACAGAAAGACACGCAGAGCAAACGATGGGGCCCAACTAACTAGATAGGAAAGGACAGAAAAGATGCTGGCTGCAATCCGCAAAAACCCTACCAAAAATGTCCCAACACGTCTGATAGGAAAAACGGCCCTGAAGTCACTAGACTTCAAAATCCCTATATCAGCACTCCGATATATTCTGAAAACAGAGCAAAAGACAATTAACCGATCAGGATCAAAAATGGAAATTCAGCAAAGCCCCAGCCGGGGCTGGCTGAACACAAAACTAAGCAAATCAGACAAAATCTCATGGAACAATAACAGAGCAAAAACTTAGCTTTAGAAGACAGGAACTGAACTGGAGGCCAGAGCTCAGAGCAGAGAAATCACCAGCAACCCTACAGGGCGTCAGCTGCCTTATATCCACTCAGAGATTCCAGATGTCCAATCGCAATCCACCTGTTCAGGTGACAGGTCTCTCCCATCCAAATCGGTTTTACCACCTCCTTTCACCAGCAGAGGGAGTTCATCGGACATCAAAGGTGAACGAGAAAATTAGCTCATAACAGTACCTCCCCCTTGAGGAGGGGTCACCGAACCCTCATCCACGCCACCAGGCCGATCAGGATGGGCCCGATGAAAAGCACAAACCAATCTTTCGGCATGAATATCGGATGCAGAGACCCAAGAATTAGCCTCCTGGCCATAACCCTTCCACTTAACCAAATACTGGAGTCTCCGTCTAGCCAGATGAGAATCCAGTATCTTCTCAACCTCATATTTCACATTACCTTCAACCAATACAGGGTCAGGAGGTGCCACCACAGGAACTACTGGCTCAACAAACCTCTTCAACAGAGACTTATGAAACACGTTATGGATCTTAAATGTAACAGGAAGAGCCAATCGAAAAGAGACCGGATTAAGAATCTCCAAAATCTTGTAAGGTCCAATAAATCTAGGTTTAAACTTTGGAGAAGCCACCTTCATAGAGATATTCTTTGATGACAACCAAACCATATCACCCACCTTATGCCGGTTGGAAAACCGCTGGGCCTTTTCCTGGGAGAGAGACAACTTATCCACCACTTGGTCCCAAATCTGGTGCATTCTTTCCACCACAGTGTCAACACCTGGGCAGGCAGAAGACTCCACCTGCCTTGAAGAGAATCGAGGATGAAACCCAAAGTTACAAAAAAAAGGTGACATCAAAGTGGCAGAACTAGCTCTATTATTTAAAGCAAATTCGGCCAAGGGCAAAAATGAGACCCAATCATCCTGATCAGCAGAGATAAAACATCTCAAATAAGACTCCAAAGTCTGGTTTGTTTTCTCCGTCTGCCCATTGGTCTGAGGGTGAAACGCAGAGGAGAAGGACAACTGAATTCCCAGCTTGGACAAAAAGTCCTCCAAAATCTAGAAACAAACTGAACTCCTCTGTCAGACACAATGTTCTCAGGAATCCCATGCAAGCGAACCACCTGCTGCAAAAACAAGGGCACCAACTCTGAGGAAGATGGCAACTTAGGGAGTGGTACAAGATGGACCATCTTAGAGAATCTATCACAAATCACCCAGATAACAGTCATTCTCTGAGAGCCAGGCATATCAGAAATAAAATCCATTGAAATATGGGTCCATGGCCTCCTGGGCACCGGCAAAGGCATCAACAACCCACTAGAGCGAGAACAACGTTTAGACCGGGAGCAAGTCCCACAGGACTGCACAAAATTCCTGACATCACGAGATAAGGCGGGCCACCAAAAAGACCGACTCACCAAATCTCTAGTACCAAAAATACCTGGATGACCAGCCAATGCGGAGCAATGAACTTCAGACATTACTCTCTTCCTCCACTGGTCAGGAACATACAATTTTCCAATGGGACAACGCTCAGGTTTGTCCTCCTGAAACTCTTCCAGAGCAAGTCTCAAATCGGGCGAGATGGCAGAAAGAACTACCCCCTCACCTAAGATGGTAGCAGGCTTGGTCACAATAGGAGAATCAGCAAAGAAACTCCTAGATAGGGCGTCTGCCTTGACATTCTTAGTGCCCGGAAGAAAAGAGACCACAAAATCAAAACGTGTGAAAAACAAGGCCCACCTAGCCTGTCTAGGATTCAAGCGTTTGGTCGACTCAAGGTAAATCAAATTCTTGTGGTCAGTGAGGACCACGACTTGATGTCTAGCTCCCTCCAACCAATGTCTCCACTCCTCAAATGCCCATTTCATGGCAAACAGTTCCCGATTCCCCACATCATAGTTGCGTTCGGATGGGGAGAACTTTCGAGAAAAGAAAGCACAGGGATTCGTTTTAGATGTTACCGGATCTTTTTGGGACAAAACAACTCCTGCACCAATCTCAGAAGCGTCCATCTCTACCAGAAACGGGAGTGAGACATCAGGTTGCCACAAAACCGGAGCAGAAGTGAACCTCCGCTTCAGCTCCTGAAAGGAAGAAACAGCCTCTGGAGACAAATTCAGCACATCAGCACCCTTCTTAGTCAAATCGGTCAATGGTTTGGGAATACCAGAAAAATTAGCTATAAATTTACGATAAAAATTAGCAAAACCCAAAAAGTTCTGGAGGGCCTTCAAAGAAGTGGGCTGAACCCAATCATAAATGGCCTGTACCTTGGCCGGGTCCATTTCAATAGTTGACGGAGACAAAATAAATCCCAAAAATGAAATCCTCTGTACACCAAAAAGGCATTTCGATCCCTTAACATACAGGGAATTCTCCCTCAAAATCAGGAACACAGTCCGAACATGTTCCACATGAGAGTCCCAATCCCTGGAAAAGATCAAAATATCATCCAGATAGATGATCAAAAATTTATCCACAAAGTCACGGAAAATATTCATGAAGCACTGGAAGACAGAAGGGGCATTAGTGAGCCCAAAAGGAATCACCAGGTACTCAAAATGTCCCTCCGGAGTATTAAACGCTGTCTTCCATTCATCCCCATGCTTAATGCGAATAAGATTATACGCCCCTGAGGTCAAGCTTGGTAAACCAGCAAGCACCTTTAACTCTGGAGAATAGATCAGAAATCAGGGGTAACGGATACTGATATCTAACAGTAATTTTGTTGGAACGATAGTCAATACAAGGCCTTAATGAACCATCTTTCTTGGCCACGAAAAAAAACCCAGCACCTAAGGGTAAAGAGGATGGTCTAATATGACCCTTCTCCAACGACTCCTTAATATAAGATCGCATAGCCTCGTGCTCGGGTACAGATAAATTGAAAAGTCGACCCTTGGGAAATTTACACCCAGGGCTCAACTCAATTGCACAGTCATAACTCCTATGAGGAGGCAAAGACGCAGACTTATTCTCACTAAATACATCATAAAAATCAGCCAAATAGTCAGGAACATCATGCGACTGGGGAGAGGTGGAGAAAACAGGAGCGTCACTAAGAGCACACCGACAACCCCAACTCACCACAGACACAGATTTCCAATCCAAAACTGGATTATGGATTTGCAACCAGGGAAATCCCAGAACAATGGTATCATGCAAATTATGCAACACCAAAAATCTGCACTTTTCTTGATGGTCTGGGGCAACCCGCATTACCACCTGGGTCCAAAACTGAGGTTTATTCTTCGCCAAAGGAGTAGCATCAATACCCCTCAAAGGGATAGGCGTCTGCAGAGGTGTCATAGGAAACCCACAACGTTTAGCAAAATCCAAGTCCATCAGGTTCAGAGCCGCTCCTGAATCCACAAAAGCCTTAGCGGAAAATGTGGACAGGGAGCAGATCAGAGTAATTGCCAGAAGAAACTTAGGTTGAACACCACCCACAGAAAATGTGTGTGCAAAACCTTTCTCTCGTTTAGGGCAGACAGAAATAATATGAGAGGCATCTCCACAGAAAAAACACAGCTTATTACACCTTCTGAACTCCTGATGTTGCGTCCTAGAAAAAACTCTACCACATTGCATAGGTTCAGACATTTGTTCAACAGGTGGCAACATTTCTCGTGTAATTTTACGTTCACGTAAACGCCGATCAACCTGAATGGCATGACATAGAATCGTCAAGACCAGAGGGAACAGGAAATCCCACCATAGTATCTTTTACGGTTTCTGACAAACCCTTCTGAAAGAGAGCTGCCAAGGCACCATCATTCCAGGTAGTAAGGACCGCCCACTTTCGGAATTTTTGACAGTACGACTCTGCAGAATCCTGACCCTGGCTCAATGCCAACAGGGCTTTCTCAGCTTGATCAATAGCATTAGGTTCATCATACAACAACCCCAAGGCTTGAAAAAATGCGTCCACATTAGTTAGAATAGGATCACCAGGTGTCAAAGATAACGCCCAATCCTGGGGATCGCCGCGCAGCAAAGAGATGACAATTTTAACTTGCTGCGCAGAGCTCCCCGATGAGTTAGGCTTCAAGGCAAAGAGGAAAAAATATACATAAAAAAAAAAAATTCTGACACTTTTTTTTTAACAATTCTTTCCTGCCATTGAGTACCCTAGAATCTGCGGTATGGCTGGTGATTCTGTTATGAATGAGTCACCGGAGGAGGAAAAAACAAAAATACAAGCTAAGTCCTGAAAACCGGAAAGGTTGGTAGCTAGCGGATTGCAGACCCCAGATCCTATTCACAACAACTAACAGTAGCCGTGGAGCGTTCCTACGGTGGTCCTAGACGCCTCGTCACAGCCAGAAAACTAAATAAGCCTAAAGAAAGAAAGGGGAACTCTAAACTGCCCCAGAGCAGACCCCAAAGCAATAGACAGCCCCCAACATGTATTGACGGTGAAAACAGATGAAAACACAAACACAGACAGAAAGACACGCAGAGCAAACGATGGGACCCAACTAACTAGATAGGAAAGGACAGAAAAGATGCTGGCTGCAATCCGCAAAAACCCTACCAAAAATGTCCCAACACGTTTGATAGGAAAAACGGCCCTGAAGTCACTAGACTTCAAAATCCCTATATCAGCACTCCGATATATTCTGAAGACAGAGCAAAAGAGAATTAACCGATCAGGGACAAAAATGGAAATTCAGCAAAGCCCCAGCCGGGGCTGGCTGAACACAAAACTAAGCAAATCAGACAAAATCTCATGGAACAATAACAGAGCAAAAACTTAGCTTTAGAAGACAGGAACTGAACTAGAGGCCAGAGCTCAGAGCAGAGAAATCACCAGCAACCCTACAGGGCGTCGGCTGCCTTATATCCACTCAGAGATTCCAGATGTCCAATCGCAATCCACCTGTTCAGGTGACAGGTCTCTCCCATCCAAATCAGTTTTACCACCTCCTTTCACCAGCAAAGGGAGTTCATCGGACATCAAAGGTGAACGAGAAAATGAGCTCATAACAGTTCACTCTTTCCTCAGAGGCCGGCGGTGAGTGGGAAGTACAGCATTGCTGGCTAGGGAAGTGCCCGCTACGATACATTTGAGAATAAAACTGGAAAAAATAGATTTCTCAGTAATGCCCCAATAAAATTGTACTAGAAAAGTACGAATGTAAAAAGCATTAAAGGGGCTCTACACTCATACCTTTAGTTAGGGATCAAATTTTCTTCTGGCAGCTCTTCTTTAAAGGGCATCTATCAGTGGAATCAATACTCCTAAGCCGTCAATATATGGACAAGTAGGTCATTGTCACGCATGCAGGTGGTGCACATGGTTCATGGACCCACAGTCGGGCTTGCCTAAGAGAAGCATAGCTAAGCGGCTAACTGATTTTCACTGGAGCTTCTAATGGTGGAGTCAGGCTTGAGCTGCAGGTAGTTGCCAGTTACCACTATTAGGCAGTCTCCGGTACGGCAGCTGCTGAGATTTGCTGACACGGGCTATGCTCAGAGTCACACACAGGGCTGGATTCAGTTACTGGAACAGGTTCAGACAGTACGGACTTTGGAACAGTTACCAGAAGAGACACCGATGCGGGTTCACGTATCGCCAGAACAGTTTCAGGTTACAAGTACTACCAGAGCGGCTTCATGGTTCAGGTACCATCGGTGAGGCTGCGATGTTAAGGGTACAGGTACCACCAGAAGCCGTGTCAGTGTTCACGAGCCGCTAGTGCGGCATCAGGCTCAGGGAACGGTGTCATGGATCACGTGCTGCCGGTGCGTCTTCAGGCTCTGGTACCACAGGGAACGGTGTCATGGATCACGTGCTGCCATTGCAGCTTCGGGGTCAGACACCGCAGGGAGCGGTGTCAAGGTTCATATACTGCTGGTGCAGCTTCAGAGATCAGGTACCAACGATGCAGTTTCAGGTTCAGGACCTGACCACACAAAAACCTGGGGCTCATATTTAGGCCCTGGCTACGCAAGGGCCAGGGGTTCAGGGATCTGGCCACACCAGGACCAGGGGTGCGGGTTCAAGGGTTCAGGGCCTAGCCACACAAGAACCAAGGGTTCAGGGTAAGGGCCTGGCCACACAAGGACCAGGGGTTCAGGGCATGGCCACGCCAGGACCGGGTGTTTGGGTTCAAGGCCTGCCCACACAAGGATGAGGGAATCAGGAGAGTGCACATGTACTAGGCGCGTCGCTGGGAAATCTATGCGACATATGCAGACCAGACCAGGGTGCTCACCACGCTGCCGGGGTGGTGAGTATGTTGGCGTCCCTTCATTGAGGGGACAGGGGAACCATTCAGGGGCATCGATATTAGTGTTACAGTCATAGAAAGTTGAATCAAATGATACCTTGATATCTGTAATACAATGAATGGTTCCTGAAAAATCCAAATTTTTTTAAATATGCAAATTAGCCTAAAAGATCTCTAGGGAAGATCCTTCTCTGCAACAGAGCTCACTTCAGCTCATTTACATATTTGAAAAATGGATGTATTTCTCTGGAACCGTTCATCGGATTACGTATATCAAGATATCATTTGATCCAAATTTTTATGATTTTAAGGGATTCAGAAAGAGAATTGGAGGGATCCAATGGCTGGATATCCTTAAAGACAAAAATGTCCAGGAAGGATGGGAAATCTTGAAAAATGAAATTCTCAAAGCACAGTTGTTAACAATTCCAAAAAGAGGGAAGAATAGGAAGCATTTAAGGAAACCAGGATGGATGAACACAGAACTTAAGCACATGCTAAAAAGGAAGAAAAAAATGTTTATAAAATGGAAAGAGGGAGGCATATCTAAAGAAGAATATAATGCTGTCTGCAGAACCTGCAGGGCACAAATCAGATTAGCTAAAGCTGAAAATGAATTGAGGCTTGCAAGAGATGTCAAAAGCAATATTAAAGGATTTTGGGGATATGTCAAAAGTAAAAGAAAAGTCAAAGATGCTATAGGATTTTGACAGGATGAAAATGATGAAATGGTAAGACAGGATGTTGAGAAGGCTGAACTTTTAAATTCCTATTTTGCATCTGTTTTCTCTCAGAAAGGAAATGTAACATCAACTGTTCTTCACTGTCCTATTAAGGGAATAGAAGAATCCAGGATATCTATAAACAGAAAGATAGTGAGGAAACACTTAGCTAACCTAAATGAATTCAAGTCTCCAGGTCCAGATGAATTACACCCCAGAGTACTGAAGGAGATAGCAGAAGAAATTTTTGAACCCCTCTCCATAATCTTTGAAAATTCTTGGAGAACAGGAGAAGTGCCAGAAGACTGGAGAAGAGCAAATGTTGTTCCTGTCTTCAAAAAGGGGAAGAAGGTGGACCCAGGCAACTATAGGCCGGTGAGTCTGACTTCTATACCAGGAAAGATCTTTGAACAAATTATTAAACAACATGTATGTCAATACCTGGATAAGAATGAAGTGATTAAACAGAGTCAGCATGGGTTTGTAACTAATAAGTCATGTCAGACTAACTTAATTTCCTTCTATGATGGTATCACTGATTGGGTGGATCAAGGAAATGCTGTAGATATAGTATATCTTGACTTCAGCAAAGCATTTGACAAAGTCTCTCATACAATCCTTATTGAAAAAATGACTAAGTATGGAATGGACAAGGCAACTGTTAGGTGGATTCATAACTGGCTTAGTGATTTGACCCAAAGAGTGGTCGTAAATGGCTGCACATCCAGTTGGAAGAATGTCTCAAGTGGGGTACCACAGGGCTCTGTCCTGGGCCCTGTATTGTTCAACATCTTTATCAACGATTTAGATAAAGGAATTGAGGGTAAACTGATTAAATTTACTGATGACACAAAGCTAGGAGGGATAGCTAATACTAGAGAAGAGAGAGAGAGGATTCAAAAAGATTTAAATAAACTGGAGAAGTGGGCAGCAACTAACAGAATGGTTTTTAACAGGGAGAAATGCAAAGTACTACATCTGGGCAATAAAAATGAGAAAAGCAGATATAGAATGGGAGGAATAGGGCTAAGTGACAGCACATGTGAAAAAGACTTGGGTATACTAATAGATCACAGACTGAATATGAGTCAACAGTGTGATGCAGCAGCAAAAAAGGCAAATGCAATTCTAGGATGTATTAACAGAAGCATACAGTCTAGATCACGTGAAGTCATTATTTCCCTCTACTCCTCTTTGGTCAGACCTCATCTGGAATATTGTGTCCAGTTTTGGGCACCACATTTTAAAAAAGACATCAACAAACTGGAGCAAGTTCAGAAAAGAGCGACCAGAATGGTGACCGGTATGTAAACCCTGTCTTATGAGGAAAGGTTGCAGGATTTGGGAATGTTTAGTTTGCCAAAGAGAAGACTGAGAGGAGACTTAATAGCTGTCTACAAATATCTAAAGGGCTGTCACATTGTAGAAGGATCAACTTTATTCTCATTTGCACAAGGAAAGACGAAGCAATGGGATGAAACTGAATGGGAGGAGACACAGATTAGATATTAGAAAAAACTTTTTGACTGTTAGAGTGATCAATGAGTGGAACAGCCTGCCACGAGAAGTGGTGAGTTCTCCTTCAATGGAAGTCTTCAAACAGAGGCTGGACAGACATCTGACTGGGATGATTTAGCGAATCCTGCTTTGAGCAGGGGGTTGGACCAGATGGCCCAGGAGGTCCCTTCCAACTCTACGATTCTATGATTCTATGATTCTATGATTCTATGATTAAGTCTACTGACAGATGCTCTTTAAGAACCATATAGATGGGCAGATAATTGGAGGATAAGCATTTGTAGGAACACTTGTTCCCGACTGCCTGCCTAAACAGGTCGGCACTCACCTGACGAACAAGCAAAACTCTCGATCATTGGGTGCAATGATTGTAAGTGGGTTTAAAAATTATTTTTCTCGGCAGCGCATTGTCCTGTGTAAACAGGTGATATGCTGTCAATAACGTGATATTCTATGCACACATAACAATTGTATTTTTCTGTTCGCATAGAATTCTGCTTGGCTCGAACATAGAGTCCATTAATTGGCTTGTGTATAGCCGATTGGTGGTGGTTTAACATGCACGGTTGGCCGGTATAATTGGGCCCTTACACTAGTCCATCGCCCCGTAGAGACCATAGCTTTCATCCACCTTGAGTTCTCCCCTTTGCCAGTTTTTGTTGCTACATTTCTTAGTAGTCAGTACTAATCCCCATCACAGTACAAGTACAACCTACACAATAAGAAGGTCAGAGCTCCGGTTGACTGGGGAAGAAAATCGCAATGACGGCTGTTGACATAAAGACGATACGCCTGTTAGAAGGGCGACCAATTTTTTGTTTGTAGATGGAGACTAATCTTTAAGCCTTGGTGAAGCCACAAGATGAAGAAGCATCAGTTTCATTCGCAAATATTTTCTCATGGCCAGGTCACGTAACCCTCTGGGATTTATGTTCACGCTTACAATTTTTCATATGTTTTAGTTATCCATTGTGAATATAAGAAGGGTTTGTGATTGTTTGACTTCCAAGAAAATGTAGGACACGATGTTGTCAAGGAGCATACCTCCAAAAATTTTAAAAAAAGAGGCACCTTATAATTTTCCATTTCAGTCATAAACTATCTCTTTCACCAATTTTCGGTTGGAAAGAAAATTAAACCATGGGCTTGGCCACTTATTACAATCCAATTTTGTTAGACGGATTTCCAAAGTTGATTACATGTCATCCCACTCTTGGGATCCCTTGTCATATATAGTAACAAGTGTTACATTTCCCTACAGCACCTCCAGAGGGCAAATTAGGCATTGCATGGTGTTCTTTGAAATCTATCAGATTTTTTAGTAAAGCAATCACTGATTGCTGGTGATTTCGGGATTAGGACCAAATATCAACATTACAAACCCCTTAAGACAGAATCGAAAGTAACCTTTATAATACCCGCCATGCAAACTGAGAATTTTACATGTTTTCAAATGGATGGAATTTGGACAATTTTGTTTTTATCACTACTGCTGTCTTTCACTCTTATGATATGGTCACACAACAGCTTTTGTCACTTCTTCTAACCTTTTTCTGGTTTTGGAAGCCTTGAAGTGGCTAGAAGAATTGACCTGTCCATTTCTCTACTGGCTTCATCTTGGGAAAAAAAGTTGTTGTGTGTACATACACTAGAACTACACATTAGTTGATCTGCAAGTTGTCCCCAAAGTCAGGACTTATTTGCAGAGTTTCGATGTGTGACCGGACCTGTACATCAGTCCATGTTCCCTACAGGTCTACAGGATAAAGTGGTAGCCCTATAGGGTCCCATGCCATCACCCTAGAGGCAATGAGATCATTAGGCACTTGTTTATTCTGAGGGAGTCTTATGGAAACTGTGAGAGAAAACCTCTTTGAGCTTTCATGTCCAGTTAAAGGCGCATGGCCACTCTTTCTGACGGCTATGAGCCATGGATCCAAAATCCAGCCAAGTAAAAAGATTTACAATTAATTTTTTAGAATTAGTCAGAGTCCCTATGATGTAAATTAGACTAGAACTTAGAGGAAATCTTCTGCCATGTTTCTTGAAGCCCTAAAGAGGTTATAGCAGAAATGTCTTTATCGGGAAAACCACCAAAATGTAAGGAAATTTTTTTTCCTTTCTAAGAATTGAAGAATAACAATCTTGTTGAAATCTCTTAGTCAGAGTATCCCCCTCGTCCAAACCTATTTTTGGCTTATTTCTCTTTAATGATAGACAATTAGCCGGTAACTCTATATTCTCATCTGCATTCTTTTCTGGGTCAACGAACCAAACATTGTCTCCATTTGGTTCAAGGTTGTCCAGCAATTATTCACACAAAGACACCATATTAGCTTCTAGGGGTTTTTAGCCGAGATTTAACGAGGACAAACTAGAAGAATGTATTTGGGTTTTATGTGGTTTGGCTCTAGGAGGTCCCGAAAAAAGGAGGCGCTCGTATTCTCCAGGGCAAGTTACAAATCCAAGGTCTGAACAGCATTGAAAAGGGTTTAAGACTAAAGGTTTGTGGTGGAGGCAATGACCTTAAAAATTGGGGATCAAATCTCTAGGATTTCTGTAATCTTTTAGTCTTGTTGGGATGTATACCACTGACGTTTGGGCGCCGGTTGAATAACAACTTTTGATATAGCTTGACTTGACTATGCCCGCAGTATTTGTTCATAGAAGCCAGGTCTATGGAGAAGCCTGGCCTTTACGGGCAAAAAGCATAAATTATTATATCCATGATCCAGAAGACATGTTCCAATCACTTGGTAATCTAACACCATCTTAGGAACTTTAGGGTTAATTGATGAGCGACACTAAATTTGAGACCTCCATTAACTAGTGTGAAGCATTGATGGGAGTCATATACAAGGGTCGTTACGTTAGGAAGGTAGAAGGACGAATCTCTCCCTCCAGTATGGGTCTTGCAAGTGGCCCATGGGTCTTGCAAGTGGTCCGTGGCCACGATTCACATGTAATCCTGCAGGTAAGGGTTGGGTGTGTCAGTTGTTGTTTTCAAGTGCAGCAGATTCTGTGTTTTGCCTGGCTGTGTGAGATTGAGCACAGACCAGAGACTTGGGTAAAGTTGTTACCGCACCTAGTGTACATACGGTGGTGCAGGCGCCCACAGCAACAGACTAACGGACTATATACAAACGTTCCTGACTGCGATCCGGATGATGAAGGTTTGGAACTTCGGTTTGTAAAGTTTCGAAAGTAAATACTTTTTTTTTTTTTTAACTTACCAGAGTCACTGCCTCGCTAACAAACTGACATGAAAGCTGATGCCTTACGTATGCTGGAGAATTGAGGCATACCCCAAAGAAAACTGCATGTCTGTGATTTCAGACAAGATGGAGGAGCTCATGAAGCAGTTGGTCCTCTCCAGATACTCTACAGTAGCAGACTACCAGCCTGTTGCTACTATAGATTACGGCCCTGCGAGAGACACCCCCCACCGGCAACCGGAGGCCGAGGACAAGGTTAGGTTGGCACTGAGGAAGATGAGCCCCTAGGATGACCTGAAAGCTTTTCTCACCGTATTCGAAACAACAGCGGAGCAGGAGACGCATAGAAGGCATATTTTGACCTCAGCCGGGAGTACACTCAGCACTATGGGAAACTCAAAGGTGAGAGCCTTGCCCAAATGGGGGTTAATACGTATGAAATGTACAGGAAAAATGAGTGTATCAATGGTCCTTTTGTGGAGGCCCGACCCACTAGTCTCAGGCATATGACTTACTGCATCTAGTAAAAAAGTGGATCCAGCATGAGACCTTGATCCCATCCCAGATGATTGAGAGGGTTGTAGTCGACCGGCTGGAGCGAAAACTGCCAGTAGCCATACAGTACTGGGTGTGGCAATGGGACCCGGGCAACCTTGTTCAGGTGGTTAGCCTGATCAAATGTTATATGGCCACCCAGGACTTGGTACTGGACTCTGCCTCACTGCAGGTGTCTCGCTGGCTCCCTCAAGCCCAGGAGCCTGGAAAAGGGACACGACCCTCTGCTGGGCTCAATCAAAACCAAGCCCATACTAAGGGGGAGTCCCCAGAATGAGAGTAGAAGGTACCCAATTTCCTCTAAAAACTGGTCTAGTGGACTAGCAGTGCCACCGCTATCAGGTGTTAGCGGTGTCAAGGGCCAGAACATGTGGCTGCCAACTGCCCCCTGACTGCTGAACCCAAGGACTGCGGGTTTGCTTCCCAAGTACTGATGTATACCCATAACGTTTATACCACTGACGCCAACGCTACATCTAGTGAACCCCATCTGTGTCAGCTGTGCATCAACGGGCATCAAGCGGATGGTCTCTCGGACTCAGGAAGCCTAATGACACTCGTTCACGTGTAGGGTCGGGCTGAGGGAGGCGATGAAGTGGTGCTGATCAAACAGGACTGGGGGGGTGACCCACTTCATGGTGCCGGCAGACATGAGACTGAGACAAGGGTTGTGTCCAACAGTTAAGATTTTATTGGCCCGCTTTTCGGACGATCACCGTACTTCATCACAGGAATAGTCCACAATTCACTTTTACACACAGACCCGGGTACCTTCTCTTCTTAGTTTGTCACCGTTCGTGGCGTCCTCTATGGCTCTTCTCCGCTGTGGTTGCCCTAAGCACTTTCACCACAGTGTTTCACCCTTTAGAGTACGCTGTCCACCTGACACTCACAGTCTGTCTCTGTCCGCAGCCACTGTCCTTTTGGGTCACCCCCCGTGACCGTCTCCACTGTCAGTAGCTCTCTGTAGGCCTTTTCCGTCTTTCTACCTTCAGCAAACTCTCCTCTCTAGTGAGCTCCCTTGGCTGACTGGACCTTCCAGAACCTTCCCTGACCTCTTATACTCTCCAGTCCCAGTAGCTCCGCCCACTATCACCTGACAGTAACCTTTAACCAATGGCAGTGACCTTGACCCATGGCAGGTACATAACCACTCTCTCCTACGCTCCCCACTGCCCTCTAAAGGAGGTTTTACACATAGCGATATCGCTAGCGATATCGCTATAACGTCACTGATTTTGTGACGTTATAGCGATATTGCTAGCGATATCGCTATGTGTGATACTTACCTCCGACCGGCTCCCCCGCTGTCCATCGCTGATCACGCGAGAATGTCCGGCTCCATTTCTCGTCGGGCACTTCCTGCTGGGCTTCCTGCTGTGATGACAAGCGACGCGTGGAGGCGGGCGGGAGGACGTCAGGATCGCTGTGTGTGAAAGGTGAGTATCGTGCACTGCGTCGCTGCTGCATCGCTATGAGGTCTGCCTGTGTGGCAGCTCACTAGCGATCATTTAGCGATGCACCAGCGATCCTAACCGGGTCGGATCGCTGATCGGATCACTGGTGCATCGCTAAATGTAAATGGCCCTTAAGGCTGAGTTCACATGTGGCGTTTTTTTCGCGTTTCCGCGGCGGTTTTAAACTCACGATTTTGCCTCGAAAACGCGAAAAATAAGCATCCCATGCATTCCTATGGGATTCCGCAATGCTGTGCTAATGCTGCGGTTTTTACCGCGGCGGAATCGCTTCGCGGTAAAAAACGCAGCATGCTCATTAATTTCACGGAATCGCGGCGATCCCGCACCCATAGGAATGCATTGTTCTGCTTACTTTCCGCATGTGGCTGTGCACACCATGCGAAAAGTAAGCAGAAGGAGTTGCGGATGGTACCCACGGTCCGGAGGAGAGGAGACTGTCCTCCAGGCTTTGGGTACCATATCCCTGTAAAAAATAGAATTTAAAATAAAAAATATTGTTATTCTCACCTTCCAATGTCCCGTGCAGCCTTCCCGCCTCTCTCCACGTTCCCGGTGCCAGTAATCCTTTGCGAGCGATGACATCCGTTCTCGCGGGATCGCGAAGTCTCACGGTCATTCGCGCGACATCATTGCGAATGACCGCGAGACGTCGCGATCCCGCGAGAACAGACGTCATTGCGGTAATTGTCGCAAAGGATTACTGGGACCGGGAGCGTGGAGAGAGACGGGAAGGCTGCGCGGGACGTCGGAAGGTGAGAATAACAATATTTTTTTTTTTATTATTATTTTTTACATTCTATCTTTACTATTGAGGCCGCATAGGCGGCCTCAATAGTAATAAGTTGGTCACACTCGTCAAACACTATGTTTCACGACTGTGACCAACCTGTCAATCAGTTCTCCAAGCGATGCTCCAGATCGCTTGGAAAACGCTAGTAATTCTGCAAGCTAATTACGCTTGCAAAATGTTAGTTTTTCCTCGGAAAAATCGCGGGAATTTAAAATGCGATTTTCCCACAGAATGGAATTCCGGAATTCTCGCAGTAATTTCCGTGAGAGTTCTGCTACGTGTGAACCCAGCCTAATGGTCAAACTATCACATGATACTCTTTTCTCTTTATCTCAGCCTACACTGTGCTCTCTGTCTCTTACTACAGACAGACCTGTCCGTCAGCGCAACCTCCCCACATTCTCCCTTCCTTTATCCATTGTCGTCCCCGACAATCTTATCTCCTTCTTTTCCGTTCTGAAACTTCCCCACCTTCTTTTGTCAGACCAGTTGTTGAGCCAGGCCCACGATACGCGGGGGCTGAACCAAACCGGGAGGAATCATGCTCCGAGTAGCTCACAGCTTACTAGCCAGCGCGTACGCCACCATGACCGAGGCCCTAACCTACCAGGTCATCGTCAACGTCCTCCTAACTTTCTGGGGGTTTGTGGTACTGGGGCCTGACGCAAGGACCACTGTCTGTCTACACTCGTCCTGTCTTGTCGTCCTGTCTTCTTAAATACGTCGTGGTCATCATACTGTATGCACCCGGAACCTGTTGAACACACTTTTTTTTTTTTTTTACATTTCAACCTATCAATTTCATCACACACCTCACCAGGTTTACTGCAACACGTTTTCTTTTTTAAAACAATACTCTTTAAATAAACAAACCAAGCAAGCACAAAACAACAACAAAAAATGAAATGTTAACAGCATGAGGACAGGGGTACTCCCCCTTCCTTTACGAACAACACCCCCACTGGCATTCCTGTTACATCAGGAGGAGGGTATGCTTTCTATGTGGATGCGGAACAGTCCCCTCTTTGTGCAACGGTGCACTGCAGTCCTGGCAGTCCATTGTATGGGCCCTCCGGGCCACCTCCTGGCGGCCGTTGTCTTGCCGTAACAGGGGACTCCACTGCCGTAGAGTCTCTGGGATGCCAGTAGTGTCTCTATTTTGGGGGCTCATACCCCTCAGGGTAAGCAATTACCGCTATGGCATAGAGGCCACGGGGACAGTGTTCCTTATAAATGAGACCAAGCCTCCCTCCCACAGGTCATGTTCATTCTTGACGGAGGCTACATTTAGGTAGATCTTATAGCCGGTGGCAAGGTCCCAAATGAAACCATATCCTTTTCCCTTGTTCAGGTGTATCAGCCGCCCGTATGATCGTGGAACAGACATGGCGGCCTCTCCTTTCTTATGGAGTCGCGCTCACACCTCCCTCTCTCTGGCCTTTTTCTTTTCAATTATCTCCGCAACCCAAACGGAGGGTCCGGGATATGACGCAGAGTCCGGTGGGCGGGCCGCAGCCGAGGGTGGAGCAGAAGCGGCCACGGACAAGGGGAAGCAGGCCGCCACCGGAGTAACAGGCGGGACTGAGGAGGCCGCGGGCATCTTCAGATAAGTTGGGGAGTCGGTCACAACCGAAATCAAGGCGGCCGTGGGCTTCGGTAAATAGGCCGCAGCCTTGGCTGTGGACGCAAAAACGGCAGCTGCGGGTGTTGGTCCGTAGGCCGCGGTTTTCTGTGGTGGGCCCGTGATGACGGCAGGTTCTGATGAGAAGGCCGCAACCGGACGCCAGAGCATGGCAGGGGTGGCCGTGGATTGGTTCCACGCCGGCGTGGCCGGGCGAGGCGGCTCAGAATGGTCAACAAGAGCCGTGAGCTCATCCAGGGTCATAGTCACTGTAGAGCCGGGAGTCGTCCAGGGAGGTTGATGGCTCATGTCCGGACCCGGGGTCCCGTCTGTTGCGCTGGGCATGGGGGCGGGCACTGTCGGGGAAGGTGAGCATTCCCCCGGCCCAATCGGCGGCATCGCAGCTCCCAGCAGGATGTCCCACCGCTCCTCTAATTGCGATAGATCTTCCAACGGCAGCTGCATCGGGGCACGGAGCACTGAGACTGGCTCCCAGGGACAGGTCTCCCGGCGGGCTTCAACTTCCTGATGCCATCTCCATTCTAGGCGTCTGAGGCCACGACAGCTGCAATGCCGCATTTTGCCCGAGTTTCCGAGGCTCAATGGCGCCAAACAACTACACCCAGTCTCTTCACCAGGGCCACTCCCGCTCAGGGGTGGGGCGTTAATCGGCCTCTCTACCCACTTTCCAAGGGCCAGCATGGGAGGGCGGCTGCCTTCTGATGTAAGCCGTTCCCCCCAGGGGCGGATGCTACACAGTCCTGGATTGTCAGTTACAGCTTCAAACTCCTGTGCTTCCTCCTGTCGCTGATACGTCACAGCCATATTAGCAGTACACTTTTCTGCTCTGGTTTATCTTATTAGCAGCCAGCAATCCAAAGCGTAGGTTCAAATTGTAATCCACAGGAAACGAAAGAGAAGAAAAAAAAAAACTTCTTCACCCCACACAGCTTGGGGACCTTTGTTACTTGGTGGCAGGCTTGCCGCTGAAGATGTTGTATTGGCAGCAACGATCCTTCCGACTACACCAAATGTAGGGCCGGGCTGAGGGAGGCGATTAAGTGGTGCTGATCCAACAGGACTGGGGGGTGACCCACTTCATGGCGCTGGCAGACATGAGACTGACACAAGGGTTGTGTCCAACAGTTCAGAGTTCAGATTTTATTGGCCGCTTTTCGGACGATCACCGTACTTCATCACAGGAATAGTCCACAATTCACTTTTACACACAGACCCGGGTACCTTCTCTTCTTAGTTTGTCACCGTTCGTGGCGTCCTCTATGGCTCTTCTCCGCTGTGGCTTCCCTAAGCACTTTCACCACAGCGTTTCACCCTTTAGCGTACGCCGTCCACCTGACACTCACAGTCTGTCTCTGTCCGCAGCCACTGCCCTTTTGGGTCACCCCCCGTGACCGTCTCCACTGTCAGTAGCTCTCTGTAGGCCTTTTCCGTCTTTCTACCTTCAGCAAACTCTCCTCTCTAGTGAGCTCCCTTGGCTGACTGGACCTTCCAGAACCTTCCCTGACCTTTTATACTCTCCAGTCCCAGTAGCTCTGCCCACTATCACCTGACAGTAACCTTTAACCAATGGCAGTGACCTTGACCCATGGCAGTTACATAACCACTCTCTCCTACGCTCCCCACTGCCCTCTAATGGTCAAATTACCACATGACACCCTTTTCTCTTTATCTCAGCCTACACTGCCCTATCTCTCTGTCTCTTACTACAGACAGACCTGTCCGTCAGCTCAACCTCCCCACACACGAGTCATTCATTCTCCAGCCAGAACCCACTGGAGGGAAAATCGGAGTCATCTTTATATACGGGGAACTCCAGGAATATCCGACAGCAGCGGTTACTCTGTCCACCCAATGCAGAGAGATTAAACATGTAGTTAGAGTAGTGAAGACCCTTTCTTACGGGACTATTTTGGGAAGAGATTTACCCCTGTTCCTGTAGGAGGGCAAAGCTAACCTTCCCATAGTAAAGGTCTGTCCAGGCACAGAAACCGAAGATCCCGAGTTAGGGATACCTGCCGTAGGGGAAAAGAATGTAATCCCAATAGATTTCCCCTAGAGATCTTGTCAGGAGAAGTTGAAGAGACCTCATGAATCCTGGAGCTGGAAGTATCTCGGGGTATTTTTGGGACAGTTAAGCTCCAGGATCCCACTCTGGCCTGGGCACGGAAAATGGTGATAAAGATAAATGGGGTGGCTCAACAACCTGGGGCAGAGGTGGTTTTTCCTCAGATGGCGGTCTACCTGAAGTTGCAATACCAAGTTGACAAAATCCGAGATAAAGTCATAAAACAGCTGATAGTGTCCCTATCTTATCGCTGGGCGATGCTTGAGTTGGCCCATAAATATGTGCTGGGTTTTAACCTAGGGGTTAAAAAGACACAAGAACGTATTCTGCAATGATTCTTTTGGCCCGGGATTTATGCCGAGGTTCAGAGGTTTTATGAGTCTTGCCCAGAGTGTCACATAGTCTTCAAAGATATGAAGGATTGGGATATGTTGATGCACTATTTAATGTTTGAAGTCCGGGAGGTACCGCGGTAATCAACGGGGTTCTCTCTATTGAAATGATTATATGGCAGACATCCCAGGGACCTGTTGGACATTGCCAAAGAGACATGGGAACAGGAGCCAAGGACTACCCAGGCAGCGCAGATCCGAGCGTATAATAGAAAAGCCAAAGTCGTCCTTAAAAAAAGGGGATCAGGTATTGGTTTTGGTGCCCACTGCAGAAGTTCATGGTTAAGTGACAAGGGACATATGAAGTCCGGGAAAAGGTTGGGGAGGGGAATTACAGGATATGTTAGCATGGGAAGACGAAACCTGATCAACTGTATCATGAAAATATGTTAAAGGTGTGGAAACACTGGGAATGTGTGGTTACAGACGTGACACCGGTCGTATCTACTATGGATCCTCCGTCATCGGCCCGGGAAGAGGCCTGAAATAAGGTCAAGAGAAGAGATGCTTTCTCTAAACAACCTGGACGGGAATCTTGGAAATTAGTCCAGCAGACTACGGACGTATTCTCGGAACTGCTCGTCCGTACATCTGTGATCCAACAAGACATTGTCACCGAGCCTCAGGTAAGGGTACGAATGAAACCGTACTGTGTGCTGACGCTGGGATGTTGCAATCAAGTGCGGACGCCCTGTCACGGGCACCTTGTATGGTAATACGATGCACCAGTGATCCCGACAATGATACGACCTGGTCAGGATCGCTGGTGCATCGCTACATGATTGCTGGGGGAGCCGTCAAACAGGCAGACTCAACAGCGATCAGGACCAGCGAGGACGCTGGTATCCAAGGTAAATATCGGATAACTAAGTGCGCGCGTCGCTTAGTTACCCGCTGTATACCTAAGATACCAGCGTGCTCGCGCGAGCACCCTGGTATCGAAGGTACACAGTGGGTAACTAAGCGACGCGCGCGCTTAGTTACCCGATATTTACATTGGATACCAGCTCCCAGCGTCTGCTTACAGCGCTGGGAGCTCGCTGATCGTTGGTCTCGCGCTGCCACACACAGCGATGCACGCTGGCCAGCAGGAGACCAACGATCAAAAAATGGCCCAGGACACTCCTGCATGATCAGCGATAACCGGCGGGGGGGCAGTCGCTGATGCATGTCACACACAGCGATATCGTTATTGAGATCGCTGTGACATCACAAAATCAGCGATCTCGCTAGCGATCTTGCTGAGTGTGATGGGGCCTTAAGTGTGGACTGGGTCAAGCTATTTGACCAAGTCAGATTTAGGAAAACCAGACATGGGCTTTTATTATTGGAGAGATCTATGGGAAGGTAGTGGGACAGATTTTGACCCCAGTATGGGTCTTGCAAGTGGCCCATGGCCACAATTCACATTTAATCCTGCAGGTAAGGGTTGGATGTGTCAAATGTTGCTTTCAAGTGCAGCAAATCTGGAGGTTCTGTGTTTGTGCCTCGCTGTGTGCGACTGAACAAAAACCAGAGCTAGATATCAGGGGTGATGAGATAATAAGAGGCTGCTCACACTGCAGTCCACCCAGTCCATTTGTTCTAATACACGAGATACCAAGAGTGCTGAAATAGGAAGAAGCTGCTCACACTACTATCCATTCTGTCTAGCTGGTCTAATACTGAAGATACCAGTAGTGCTGAGGTGAGAATAGGCTGCTCACACTGCTGTCCACCCTGTCTGTCAGATCTAATACTGGAGATACCAGGAGTGCTGAGTAAGAAGAGGCTGCTCTTACTTCTGTCCACCCTGTCTGTCAGACCTAATACTGGAGATACCAGGAGTGCTGCGTAAGAAGAGGCTGCTCACACTGCTGTCCACCCTGTCTGTCAGATCTAATACTGGAGATACCAGGAGTGCTGAATAAGAAGAGGCTGCTCTTACTTTTGTCCACCCTGTCTTTCTGATTTAATATTGGAGATATTTGGGGTGCTGAGGTAAGAATAGGCTGCTCACACTGCTGTCCACCCTGTCAATCTGATCTAATACTGAAGATACCACAGTTTGAGTTAAGAAGAGGCCACTCACACTGCTGTCCTTTCTGCTTTTCTGACCTAATACTGGAGATTTCCATGGTGCTGAGGTAAGATGAAGCTGCTCACACTGGTGCCCACCCTGTATATATGTTATAGTACTGGAGACAACAGAAGTGCTGAAATAAGAAGAACTGATCACACTGCTATCCACTCTCTCTAGCATAACAGGCTGCTCACAATGCTGTCCACCCTGACTATCTTATCTAATACTAGAGATACCTGGGATGCTGAGGTAAGAAGATGCTGCTCACACTTCTGTCCACCCAGTATATCTGATCTAATACTGGAGATAGCAGGGGTGCTGAGGTAAGAAGAGGCTGCTCGCACTGCCGTCCACACTGTCTATCTGATCTAATACTGGAAATACAGTACCAGTGTACTAATGTAAGAAGAGGCTGCACACACTGCTGTCCATCCTGTCCATTTGATCAAATGTTAGAAATACCAGGGCAGCTGGTAAACAAAGACTGTTAGAGCTTCTGCACTGGATCATCAGTGAAAAGAAGGGGTGAGTATATTTTTTTATGTAATGTTTGAGTATAATTTGTATATGTTGTTTTTGTTATTGCTACAAAAGGTTTCTCATTTCTAAAGCAGTTTAGCTTTACAAATTAATGGGAATTTCTGACTTTTGAAGACCCATCCTCCAGCTGTAAATTACCTTAGCAAACCAATCTGTTCTTTATTCATTTTCCCAGGGTCCTGTGCTCAGTCTGCGTCACTTCGTTGCTCCAAGTGTCTGTTATTGTCTTGTCTGCAGCGCCGTTGTAGTATTGTAGTATCTTCAGTAGTATTGGTCTTCTTATAAGAACCAAAGGAACCCATTGGGTGTGACTGCACCCTATTAGACATATCTATGGATTCCATGAAACCTCCAGTTAAACTGCAACTCTGGTAATTTTCTTTCCTGGTGCTTGGATGCTCTTCTATGAGACAGATCCAAATTTCTAATTGAGGGTTGGGGAACGAGGATGTAGAAGGTGTTGGCCAGAAAAGGAGGCATGGTAATGAAAAATAGTTTCCTACGCACTTCGGATTTTCCTGCACCTCCATCTCAACAAATTGACAACTGTGTGCCTAGAATATGACCGCACGGGCACTTTTTCAAAGTGTCAGTGGTTAGAAGGGCCTTTAACGCACCCTAAATCCAGTGCAGGAAGCATGGCGAGTTACTCGCTATCCTGTAATCTCAGCACTTCAGGGTTAAAATATTATAGCATATTTATATATATACACTCACTGGCCACTTTATTAGGTACACCTGTCCAACTGTGTGTTAAGACTTAATTTCTAATCAGCCAATCACATGGAGGCAACTCAGTGCATTTAGGCATGTAGACATGGTCAAGACAATCTCCTGCAGTTCAAACCGAGCATCAGTATGGGGAAGAAAGGTGATTTGAGTGCCTTTGAACGTGGCATGATTGTTGGTGCCAGAAGGGCTGGTCTGAGTATTTCAGAAACTGCTGATCTACTGGGATTTTCACGCACAACCATCTCTAGGGTTTACAGAGAATGGTCCGAAAAAGAAAAAAAATCCAGTGAGCGGCAGTTCTGTGGCCGGAAATGCCTTGTTGATGCCAGAGGTCAGAGGAGAATGGGCAGACTGGTTCGAGCTGATAGAAAGGCAACAGTGACTCAAATTGCCACCCGTTACAACCAAGGTAGGCAGAAGAGCATCTCTGAACGCACAGTGCGTCGAACTTTGAGGCAGATGGGCTACAGCAGCAGAAGACCACACCGGGTACCACTCCTCTCAGCTAAGAACAGGAAACTGAGGCTACAATTTGCACAAGCTCATCGAAATTGGACAGTAGAAGATTGGAAAAACGTTGCCTGGTCTGATGAGTCTCGATTTCTGCTGCGACATTCGGATGGTAGGGTCAGAATTTGGCGTAAACAACATGAAAGCATGGATCCATCCTGCCTTGTATCAACGGTTCAGGCTGGTGGTGGTGGTGTCATGGTGTGGGGAATTTTTTCTTGGCACTCTTTGGGCCCCTTGGTACCAATTGAGCATCGTTGCAACGCCACAGCCTACCTGAGTATTGTTGCTGACCATGTCCATCCCTTTATGACCACAATGTACCCAACATCTGATGGCTACTTTCAGCAGGATAATGCGCCATGTCATAAAGCTCGAATCATCTCAGATTGGTTTCTTGAACATGACAATGAGTTTACTGTACTCAAATGGCCTCCTCAGTCACCAGATCTCAATCCAATAGAGCATCTTTGGGATGTGGTGGAACGGGAGATTCGCATCAGGGATGTGCAGCCGACAAATCTGCGCCAACTGTGTGATGCCATCATGTCAATATGGTCCAAAATCTCTGAGGAATGCTTCCAGCACCTTGTTGAATCTCTGCCACGAAGAATTGAGGCAGTTCTGAAGGCAAAAGGGGGTCCAACCCGTTACTAGCATGGTGTACCTAATAAAGTGGCCAGTGAGTGTATATATATATATATATATTACTTGTCAAGCCATTCCGGGATGACCGCACTGAATTCTTGACCCTCATGTGAAACCAGGGTTGTATTTTGTGTTTAAACAAGCCAACAATTTGTGAATGGAAGCTATTTATTCTACTGCGTATATAGAATATAAATGTGGCCGCAGAAGGAGCAATTACATATAGTAAAAAGCTGAGTCAAGGTATTGTAGCTCCTTTTATATCAACCTCATTACAACCTACGTTCTGGCAGTGGAATTCACTACTGAAGTCATTAGTGTTCCATTTCATACATATGCATAGTATAATAGGCTACAATTATATATACTGTATGTGCGTGTATATATATATATATATATATATATTTATATATATAAAAATATTTGGACAGTGGCGCACGTTTTGGCATTTTAGCTTTTCAAGATACAGTTATATAATCAGCATACACTTAAAATGCAGACTCTCAGCTTTAATTTGAGGGTATTCAAATCCTAATTGGAGTAATGGTTTAGAAATTACAGCTCCTTTTGAGTTTCCAAGTTTACAGTGCTCTTTTTTTTTGCAGAATGCACCAAACTGTTGATGGCTGCTCCTAACATTTCTTCTATCCCGGATGGATTTCTTATTCTTTTTCAGTGTAATGGTTTTGTGGCGCCCCTGAGGCTCAGTCGCCACAGAGGTACTGCACCTCCTCCTGAGGTGTAGTACCCCACCATCCAGGTAAGGTGGAGACTCCTGACCACGCTCCAACACCTGCACCCCACACCACAAAGTAGTGTAGCAAAGCACCCATTGGTGGCTCCCTGCTTGGAACACGAAACGTGCTGGGAGGTGAGTGGAGTTAGATTACATTACAAAGAGCGGGAAGAGGTTACGATTAGTCGGTCAGTTGGTTAGAGAGTTGGAGAGAAGAAGATCCCCGGAGAGAGGGATAGATGGATGGAAGTGCTGCAGCAGATCCCAGTGACTTGGGTCTGCTGGCACAGGAAAGGGAGAGAGAGCAACATAGACTGGAAGCCTGACTCTCCATAGACAGGAAGATCAGTACGGAACGTGAGGAGTAAAAGAGAACAGAGGATGTGGGTTAGAAGAGAACCCTTCCTAGAAGTTCTTAGCGCAAGGCCAGGGCCCGGTCCCCGAGGTTGTATGGATACTAATGGTCCTGCAGCAGACACCGGAGAAATAGAAGTAGTGACCACTTTATTCCCACACAAGACTTGGGGGCACAACAGCAACTGGATAGTGAGCCGAGACTTAGTAGCAAGAAGTTCCCGAAGCAGGCTACAGCTGTCTGCCGTACAAGTAGAGTTCATAAGAACACCGGACAGGAGGAACTCCAGTGTAACTCAGTACTAGGAGTACTTCACATAAAGGCGCTATAAGAGGAGACGTTCAGAAAGGTACATATTGGCGGAGTGTTGGAAAGGAGTATTCCATCTGGCCTGGAGGTTGACTGAGTCCCCGACCCGGAGGACACGGCACGGAGGCAGGCACCTGTTTGTACAAAAGACTGTGAGTAAGGCTTTGGAACTACATGCCCTGGTGTCCTCCTCTTATTCCTGCGCCAACCTGCCCAGCACTGCTACATCCCTTGCGCCTGACACTACACCATCTACGTGTCACTTCATTTACTCTGCCCTGGGACTACAGCCCTGCCTGTGGAGGGCTATAACATCATTGCTGCACCACACCATCTGTCCCAGAGGATCTGTCTGCAGCGTAGGCTTATATCTTCATTGCCAAACAACACAGGTGGCGTCACGAATCACTTATAAACTTTCATCACTATAAGCACACTGAAACAACCCCTTTTACAATGGGCGCCCAGGGCCACGGGCCGGGTTACAGCTGCCGTGACATCTCCTATTGAAGCTCATCGGGCCCGGTACCGAGTACCCCACAGCCCTGGGAGGGCGACCCAGTTTCACTTCCATTGAGAGCTCCATTGACCGCATGTTGTGGGTTCACAGCAGCAGCTTCCAAATGCAAATGCCACACCTGGAATCACCTCCAGACCTTTTATCTGCTTATTGATGGTGGATTAACGCGGGAATAGCCTATGTGGCAGCACATTAAAGAGAGTTTGAGATATCTTTTTATTACTTTTGGTCCCTTTAGAAAGAGACAGCTACATATTAAAGAGCTACAATTCCTAAACACTTACTACAATTAGGATGTGAATATCCTCAAATTAAAACTGAGAGTCTGCACTTTGAACTCATATTTACATAACTGTATCTTGAATATGCTTTGGTAAACAGCCAAAATGGCAAAACTTGCGAAACTGTCCCAAAAAAATCTTACCTCTCCAAACTCACACTGCTGCAGAGCTGCAACTCCAGTTGTCTTCACCGGGTCTACAAGTGATGACGTCCCATACATACAGTCACTTGAATACTAAGACTACTGACTGGTTGGATGGCCGAGAAATCATTGTCTCTAGTGGGCTGATGTCCTATCCATCAGTTTCCTGACTAAACTGACTAATCGTTCAAGCTTAATGCATACAGCTTTATTACTAGAGATGAACGAACTTGTCGGAAAACGTTCACCAATCTCAAAGTTAGCACGAACCTTGCACATTCAGATTCGTGTTAGGATTCCTGAGCATTTTTCTCAAAATTGGCAAAATTCATCCAAAATTTGGTTTAATTAACTTAATGTGTGGAGATTCCGGCAGCCAATCAGAGAGCAGAAACCATCCAAAACTTCCAGGCACAAGGGCTTGTGTCATTTGCTGACCAAGTGACATGTCCCTCTTCATATAAAAAGCAGCAGATATGTAGCTTTGGAGCCGTTTTGTGAGTGTAAGGCTGTGTGCACATGGTGTGTTGTTTTGGACTTTCCTATGGTGTTTCCCACGCTGTCAACTGTGTGACAATGCGAGAAACACTGGCAGTTCTGATCAGCTGTGATGTTACCGCCGGTAAGATTGTTAACATCAGTCAGAGCACTGCGGAGTCACGCTGTCAAATGTCAGCATGACCCCGCAGCTGTAACTGTGACCGTCGGTAAAAAGCTTACTGCCGGTCAGCAGGCGCTGGCTGATAAGAGACTACTACTCCCATCAGCCTACGCCTGCTGTCACTGATATACTCACCTTAACGCCTAATTCCCGATGCCTATGTCACCTGGAAAAGAGAAAAAATAATATACCATCCTATCCCTCAACTACACGGCATAATCCATAATGTCCCAAGAGGATTCAGATCACATGTAGAGTAGTCACATCAGCTAATGCGGCTGCTTTACCCCGAAGCCGGCGACTCACTGAGGAGCATTTAATCACTCCTGCAATGATTAGTACTGAGCTGCCCTAAGTGAACTCTGGTGAACTTTCTCACCTCAGCTCAGTGCTACACGCTGCAGGAGTGATTACACTTTCCTGTTAGTGTGTCGCCGGCTGCCAGGACACACATCAGGATCGTTGTGGGACATTATGGATTATCTCTTCACTTTGGACAAGTGAAGAATATGGTTGTTTATTATTTTAATTCATTTGCATGGGACATTGGCTTCAGTGGACTGGATGATGACGTGAGTATGGTTTACTTTAGAGTCAATAAAGGAGTCATTCTTTCAAATAAAGGATTTTATTCTGGCTGTGTGTTTATTTACAATACAACTATAGGATTAGTAAGGCCTGTTTCACACTTCAGTTTTTTTGTGTCAGTTAAAATCCGCCAAAATGGCGGAAAGCGGATCCGTTGCTAACTGATGTGAACAGATGCCACCGGACCGTTTTTTTGACGGATCCGATGAATGAAGAATTTTAAAGGAACCACAGCCCGGGGGGGAGAGAGAGAGAATTGTTTTTTTTCCAGCCGTCAGAACAGACTTTCCGGGTGAGTGAAATCTTTCGGGCATGCGCAGTGTGAAGTGCGGATCCTGCCGGCCGAAAAAATGTTACATGCTCCGTTCGGGCATGTCGGCGGATGGCAAAATTTTGGAGGATCTGCAAAAAACGGATCCAACGGATGGCCATCCGTCAAGATCCGCCAGTAATGCAACTCAATGGGAAAAAAAACGGATCCGCAAAACAAAATGGCGGATCCATTTTTTTGCAAAACGGCGGATCTTGACTGATGGACAAAAACTAAAGTGTGAAACAGGCCTAATGGGTCTTTGAGATGCCTTTCTATTACTAAGTTGTGGGCTTGATGTCACCTGACAATACAAAGGTGACATGAACCCCACAAATATGAACCCCACTTGCAACCGCTACATAATAAATGGGAAGAGCCAGACAAAGCGCCAGAATTGGCGCATCTAATAGATGTGCCTTTTCTGGGGCGGCTGTGGGCTGCTATGTTTAGTTTGGGGGGAGGGTAATATCTATGGCTCCTTACCAGCCTGAGAATACCAGCCCCATCTGTCAGCTTTAGCTTGGCTGGTTGTCAAAAATTGAGGGGATCCCACGCCGTTTTTTTAAATGATTTTTTAAACTATAGCGCAATTGATAGGTCAATTGATGCCACTTTTCCTGGTGTCTACCCCTAATTTGAGTTGTTTTGGCAACTTTTGCCCCCTCCCTCCCGAAGGTGTCTATGCATT
Organism: Dendrobates tinctorius; assembly: GCF_039654945.1. Taxonomy (NCBI): domain Eukaryota; kingdom Metazoa; phylum Chordata; class Amphibia; order Anura; family Dendrobatidae; genus Dendrobates; species Dendrobates tinctorius. The sequence continues at coordinate 11,200,316 of NW_027361688.1, forward strand.
TGGTTTTCCTTTCCATTGTACTCAATGCTGTTCGGTAATGTTCGGCAAACATCGGGAAGTTTGGAGAACATAGCCGAACTGAACCTTAAGAGGCTCCCTCATCTGTCTTTTATTCGTTTTATGTATATGCTGTATACAGTAACCTCTTGCGCTCCCCCTAGTGGATATTGTTTTCTGTTTTTTACTTTTTATCTATTTAGGATGCAAATTTATTCAATTGATCCCAGCACCGTTGACATGAATGTAAGATAAAGTTTTTGTCATCTGTGTAAGTTGTAATTAAGAGATAAGACCACAAAGTCTATATTATTACAGCGATTTATTATACCATTAACACAAAGCACGACATCATAATAATATCATACAACCCTCTAATGACTTTCTGCTGAGCGAAAACGGAATAATACCACTGGGTATACACGGCGCAGATGAATCTAGTATTTAGTGCCAAGCAGCGAGCGTTTCATAAAATAACATCTGCGGCTACGAGTAGGAATCACAGCTAAATCTATGTACATCGTTCTTTAGCAAAAATAAAATTAGATTTTTCAAAATAATGAGACTTAAAAAGCGCCGTCCGGTCATCTGCTGGTCAATCTTACTCAATGGGGTTGTGATTTGTTGACTCCAGTCACTGGCAGCAAGCAGAGATCTTGAAAATGGTAAGAAACTGAACAGCGATGTTACGTTGTTGCAGACCCACTCACAAGATAGGATCTAAATGTGTGATCACCGGGGATCTGACTAGTGGGACCCAAACCGATCCCGAGAACAGAGCTCCCAAAGTCTCCTGTGCATTGATTCAGTCACCGCTCTCTTTACTCTAAAAAGGGCGATCACTTCTATGGGGCCAATCCCAAAAATGGGGTTCCGGAAGTCTCCTGTATGCATGAAGTAGTGGTGCCCTGTGTGGATGGAGCAGTGGTGCACATACTTGACCACCCTCCATTCTTTTCTATGGGGCCGAACCCAAGAATAAGGATCCTGAAGTCTCCTGTGTGGAAGGAACAGTGGTGTGCATGCCTGACCACCTTCCATTAACTTCTATGGTTCAGTCCAAATCATGGAGTTCCTGAAATCTCCTCCTGTGTAGATAACAGTTGTGGTGTGCATGCTTGACCCCCCCTCCTTTAACTTCTATGGGACCAATCCCAAGAATGGGGTTCCTGAAGTCTCCATTCACTTCTATGGAACTGAAACCAAGAATAAGGTTTCAGAAGTTCCCTGTGTGCATAAAGTAGTGGAGAGCATGCTTGGCCAACTCTATTCACTTCTATGTTTCCGATCCCAAGAATGGGACGTCTGAAGTCTCCCGTGTGAAAAGAGTTGTGATGTGTATGCTTGGCCACCCTCAATTTACTTCTATGGGTCCAATCCAAATAATGGGGATCCTAAAGTCCCGTGTGTGCATACAGTGATGGTGCGCATACTTTACCACCTTCCATTCACTTCTAAGAAGCCAAACCCAAGAACGGTGCTTCTAAAAGCCCTTGTGTGAATACAATGATGGTGTGCATGCTTGACCACCTTCCATTCACATTTTTGGAGCCAAACCCAAGAACAGGGCTCCTAAAGCCCCCGTGTGAATTCAAAGATGGTGCGAATGCTTGACCACCTTTTCCATTCACTTCTTTGAAGCCAAACTGAAAAACAGGGCTCTTAAAACCCCCTGTGTGAATACAATGATAGTGCACATGCTTGACCACCTTCCATTTACTTCTATGGGCCAAACTCAAAAATGGAGTTCCTGAGGTCTCCTGTATGAATGGAGCAGTGATGACCACTACATTCACATACGGTCGACATTAGGACCAATGGTGCTGTCGTATCCCCAGCGATTATATATTTATCATCTATCATGTGGCATAAAGTGGAAAAACCCCTTTAATTAACAAACATTTTTATTACATAAAACTGGAAGACCCCTTTAAAATCCTGATGTCTACAGCTGCAGGGCGTGTTTTTCCTGGAGGTATAGAAAATGGACGGAGTTATAGATTTTCAATTTTCTCTTAGGGCCTATGAACCATAAATGCACAGAAAAATTTGTCCTGACTTAGAAAATAGAATATTAGTATTAAGAAACGGCGCCACCCTTCTTCATGGGCTATGTCTGGTAATGCAGGTCATCCCTATTCAAGTGAATGAGATTAAGCTCCCTTTCCAGGCACATCCTATGGACAAGGGTGGCGCCGTTTCTGGAAAAATAGAGGCAAAAAATAAAAATTCCGGTCACCCCCATTAACATAAATCAATGCTCTTGAGAGGTCTGTCTGGTGGCTGTAGGTTAAGGCATTTTATTTGGGGCGCCCATGATCACCTTTTTTAATTTTTATTTTTTAAATAATGCCCAAGACAAGGTAATAATATTTACCCCCAAATTTTTGAAAGTGTAGTTACTCTTTACATTTTTGTTAGAAATAACAAAGCTCCAAGATAGGGGAACGGTGATGTAACTTGACCCCTCACTGGTAACAAAGCTCCAAGATAGTGGAACAGTGATGTAACTTGACCCCTCACTGCAAAATCTACAACAGTGCCCCCAACTATAACAGGCATTGGCCTATTATTTAGAACCAAAATGGCTTTTTGGCGCCCCCCCCCCTAGGAGCCAGGTCTTTGGCGCAACTGGAGTCCACTCCACCCACTATAGTTACGCTCTTAGAGAGGGTTAGAAAAACTAGTACAAATTTTGGTGTTACCAACGGCAGCCAATCATGTCGTAGCCTTCCTTCTGCCACTTAAAAATGACTAGCAGCCACCCCATGGGGGCAACTATTTAATTTTTCTAAGCACAATTTTTTTTTGTTTTGTTTTTTTTAATTCCCTCCAATGGGTTTTGGCCATGATATAAGGCAGTCATTTTCACATGGTTGACCTTGTACAACAGTGATCCACATTCATATCGGTTTAGAAGTTCAGGTTAGTTAAGTTGTACCAAAAATTTGTAAAAAATTTAAAATTAGGCCCATTATTTGACCGAAAAGTAAAAAATAAAGCACATTTTATAATTCCAACGATGATTTGTTTTGATAGGGATGCTGTACACACTAATTTTTGTAGGTTGATTGGATAATTACAGGGATCAACTGTTTCGGTAGTGATGCTGATCTTCGTAGGTGTGAGGAGAGAGGCAAAATAAAAGGTTTGGAAGACCCTATGGACCAAGAGGCCGGAAGGTAGAACATATTTAGAGTCACAATATTAGGGTTTATAAGACAGGTCAGGAATGATGTGATTACTGATGGAAAGAGAAGATTCTGATGTCACTTAGAACCAGAATTCTGATACAAATATGTTGACGTTGACGATGTTCTTGTGGGACACCACTCCACCCATGACGTAGCTCATCTCCAGCTTCAGGACGGTATGGAATGGACCTACGATGGGTTTAACTTGACGCACGACACCTGGGTAAGGAGAGGAGAAAAAAAAAAGCTGGTGATTTAAGAAGGTCTGTTGTCGGAGAAAATGAGTCCATGTAAAATGCATAGGCAGATTTTCAGGGCATCTTCCAAATGGATCTGTTGAGGCTGAGGAATCATTTACTCGGAGAATGTTCCACAATTCTTTCTTAATGGTGAGACGTGAACCAATTTTTTTTTTTTAATTAAAGTCAAACGTTCCTAGAATCTTTGACCCGAGGTTGGCCATAGTTGAGAGGTTGGCCATTAGAACATGGCCAACGCTGCCATTCTAAGGTTCTAGAATTACAGGCCAAAAATAATGTTGTTCTTAATTGGAGATATCCTTAACACCCAATTAACAGGGTCTGGTTAAACTCCACACTCACTACGTTCAAGTTCTGATAAAGTCTGGAAGAACTGGTAGTCCCCATGCTAATGAGATGATTTAGCGAGAGCCATTAGTGTGGTGACTTCTTCAAACATTTTCCACTGCCTAGTTGAGATAAATGTGGGGGCTAATTGTAAAGCAATTGATTTGGAGCAGAGGGTGACAGTACGGTATATATTGTACTCTAATTGCAAAAATGAAGACTCCAAAGATTAAATAAAGGAACACTTCACTTTTCTACAACAATACATATGGCTCATTACAATATATCAGAGCTGTTAGACAGAATGTGGGAAGTGGGGGTGTATTTGTCTCTCTACAGGAAGTGGGGGCGGGTCTTTGTCTCAATAGCAGGAAGTGGGGGGCGGGTCTTTGTATCTCTACAGGAAGTGGGGGCGGGTCTTTGTCACTCTACAGGAAGTGAGGGGCAGGTTTTTGTCTCTCTACAGTAAGTGGGAGTGGGTCTGTTTCCTCACAAAGTTGGGACTGGTGTTTGTCTCCCTACAGGAAGTGGAGGCAGGTTTACGCCTCTCTACAAGAAGAGTGGTCTAGTTTTTGTCTCCCTACAGTATGTGTGGGTGGGTCTTTGTCTTTATACAGAAAGTGTGGGTGGGTCTTTGTCTTTCTACAGGCAGTGGGGTTGGGTTTTTGTCTCTCTACAGGAAGTGGGGGGGTGTCTTTGTCTTTGTACAGGAAGTGGGGTTGGGTCTTTGTCTTTCTACAGGAAGTGGGGGGTGTCTTTGTCTTTGTACAGGAAGTGGGGTTGGGTCTTTGTCTTTCTACAGGAAGTGGGGTGGGTCTGTTTCCACACAAAGTGGGGACGGGTGTTTGCCTTCCTACACGAGTGGAGACAGGTCTATGTCTCTTGACAAGAAGAGTGGGCTGGTCATTGTCTCGCTACAGTAAGTGGAGGCGGGTGTTTATTTCTACATAAAGTGGGAGTGGGTCTTTGTCTCTATACATAAAGTGGGGGTGGGTCTTTGTCTCTACATAAAGTGGGAGTGGGTCTTTGTCTCTCTACATAAAGTGGGGGTGGGTCTTTGTCTCTCTACATAAAGTCGGGATGGGTCTTTGTCTCTCTACATGAAGTGTGGGCTGGTTTTCGTCTCTACAGGAAGTGAAGATGGGTCTTTGTCTACAGGAAGTGTGGGCGTGTCTTTGTCTTTCTACAGGAAATGGGGTTGGGATTTTGTCTTTCTACGGGAAGTGGGGGTGGGTCTTTGCTTCCACATAAAGTGGTAATGGGGGTTTATCTCTACATGAAATGGGGATGTCCTTTTGTCTTGCTACAGGAAGTGGGGGTGGGTCTTTGCCTCTCGACAGGAATTGGAGGTGTGTATTTGTCTCTCTAGAGGAAGTGGAAGCGGGTTTTTGCTCTCCACAGGAAATGTAGGTGGTTCTTTGTCTCTCTACAGATAGTGGGGTGGATTTTTGTTTTTCTGCTCCTATTATCTTTCTATTAAACTGAATACAAGCAGAACAGAGACTAAAACTTTCAGTTCAGGGCTGTAATGTATAATAATTAGATCTGTCTCTTTAAGCAAGCCAGACTTATGGGACTTGGGGGGTGGAGACAAGAAGGATGAGAAGGGAAGTTTCACTTTCACTTCTGGTAGCATGGGAATGCAACTGTTATGCTGTGTGCTGGAGGACGAAGAATAAAACATATCTAAAGTTTAATACCTTGAATTCTTCATAACGTGTGGATATTACAACTGGCGACGAGGATGGGATATAATCACCTACTGCTGTGAGTACGGACTCTATTTTACCGCTTCACACGCCAGCACCACTGAGAGACTCTATCATGGCTGACTACTTGCACACATTCCCACAGTTTGATATGACTGATGTCATTAATCTCTCCCATAACTGGAGAAAATGGCTAAACAGATTTGAGAATTTCCTAGAAGCCATGGACATAAAGGAGGAGAAAAGAAAGAGAGCTTTGCTCCTGCATTGTGCAGGCACAGGAGTCTATGACATATACAGTACGTTACCTGCAGCAGAAACAGACACATACAACAACTGCACTAAAGCTCTCACTGGCTACTTCAACCCCAAACAGAACATCAGATATGAAAGATATAAATTCAGGATTGCCAAGCAGCTTCCAGAAGAGTCCATAGACACTTATGTCACACGGCTGAAAGAGTTAGCACATGGATGTGCCTTTACAGATGTAGATGATGAAATCCTAACTCAAATAATTGCCACCTGCTCGTCTAATAACCTAAGGCGTAAGGCTCTGCAGCAGGATATCTCTCTACATGATTTGCTCAAAATGGCCCGTGCTATAGAAATAGCAGATCATCAGGCTACCGTAATGGAGAATGGGGATAAATTACATGTGCATAATCTCAAACAGAAAAATTTACCAGACAAACAAGCCCAGAAACAGAAGAAATGTTATAGATGTGGACAGGATTTCCCTCACCACCAGAACAAATGTCCAGCTATGGGACAAACCTGCAGTAAATGTGGAAAAGGGAATCATTTTGCAGCTGTTTGCAAATCAGCGCACTACAAGCCTCCGCTGCCTATGACAAAATCTGCAGAGGTAAAAGTGATAAATCAGGACACAGAAGAAATGTCTGCGACTGAGAACTATGTGTTCACTACCTCTGTCACTGGTTCAGTACAGTCTCCCTGTGTTACACTCTCAATCTGCAACACTGACATTACCTTTACAATAGATACAGGAGCTTCAGTGGATATCATAGATGGCACTACATATGAACAATTGAAAACAAGGCCAGTCTTACAACAAGTGCAGACTAAAATCTTTCCTTATGGATCTAAAACACCTCTAGCTATAATGGGACAATTTGATGCTGAAATTAGATATAAAGAAAACAGGCAGAAAACCACTTTCCACACATTACAAGGATCGGGAGGCTGTCTTCTCAGCTATCACACTGCCTTGGAGCTAGGGCTCATCCAGGTTATTCATACCATAACTGACCCTGCGGATATGGATGTACAAACTATGGTGAACAGCTTTCCCTCCCTATTTAGTGGTTTGGGAAAACTAAAGGACTCTCAAGTACACCTTCATGTGGATGACAATGTTCATCCAGTAGCCCAGCCTCACAGGCGTATTCCATTTCACCTGAGACAGAAGGTAGAAAAAGAACTCCAATTGCTCATGGATGAGGACGTTATTGAAACTGTTACTGGTCCCACTCCGTGGGTCTCTCCACTTGTGGTAGTTCCAAAACCAAAGACTCCTGATCAAGTGAGACTGTGTGTTGACATGCGCCTGCCCAACACCGCTATACAGAGGGAAAGACATATCTCACCTACGATTGATGACATTATTCATTTATTAAATGGAGCCACCGTCTTCTCAAAGCTCGACCTCAATAAGGGATATCATCAATTAGAACTGAGTCCAGAGTCCCGATACTTGACCACATTTTCCACCCATGTGGGCCTCAGAAGATACAAAAGATTGACTTTTGGAGTCTGCTCAGCAGCAGAAATTTTTCAGGATGCAATAAGGAGTGTCATTCAACACATCCCAAATGCCTTTAATTACAGTGATGACATAATGGTTTTTGGTAAAACTCAAGCTGAGCATAATCGTGCTCTATATGCTACCTTCGAATGCCTGCTTTCTGCTGGACTCACTTTAAACAAAGAGAAGTGCGAGTTTGACAAGGGTTCATTAGAATTCTATGGTCACATCTTCTCGGCAAAAGGAGTACAACCAGACCCCAAGAAAGTGGAAGCTATCAGAACAGCCTCAATTCCACAGGATGCCAGTGAAGTGCGTTCTTTCCTTGGAATGGCAAGTTACTGTGCTAGATATATTCCGAATTTTTCAACAATCAGCAATCCACTACGGGAACTTACAAAACAAAGTTGTATTTTTCAATGGTCTCAAGACTGTCAGGCCTCTTTTGAAACAATTAAAAATGAACTCTGCTCGACAACCACTATGACTTATTTTGATCCAGCTCTTCGAACTGAACTGATTGTGGACGCCAGTCCCGTGGGACTGGGTGCTATTCTAGCGCAGTACAAGGATAACAATCAAAATCCTCACATCATTTCTTATGCAAGTAAGAGCTTAACAAACACTGAAAGAAAATATTCTCAACCTGAAAAAGAAAGTTTGGCAGTTGTCTGGGGATGTGAACACTTTCACTTATTTCTCTATGGAGCTCTCTTCACCATTGTCACAGATCATCAAGCACTTCTTACGATTTTTGGAAATCCCAGAGCTAAAATGCCTGCACGAATTGAACGATGGGGCCTACGTCTACAGGACTACAACTATAAAATTGTTCACAAACCTGGAAAATACAGCAATCCGGCTGATTATCTTTCAAGACATCCTACTAATGATGATATACCTGTGCATTCCTCCATTGAAGAATACCTACGTTTTGTTACAGATCATGCCGTGCCAAAAGCACTTTCTCTTGATCAATTTATAAATGAAACAACAAAAGACAAGACACTCTGTGCCCTAATACAAATCATCCAAAATCGAAGGTGGCATGAAATTCAAAAGGAAAAATTTCCTGATTCTGAGATTGATCTGAAAGAGTTAAAACTATTCTCAAACGTACGTGAGGAATTATCAGTCACTGAAGAACACCTCATTCTTCGAGGTACCAAACTAGTTGTACCTAAGACTTTGCGTAACTTAGTCATACAGATAGCACATGAAGGTCATTTAGGAATTGTTGGCACAAAGAAGTTACTCCGAGAAAAAGTGTGGTTCCCAAACATGGATCACTTGGTGGAAGAAAAGATTAGACGCTGTTCTACTTGTCAATTAATCACTCCATCATCAAACTTAGAGCCATTACAAATGTCTCCGTTACCCACTGCTGTCTGGGAGGAAGTGGCAGTCGATATATATGGACCATTGCCAAATGGCCAATACATTCTCGTAACAATTGATGAATATTCTCGATACCCTATCATTTCATTTATCTCTTCAACATCTGCTAATAATGTCATACCAGAGCTGGACGACATTTTCTCGGCATATGGTATTCCAAGAGTGGTCAAAACAGACAATGGACCTCCATTCAATGGACATGTGTTTACACAATTTTCTGAATATTTGGGATTCAATCACAGGAAAATCACACCTTGCTGGCCGCAAGCCAATGGAATTGTGGAACATTTTATGCGTACTCTGGGGAAACGTATCAAGGCAGCGAGTCTGGAGCACATCCCACTGAAACAGTCATTATACAAATTCATGCGTAATTACCGCAATACGCCACACTCCACTACTAATGCTGCTCCAGCTCATTTAATGTTCAGCAGAACCCTGCGTATACGTCTCCCTGATGTGACCAGCCATCCCCGACCGAGTGACTCCTCAGTGAGATCCACAGATTTCTCCAACAAACAAGCCATGAAACGTTATGCAGACAGAAGGCGAAGGACACAGTCAAGTGCCATCGAAAGAGGGGATGTCGTGGTGGTACGTCAAAGACCAACCAACAAGACCTCACCTGTATATGGTCCTGCAAAATATTATGTTACTAAAAGGAAAGGCAGCATGATCACAGCTGAACGAGATGGACACTCCATAACGCGAAATTCTTCATATTTTAAAGTCATACCGCAGAATGATGACAATGAACTCTCTTTGGTGGAAGATTTGGTATCTGATGGTGGAGAGGACCAACAAGAGGTAGCTGGTCCATCAATAATGAACCCTCTCAATGAGCCCAGACGTTATCCTACACGAGAGAGAAGAGCTCCATCGAGGCTTATTGAAGAAGTGTAACTACAGTTTTGTTTGTTTTGGTTTTTTTTTGTTTCTCTGGTTTTTGAATTGAACAAATAAGACAAAACGGACATATGATTTCTTTGGACGTTTTCATGTTGTTGCATTTATCAGTAATATGGGTTACTTATAGTAAAAAAAAAAAAAAAAGAAAAAAAAAAAGGGGGATGATGTAATGTATAATAATTAGATCTGTCTCTTTAAGCAAGCCAGACTTATGGGACTTGGGGGGTGGAGACAAGAGGGATGAGAAGGGAAGTTTCACTTTCACTTCTGGGTAGCATGGGAATGCAACTGTTATGCTGTGTGCTGGAGGACGAAGAATAAAACATATCTAAAGTTTAATACCTTGAATTCTTCATAACGTGTGGATATTACAAGGGCAAACAAGTCATTGCAAAATAGCATAATCAATGCATGCTAGGTAGTGAAACTAAGAAAGGAAGTTCCAGCACCTATAGTTCTAGCAGAGTTCTGATGAAGAGAAACTGTCCACTGAAAATGAATGGATGGCAAGTTCTAAACAAAATAGAGACTGTTCCTTGACATATTAGATGATTTGATAAAAGCAATTAAAAAAAAAAGGTTTTCAAAAAGGAAATTCACTTGAAAAATTGAGGAAGTTGTAAGGAATAGAATAGCAGAGTCATCAGTGAGGGTCAATTAGTCTATTTATTTGACAGTTGGGCATATTTCTTGTATACATGACACAATTTATAGAAAACTTCAGTGAATTTGAAGCTCAAGGTCAAAACCCAAGCAGACATTACTAAGTTCATCGGTAACACACTGGACATACAGAAGTTAGAGCTGAAATTGAAGTGAGGTTTGGGCCCGGGACAAGTATTATGATCCCAATAAGGAGTAGTACTAACCTCAGAGGCATATACGTATCTTTAGGGTTTGGCATGTGTAAAATGGATTCAGAATTCGTCTGCTTTGGCAACCGGGGAAAACCAAAGTTCTTTAAACTGACAAAAATGCAGCTATCTGGAATCACTCAAACTTAAACAAGGTTTAACAATGTCTGGCATTAATGCTTCTGGGATCAAACATCTGGCCCGGCTTCCATCGAGGCTGGGTACTGTGGCCAGAGACTTCTCTGTAGCTTTCCAGGGACAGCGTGATAAATGTGTCAGCAGCTATACACTTTACAAGTCACTAATAAGTCTAAATTTAAAGGGGAGTTCCATAAAAAAAATATTATTACTTAACTGATTAGTTATCGTCAAAAACTACCCTAGTTTTTTTCTGATGATATCTTCTCACCTAAAGAGGTTGAGATCATGTGAGCCATGTATAGAGTCCTTTTTATTGGATTATCATGTGGCCTCTTTCAGATTTTCTGAATGGCTAATTGAGAGAAGCGCATTAACTGGCACCCACAATAAGTGGATCTGTCCCTTTAATCGGGTTGTCTTACTATACAAGCCCTTTCTATATGGACATCAGGGCCTCATGCTAAGAACACTCCCTTTACTCCCTTTATGTGTCAGGGTGGGGAGCTTCTCCTGCTGTGGTGGACCCTCCCTGCTCTTGTGTTAAAGACTTAAAAAGGAGTTTATGTAAATGTGAAGAAGAGAAGTAAATTGTTTAGGTGTGAAGGAAATGCTGCTGAGGTGTTTGCCAGCAGACTGGTCTCAAGTATGAGCAAAGTGTCACCAGTGTTAGCTCCTCTCTGTAACACAACTTTCCACCTCTGTTTAAAGGGATTATCTTGGACTTTTATATTGATGGCCTATCCTAAGGATCGTGATGATGGGGGGCATGTTACCCATGCAGATCAGCTGTTCCTGTTGCCAGTGGTGGACTGATTTGCTGAGATACAGAGCTGCAAATTAATAGGGGGTAGCTCCAAACGTCAGCATATTCCGCCCCGGCTGGCACAGGGAACAGCTGATTGGCTGGGGTGCCAAATGTAGCAACCCCACCGATCAGCTATTGATTACCTATCCTAAAGTCCCCGTCTCAAATAGCGACATCGCCAGCGATCTCGCTACGTGTGACACATAGCGGCGACCAGCCCCCCGCTGGATATTGCTGATCGTGCTCGATTGTCCCAGGCCATTTTCTGATAGTTGGCGTCCCGCTGGCCAGCATGCATCGCTGTGTTTGACGCCGACAAGCGACCTCGTTGGCGACGCAGAACTCAGGGATGCAGGCGGGAGTCATCAGAATAGCTGCTGTGTGACAAGGTACCAACGACCGCCGAGGTCGTTATATGGATCGCCAGATTGTTGCTGCGTTGTTTAGTAGATCTGTCTGTTTGACATCTTACTAGCGATCATTTAGCGACGCACCAACGATCCTTACCAGGTCGTATTGTTGTTGGGATCGCGGGTGCGTCGCTTAGTGGTACCCTAAGGATAGGCCATCAATATAAAAGTCCCACACAAACCCTTAAAACAGAGGCGGAAAGTTTGTTTACAGAGACAAGCTAACACTGATGAAACTTTGCTTAGACTTGCAAACAGTCTGCTGGCAAACACCTCAGCAGCACTTCCTTCACACCTACACAATTTCTTTGTCTTCTTCACATTTGAATAGGATAGACACCAAATATTGAAAACCTCAAATTGGGCCATTTAGGTACCACCACCAAAACTGACACTTCAAGGCAAGTTTGCTGAAATCTTGCCCTGCTTTTGGTTTGGAACATTCGAGTCTCCTGGCAAAATTGTGACTGTTGGCAAGTATGGAATAGATCTAATACTACTTTTATCCAATAAACAAAGGCTACTAAATGCATGTGTGGCCTCAACTGCAAATCACTAAGGATGACGATCAGCTGATCGTCATTTTGGATCTATTTCAAAAAGAGTTTGTCCTGGTGGACCTACTCACTTAAAGAGGACTTGCTCGAAAATCAATAGCCTATGCCTACTGTTGCCCATCAATTTAAAGGGATTGCCTGAGATTCTATAAAAGTTTCCTCATAGCAGCATGGAAGCTTGAGTGGTCCCTACCGGTCTTTGTATAGTTGTTCTATATTCCATCTTAGAACAGACATTTTTTTGCTTTATTTCTTTTTTTTACGTTATTGTGATCACTACTCGCTGGATCACTGGACTTTTATAGTCTCATCGGGGAGGATTCTGGGTGATTTACAGTCCATGAGGTCATACAGAAGGATGTCTTGAGTCCTCCATTGTCTCTGAGTTCCTGATAAAAATCTCAGACATTTCTTAACCCAGGGGCTGTCAACACTTGCAGCTACTTAAAAGGGCTGAGATGTTACTTTGGCTAAGAAGAAAGGACATTTATCCATCCTCTGGTAGCCAAAACATGAACTTTAACCTCCGTGTCGATTAGTAATTGTATTTATGAAGGCCTCGGGTGCAAACAAATGTTTCCCCCTGTGTGGTTATAAGGTTGGTTATAATAGCCGTATGGCTTTTTGAGCTCAGAGTAAGATGTTGTCACACCATGTAGGATAATATAGGCACCCACTGTAAATTATAAGCTTATTACAATACACCAAAGAGTCTTGGAAGTTATGAAGATGCCACCATCTTGCCATGGTATCATTTAGGCTTAGTTTGGCACTATTTTGTAGCATCATGTGAGTTTGTACTACTATTTAGCACAAAGTGGCGGTATTATTTATTTCCCCTATTTAAAGAATATTTGCTCAGCTACTCTGGGGGAATTCCTGGAAGAGATAGAAAATTTCCTAGGGTCAACAAGAACCTCCAGACATCTCCTAAGGAAGCAGTGCTTCCACAAGATTTCTTATGTGGGACATGAAATCATGAGACAAAGACCGATCTCACATTCAAGGGGCAAGAAACAGGCCACACAGGAAGATGGGGAAGGAGCATAAAGTGGTGTAGCATAGAACAGAGATTGTGGCCTCAAGGAAGTACTGATACCAATGTAAGAGGTGCACCAAACTGGCATGGCAGGCAGCAACCTGTCACGATCCATGTTTGGATCTGTGTCAGATTCTGGATTCTCTTATATAAACGTTTTTCCTTTCAGGCCATTGGGGGTTAATATTAGTTTTTTGCCCCCCCCCCCAGTGGCCACTGGTGTTACTACAAGTTTAGTTAGTCTGTTGGTGGGTTTTTGCCCCCTGGTGCTACTACGTGTTTAGTTAGTCAGCAGATGGAGGCCACTCCCATCTTCCTATATAAGGTCACCTGGTACACCGGCTGACTGTTGGTAATACAGGTGTTAGGCGTCGGATTCCTGACGCTGCACAGCGGGAATCCAGAGCCAGACATCCCGTGGTCCCCCATTCTGCTCCGACCACTCGGACTCCTGCTCAGCAATCACGGCGAGCCAGGCATTCTGCCCAGACTCGTTCTGTGAGTCTGGATGTTGCTGCCACCTCTGGTGCAGCAATGGTAGCGCAACCTGCTCTGCAGAGAACCGCTCCAGAGGCTAAGTCCTCGTGCCGTGCTACTGGGCATGCCCGCAACTTGTCCTCTCAGTGGAGAGCAGGGGTCACAGGTCCAGGTCCTGCGTCGGATCTGATTGGTTCTTCCCAGGTTACTGGAAGGTCCCGGAAGCGCATGGCTATAAAAAGCCCGCATGGCGGCTCGGCCATGCGCTAGTGTAGACCCACTATGCTATGTGTGAATTGTGATGGATGCATGTTCTGGTGGATGACTTATTCTGAAACCCCTACCCTCTGATATTACGAGTGGTGACAGAGTGTGTATAGTCAGCTCCAGGTAGTGGCTAGCTATTTGCCACTGTGCTACCGCACCTAGCACTAGCGCCCGTCGGTGTCCGCCTGTCGGCACCGTCGTCTAGCGGCGTGAGTTACCGCCGCGCCTGCGCTTAGCAGTTCTGCCGCGCTGCGCTTAGCAGTCCACTGGCGTTCGCGGTTGCGATGCCCCCGCTGGTTACCTTGTGCGTTTAACAAGGCCAGCGTTTCTGTATTTATTTGTTAAAAGGTTTTCTGTGCGTGAACAGAGCCGGCCTTAGCTGCTCGGGTGACGTTAACCCGAGCGCACTACTTCACTCATTGGAGTATCTGCCATTGTGCAGCAGCGGTCTTGTCATCTACTGCACGGTGGACCCCGGGCGGCGAACGCACCTGGTATTATTTTTATTAGGTGCGTTCTGCTGACCATAACAACAGGTCCTTTGGAAACATACTGTTGTGAAGACTGGTCCTACCTGGTGCAGAGGTGGTTCAGATTATCTGGAGCAGTGGTGATGCTGCTGAAGAGAGGAGCTTTCTGGAGCAGTGGTGATTCTGCTGGAAGTTGTGTTGGGGTGCCTTACTCTGCGGTCCGGTGCATGACTGCAGAGGAAGCTAAGTGTAGTTTGTTTTTTCCCTGTCTGTTTTCTTTCCTTGGTGTCTTATTAGTGTAGCAGTGGGACCAGTGTCCGCACTTGCCAGTTCCCTAGTAAGGGATAGGTGCAGGGCAAGTGAGGAACCCAGGTATCCTGTTCGGCGACAGGTTGAAAGAACCTGTATAGGAAACGTCAGGAGAGTTCAGGGCACATCCTTAGGAGAGTGCAGGAGGTGTCCATTTCCCCGTTCCCTATTGCAGGGCCCACCGTTGTAATTGTGTCCCCGGTGTCCCCTTGTTTGTCTTTGTTGGTTTTGTGACCAACCGATCGTCGGGTCGCGTCACGCAGGGTCAGTCACATCGTGACACAACCTCAGTATAATTTACAGGAGGGCCTTGGTTAAGGATTCTGCTCTTGGGGTGGCGTAATGCCAACATGAGACAGTGTTTGGTCAGTGGTAACTTTACTTGATATGACGCTCAGCCATAAGCATTACTTAACGTCTTTTCAGTTCTTGGAATAGGCAGTGACCAAACACACAATTCAGGGCTTCATCCGGCATCCAGCGTTTCGCTCATACTCTTCTTCAGGAGTCTCCTCCTTTTTTCAGTTCACATACGGATCGCTCTCACTCTGGTCACTGCTGGTTTTTACTCTCAGTGCCTTCATCAATTTCACACATAAGACACTAATCCCTGTAGCGGCACACTCTTCACCTACAGTATGGTCACTCCTGTTACGCACTTGTCCCAGATCCTGGCTGTGGTCCCCTCACTCCTGTCCCAAAGGGACTACAGCTCTGTACAAGGTTTAAATTAATGGTAGAGAATGTTCCCTAATCTAATTGGACCAAAGTTTGCTTTTACTAGGGAGACTTGCCTTCACAATCTAGAAGCAGATACTACGTACTATATATTTTCCATACCACAAATTTACAGATGAGACATGGGGGTGGGGAGTGGGGGATGAATGACTCCATTAAATTAAAAAGCGGTCCTCCTGCTCCATTCAGCTGTTGTAGGTCTCAGATAAATAAGAATTGGCTGAGTGGCATTTTATCAGCCTGACAAAAAAAAATCATGTGTAATACTACATTTCACCAGTAGTGGTCACTGTAGCTGATTACCAGAAGTTAGAGAAGCCCAATCGGTGACAATAACCTGATCATGACCGTGCCTTTAATTGTGGTTTATCTAGACTTTTGTAGGAAATGCCCGTTAATCATCTTGGTGGAAGGGAAACAGTACTTACCGACTATGTTTCCATCCATATAACGTTTTTGGATATCAAAAGAGTCTCTTACATTTCCCTCCGTGATATGAAATATAATGTCAGGCTGAGGGCCAGGTGAATATGCAGGAGTCACGGCGCGGAGGAAGATAATCTCTGCGGAGAGACAACAGGTTAGGTTTGTTATAAGAAGGAAATGTGAAAGAGAACTACACTGAGGGCCAGCCATAGGTCGATAGGTACCCTTAGTTGGCAACCCCCCCAAGTAATGTAACGTGTGGGGATTCTGGCCAAGGTGTATCATCAGCTGACATCTGGTTGGCTGCAACAAACTTTTTCATCTGTTCTGGTTCTGAGAACTACACATAAATGTGTCTTATGACAGACTGCTGGCAATCACTTCAGCAGCACTTCCTTCACACAAACACAATCTCTTTGTCTCCTTCACAGTCCACATTGCTGGTCATGGCACCTTCTTATGGTCACCACTCTTGGCAGTGGTACGGTACCCTGTAATAGGGTAATAGGTCATGCATACTTGTTACCCTACACACTCAGTAATTTCTCACACAGGAACCTTTATCTGGCCGGAGGACATCTGTTTCTCATGGCTGAGACTACAACCACTGCAATGATGCATAGGTCGTCTTACATGCTCCTCTGTAGCACTAACTAGTTTCCTGGGGTGGCATTCCAATAGACAATTGCTGGCCTATTATCTAGGTTTCTTGCTGTTGTCTGTTTCTGTCAGCAATCCTCTTCGCAGCACAAACAACCCACCCTCCAAACATCAAGTGAAGCTTGGCGAGACTCACTAATGCTGACCCAACACTTCCACTGATTCAGCATTTCACACTGCCGCTCAGTGTGCTAACTGTTTATGTCTGCACTTAAGACCTCACTACAACTACTGGCCTGTTGTCCGGACATGTTAGGCCCGTAGCGTTTCTCCTCTAAATGTATGGATGCACAAGACAAATCAGCGAGCTCACCTTCTGGACGACTGAATTCCCGAGAAGTGGGCAGAGAAAGGACAGTGTTGGATATGGAGTGGACGGGATCTGTTATGCAGCTGAAGTCGTTCGGTTTGCAGGATTTAATACAGCGGCTGTTGTCTGATCTCTCATATCTAGAATGTGGAAGCAGAAGGAAATGTCAGGCATGACCCATATTATAGTAATAAACATGTTAGAAATTGTGGCATGGTCATAGTCAGTGCCCCATAACATTGACAGTCCTAGTCAGTGCCCCCATATTAATGACAGGCACAGTCAGTGCCCCATAGCATTGACAGCCACAGTCAGTATCTCCATAACATGGACATCCCCAGTGCCCCATAACACTGACAGCCCCTGTCAGTGCCCCCATAACATTGATAGCCCCAGTCAGTGCCCCATAACACTGACAGTCCTAGTCAGTGCCCCCATAATAATGACAGGCACAGTCAGTGCCCCCATAACACTGACAGCCCCTGTCAGTGCCCCATAACATTGATAGCCCCAGTCAGTGCCCCCATAACATGGACATCCCCAGTCAGTGCCCCCATAACATGGACATCCCCAGTCAGTGCCCCCATAACACTGATAGCCCCAGTCAGTGCCCCCATAACATGGACATCCCCAGTCAGTGCCCCCATAACAATGACAGCCACAGTCAGTTCATAACATTAGCAGCTACAATCAGTGCCCCACAATAATGACAGCCATAGTCAGTGCCCGATAACATTGACAGCCACAATCAGTGCCCCATAACAATGACAGCCACAATCTGCCCCATAACAATGACAGCCACAGTCAGTGCCCCCATAACAATGACAGCCACAATCAGTATCTCCATAACATGGACATCCCCAGTCAGTGCCCCCATAACACTGACAGCCCCTGTCAGTGCCCCATAACATTGATAGCCCCAGTCAGTGCCCCCATAACATGGACATCCCCAGTCAGTGCCCCCATAACATGGACATCCCCAGTCAGTGCCCCCATAACATTCACAGCCACAGTCAGTGCCCCCATAACAATGACAGCCACAGTCAGTTCCTCATAACATTAGCAGCTACAATCAGTGCCCCACAATAATGACAGCCATAGTCAGTGCCCCATAACAATGACAGCCACAATCTGCCCCATAACAATGACAGCCACAGTCAGTGCCCCATAACAATGACAGCCACAATCTGCCCCATAACAATGACATCCACAGTCAGTGCCCCATAACAATGACAGCCACAGTCAGTGCCCCATAACAATGACAGCCACAGTCAGTGCCTGATAACATTGACAGCCACGGTCAGTGCCCCATAATAATCACAGCCACAATCAGTGCCCCGTAACATTAACAGCTACAATCAGTGCCCCGTAATAACAGCCATAGCCAGGACCCCATAACAATGACAGCCACAATCAGTGCCCCATTACACAGGCAGCTATAATCAGTGCCCCATAATAATGACCGCCCCAATCAGTGGCGCCATCATCTTCTATATACACCACTCAGAAGCCTGAATAATGAGGTCTATATTGGAAGTCTGTTGGGAACTCTTAGTCTTGTATCTACGAGCCGTCACCCATAGCAACCAAATATGATCCCAGCGCTCACTATTCCGAGGCCCTTTGGAAAATGAAATTAGTGACCTGATTGGTTGTCATGGGTGACTACTACACTTTTTTGCCACGCACCAGTTTGGACATAGGGCTCCCTGACAGGCCGCACTAGACCCATAGGCCTCAATTCTCCTAATCTATGGTGGGCCTACAGGTGAGCGAGCCTCCCTCAATTAACAGACATTTTACGACATATCCTGTGGAAGACCCCTTTAAGGAGTATGTCCCTTCTCTCTCATATATAGACCCTTGAAAAATCATCAAATTGCTAAAAATGACTTATTTATGCCATCCCTATTTTTTGGATAATGTAGTTGATGATCAAAATTCCTCTATAGGGGCATAGATACCAACAGAATGTTGGGGGGAAAAGGGACCCTGAGTTCCCCCCAAAAATCCCCTGACCTTCCTGGGAATGCTCTGACCCCCCATGGACCACCACTTTTAGGCAAGGGTTGGCCCTAAATTCTGGACTGTTTCTGAGGTCCAAGGGGAAACGTTTCTCCTAGCAGAGATTGACATGCCAAGCCTGATATGTCAGAGTGAGGAGACTTATAGGCCATACAATGCTCCTCTAGGAAATGAAATATGCAAATTGCCTCTCCAGAGAGGATGAGGACTAGAACGCTAGCGCCACCTATTGGAAGCAGTGATCCTAAAAGTGACCCTTTATCGAGCCTTGCCATACGACTGATTTGGCACAGTTAGAGGCTCTGGACTGGGGTCTAAGGGCTAACATTTCTCCTTGTGGAGAATGACATGCCAAGCCTGGCATGTCAGAATGAGGAGACTTATAGGCTATGTATACTCCTCTGGGAAATTAAATATGCAAAGTGTGGACTAGACCTCTAGTGCCACCTATAGGAAGCAGCGATCCTTTCTGAAAATTTGGAAAAATCCCAGCAAATTCAGGACAGTTGACATGCATGTAGGTGGTCACATAACTTTTCCAGGAGGAATAACAACGGAAATGTACATAATTCGAAGGGGAACACCCTGCTGATGTATTTGGGAATAGTGAAACCCTTTTATCACTTTATTTTTTACATTTCCAGGAGGAATAAGAGAGGAACTGTACAATTTATAATGCCAAAGGAAACACCCTGTCTATATATTTGGGAATGGTGACAGCCCTTTAATTCTCTATTTTTTACATTTCCAGGAGGAACAACAGAGGAACTGTACTTTTTTTTTTTTTTTTACATTTCCAGAAAAAATAACAAAGGAACTGTGCATAATTCGAAGGGGAATACCCTGCTCATATATCTGGGAATAGTGACACCCCTTTATCACTTTATTTTTTTAAACATTTCCAGGAGGAGAACTAGAGGAACTGTATTTTATTTTTTTTTTACATTTCCAGGAAAAATAACAAAGGAAATGTGCATAATTCAAAGGGGAACACCCTGCTCATATATCTGGGAATAGTGACACCCCTTATCACTTTATTTTTTTAACATTTCCAGGATGAAAAACAGAGGAACTGTACTTTATTTTTTTTATATATATATATTTCCAGGAGGAAAAACAGAGGAACTGTACTTTATTTATTTTTTATATATTTCCAGGAGGAAAAACAGAGGAACTGTACTTTATTTATTTATTTATTTTTACATTTCCAGGAGGAACAACAGAGAAACTGTACATAATTCGAAGGGGAACACCCTGCTCATATATCTGGGAATAGTGACACCCCTCTATCACTTTATTTTTTTCGACAATTCCAGGAGGAATAACAAAAGATCTTTGCATTTTTCCCAAACCAGACCAACAACCACATGCAACAAAGTCAACTTTATTGAATCTGTAAAAAAAAAAACGTAAAAAAAAATTAAAATAATAATAAAAAAAAAATAATCATGAGGATGAGACGCGGAGCGCGGGAGGCTTCAGAGCTCTGCTGTGACAAAGACGTGCAGTTTGGCTATAAACGTATTCAAGGTCCCATGTCGAATGAGATCCATCTGGATAATTAGGAGGAAGTCCTGGGGCTCTGTGATTGGCTGCTGGACAGCCACGAGGCCGCTGTGCGAGTTCACGTTTTTGGTGACGAAATAACCCTTCTCGTTCCCGCTGGTTATGGAGAGCTGAATGTTATCGCCAGGAAGAGCATGAGAGGGGCCCATGCGGAAAATGTCGGTGGGGACGGGGATGTTGGTGGGGAAGGAGAGGTGGTGATAGGTAATTCTCAGGGGTTGGCTCTGGCACTCAGGGTCAAAACAAGGCAAGCGCTCGCAGCGGCTGCAAGAAAAGTGAGAGACAAGAGAAGAGAAGAGTTAGTGCGGGCGAAGCGAGCGGGGCAGCGGAGCAGAAGGGACCACCCGTCAGGGCGGCCCAGAATAAAGCAGCTCAAGCCATCGGAATACTGGTTCTACACTTATATTACAGGTCACATGTCCCCCCCCCAAAAAAAAAAAAGTCCAAAAAACATTCTAACTCTCCACTCACATCCAGAGCTGCAATCACAAAGCTACTAACTTCTAAGCGCTATACAGACAATGAGTCAGCAGAGGGCAGCGGTGAGGCTCGAGGGCATGTAGCGGATAAGAGCGGTATTATTTTGGGGGGAAGCTTTGGATGTGAATGGAGTAGAAGACAGGAAAAGATACAATGGAATCAAGAAGATTCGCAGGACGCGTCCAGAGCCCTGCGGGGGGGGGGCGTGGGGGAGGGGTTTATAAAATCCCATCCCCTCCTCAGGCCGGGTCGTACCCAAATGTATCCAAATTATATATATATATATATATATATAATTTTAATTTAATTTTTTTTTTATTTATTTACATTTATGTATATATCCCATAATTTTGAATGTAAATCTGAAGAAAAAATTTTTTAAAAGAAGACAAAGAAGAAAAAAAATATATATCTTTTTTCCTTTTTAATTTTCATTTATTTATTTTTCTTTTGATTTGTCCGATTTTTTTTTTTCTTTTCGTTTTCAGATTTGCCAATGGAGTTGGGTGTTATATATATATAATTTTTTTTTTCCTTTTAGTTTTAATATTATTAATATCTTTTTTTTTCAGATATAAGTCAAAATCTCTCTCTCTCTCTCTAATAATGTATGTAAGTATTTTTTTATTTATTTTTTTAGGTCTGCCAGATGAGTTAGGTGTTCTATATGCCTGAGAGATGGCTTGGCGTGACGCTTGGCCTAGAGAACTGGAAGTGAAGCACGTATAGAATATACTGTATATACGCAAGTGCGGCCTCTTAAACAATAAAATGAAAGAACCGGGGGAATAGGAAAGAGGACTACAGATACCAGCAAACCCCAATAAGGGTGATATCTGCTGCTCCCTGCAGTCAGCTGGAGGTTACCCGCTGCTGCCTGCGACGCGAGCGCTGGTGCGCAGGCTCTCCTGTGCCGTACTCCTACATCCGCACTCTCCAGCATTTTATGGTATCGGTTAAAGAGCTTTGGCTTCTAACGTCACTCGGTGCGGCCTGGACAAGGCATCCTGGGACATGTAGTCCCCCAAGCTAAAATTTGCAGCAGTGATTTCTATTCTCTTCTGAAAAAAAAACAAGTAATCCCTAATGTAACCAAAATAAGTGGACAGGTCACTGCCCCATACAAAACCAACACACTCTTCTCCCGCCGCTGTCTACATTCTCATGATTTGATTGGTTGCACGCACTCTCGGAAAAGTAGTAGTAAGTTAGAAAAATACTTGGCCCTTCCCTAGCCAGCATCCATCGCCTTCCTTGTGAGTTTCCGTACAACTACATCAATCGCATGTGTCTACTTGGATCAGCTAAAATCCGCCGGACACGATGGATTTTACTTACGTCTCTATCGCCTTGCGGTAATTCTTGGGACATTCGAATAGCAGGCACTTGTATCCTCCCTGGACATTGAAGCAAGTCTCAGAACCGGAGCAGTTGTGCGTCCCGGTGACACACTCATCCACATCTGGGTAAGGGAAGAGATCATATGTAAGAGGAGTATATACTGCCCAGTAATATATACAGTGTAGTCTGTACTGAATTCTTCTACTGATTCTTTCTGAGGTTTCTTGCCCTTCTACATACCTTGACAGTTTCTGCCATTAGGGGCCAGTGTGTATCCGGTAGGGGGACAGGTGCAGCGGAAGCTGCCGGGGACATTGTTGCAACGGTAGGAACATATGTGTCCACCGGTGGGGAGAGCGCACTCATCAATATCTATACAGGGGATAATAGTAATCATCAGGATAGGTAGATAATAGATAGATATGAAATTTATAGATAATGAATCTTGAATACATTGTTTGTTCTCAGTACATCTTTCATTAAAAGTCTAATGCCACTGTAATAAACAATAGCTCTCTGCTGTACAATATACTGCCTCCATGTGCTGCACAGACTTGGATTAGGTCCCTAGCAGTTCAGCCACAGGAAGCATCAGGAAATATTAATTTACCTTCACATGTGATTCCGTCCACATCGCTCAGCTGATAGCCTCGGCGACAGTAGCACTGATAGGAGCCGTAGACGTTGGCGCACTCCTGGCTGCAGGGATTGCTGCCACATTCATCCACATCTAAAGAATAAACAAGAAAAAAACGTAACAGACTGGTCTCTGGCTGTACACAGGACAAGTGGCTGCAGCAGGAGCCTCCCCCCACTTCTCTGCCTGCTATAGACCAGATGAGCACCTTCCTTCAGCACCCACCTTCACAATTTCGACCATCCAAGGCCAATTTGAAGCCCGTGGAACAACTGCAGTAGAAGGAGCCATCGGTGTTTTCACACTTGTGGGCGCAGACACGACCCGAGTATCCTCTGCACTCGTTAATATCTGGAATACAGAACAGTGTTATACTGCATGCACCTCTCTCTCCCCTCTCACAGCATAAATATCACAGGCAGAAGCTGAGAGGCTGCAGCTGCATCTCCCTTCTCACTCACACAGTATTAATCTATTAGACAGCTGCTGAAAGAACACAGCTTCATCCCTTTCCTCCCTTCACAGCATAAATATCATAGGTAGAAGCTGAGAGACTGCAGCTGCATCTCCCTCCTCCATTCACAACATAGATCTTATAAGCAAAAGCTAAAAGACTGCAGCTTCATCTTCTCCTCCATTTATGGCATAGATTTCATAGGCAGAAGCTGAGAGACTGCAGCTGCGTCTCCCTCCTCCCTCTCACAGATGAAATCTCATTGGGAGAAGCTGGGAGACTGCAGCTGCATCCCCCTCTTTCCTCTCACAGCATAAACCTCATAAGCAGGAGAGAGACTGCAGCTTCATCTCCCTCCTCCACTCACAACAAAAATCTCATAGGCAGAAGCTGAGACACTGCAGCTGCATCTCCCTCCTCCATTCACAACATAGGTCTTCTAGGCAGAAGCTGAGACACTGCAACTGCATCTCCCTCTTCCATTCACAGCATAGATCTTCTAGGCAGAAGCAGAGACACTGCTGCTTCATCTCCCTCCTCCATTCACAGCATAGATCTCATAGGCAGAAGCAGAGACATTGCAGCTGCATCTCCCTCCTCCATTCACAACAAAAATCTCATAGGCAGAAGCTGAGACACTGCAGCTGCATCTCCCTCCTCCGTTCACAGCATAGATCTCATAGGCAGAAGCAGAGACACTGCTGCTTCATCTCCCTCCTCCATTCACAGCATAGATCTCATAGGCAGAAGCTGAGACACTGCAGCTGCATCTCCCTCCTCCATTCACAACATAGATCTCATAGGCAGAAGCAGAGACACTGCTGCTTCATCTCCCTCCTCCATTCACAGCATAGATCTCATAGGCAGAAGCTGAGACACTGCAACTGCATCTCCCTCCTCCGTTCACAGCATAGATCTCATAGGCAGAAGCAGAGACACTGCTGCTTCATCTCCCTCCTCCATTCACAGCATAGATCTCATAGGCAGAAGCTGAGACACTGCAGTTGCATCTCCCTCCTCCATTCACAACATAGATCTCATAGGCAGAAGCTGAGACACTGCAACTGCATCTCCCTCCTCCGTTTACAGCATAGATCTCATAGGCAGAAGCTGAGACACTGCAGCTGCATCTCCCTCCTCCATTCACAGCATAGATCTTCTAGGCAGAAGCAGAGACACTGCAGCTGCACTCCATTCACAGCATAGATCTTCTAGGCAGAAGCAGAGACACTGCAGCTTCATCTCCCTCCTCCATTCACAGCATAGATCTCATAGGCAGAAGCTGAGACACTGCAGCTGCATCTCCCTCCTCCATTCACAGCATAGATCTTCTAGGCAGAAGCAGAGACACTGCAGCTTCATCTCCCTCCTCCATTCACAACATAGATCTCATAGGCAGAAGCAGAGACATTGCAGCTGCATCTCCCTCCTCCATTCACAACATAGATCTCATAGGCAGAAGCTGAGACACTGCAGCTTCATCTCCCTCCTTCATTCACAGCATAGATCTTCTAGGCAGAAGCAGAGACACTGCAGCTGCACTCCCTCCTCCATTCACAACATAGATCTCATAGGCAGAAGCTGAGACACTGCAGCTGCATCTCCCTCCTCCATTCACAGCATAGATCTCATAGGCAGAAGCTGAGACACTGCAACTGCATCTCCCTCCTCCATTCACAACATAGATCTCATAGGCAGAAGCTGAGACCCTGCAGCTGCATCTCCCTCCTCCATTCACAGCATAGATCTCATAGGCAGAAGCTGAGACCCTGCAGCTGCATCCCCCTCCTCCCTCTCTTCTAGTATATACATATAGATATATTTTTTCCTATAGTCCTGGTGGATTAAGCGACTCACTCACCAACACACAATCTGTTCAGGGTGTCGAAGTGATATCCAGCTCGGCATTCGCATCGATACGATCCGGGCACATTTAGACAAGTGTGCCCCTCTCCACACGGGTTCTGGATGCTGGAACACTCATTTATATCTAAAATTAACACCAGGGAAGTCTGCATTATTAAATTCATTTGGATGCAGCATTGCCAAGATCTTTGCTTGTGGTCACCGAATGGAGCCGCCTAGAGGTTAAGACTTTTCACAGCTGAGTGTTTGGTGCAATTTTATCCAGTCTGAACAATCTTTCGTAAGGTAAATACTGTAGATATGGATTCTGGACCAAGACAGGACGGGTGATAAATGTATGATTTCTGGGGTCCCGGCTGCTGAGACCACCACCAATTCCGAGAATGCAGCAGTAGTGAGCATGTGCGACCATCAAACCTCACTGCACAAAGGAGATTTTGGAACCCCCCATATGGCCACTGCTTGCATGCAAGGAAAAAAAAAGGGCACCCCCTACCTTCACATTTTGTTCCATCGGCATTTAGGTGATACCCTCGTCCACAGTTGACCACGTGCCGCTGACAGGTGTAGGAGCCTTCCGTGTTGATACAGGTCTGACCCGGGGGACAGGGCGCACTGTTGCTGACACATTCATTAATATCTGGAGAGAAAAAAACACAGGGCAATAGAGGGTTAATGGGGCTTTTCAATCATATACAGTAGGTCTGACCGCTGGGATCCCTCAACAATCTTGAGAATAAGCCGGTTATAGTCACTGTAACAGGCAATTATTGCAGCAGGAGCCTCCCCCCAATTTTTTTTTGCTGTAGGAGACCTAAGAATGAACCAGTTATAGTCTCACTTACAGGAGGTGAGTAAGACAGCTAGCTGCGGCAGGAGCCTCCCCCACTTCTCTGCTGTAGGAGACCTAAGAATGAACCAGTTATAGTCTCACTTACAGGAGGTGAGTAAGACAGCTAGCTGCGGCAGGAGCCTCCCCCACTTCTCTGCTGTAGGAGACCTAAGAATGGATCAGTTATGGTCCCACTTACAGGAGATGAGAAAGACAGCTAGCTGCAGCAGGAGCCTCCCCCCACTTCTCTGCTGTAGGAGACCTAAGAATGAGCCGGTTATAATCCCGATTATAGGTGGTGAGAAGAGGGGAACTAGTTCCAGCAGATGCCTCCCCTGACTTTACTGTATGAGACCTAAGAATGGGCTAATTATAGTCCCACTTACAGGAGGTAAGGAAACTAGCTGCAGCAGGATCCTCCCCCCTCTTCTTTGCTATAGGAGACCTAAGAATGAGCCGGTTATAGTCTCACTTCTAGAAGGTGAGTAAGACAGCTAGCTGCAGCAGGAGCCTCCCCCCTCTTCTTTGCTGTAGGAGACCTAAGAAGGGGCCGGTTATAGTCTTGATTACAGGCGGTGAGAAAGGCAACTAGTTCCAGTAGCTGCCTCCCCTGACTTTGCTTTATGAGATCTAAGAATTTGCTAGCTATAGTCCCACTTACAGGAGGTACAGTGGGGCAAAAAAGTATTTAGTCAGTCAGCAATAGTGCAAGTTCCACCACTTAAAAAGATGAGAGGCGTCTGTAATTTACATCATAGGTAGACCTCAACTATGGGAGACAAACTGAGAAAAAAAAATCCAGAAAATCACATTGTCTGTTTTTTTTTCATTTTATTTGCATATTATGGTGGAAAATAAGTATTTGGTCAGAAACAAGCAATCAAGATTTCTGGCTCTCACAGACCTGTAACTTCTTCTTTAAGAGTCTCCTCTTTCCTCCACTCATTACCTGTAGTAATGGCACCTGTTTAAACTTGTTATCAGTATAAAAAGACACCTGTGCACACCCTCAAACAGTCTGACTCCAAACTCCACTATGGTGAAGATCAAAGAGCTGTCAAAGGACACCAGAAACAAAATTGTAGCCCTGCACCAGGCTGGGAAGACTGAATCTGCAATAGCCAACCAGCTTGGAGTGAAGAAATCAACTGTGGGAGCAATAATTAGAAAATGGAAGACATACAAGACCACTGATAATCTCCCTCGATCTGGTGCTCCACGCAAAATCCCACCCCGTGGGGTCAGAATGATCACAAGAACGGTGAGCAAAAATCCCAGAAACACGCGGGGGGACCTAGTGAATGAACTGCAGAGAGCTGGGACCAATGTAACAAGGCCTACCATAAGTAACACACTACGCCACCATGGACTCAGATCCTGCAGTGCCAGACGTGTCCCACTGCTTAAGCCTGTACATGTCCGGGCCCGTCTGAAGTTTGCTAGAGAGCATTTGGATGATCCAGAGGAGTTTTGGGAGAATGTCCTATGGTCTGATGAAACCAAACTGGAACTGTTTGGTAGAAACACAACTTGTCGTGTTTGGAGGAAAAAGAATACTGAGTTGCATCCATCAAACACCATACCTACTGTAAAGCATGGTGGTGGAAACATCATGCTTTGGGGCTGTTTCTCTGCAAAGGGGCCAGGACGACTGATCCGGGTACATGAAAGAATGAATGGGGCCATGTATCGTGAGATTTTGAGTGCAAACCTCCTTCCATCAGCAAGGGCATTGAAGATGAAACGTGGCTGGGTCTTTCAACATGACAATGATCCAAAGCACACCGCCAGGGCAACGAAGGAGTGGCTTCGTAAGAAGCATTTCAAGGTCCTGGAGTGGCCTAGCCAGTCTCCAGATCTCAACCCTATAGAAAACCTTTGGAGGGAGTTGAAAGTCCGTGTTGCCAAGCGAAAAGCCAAAAACATCACTGCTCTAGAGGAGATCTGCATGGAGGAATGGGCCAACATACCAACAACAGTGTGTGGCAACCTTGTGAAGACTTACAGAAAACGTTTGACCTCTGTCATTGCCAACAAAGGATATATCACAAAGTATTGAGATGAAATTTTGTTTCTGACCAAATACTTATTTTCCACCATAATATGCAAATAAAATGAAAAAAAACAGACAATGTGATTTTCTGGATTTTTTTTTCTCAGTTTGTCTCCCATAGTTGAGGTCTACCTATGATGTAAATTACAGACGCCTCTCATCTTTTTAAGTGGTGGAACTTGCACTATTGCTGACTGACTAAATACTTTTTTTCCCCACTGTAAGTAAGGCAACTTGCTGCAGCAGGAGCCTCCCCCCACTTCTTTGCTGTAGAAGACCTAAGAATGGGCCGGTTATAATCCTGATTATAGGCGGTGAGAGGGGCAACTAGTTCCCTGACTTTACTGTATGAGACCTAAAAATGGGCTAGTTACAGTCCCACTTACAGGAGGTAAGTAAGGCAACTAGCTGCAGCAGGAGCCTCCCCCCACTTCTTTTGCTGTAGGTCACTAAGCACTGTTTTGCTGCTGAGGATGACACCACACATTTCCCTTGCCACTTAGCAAGAAAGGAAACCAAGTCAAGCTTTGGGCATGATATCTGGGGAGCTGTTGTGGAGTCAGCAGGAGGCATCACAGTAGGGGGGCGGATCTGGGGGTTTCTAGGTAGCCAGTTCACCAACCCCTTTTGATTCATGCAGGACTTTTGAGATAATTCGGTTTCGATGGGTCAATCGGTGGCAGGTCTAGGATCCTCCTCACCATGCAGGATAGTAGTTAACAGCCAACAAATGCCCGGCGATCCAAAAAGCGCCTGTGTGATCTTACCAATGCAATTTCCCAGTGCATCCTGAATAAACCCAGTGCTGCACTGCACTTTAGGGCGACAGCGGAAAGATCCGGGCGTATTCTGGCAATTGAAGGTTGGGAGACAGTTGTGGATCCCGGTGGTGCACTCATCAATATCTGCAAATCACAAAATACAACTTTTTGGGGGTTATTTTTGTAAGAGTCAGTTCCGGTCCATAGCCACTAGAGGGCGGCAATGCATCGCGGAATAGAGATAATGACTCTTGCCACCAGGGGGCAGTGTGATAAAGGCTTTACTATGGATGAAATTGTAAATGGTAGACCGACCTCCCTCTCCCCATATACCTATACAGTTGTTATCATCGGTGAGCTCGTAGCCGGTGCCGCAGTTGGCTTCTCTCTGACAGCGGAAGGATCCGGGTAGGTTGATGCATCTCTGCCCCACCTTACAGTTGTGCGCTTGCGCGATGCATTCATTTATATCTGCGTAGATGGAAAGAACTCATTATCTATTTAGGCATTGTATGGCGGTATTATTTTTGGGCATTGGATGGCAGTATTGTATGGGAAATATAATGCAGGGTTACGTGGGCACTATATGATCCGCTTTTATATTGGATACTGTGATATATTATTTATGTATTGTATGGCGGTATTATATGGGCACAGATTAGCAGTATTGTATAAAAAATGGTACTATTATGCGGTCATTTTAATGTAGCATTAGATAATGGACATTATGTAGAAATATTACATAGGCATTGTATGGCGGTATTATTTCATCATTAAAGGGCAGTTTTATTTGGGCACTGAATGGCAGTAGCGTATGGGAAATATAACGCAGTGTTACGTGGGCACTATATGGTCCTTTTTTCTGCATTGGATACTGTAATGTAATACTGTAATATAATATTTATGTATTTTATAGCGATATTTAATGGGCACTGATTAGCAGTATTGTATAAGAAATATATGGCGCTATTATGTGGCCATTTTAATGTAGTATTAGATCATGGATACTACAGAGAATTAATATTCAGACCTTATACGACGGTATTATTTGGGCACTGAATGTTAGAATCATGTGTTAAATATTTGGCAATATCATATGGACACTATATGGTAGCATTTTTATACTGAACATTGTGGAGAAGTTTTATTTTGGGGCGGTAGGTTAGAATTATTTGGGCACTGAATGGCAGTATTATGTGGGAAATACACGGTAGTATTAGGCGAGCAATATATGATAGCTCTCCCTACTGGATAGTGTAGGGAAATATTTCAGCATTGTAAGGCGGTATTATTTGGACACTGAATAGCAGTATTGTATGAGAAATATGTGGCACTATTACGTGGCTATTTTAGTGTAGTATTAGATATTAAATACTGCAGAGAAGGATTATTTAGGGATTGTTTACCAGTATTATTTAGGTACTGAATAGCAATATTGTATAGGAAATATATGGCAATATTATGCAAGCATTATATAATAGAATTAGACATAGAATTCTTATGAAAGTACTAATTAGCGATTGAATGGCGGTATTATTTGAGCACTGAATACCAATAATGTGTGGGAAACATTTGCTAATATTATGTGGACACTATATGGTAGTATTTAATATCAGACCCTAAAAGGAAGTTTTATTCGTGGCTGTATGGTGGTGGTATTTAGACAGCGAATGGCAGTATTGTGTGGGAAATATTTGGTATTATTCTGTGAGCACATTAGTGATCGATGTTGCATACTGTGGCAATCTATCTTTTAGGTTGTAAGGTGGAGTTATTTGGCACTGGATGGCGGTATTATGTGGGAAATAGATGGCTGTATTATGTACGTATTATGATATGGTCACTGAAAGGCGGTATTATGTTCAAAATATATGGTAGCATTATATGAGCACTATCTAGTAGCATAGACCTTGGATATTATAGGGGGGCATTATATGAGCATTATTTGGCATTATTTGGATGAGAAAAAAATGGTAATGTTATGTGGTCATTTAGTGTAGTATTAGATATTGAATACTGCAGGAACGTATTATTTTAATATTGTACGGTGGTATTATTTGGCAGTGTTGTGTGGGCAAATATATGGTGGCATAACGAGATCATTATATAGGAGTATTAGATATTGGATATTGTAGAGAAGTATAGCTTAGGGACTATGCGCTAGTATTGTTTGGGTACTGTATGGCCGTATTGAGTGGGAAAATATATGGCGGTATTACGTAAGCATTATATAGCAGTATTTGATATTGTAGAGAAGTATAGCTTAGGGACTGTACTGTACTTATTTTTGGTAATTTTATTTAGGAACTAAATAGGCAATGTATGCAACATTATATAAGAATTATATATAGTAGTATTAGGCATGGGATTCAGTAGGAAAGTATTATTTAAGGATTGTATGGTGATATTATTTGTACAGTGAATTTCAATATCGTGTAGCAAGTATAGCAAACATACGGGTGTATTATCTGGGCACTATATGGTTGTATTAGGTTTTGCAGATGTATGAAAGTATTATACGGGTGTATTATCTGGGCACTATATGGTTGTATTAGGTTTTGTAGTTGTATGGAAGTATTATACAGGTGTCTTGTCTGGGAACTATGTATTTGTATTAGGTTTTGTAGATGTATGGAATTATTATACGGGTGTATTATCTGGGCACTATATGGTTGTATTAGGTTTTATAGATGTATGAAAGTATTATACGGCTGTATTATCTGGGCACTATATGGTTGTATTAGGTTTTGTAGCTGTATGGAAGTACTATACAGGTGTCTTATCTGGGCACTATATGTTTGTATTAGGTTTTGCAGATGTATGAAAGTATTATACGGGTGTATTATCTGGGCACTATATGGTTGTATTAGGTTTTTCAGATGTATGAAAGTATTATTTACCAAGATAATGTAATGAAGAGGTTAATCCTCTAGGACCACACAATGCAAGCAATGAGAAAAGCAGATGTAAAAAATATGTAAATAGCGCCTCTGGGAAATGAAGATACCTGGACCCCGTCCAACATGTCTTCAGAACCCCCCACCCTCTTCGCTGACCCCAGGTTAAATACCGGAGCAATTGGAATCGACCCAAGTGGCTGGAAGGTTTTATATTACAAGAGTAAATGAAAAAGAGTCTATAGACATGCACAGCACTGCGGTGCTGGATGATGGAGATATAGTACATCCTTGCAGTCGGTTTGGATTATATCGACGCACATTCATAAAACTGATACCATTGCAGGTGACTCCATCAGGTTGGAGCTGGTAACCGGCATAACAGGAACAGATGACACTGCTTCCGGTATCTCTGCACTGCTGGGAACACCGTCCGCCACCTACAGGTAGAAAAGCATCATTATTTCACGGTCTGCTTCATTGTCTTTGAAGGTTACAAAATTAAAGGGGTATTTCCGTTTTCATACATGAATACCTTGTTGGATAGAGATCGTAAAAAGAAGCACTTTTGCAATTTATTGTTTGTTAAAATTTACAGCCGTTCTTGAGATATTAACACTTTTTTGTTGTCTATAGCTCGTTGCCTAGGAGACCGACCACCGCTGCTGTCCAGCTTCTAAGCTCTGTGCCGAAGCTAGGGAGTAACAGCGAGCTCCAGGGATGCTGGCCAGCTTCAAAACAAGGCTTAAAAGTTCAATAACCAAAACCTTGTAAGCTCTGCTCATGTTCCGCTGTCTAGCAGCGGTGGTCGGTCTCCAAGGCAACGCGTTGTAAACAAAAGAAAAGTGTTAATATCTCGAGAACGGCTGAAAATTTTAACAGGCAGTAAATTGCAAAATTGCTTGAATTTGCAAGCTCTATCCGAAAATGCCCATTTCTTAAAAAATGGACTCGTCCCTTTAAAATTTCTCACCTCTGCATCTGTCATTCAAGGAGGGGTCTTCATTATCCGTGTTGGGACCTAAAGGTTTGTTGGCTTTGGGAATAAAAATATGTATTTTAGTTCCGTCTGGCAATGATGCCTCTTTTTATTTTTAGCATGTTATGTAGATTATTGCACCTTCATCCTGGTTGGGGGCATCGCTGCCCTCCTGCTTTACACAGCAGGCTCTGAACACCAGGCTGCACTGGTAGCCCAGGAACATCTGCTCGCAGGATTCACCCCGTGCCTGGGCCTCCTTACCCAGCTGGCAGCATTTGCAGCATCTCTGTAATGGAAATAATACAGAATGAAGAAGAATCCATTAATGCTCATATAGTATTTGACTTATTATTAGCCGCAAAGATTAAAAAAAAGCGGCTTTTACAAATATGCTGCGGGTCTGTGGTATGAGACAGTCCCGACGCTGAACCTGCTTCCTTTACCTGCTGTGATATTGGCAAAACGGCTACCTGCAGACACCACTAGGGGGAGCTCACTGCATACTGGCCGCGCACAGTGTTCACATCCGTGACACCACAGCGCTGTGCACTGTGCAGTGGCCATTCTTAGGTACTGCGGTTCAGTTTCTATTCATTGGACTGCAGTACCCAAGAATGGCCACTAGACGGTGTACAGAGCTATGACGATCAGGCTCTGTACATTTAGGACCCGATTCATTATTGCTTTTATGCTTTCTTTCTCCCCCTAGATTTTGGTGCTTTGTGCCTTTATTTTAAAGTCTGCTTTATATGTGTCTGTTATTGTGGGTGGATTTTTTGTTTTCTAGAAGTTTTCTGCCGAGTCATCAATTGCGACTTTTTAAAAAGTCACATTTTTAGTGCAGATGTACTACAGTACCCCCCGGTCCTTCCCTTACCTGCAGTGACTTTATATACCCCAGTTATTCAAACCCCCCCAACCGAAAATGTTTACAGAGAAAAAAAACTAAAATTTTACAGCAAATGCCACTTTTTGTGCTAGGGGGCAGTAATAAAAATGGGTATCCACTAGGGGGCGGTAATAAAAATGGGTATCCACTAGGGGGCAGTAATAAAAATGGGTATCCACTAGGGGGCGGTAATAAAAATGGGTATCCACTAGGGGGCGGTAATAAAAATGGGTATCCACTAGGGGGCGGTAATAAAAATGGGTATCCACTAGGGGACGGTAATAAAAATGGGTATCCACTAGGGGGCGGTAATAAAAATGGGTATCCACTAGGGGACAGTAATAAAAATGGATATCCACTAGGGGGCAGTAATAAAGATAGGTATCCACTAGGGGGTGGTAATAAAAATGGGTATCCACTAGGGGGCGGTAATAAAAATAGATATCGATTAGGGGGCAATAATAAAAATGGGAATCCACTAGGGGGCGGTAATAAAAATGGGTATCCACTAGGGAGCGGTAATAAAAATGGGAATCCACTAGGGGGCGGTAATAAAAATGGGTATCCACTAGGGGGCGGTAATAAAAATAGGTATCTACTAGGGGGTGGTAATAAAAATAGATATCCACTAGGGGGCGGTAATAAAAATGGGTATCCACTAGGGGGCGGTAATAAAAATGGGTATCCACTAGGGGGCAGTAATAAAAATGGGTATCCACTAGGGGGCAGTAATAAAAATGGGTATCCACTAGGGGGCTTTAATAAAAATGGGTATCCACTAGGGGGCAGTAATAAAAATGGGTATCCACTAGGGACAGTAATAAAAATGGGTATCCACTAGGGGGCAGTAATAAAAATGGGTATCCACTAGGGGGCGGTAATAAAAATGGGTATCCACTAGGGGGCGGTAATAAAAATGGGTATCCACTAGGGGTCGGTAATAAAAATGGGTATCCCCTAGGGGGCGGTAATAAAAATGGGAATCCACTAGGGGGCGGTAATAAAAATGGGTATCCACTAGGGGGCGGTAATAAAAATGGGAATCCACTAGGGGGCGGTAATAAAAATGGGTATCCACTAGGGGGCGGTAATAAAAATGGGTATCCACTAGGGGGCGGTAATAAAAATGGGTATCAACTAGGGGGCGGTAATAAAAATGGATATCCACTAGGGGGTGGTAATAAAAATGGGTATCCACTAGGGGACGGTAATAAAAATGGGTATCCACTAGGGGGCGGTAATAAAAATGGGTATCCACTAGGGGGCGGTAATAAAAATGGGTATCCACTAGGGGGCGGTAATAAAAATGGGTATCCACTAGGGGGCGGTAATAGAAATGGGTATCCACTAGGGGGCGGTAATAAAAATGGGTATCCACTAGGGGGCGGTAATAAACATGGGTATCCACTAGAGGGCGGTAATAAAAATAGGTATCCACTAGGGGGCGGTAATAAAAATGGGTATCCACTAGGGGGCAGTAATAAAAATGATATCCACTAGGGGGCGGTAATAAAAATGGGTATCCACTAGGGGACGGTAATAAAAATGGGTATCCACTAGGGGGCAGTAATAAAAATGGGTATCCACTAGGGGGTGGTAATAAAAATGGGTATCCACTAGGGGACGGTAATAAAAATGGGTATCCACTAGGGGGCGGTAATAAAAATGGGTATCCACTAGGGGGCAGTAATAAAAATGGGTATCCACTAGGGGGTGGTAATAAAAATGGGTATCCACTAGGGGACGGTAATATAAATGGGTATCCACTAGGGGGCGGCAATAAAAATAGGTATCCACTAGGGGGCAGTAATAATAATAGGTATCCACTAGGGGGCAGTAATAATAATAGGTATCCACTAGGGGGCGGTAATGAAAATGTGTGTCCTAATATGTTTTCATCCAGTTTGAAGTTATTCTCTAACCCACAGATTGGGGATAAATTCCTTATTTCTGGGGTCCGACTGATCCCAGAAATGGGGCGCTCTTGTGCCCACACACCCCCATGACAATGCATTGTTTCGCTAGTTCTCCCACTTGTTGTAGGATCACTAGTCCCAGCTGATCTCCGCTCACCTGCACAAACCTGGCTTCACAGCTGGACGCCTTCTCCTGCTCACTCGCATCACAAGAGTTTTTCTCGTTGGCGATGTTGATGCCGGTCGTACAGTGCAAGTCCTCCAGCTGATTGAGGCAGCATTGCTCCTGGATTAATCTAGGAAAACAATAAGACGAAACAACATCAGATATTTCATGAAAAAAAGTCGATGTAATTCCTCATGGAAGCTTTCTTACAGGAACAGCGCCACACCTGTCTACAGGTTGTATGTGGTACTGCAGCCTAAACACACTCACAGACAGGAGTGGCGCTGTTTCTAGAAAGAAGCAATGTTGTTGATCTAGTGGACAAACATATCAAGAACATCAAAAATTATTTAAATCGGGATTTTATGTTAAACGCATCTATTTTTCTAATTTTGTATAATGTGTTTACATTTTTTATATCACTATCTGTATTTAAAAAAAAAATTGAAATGTTAGAATTTCTGCACTGGCCACCGTGCCTAATAATAATTTATTTTTTTTGTTCTGTACAGATGACTTTTCATCAGTCTCATTATCATCACAGACAGGATTGTAATGCATGATAACACCTTTACATACAGTAGATAACACAAGATCCATCATTCACAGGTCCTGAAGCAGCAAAACAGCCCCAGACCATCACACTACTACCACCATATTTTACTGTTGGTATGATGTTCCTTTTCCGAAGTGCTGTGTTACTTCTACACCAGATGTAATGGGACATACACCTTCCAAAAAGTTCAACTTTTGTCTCATCAGTCCACAGAGTATTCTCCCAAAAGTTTTGGGAATCATCAAGATGTTTTCTGGCAAAACTGAGACGAGCCTTTATATTCTCATGGTGGAGTCATGAACACTGACCTTAACTGATGCAAGTGAGGCCTGCATTTCTTTGGATTTTGTTGTGGGATCTTTTGTGGCCTCTTGGATGAGGCGGCGCTGCACTCTTGGGATGATTTTGGTTGGCTGGCCACTCCTGGGAAGGTTCACTACTGTTTCATGTTATCACCATTTGCGGGTAACGGCTCTCACTGTGTCTCGTTGGAGTCCCAAAGCTTTAGAAATTTCTTCATAACCTTTTCCAGACTGATAGATCTGTTACTTTGCTTCTTATTTGTTCCAAAATTTCTTTGGATCGCGGCACGATGTCTAGCTTTTGAGGATCTTTTGGTCTACTTCACTTTGTCAGGCAGGTCCTATTTAAGTGATTTCTTGATTGAAGTGTGGCCGTAATCAGGCCTGGGTGTGGGTAGGGAATTTGAACTCAGCTTCCCAAAAATGTGATAAACTACAGTTAATTTATGTTTTAAAGGGGGCAATCACTTTTTTTTTTTTTACACAGGGCCCTGTAGGTTTGGATTTCTTTTTCCCTTAATAATAAAGACCTGCATTGTGTGATTACTTGTCTAATATATGTATGTTTGGTGATCTGAAACATTTCAGTGTAAAAAAACCAGGAAATCAGGAAGGGGGTGAACACTTTTTCACACAACTCTATATAAAGTAGATAGCACAGGATCCACAGATTTTGCCTTGGGGCCCAGGAGCTTCATGTTTCGCCCCCGTTTATGTGCAGAGAGCAGTATCTGGACATCAGATGCTCCCCCCGCCCCGCTCCAGCTCCAGAGCAGCGCTCACATGTGGTTCCTCTTTCAAGTCTCTGACGTCGTCTCCCAGGAGTGAACTTTTCAAAGAGAAGAGGACTTCCTAATTCACTCCTCTGAGACGTTTCGCCGTTTCCTTGTGTTTAGCCAAAGGCCTAGAAAGATTCCTTTTATGAAGCGCCAGGGAGCCCCCGAGCCAACAGATATCAGACTGCGACTGAGAGGATTTGTAAAAGTTGTATTCTGTCTAACCCTACATCTGCACCGCCTAAAGTAAAGAACGCTGGGGGAGGATTAAGCAGAGAAGGAATTGCCTGTGAGCGCTCAGGATACATTCATCGTTCAAGCTCTCACTATTTCTTTCAAATCCTCTTCTCCAGTTATTATTTTTTGCTTCTGGCAGTACATTATTAGTTTTATTTCAATCTTTTTTTTTTAAGAAGGATTTTCTTTATTTTTCTATTTTAAACAGCGCCACTTATATTCGGTGGCTATGTCTGGTATTGCAGCTAATATAAGTGAATGAGTTGCAATACCAATCAAAGCCACAGAAGGGAGGGAGCTGGTTTATTTTTTTTTTTTTGCAAGGATCATAAAGGAGATGTCCATAGATATATTTTATTTTGACTTATTAAGGAATGCGTACATCACCACTGGAAAAATAGGGATCTGTAAGTTCTAGTGTCTGTCAATATGACCCCATACATGGGAAAAACTGACTGATTACGGGTTGTGTTACTTAAACCCCTCACTTTTTTGGCCTCTATTTACTAGGATTGTATTTCAAAATGCACGAGCTGCAACGGTTTCAGCATTTTATGTTTTTGAAAAGTTGGATGTGGCCTGAGATATATTTGTAGACAATTTATTACATCATCTCATTATGTTTTTTGGTCATTAATTTATAACACTAGCCCTAACCCTAGTCAAACTCTTACACTAGCCCTAACCTTAGCATGACCCTAACCCCTAACCCTACTGTAACCTTTACCCTAGCATTACCCTAACCCTACTGTAACCTTTACCCTAGCATTACCCTAACCCTACTGTAACCTTTACCCTAGCATTACCCTAACCCTACTGTAACCTTTACCCTAGCATTACCCTAACCCTACTGTAACCTTTACCCTAGCATTACCCTAACCCTACTGTAACCTTTACCCTAGCATTACCCTAACCCTACTGTAACCTTTACCCTAGCATTACCCTAACCCTACTGTAACCTTTACCCCAGCATTACCCTAACCCTACTGTAACCTTTATCCTAGCATTACCCTAACCCTACTGTAACCTTTACCCTAGCATTACCCTAACCCTACTGTAACCTTTACCCCAGCATTACCCTAACCCTACTGTAACCTTTACCCTAGCATTACCCTAACCCTACTGTAACCTTTACCCTAGCATTACCCTAACCCTACTGTAACCTTTACCCTAGCATTACCCTAACCCTACTGTAACCTTTACCCTAGCATTACCCTAACCCTACTGTAACCTTTACCCTAGCATTACCCTAACCCTACTGTAACCTTTACCCTAGCATTACCCTAACCCTACTGTAACCTTTACCCTAGCATTACCCTAACCCTACTGTAACCTTTACCCTAGCATTACCCTAACCCTACTGTAATCTTTACCCTAGCATTACCCTAACGCTACTGTAACCTTTACCCCAGCATTACCCTAACCCTACTGTAACCTTTACCCTAGCATTACCCTAACCCTACTGTAATCTTTACCCTAGCATTACCCTAACCCTACTGTAATCTTTACCCT
This sequence comes from Dendrobates tinctorius, assembly GCF_039654945.1. Taxonomy (NCBI): domain Eukaryota; kingdom Metazoa; phylum Chordata; class Amphibia; order Anura; family Dendrobatidae; genus Dendrobates; species Dendrobates tinctorius. Next base: position 11,239,589 of record NW_027361688.1, read on the forward strand.
AGCATTACCCTAACCCTACTGTAACCTTTACCTTAGCATGACCCTAACCCTACTGTAATCTTTACCCTAGCATTACCCTAACCCTACTGTAACCTTTACCCTAGCATTACCCTAACCCTACTGTAACCTTTACCCCAGCGTTACGCTAACCCTACTGCAACCTTTACCCTAGCATTACCCTAACCCTACTGTAACCTTTACCCTAGCATTACCCTAACCCTACTGTAACCTTTACCCTAGCATTACCCTAACCCTACTGTAACCTTTACCCCAGTATTACCCTAACCCTACTGTAACCTTTACCCTAGCATTACCCTAACCCTGCTGCAACCATTACCCTAACCCTACTGTAACCTTTACCCTAGCATTACTCTAACCCTACTGTAACCTTTACCCTAGCATTACCCTAACCCTACTGTAACCTTTACCCTAGCATTACCCTAACCCTACTGTAACCTTTACCCTAGCATTACCCTAACCCTACTGCAACCTTTAACCTAGCATTACCCTAACCCTACTGTAACCTTTACCCTAGTATTACGCAAACCCTACTGCAACCTTTAACGTAGCATTACCCTAACCCTACTGTTACCTTTACCCTAGCATTACCCTAACCCTACTGTAACCTTTACCCTAGCATTACCCTAACCCTACTGTAATCTTTACCCTAGCATTACCCTAACGCTACTGTAACCTTTACCACAGCATTACCCTAACCCTACTGTAACCTTTACCCTAGCATTACCCTAACCCTACTGTAATCTTTACCCTAGCATTACCCTAACGCTACTGTAACCTTTACCACAGCATTACCCTAACCCTACTGTAACCTTTACCCTAGCATTACCCTAACCCTACTGTAATCTTTACCCTAGCATTACCCTAACCCTACTGTAATCTTTACCCTAGCATTACCCTAACCCTACTGTAACCTTTACCTTAGCATGACCCTAACCCTACTGTAATCTTTACCCTAGCATTACCCTAACCCTACTGTAACCTTTACCCTAGCATTACCCTAACCCTACTGTAACCTTTACCCCAGTATTACGCTAACCCTACTGCAACCTTTACCCTAGCATTACCCTAACCCTACTGTAACCTTTACCCTAGCATTACCCTAACCCTACTGTAACCTTTACCCTAGCATTACCCTAACCCTACTGTAACCTTTACCCCAGTATTACCCTAACCCTACTGTAACCTTTACCCTAGCATTACCCTAACCCTGCTGCAACCATTACCCTAACCCTACTGTAACCTTTACCCTAGCATTACTCTAACCCTACTGTAACCTTTACCCTAGCATTACCCTAACCCTACTGTAACCTTTACCCTAGCATTACCCTAACCCTACTGTAACCTTTACCCTAGCATTACCCTAACCCTACTGCAACCTTTAACCTAGCATTACCCTAACCCTACTGTAACCTTTACCCTAGTATTACGCAAACCCTACTGCAACCTTTAACGTAGCATTACCCTAACCCTACTGTTACCTTTACCCTAGCATTACCCTAACCCTACTGTAACCTTTACCCTAGCATTACCCTAACCCTACTGTAACCTTTACCCTAGCATTACCCTAACCCTACTGTAACCTTTACCCTAGCATTACCCTAACCCTACTGTAACCTTTACCCTAGCATTACCCTAACCCTACTGTAACCTTTACCCTAGCATTACCCTAACCCTACTGTAACCTTTACCCTAGCATTACCCTAACCCTACTGTAACCTTTACCCTAGCATTACCCTAACCCTACTGTAACCTTTACCCTAGCATTACCCTAACGCTACTGTAATCTTTACCCTAGCATTACCCTAACGCTACTGTAACCTTTACCACAGCATTACCCTAACCCTACTGTAACCTTTACCCTAGCATTACCCTAACCCTACTGTAATCTTTACCCTAGCATTACCCTAACCCTACTGTAATCTTTACCCTAGCATTACCCTAACCCTACTGTAACCTTTACCTTAGCATGACCCTAACCCTACTGTAATCTTTACCCTAGCATTACCCTAACCCTACTGTAACCTTTACCCTAGCATTACCCTAACCCTACTGTAACCTTTACCCCAGCATTACGCTAACCCTACTGCAACCTTTACCCTAGCATTACCCTAACCCTACTGTAACCTTTACCCTAGCATTACCCTAACCCTACTGTAACCTTTACCCTAGCATTACCCTAACCCTACTGTAACCTTTACCCCAGTATTACCCTAACCCTACTGTAACCTTTACCCTAGCATTACCCTAACCCTGCTGCAACCATTACCCTAACCCTACTGTAACCTTTACCCTAGCATTACTCTAACCCTACTGTAACCTTTACCCTAGCATTACCCTAACCCTACTGTAACCTTTACCCTAGCATTACCCTAACCCTACTGTAACCTTTACCCTAGCATTACCCTAACCCTACTGCAACCTTTAACCTAGCATTACCCTAACCCTACTGTAACCTTTACCCTAGTATTACGCTAACCCTACTGCAACCTTTAACGTAGCATTACCCTAACCCTACTGTAACCTTTACCCTAGCATTACACTAACCCTACTGTAACCTTTACCCTAGCATTACCCTAACTCTACTGTAACCTTTACCCTAGCATTACCCTAACCATACTGTAACCTTTACCCCAGCATTACGCTAACCCTACTGCAACCTTTACCCTAGCATTACCCTAACCCTACTGTAACCTTTACCCTAGCAATATGCTAACCCTACTGTAACCTTTACCCTAGCATTACGCTAACCCTACTGCAACCTTTAACCTAGCATTATCCTAACCCTACTGTAACCTTTACCCTAGCATTACGCTAACCCTACTGCAACCTTTACCCTAGCATTACCCTAACCCTACTGTATCCTTTACCCTAGCATTACCCTAACCCTACTGTAACCTTTACCCTAGCATTACCCTAACCCTATCTCTTGCCTGTCATTAGCTGCAGCCCTACAATAACCCTAGCCCTAACCCTAGCATAACCTAAACCCTAACTCTAGTCTAACTCTTACACTAGCCCCAACCCTATCATGACCCTAACCCTGAAGTAAAATTTAACCCTAGCCCTATCTCTAAACCTAGCTCTAACCCTAGCATAACACTAACCCTATTTTATCCTTTACCCTAGAATAACTCTAACTGTAGTCTAACTCTTACCCTTGCCCTAACCCTACTATATCCCTAATCCTAGTCTCTTATCCTAGCCCTAACTCTAGCCTAACCCTAGGCTAACTCTTATCCTAGTTCAACCCTAACCTTAGCCCTAAGCCTATTGTAACCTTTACCCTAACATAACCCTATTATAACTCTTTTTTTCTAGCATAACCCTAAGGGTATGTGCACACGTTGCAGATTAGTCTGCAGAATTTTCTGCACAAAATCCGTATCTCTTGGCAGAAACCGCTTGCTGATTTCAATCGGAATTGATGCGGATTTCCTGCGGATTGTAATGCGTTTCTGTTGTGATGATTTTGGATTTGTACATTTTCTTCCTCATGGTTGTGGAGGAGAGAGAGAGACACTGGAAAACGCTGCTGCGGATCCGCAAAAAGAATTGACATGCTGCGGGAAAAAAGCCGCTGCGAATCTGCACGGATTTTTCTGCAGCATGTGCACAGCGATTCTTAATTTACCATAGACTAACACTCCCTGCGCACTACACTGCAGATTTGATGCAAATCCGCACGGCAAAAAACGCTGCGGATCCGCATCAAAATCTGCAATGTGCGCACATACCCTAAACCTAGCATAAATCTAAACCTAGTCTAAACCCTAGGCCTAAACCTAGCTCGGATTAGAAAGGAAGAGTGTAAAACTGTAATATATATCACTTGTTTGACAGCTCTCTCAGCAGGTTGCTGTCAAAAAATTACAAGTGAGCGGAGACTCGAGGATCCCGTCCTGACTTTTTACCAACGCTTTCAGCATTTTCTATTTTTTAAAAGTTAGATATGACCTGATACTAATTTGTAGATAATTTATTACATCATTTTTAGATTTTATAACCCTAGCCCTAACCCTAGCCATAACACTAGCCCTAACCTTAGCCTTAACCCTAACCCTAAACGTAGCTAACCATAACTCAAGCCTTAAACCTAGCCCTAACCTTAGTCCTAACCCTAATCCTAACCTTTGCCCTAATATTAGCTAACGATAACTAACTCTAGCCCAAAACCTAGCCCTAACCTTAGCCCTAACCCTAGCCATAACACTAGCCCTAACCTTAGCCCTAACCCTAGCCATAACACTAGCCCTAACCTTAGCCTTAACCCTATCTTTAACCCTAACCTTAGTGAACCATAACTCTAGCCTTAAACTTAGCCCTAACCTTAGCCCTAACCCTAGTCCTAACCTTAGCCCTAATATTATCTAACGATAACTAACTCTAGCCCAAAACCTAGCCCTAACCTTAGCCCTAACCCTAGCCATAACACTAGCCCTAACCTTAGCCTTAACCCTAACTTGAACCCTAACCTTAGCGAACCATAACTCTAGCCTTAAACCTAGCCCTAACCTTAGCCCTAACCCTAGTCATAACCTTAGCCCTAATATTAGCTAACGATAACTAACTCTAGCCCAAAACCTAGCCCTAACCTTAGCCCTAACCCTAGCCATAACACTAGCCCTAACCTTAGCCTTAACCCTAACCATAACTTTAACCCTAACCCTAGCCCTAACCCTAATCTTAGTTCTAACCCAAGCCGTAACATTAGCTAATGATAACGCTAGCCCTAAACCTAGCCCTAACCTTAGCCCTAACCCTAGCCCTAACACTAGTCTTAACATTAGCTTACCATAACTCTGGCCCTAACTTATTACTTCTATCATGATCAGAGGGGACATATATTATTTTTGCCACTTTCTGTGACACATGGAGGACACTGCAGTATTATGATTCCCCTAAAATGTTTAGTGGACGATACAATTGTATTTCACTCACCTGCACTGTTTGTCTGCGTCTGAGATAGTAGGGAGGCTGGCACAGTCCTGATTGAGTGATGCCCACTCGTACCCGCTGGTGCAGCAGACATCGGCCTTCACCTCAGCAGCGGCTGCAACAGACAACATAGTATTCATCATTTTCATCAATGACAGAAACATACTGGACCCGATTCATCAATGCATTTTTGCCTGTTCTTTGACGAGTTTTTATTGTTTTTTCCTTGTTTTTATGTTTGGGCCATTTTCTTCCTTCCTTTTGGTCTTTTTTTAAGCTTATTTTACATGTGCTAACCTTTTTTTATTTTTATTTATTTTTTCCCATTTTACAGTTTAGGGTTTTTAGATGTTTTAGCCGGCATCATCATTTGCCACTTTTCGAAAAAAAATTGGCACAAATTTGGACCAGATATTTTGGTGCAATTTTCTCACCTTTTAGTGAAACGTGCGACTTTTTGGCCTAAAAAGTTGCAAAAAGAGGTTAAAGACCAAAAAATGTTGACTCTGCACAAAATTCATCAAAAGCGCGTGAAATTTTTCAGAATTTGGCACATAAAACGACAGAAAAGTGTCTTAAAAAAAAGCTTGCGAATGATGAATCGGGGTCTGTATGAGTATTTCATTACGGAAAGTCTTTGTGGCTGAAGGGTGATGATGAGAGGGCTGCAATATCAGCGACAGACCCCCTACTCCCCTCCCTTCAGTTATTGGGCTCGGGTTTTATAACCATATTGTTGTCCTTACTCCAATGACTCCGACGCTGGGAATTTATTTAATGAGCAGTAAAGGTTTCAGACGTCGGCAATTCCCAGCTCAACACAAAAGAAGTTTCTTGGAAGAAAAGGAAAAAAATGTTATACTACCAGTAATATCTTTGTTTTTCGCATGCAATTCTGGTCACTTTGGAAGTGTCCTGAACCAGAAAGGGATGGTGTTTGTGTAAACCCCACTTAAAAGTGTGTGGCCATGTCAGAATTGAGGAAATGGCATAAACATGAAAAATTGAAGAAACTAGTTGGAAAGTATATGTACAGTGCTTCAGCCCCAGATGAAGCCATTTGGCGAAACGCTAATCAGACATGCATTCTTCTTAATGGGTGTTCCCTTTCTTTTTTTTTTTTTACTATCGCCATGCTTCTTATTACTCCTGTATGGCATTGGATAATGCCCTGAGCGGTACAATATGTTGGCACTCCCCCCCCCACATAGTGTTCTGCCATACAGTAAACCATATAGTGCTGAAATATCAGCATCTTTCAGGAAAGTGCCCAAATAGCAATGCAGTACAACAGTGTTGCTGCACCAGCTGAAATATTATACTACCAGGAATTCTTTTATTTTTCTGATGAAATCTTGAAAAATTTGGGACTGCCCTGAACCAGAAAGGGATGGGGCTTCTGTAATGATCACTCAAGTGTGTGGTCATAGAGGGATTGAGAGGATGGGGTAAATATCTCTATACTATCTATTCCAATGTTGGAAAGTATGTGTACAGTGCTTCTACTCCAGATGAAGCTGTTTGGCGAAACGCACATCAGACATGCATTCTTATCAATGGTCGCTCCCTTCATTGTGTTACTTGTGCCTACTCTCTCCATGCTTATTGTTACTCCTGTACTGCACTGGATAATGACCAATATTGGCACCCCCCATATAGGGTATTGCCATACACTAAACCGATATATTACCATCATTCAGGATAGCACCTAAATAACAGTCTAATGCACTGCTATAGTTGTGCTGTCACCATCTGCAAAAACATTATACTACCAGGAACGCTTTCATTTTCGAGATGCAATCTTGGCCAATTTGGGACCGTCCTGAACCTAAAAGGATTGGATTTGTGTAAACCCCACGGAAAAGTGTGTTATCAGGCAGAATTAAGGGCATGGCTTAAACATCTTTATACTACCAGTTTAAATGTTGGAAAGTGTGTGTACAGTATTTCAGCCCCAGAAGAAGCCATTTGGCGAAACGAACATTGAGAATGCATCGTTCTCCTCCTTGTGTTATTATTATTATTATTATTATTATTATTAGAAGAACATATATAATTACTTATCAACTGGGTTCTGCACATTTTGGTTTAGTATATGGGTATTTAAGTATTTCGTGCATATAGGACATTCGCATTATTAATGTTTGGGATGACAGTCTTTTTGACTTTGCTTAGTAAAATCTGTAGCATTGTGCTCAAATAATACCAACATACAGTGCTTCAATAATTGTTCTATACATAATATCTGATAATAGTACTATAAAGTAACTAAAAAATATATATATATTAGTGGTCCATGGTCCATGGGTCTACACACAAGCTGCTTGCCCCTAAGTTTCCATCTCAAAGTCATCCAACGTACTAGACCCAATAAGGTCTCATCCTCGCCAATTCTTGATATTTAATTTTTGGGGGGGGTTTTAGCCACTGAAAATTTTTGAGTGTGTCTGGAAATTTTTTTTTGTTCCCATAACCATGCCCCCCTTTATTCAGACCAACCCCCTGAATATGTGAGGAAACAATGGGGCTGCATCTGATGGCATCACGCGCAAGGAACCATTGGGAGGTGCAACTTTCCTGTAAGTTTTTGGAGGCTTCAGCAGCACCCATGAAAATGTCCAACTCCTCACACTTCTCCCCCCATCCTCCTTTATGTTCTGGAATCCGGAAAGACCCCTAGGAAACGGTTGTGTAAGGGGAAAAAAAGGCAAAAATCCAACATAGGATAGAAACGTTTTGCAAGGTATGGGCATCTCAATGTGTCTATGTATGGAAGGAACAACGGCCACTACCGTAGCCTCCTAGGAAATTGACTTCCAATCTGTGCCTTTCTGGATGTTTCGAAACTACAGCTTCTATTATGTCCACGTAGATATAGAGATTTCCACCAATTTTGTTGCGCAATTTCCCCAAAATCAGATCATTTCTCGTGTTAAGTATTCTAGAATAGTTTTCTGGAGCCTGTAAGGATATTCCAGAAATTCATCGTAGAAGTGTGATGCTGCCAGATGTCCACCTCGCTCGATGTATGGACGACTTGGCAGGAAAACGTAACACATCATTCATCATCATTCCCAGCATTAGACCCCTTTTCTGAGTTTATAATAAAACACAATGATGAATAAGACTTTTTTTGGTGTAAATTTTCTAATACGTTCTTAAATTCTGAAAAACATAAAAATGACAAAAATCTGAAGGAGAATATTTCAGATCTCTTCTAAGAAATGTAACCGAGACAGTCCGAAATAACGTCAGAGATGCATGAGCTGGAGCCACCAGAGTTCCCAAAAGTTCCCAAAAATTACTGTAACATTGACACACCACCACAAACCACCAAAGCCAATCCACTGATATCGTTAACACCCCAACAATTTCCGGATTCTTGATCAAGTACATTACGTCCACATTTTGAGAAAAAGACCTTCACCCATGGCATCTTCTCACCCTTTTTGACATACAGAACATTACATTTAAAGGGAACCCATGAACCAGTTCAATCTGTGGGCGTCCACCAGCAGGAGGATCTGGGCAGATCGATATATACGTATATGGCAGAAGATTTAGGAGTTTACTCAGTGAAACCTCTGATTATTTTAGGCTTAGGAGTCCAGTGGGTGGTTAATCATTAAGACCGCCCACCGGACTCCTAAACCCAAATTGAGAAATTAATAAATTATTAGTTGTGCTGAAAATTTTCCCACAAAAATATATATCCATCTGCTCAGCTCAATTTGCTCTAAAACATGGAGACAACACATTAGATAGTGTGGCGAATTTCCTTTAAATGATTTTGACCCTCCCAACGACCCAATTTTTGTTCTGTCTCCCTTAATTATGTCCCAATATATCTTGGAAGCCTTGTCCTATAAATACCTAATTTGAAGTTACTTTTTGGAAATGGAGCAAAGTTCCTTTGGGTCCCTCCTTGTGTACAGACAATAAGTGGTTGTTGGGTGCTTGTTCATTAGGTGTGACTTGAGGCTTCTGGACCCAATGCAAACCCCGTAGCAGGACCCTCCACCTGCCATTTTTGCTACTGGTAAAGTAAAATTATGCGGCCCCTTAGGCACCAGCTCCCTTGTGCAATGCTGTCCCTCCACCCAATATATCTACCCTAGGCCTCAATTGACGGGATCGCTATAGTTTTTCCATCCTCATGGTACCATCAAAGCTTCAGAGGAGCAGGAGTCTACACGCCACAGTCAAAAATTTACATAAACAAAAAGCTCTTCTTCATCCAGACAAATAAATACACAAGCGGCCATTCGCGTCATCATCTTCACTCTCTCCCCATCCATCAGACATGGTGAATAATAATATTGTATAATCTCATCCAATGTCGGAGCCAAGGAAACATAGACAGAGGAGCAAGAAACGCATTACATGTTTTCGGAACCGGCCAAATGTCCTCATTTGAAAACCAAATTTCAGATACAAATTAAGTCAACAGGATAAACAATGACATGGGCGAAACCAAGATGTCAGCCAACTGGTTGATGAGGGATAAACATGGACATTCTTACGTCATGTCCTAAAAGCATTTCGATCTACAGCTGTTTTTGACCTGAATGATTTATACCATTGTATGCTCAATCGCAGGGAGAGGTCTGCGGCCAAATGGCTAACACGTTACAAAATTGACATCAATCTTTGGCAAATCGAAGAGGAGTCAGAGATTGGGATATGTCCACCATAGAAGGAAGGAACAATGATAATATAAAGCTAAGCGGGAAGAGACAGGATCAGTAATGTAATGTATGTACACAGTGACTGCACCAGCAGAATAGTGAGTGCAGCTCTGGGATATAATACAGGATGTAACTCAGGATCAGTAATGTAATGTATGTACACAGTGACTGCACCAGCAGAATAGTGAGTGCAGCTCTGGGATATAATACAGGATGTAACTCAGGATCAGTAATGTAATGTATGTACACAGTGACTGCACCAGCAGAATAGTGAGTGCAGCTCTGGAGTATAATACAGGATGTAACTCAGGATCAGTAATGTAATGTATGTACACAGTGACTGCACCAGCAGAATAGTGAGTGCAGCTCTGGGATATAATACAGGATGTAACTCAGGATCAGTAATGTAATGTATGTACACAGTGACTGCACCAGCAGAATAGTGAGTGCAGCTCTGGGGTATAATACAGGATGTAACTCAGGATCAGTAATGTAATGTATGTACACAGTGACTGCACCAGCAGAATAGTGAGTGCAGCTCTGGGATATAATACAGGATGTAACTCAGGATCAGTAATGTAATGTATGTACACAGCGACTGCACCAGCAGAATAGTGAGTGCAGCTCTGGAGTATAATACAGGATGTAACTCAGTATCAGAAATGTTATGTATGTACACAGTGACTGCACCAGCAGAATAGTGAGTGCAGCACTGGGGTATAATACAGGGTGCAACTCAGGATCAGTAATGTATGTACACAGTGACTGCACCAGCAGAATAGTGAGTGCAGCTCTGGAGTATAATACAGGAGGTAACTCAGGATCAGTAATGTATGTACACAGTGACTGCACCAGCAGAATAGTGAGTGCAGCACTGGGGTATACAGGATGTAACTCAGGATCAGTAATGTATGTACACAGTGACTGCACCAGCAGAATAGTGAGTGCAGCTCTGGGGTATAATACAGGATGTAACTCAGGATCAGTAATGTATGTACACAGTGACTGCACCAGCAGAATAGTGAGTGCAGCTCTGGAGTATAATACAGGAGGTAACTCAGGATCAGTAATGTATGTACACAGTGACTGCACCAGCAGAATAGTGAGTGCAGCACTGGGGTATAATACAGGATGTAACTCAGGATCAGTAATGTATGTACACAGTGACTGCACCAGCAGAATAGTGAGTGCAGCCCTGGGGTATAATACAGGATGTAACTCAGGATCAGTAATGTATGTACACAGTGACTGCACCAGCAGAATAGTGAGTGTAGCACTGGGGTATAATACAGGATGTAACTCAGGATCAGTAATGTATGTACACAGTGACTGCACCAGCAGAATAGTGAGTGCAGCACTGGGGTATGATACAGGATGTAACTCAGGATCAGTAATGTATGTACACAGTGACTGCACCAGCAGAATAGTGAGTGCAGCTCTGGAGTATAATACAGGATGTAACTCAGGATCAGTAATGTTATGTATGTACACAGTGACTGCACCAGCAGAATAGTGAGTGCAGCTCTGGGGTATAATACAGGATGTAACTCAGGATCAGTAATGTAATGTATGTACACAGTGTCTGCACCAGCAGAATAGTGAGTGCAGCTCTGGAGTATAATACAGGGTGTAACTCAGGATCAGTAATGTAATGTATGTACACAGCGACTGCACCAGCAGAATAGTGAGTGCAGCTCTGGGGTATAATACAGGATGTAACTCAGGATCAGTAATGTAATGTATGTACACAGCGACTGCACCAGCAGAATAGTGAGTGCAGCTCTGGAGTATAATACAGGAGGTATCTCAGAATCAGTAATGTAATGTATGTACACAGTGACTGCACCAACAGAATAGTGAGTGTAGCTCTGGGGTATAATACAGGATGTAACTCAGGATCAGTAATGTAATGTACATGACTGCACCAGCAGAATAGTGAGTGCAGCTCTGGGGTATAATACAGGATGTAACTCAGGATCAGTAATGTAATGTATGTACACAGTGACTGCACCAGCAGAATAGTGAGTGCAGCTCTGGAGTATAATACAGGATGTAACTCAGAATCAGTAATGTAATGTATGTACACAGTGACTGCACCAACAGAATAGTGAGTGCAGCTCTGGGGTATAATACAGGATGTAACTCAGGATCAGTAATGTAATGTATGTACACAGCGACTGCACCAGCAGAATAGTGAGTGCAGTTCTGGAGTATAATACAGGAGGTAACTCAGAATCAGTAATGTAATGTATGTACACAGTGACTGCACCAACAGAATAGTGAGTGCAGCTCTGGGGTATAATCCAGGATGTAACTCAGGATCAGTAATGTAATGTACATGACTGCACCAGCAGAATAGTGAGTGCAGCTCTGGGGTATAATACAGGATGTAACTCAGGATCAGTAATGTAATGTATGTACACAGTGACTGCACCAGCAGACTAGTGAGTGCAGCTCTGGAGTATAATACAGGAGGTAACTCAGGATCAGTAATGTAATGTATGTACACAGTGACTGCACCAGCAGAATAGTGAGTGCAGCTCTGGAGTATAATACAGGATGTAACTCAGGATCAGTAATGTAATGTATGTACACAGTGACTGCACCAGCAGAATAGTGAGTGCAGCTCTGGGGTATAATACAGGATGTAACTCAGGATCAATAATGTAATGTATGTACACAGTGACTGCACCAGCCGAATAGTGAGTGCAGCTCTGGAGTATAATACAGGAGGTAACTCAGAATCAGTAATGTAATGTATGTACACAGTGACTGCACCAACAGAATAGTGAGTGCAGCTCTGGAGTATAATACAGGAGGTAACTCAGGATCAGTAATGTAATGTATGTACACAGCGACTGCACCAGCAGAATAGTGAGTGCAGCTCTGGAGTATAATACAGGAGGTAACTCAGAATCAGTAATGTAATGTATGTACACAGTGACTGCACCAACAGAATACTGAGTGTAGCTCTGGGGTATAATACAGGATGTAACTCAGGATCAGTAATGTAATGTACATGACTGCACCAGCAGAATAGTGAGTGCAGCTCTGGGGTATAATACAGGATGTAACTCAGGATCAGTAATGTAATGTATGTACACAGTGACTGCACCAGCAGACTAGTGAGTGCAGCTCTGGAGTATAATACAGGAGGTAACTCAGGATCAGTAATGTAATGTATGTACACAGTGACTGCACCAGCAGAATAGTGAGTGCAGCTCTGGAGTATAATACAGGATGTAACTCAGGATCAGTAATGTAATGTATGTACACAGTGACTGCACCAGCAGAATAGTGAGTGCAGCTCTGGGGTATAATACAGGATGTAACTCAGAATCAGTAATGTAATGTATGTACACAGTGACTGCACCAACAGAATAGTGAGTGCAGCTCTGGGGTATAATACAGGATGTAACTCAGGATCAGTAATGTATGTACACAGCGACTGCACCAGCAGAATAGTGAGTGCAGCTCTGGGGTATAATACAGGATGTAACTCAGGATCAGTAATGTAATGTATGTACACAGCGACTGCACCAACAGAATAGTGAGTGCAGCTCTGGAGTATAATACAGGGTGTAACTCAGGATCAGTAATGTAATGTATGTACACAGCGACTGCACCAGCAGAATAGTGAGTGCAGCTCTGGGGTATAATACAGGATGTAACTCAGGATCAGTAATGTAATGTATGTACACAGCGACTGCACCAGCAGAATAGTGAGTGCAGCTCTGGAGTATAATACAGGAGGTAACTCAGAATCAGTAATGTAATGTATGTACACAGTGACTGCACCAACAGAATAGTGAGTGTACCTCTGGGGTATAATACAGGATGTAACTCAGGATCAGTAATGTAATGTACATGACTGCACCAGCAGAATAGTGAGTGCAGCTCTGGGGTATAATACAGGATGTAACTCAGGATCAGTAATGTAATGTATGTACACAGTGACTGCACCAGCAGAATAGTGAGTGCAGCTCTGGAGTATAATACAGGATGTAACTCAGGATCAATAATGTAATGTATGTACACAGTGACTGCACCAGCCGAATAGTGAGTGCAGCTCTGGAGTATAATACAGGAGGTAACTCAGAATCAGTAATGTAATGTATGTACACAGTGACTGCACCAACAGAATAGTGAGTGCAGCTCTGGGGTATAATACAGGATGTAACTCAGGATCAGTAATGTAATGTATGTACACAGCGACTGCACCAGCAGAATAGTGAGTGCAGCTCTGGAGTATAATACAGGAGGTAACTCAGAATCAGTAATGTAATGTATGTACACAGTGACTGCACCAACAGAATAGTGAGTGTAGCTCTGGGATATAATACAGGATGTAACTCAGGATCAGTAATGTAATGTACATGACTGCACCAGCAGAATAGTGAGTGCAGCTCTGGGGTATAATACAGGATGTAACTCAGGATCGGTAAAGTAATGTATGTACACAGTGACTGCACCAGCAGAATAGTGAGTGCAGCTCTGGAGTATAATACAGGATGTAACTCAGGATCAGTAATGTAATGTATGTACACAGTGACTGCACCAGCAGAATAGTGAGTGCAGCTCTGGAATCAGTACAAGATAAGTAATGATTTGTGTTTTTTACAAACTCCAACATGCCCGCTCCTTACAAATTACACAGGCAGCCGGTCCCATTTAAAATGGCACGCTCGGGCAACTTTTATGTATTTCAGCCCCTCAGCCCCCCATGTTTGGCCTCTTACTGGGACATCCTTCAGGCGACACTTATCTCCTACTGTTGTAGTAAAGTCTTGACTACGGTGTATCTCTGCCTCAGACCATCAGAACTTTTCTCCTGATAATAAGCTGATGACAATGTGTCCCCCCATGCGATCAGCTTTATCCTGGGCAAACGTGGCAGTAAGTATTCAGTTCTGCTGTAGCGCCACCACAGGAGAAACTAAACGTTACATCATGCTTATTCATAACGATTGGTTGGATGTGTGAAGCAGGACAGGATGGGTCCTCCAGAGCAAGAGACGCCCTTGAAGGTCTTCTTTTTGGCGAAACACGTGAGGATGCCGGAAAAAAAAAACCTCTCCCTATACTACAAGTGTATAAGAAAGTGAGTTTTCTAAGCTTTCTCTAATGATTTTAGACAAACCATACACCGACATTCTGTCATGAGGCGAATTCTGAAGGACACGTTCTTCTCATCCCGTAAACCTCAGTCACCGGATAGGACGTCTTTGAAGATCGTCAGACATTTCCTTTGAGTTTGCTCAGGTGTTCAAACAGTTGTGTGTCCTTGTCATTCACATTGGCTTCAAAGGAGCCACCTGTCATCTAATGTGGAGTAATGGCCGCCCCGTTTAGGACAAGTGGTTGTTTTGAAATTTGTGATCAAAGCCAAAAAAAAACCAAGGTTTTAACGGAACATAAAGGAAACTTTCCCAAAATCAGGACCTTCAGAACACGAGATAAAGCAGATGGAGAAATACTGTCCGTACGGAAAATCTGAACGCGGGATGTTTCTAAAAAGGCCTTTTCATAGTTTCGAAAAAGGACTTTTAAAGGCCACGATATTAAAAAAAAAAAACTTTTACAGTCTAGGGGCTTATGTATAAGTCCCCCAAAATCCTCTGCAGATCCCCAAAAATTCCTCCATATGGTGCCGTCCGGTCAGAAGGACGTTTCTAGTCTTTCTTCGACGTCTCCTCTCTCCTCATCCACCTTCCCTTCTTCGTACAGGTGCTTTGAAAAGTCTTGGAAAAGTTTTTTTTTTGGAAAAGTTTTTTTTTGGAAAAGTTTTTTTGAGCCTTTTGAATGGACTGCGGCA
Source organism: Dendrobates tinctorius (assembly GCF_039654945.1). Taxonomy (NCBI): domain Eukaryota; kingdom Metazoa; phylum Chordata; class Amphibia; order Anura; family Dendrobatidae; genus Dendrobates; species Dendrobates tinctorius. Next base: position 11,255,048 of record NW_027361688.1, read on the forward strand.
AAAAAAGTGAGCAAATGTAGACATGACATAGAGGTTTTTTGCTTTTTTTCAAGGTTTTGGAGCAGAAACTCTCTAAATCCTTCTTGACAAATCGAGACTCCTCAAAATCTTGGAGGATCTGCTCAGTTTCTGCTCCGAAAAGTCTGAAAAAAGGCTCCACGTGCAGATAAAGTTTGGGTACGCACACACAATGTCTTTCTCCAGCGTATTTTGCCAGGTGAAGACGTACCGAAAAAGCTCCCCATAAAATGACCTTGCCGTGCACGTGTTACATCTTACATCACTTCTTCGACAACCTGAATGAAGTGACGGCCACCGGCGGAGGAGACTTTTTGCTGAATTTTCAGAACCAAAAGTGAGTGGAAACTCCAAAGTTTTTAAGACGTTTTGAGATTCGGAGAGTTTACACTCAGTTTCTGCTAAGTTTCCGCTCCAAAAAACTCCTCGAAAAAGTCAACTTTTTCAGGCGTATTCCTTGAGGAACTTCGTCAAACAGCAGAAGCTCCAGGTTTTCGAAGAATTTGAGTTTTCGAGGAGACTTTGCGCTCAGATTCTGCTCCAAAAACTCTTTAAAAATGTGTGATCCTAAAAAGTTTATCAAGAGGAAGACATCCTGAAGCTTTTTTTTTTTTTTTTTTTGCTGTCTTTTCAGTCCTTTTTTTTTTTTTAAATTTCATTAAATAAACTAGTGAGCAGCTTCCAAGGAGAAGCACCAGAAGAAAGGTCAAGACACTTCTTTTAGCTGCCTTTAATGGTTAAAAGAAGCTCAAAAAGCTGAACATGTTGAACAGCAAGTTGGTTTTACACTTCTGTGAGCGGGTTCATTTTTTTTTTAGCATTTTTTAGTGGGATTTTTTCAGGCGGGTCACGGAGGAGATCTGTCCGAAAAAAAAGTCTATGTGTGCATAAACTCTAAGGGCAGAAAACTCTACAAATGTTCCTCAAAAACTTGTCATTTCTGCTCAGTTTCTGGTCCAAACACTCAGCAAAAAGTCTCGGTGTGAACGTTCCCCAAAGAAGACAACCAACCCTTGGGTTTTTCAATCAAAGATAAGACTCATAGCATATCTACTAATAGTTTAAATTAAAGCAGTTTTCCTATCTTAACATTCCTGACTTCTAGAGCCTCTCACCGTCCCAAATCCGGATCTCATACTTTGCACTGATGAGGGGCAAAAGCCCGAAACACCGTGTCTGCAAACTGAGATACTGATTGGGCTTTTATCCAAAACGTCATATTGCAAGGCTCGTTAAAGGGTCGATAGTATACTGACTTGTAGGATTGCTGCTTCCATCAGGTGGCGCTATAGAGCTCGAGTCCTCTTCCTCTATGAAGAGGCAATTTGCATATTTAGTTTCCCAGAGGAGCATTGCATGGCGAATAAGCTTCCTTACATTGGCATGTCAGGACCAGTATGTCACTCTCCACAAGGAGAAAAGTATCCCCTTCAGACTTCATTAAATTAGGAAACTTTTGCAAAATTGCCCCAGCACTGATTTCCATGGAGAGCTGAGGACTCGTGGTCAGACACCCCCCCCCCCCCATATTAACAACGATGTGGACATTCGTCATTAAATTCCTCTGCAGAAACAATACAAGCTCTGGCTGATAGAGAGGGGAATCATCATCAGAAAATGCGATATTAGTTATATTAGGTTTTTAGGCTAAATATATTTTTTCAGAAATGATAAAGTTATCTTTCCATGTCCCTTTCAATAAATAAAAAAATGTTATTTTCACACTGGAATGATAGCCACACTTCCAGTTCTGATCAGAAGACTTTTCAGCAGTTTCATTATCATCAAAGACAGGATTACAAAAATGATAAAACCTCAACCTCTTTATAGAGGGGAAACAGAATTCACAATAGGTGAAGTCACAGCTCACCTCCCCCTCCTGTACCATGACTGATAACACCTCTATATACAGTAAATAGCACAGGATCCACCATTCACAATAGGAGATGTCACAACTCACCTCCTCCCCATCCTGTACAATGACTGATAACACCTGTGGAGGTAACACCAAGTTGTATTCTTTCATTTCCAGGAGGAATAATACTGTGTGATACACAATGTTTGGTGTGAGGATTAGTGGGGGTGCAGTCAGTTCCCGGTGAAATCTGGTGAGTTATGATCCTCGGTGGGAGCGTCAGCAGATCCTGACCTCTGACCCTCGCCTACATGGTGGGAGCTGATGTCAGATGATCTCATCTCGACAGGATCTTGGAAGTCGTACGTGAAGATCTGGAATAAAAATCTCACATCTGGCTGAATGTACAATCTGCCCTCCATCCAGAAACCCTCCTGACAACCTACACTAACCTAATACTTCTCACAGCTGAGGGTTTGCTACAGTTGTATCCAGCGTGAAAAAAATCCTCAAGGAGCTAAAAAGCCGCTCAGATATCTTGGAATGATGGTTTGTTACAATGTATCAGCGCAGGTAAATGTTACAACCCTGAATTCCGAGGACAGTGGTTACTGCATGTTGGACCCTCATGTGTCACGATGGGGGTTATAGTTTTGCACCGAAGCCGCCATGTCTTAAGATATTTTGAAGGGTCACACCCAACGGAAAACGGCAGAAATCATAAAATCTGTCTGCGCTATTATCCCCTAATCCGATCCCAGAGATAAGCGGCGCTCGCTCTATTTCTGTTACTGAAGCAAAAACAAAAAAAAATGAAAGTAGTTACATAACCAAAAAATGCTGGGAATCTGCTAATTCCCACTCTTCTATTTTTAAAGGCTGGCAGAGAACAGCACCACCCTAGTGTACAGGCTGTGTTGGGTATTGCAGCTCTGTCCTTTTTACTTGAATTGAGCTCATTTCGACTTCTTTCACTTTATGGGACTGGAAGTTTTAAGCTGATTTGTCCCCTTTTGACATATATATATATATATATATATATATACTAGCTGAAGAGCCCGGCGATGTCCGGATGTAGTAACTAACTACAGTTATAACAAATTATAATGATTATATTAAGCTGAGTGTAGAGCCCCGCCCACTCCACTTAGCCACAGTCATTATAATATCGCACATCATCCTGTCAGCCAGAGCCACCGGACTACTACCCCTAATATCCCACATCATCCCGTCAGCCAGAGCCACCGGACTACTACCACTAATATCCCACATCATCCCATCAGTCAGAGCCACCGGACTACTACCCCTAATATCCCACATCATCCCATCAGTCAGAGCCACCGGACTACTACCCCTAATATCCCACATCATCCCGTCAGCCAGAGCCACCGGACTACTACCCCTAATATCCCACATCATCCCGTCAGCCAGAGCCACCGGACTACTACCCCTAATATCCCACATCATCCCATCAGCCAGAGCCACCGGACTACTACCCCTAATATCCCACATCATCCCGTCAGCCAGAGCTACCGGACTACTACCCCTAATATCCCACATCATCCCATCAGCCAGAGCCACCGGACTACTACCCCTAATATCCCACATCATCCCGTCAGCCAGAGCCACCGGACTACTACCCCTAATATCCCACATCATCCCATCAGCCAGAGCCACCGGACTACTACCCCTAATATCCCACATCATCCCATCAGCCAGAGCCACCGGACTACTACCACTAATATCCCACATCATCCCATCAGTCAGAGCCACCGGACTACTACCCCTAATATCCCACATCATCCCATCAGTCAGAGCCACCGGACTACTACCCCTAATATCCCACATCATCCCGTCAGCCAGAGCTACCGGGCTACTACCACTAATATCCCACATCATCCCGTCAGCCAGAGCCACCGGACTACTACCTCTAATATCCCACATCATCCCGAGCCACCGGACTACTACTCCTAATATCCCACATCATCCCGTCAGCCAGAGCCACCGGACTACTACCCCTAATATCCCACATCATCCCGTCACCCAGAGCCACCGGTCTACTACCTCTAATATCCCACATCATCCAGTCAGCCAGAGCCACCGGACTACTACCCCTAATATCCCACATCATCCCGTCAGCCAGAGCCACCGGACTACTACCCCTAATATCCCACATCATCCCGTCACCCAGAGCCACCGGACTACTACCCCTAATATCCCACATCATCCCGTCAGCCAGAGCCACCGGACTACTACCTCTAATATCCCACATCATCCCGAGCCACCGGACTACTACTCCTAATATCCCACATCATCCCGTCAGCCAGAGCCACCGGACTACTACCCCTAATATCCCACATCATCCCGTCACCCAGAGCCACCGGACTACTACCTCTAATATCCCACATCATCCAGTCAGCCAGAGCCACCGGACTACTACCCCTAATATCCCACATCATCCCATCAGTCAGAGCCACCGGACTACTACCCCTAATATCCTGCATCATCCCGTCACCCAGAGCCACCGGACTACTACCACTAATATCCCACATCATCCCATCAGCCAGAGCCACCGGACTACTACCCCTAATATCCCACATCATCCCGTCAGCCAGAGCCACCGGACTACTACCACTAATATCCCACATCATCCCATCAGTCAGAGCCACCGGACTACTACCCCTAATATCCCACATCATCCCATCAGTCAGAGCCACCGGACTACTACCCCTAATATCCCACATCATCCCGTCAGCCAGAGCCACCGGACTACTACCTCTAATATCCCACATCATCCCGAGCCACCGGACTACTACTCCTAATATCCCACATCATCCCGTCAGCCAGAGCCACTGGACTACTACCCCTAATATCCCACATCATCCCGTCACCCAGAGCCACCAGACTACTACCTCTAATATCCCACATCATCCAGTCAGCCAGAGCCACCGGACTACTACCCCTAATATCCCACATCATCCAGTCAGCCAGAGCCACCGGACTACTACCCCTAATATCCCACATCATCCCGTCAGCCAGAGCCACCGGACTACTACCCCTAATATCCCACATCATCCTGTCACCCAGAGCCACCGGACTACTACCTCTAATATCCCACATCATCCAGTCAGCCAGAGCCACCGGACTACTACCCCTAATATCCCACATCATCCAGTCAGCCAGAGCCACCGGACTACTACCCCTAATATCCCACATCATCCCGTCAGCCAGAGCCACCGGACTACTACCCCTAATATCCCACATCATCCCGTCACCCAGAGCCACCGGACTACTACCCCTAATATCCCACATCATCCAGTCAGCCAGAGCCACCGGACTACTACCCCTAATATCCCACATCATCCCGTCAGCCAGAGCCACCGGACTACTACCCCTAATATCCCACATCATCCTGTCAGCCAGAGCCACCGGACTACTACCCCTAATATCCCACATCATCCCGTCAGCCAGAGCCACCGGACTACTACCCCTAATATCCCACATCATCCCGTCAGCCAGAGCCACCGGACTACTACCCCTAATATCCCACATCATCCCGTCAGCCAGAGCCACCGGACTACTACCACTAATATCCCACATCATCCCATCAGTCAGAGCCACCGGACTACTACCCCTAATATCCCACATCATCCCATCAGTCAGAGCCACCGGACTACTACCCCTAATATCCCACATCATCCCGTCAGCCAGAGCCACCGGACTACTACCTCTAATATCCCACATCATCCCGAGCCACCGGACTACTACTCCTAATATCCCACATCATCCCATCAGCCAGAGCCACTGGACTACTACCCCTAATATCCCACATCATCCCGTCACCCAGAGCCACCGGACTACTACCTCTAATATCCCACATCATCCAGTCAGCCAGAGCCACCGGACTACTACCCCTAATATCCCACATCATCCCGTCAGCCAGAGCCACCGGACTACTACCCCTAATATCCCACATCATCCCGTCACCCAGAGCCACCGGACTACTACCCCTAATATCCCACATCATCCCGTCAGCCAGAGCCACCGGACTACTACCCTTAATATCCCACATCATCCCATCAGCCAGAGCCACCGGACTACTACCAATATCCCACATCATCCCGTCAGCCAGAGCCACCGGACTACTACCTCTAATATCTCACATCATCCCATCAGCCAGAGCCACCGGACTAATACCCCTAATATCCCACATCATCCCGTCAGCCAGAGCTACCGGACTACTACCCCTAATATCCCACATCATCCCGTCAGCCAGAGCCACCGGACTACTACCCCTAATATCCCACATCATCCCGTCAGCCAGAGCTACCGGACTACTACCCCTAATATCCCACATCATCCCATCAGCCAGAGCCACCGGACTAATACCCCTAATATCCCACATCATCCCGTCAGCCAGAGCTACCGGACTACTACCCCTAATATCCCACATCATCCCGTCAGCCAGAGCCACCGGACTACTACCCCTAATATCCCACATCATCCCGTCAGCCAGAGCCACCGGACTACTACCCCTAATATCCCACATCATCCCATCAGCCAGAGACACTGGACTACTACCCCTAATATCCCACATCATCCCGTCAGCCAGAGCCACCGGACTACTACTCCTAATATCCCACATCATCCCGTCAGCCAGAGCCACCAGACTACTACCCCTAATATCCCACATCATCCCGTCAGCCAGAGCCACCGGACTACTACCTCTAATATCCCACATCATCCCGTCAGCCAGAGCCACCGGACTACTACCGCTAATATCCCACATCATCCCATCAGCCAGAGCCACCGGACTACTACCTCTAATATCCCACATCATCCCGTCAGCCAGAGCCACCGGACTACTACCTCTAATATCCCACATCATCCCGTCAGCCAGAGCCACCGGACTACTACCCCTAATATCCCACATCATCCCATCAGCCAGAGCCACCGGACTACTACCCCTAATATCCCACATCATCCCATCAGCCAGAGCCACCGGGCTACTACCACTAATATCCCACATCATCCCGTCAGCCAGAGCCACCGGACTACTAAGCCTAATATCCCACATCATCCCGTCAGCCAGAGCCACCAGACTACTACCCCTAATATCCCACATCATCCCGTCAGCCAGAGCCACCGGACTACTACCCCTAATATCCCACATCATCCCATCAGCCAGAGCCACCGGACTACTACCCCTAATATCCCACATCATCCCGTCAGCCAGAGCCACCGGACTACTACCCCTAATATCCCACATCATCCCGTCAGCCAGACCCACCGGACTACTACCCCTAATATCCCACATCATCCCGTCAGCCAGACCCACCGGACTACTACCCCTAATATCCCACATCATCCCGTCAGCCAGAGCCACCGGACTACTACCCCTAATATCCCACATCATCCCATCAGCCAGAGCCACCGGACTACTACCTCTAATATCCCACATCATCCCATCAGCCAGAGCCACCGGACTACTACCCCTAATATCCCACATCATCCCATCAGCCAGAGCCACCGGACTACTACCCCTAATATCCCACATCATCCCGTTAGCCAGAGCCACCGGACTACTACCTCTAATATCCCACATCATCCCGTCAGCCAGAGCCACCGGACTACTACACCTAATATCCCACATCATCCCATCAGCCAGAGCCACCGGACTACTAAGCCTAATATCCCACATCATCCCGTCAGCCAGAGCCACCGGACTACTACCCCTAATATCCCACATCATCCCATCAGCCAGAGCCACCGGACTACTACCCCTAATATCCCACATCATCCCATCAGCCAGAGCCACCGGACTACTACCCCTAATATCCCACATCATCCCGTCAGCCAGAGCCACCGGACTACTACCCCTAATATCCCACATCATCCCGTCAGCCAGACCCACCGGACTACTACCCCTAATATCCCACATCATCCCGTCAGCCAGAGCCACCGGACTACTACCCCTAATATCCCACATCATCCCGTTAGCCAGAGCCACCGGACTACTACCCCTAATATCCCACATCATCCCATCAGCCAGAGCCACCGGACTACTACCCCTAATATCCCACATCATCCCATCAGCCAGAGCCACCGGACTACTACCCCTAATATCCCACATCATCCCATCAGCCAGAGCCACCGGACTACTACCCCTAATATCCCACATCATCCCATCAGCCAGAACCACAGGACTACTACCCCTAATATCCCACATCATCCCGTCAGCCAGAGCCAACGGACTACTACCCCTAATATCCTACATCATCCCATCAGTCAGAGCCACCGGACTACTACCCCTAATATCCTGCATCATCCCGTCAGCCAGAGCCAACGGACTACTACCCCTAATATCCCACATCAGCCAGAGCCACCGGACTACTGCGACTAATATCCCACATCATCCCATCAGCCAGAGCCACAGAACTACTACCCCTAATATCCCACATCATCCCATCAGCCAGACCCACCGGACTACTACCCCTAATATCCCACATCATCCCGTCAGCCAGAGCCACCGGACTACTACCCCTAATATCCCACATCATCCCCTCAGCCAGAGCCACCGGACTACTACCCCTAATATCCTGCATCATCCCGTCAGCCAGAGCCAACGGACTACTACCCCTAATATCCCACATCAGCCAGAGCCACCGGACTACTACCACTAATATCCCACATCATCCCGTCAGCCAGAGCCACCTGACTACTACCCCTAATATCCCACATCATCCCGTCAGCCAGAGCCACCGGACTACTACCACTAATATCCCACATCATCCCGTCAGCCAGACCCACCGGACTACTGCCCCTAATATCCCACATCATCCCGTCAGCCAGAGCCACCGGACTACTACCCCTAATATCCCACATCATCCCGTCAGCCAGAGCCACCGGACTACTACCCCTAATATCCCACATCATCCCGTCAGCCAGAGCCACCGGACTACTACCACTAATATCCCACATCATCCCGTCAGCCAGAGCCACCGGACTACTACCCCTAATATCCCACATCATGCCATCAGCCAGAGCCACCGGACTACTACCCCTAATATCCCACATCATCCCGTCAGCCAGAGCCACCGGACTACTGCCCCTAATATCCCACATCATCCCGTCAGCCAGAGCCACCGGACTACTACCACTAATATCCCACATCATCCCGTCAGCCAGAGCCACCGGACTACTACCCCTAATATCCCACATCATGCCATCAGCCAGAGCCACCGGACTACTACCCCTAATATCCCACATCATCCCGTCAGCCAGAGCCACCGGACTACTACCCCTAATATCCCACATCATCCCGTCAGCCAGAGCCACCGGACTACTACCACTAATATCCCACATCATCCCGTCAGCCAGACCCACCGGACTACTACCCCTAATATCCCACATCATCCCGTCAGCCAGAGCCACCGGACTACTACCCCTAATATCCCACATCATCCCGTCAGCCAGAGCCACCGGACTACTACCACTAATATCCCACATCATCCCGTCAGCCAGACCCACCGGACTACTACCCCTAATATCCCACATCATCCCATCAGCCAGAGCCACCGGACTACTACCCCTAATATCCCACATCATCCTGTCAGCCAGAGCCACCGGACTACTACCCCTAATATCCCACATCATCCCGTCAGCCAGAGCCACCGGACTACTACCACTAATATCCCACATCATCCCGTCAGCCAGAGCCACCGGACTACTACCCCTAATATCCCACATCATCCCGTCAGCCAGAGATACCGGACTACTACCCCTAATATCCCACATCATCCCGTCAGCCAGAGCCACCGGACTACTACCACTAATATCCCACATCATCCCGTCAGCCAGACCCACCGGACTACTACCCCTAATATCCCACATCATCCCGTCAGCCAGAGCCACCGGACTACTACCCCTAATATCCCACATCATCCCGTCAGCCAGAGCCACCGGACTACTACCCCTTATATCCCGCATCATCCCATCAGCCAGAGCTACCGGACTACTACCCCTAATATCCCACATCATCCCGTCAGCCAGAGATACCGGACTACTACCCCTAATATCCCACATCATCCCGTCAGCCAGAGCCACCGGACTACTACCACTAATATCCCACATCATCCCGTCAGCCAGACCCACCGGACTACTACCACTAATATCCCACATCATCCCGTCAGCCAGACCCACCGGACTACTACCACTAATATCCCACATCATCCCGTCAGCCAGAGCCACCGGACTACTACCCCTAGTATCCCACATCATCCCGTCAGCCAGACCCACCGGACTACTACCCCTAATATCCCACATCATCCCGTCAGCCAGAGCCACCGGACTACTACCTCTAATATCCCACATCATCCCGTCAGCCAGACCCACCGGACTACTACCCCTAGTATCCCACATCATCCCGTCAGCCAGACCCACCGGACTACTACCCCTAATATCCCACATCATCCCGTCAGCCAGAGCCACCGGACTACTACCCCTAATATCCCACATCATCCCGTCAGCCAGAGCCACCGGACTACTACCCCTAATATCCCACATCATCCCATCAGCCAGAGCCACCGGACTACTCCCCCTAATATCCCACATCATCCCGTCAGCCAGAGCCACCGGACTACTACCCCTAATATCCCACATCCCGTCAGCCTGGGGTCAGAACCAGAGCGCTGAGTGGGACGGTCCTAACTTCCATACTGGGGATCCCTTTAAGAGAGGCCTGGGGTCAAAACCAAAGCGCTGGATGGATTTGCCCTAACTTCCATACCAATGATCCCTTTAAGAGGGAAGATGTGCCTATGGGATGGAGGATGTGTGATGGGGATATGGTTAGGGAGGGGGGGATTCATTTCTGTAATGTGCTCTTTGCTCCTTTCTGGGGGGGCAGACAGTGGCTGGGAGCTTATGTTCCTGGGGATGCTAGATTTTTCCCACCTGGTCACTGTCTGCTATTATATATCTATCTATCTATTATCTATCTATCGATCTATCTCAGGATATTGGTCGTAAGGCCCTTTTACATTTAGCGATGCACCAGCGATCCGACCAGCGATACGACCCGGTCAGGATCGCTGGTGCATCGCTAAATGATCGCTAGTGAGCTTTCACACAGAAAGATCTCACAGCGACGCAGCGGACGATACTCACCTTTCACACACAGCGATCCTGACGTCCTCCCGCCCGCCTCCACGCGTCGCTCGTCTCACACAGCAGGAAGCGGCCGACGTGAAATGGAGCCTCGCGATCAGCGATGGACAGCAGGGGAGCCGGTCGGAGGTAAGTATCACACATAGCGATATCGCTGCTACGTCACAAAACCAGTGACGTTTTAGCAATATTGCTAGCGATATCGCTATGTGTAAAACCCCCTTTACTCCGGTTTCTTCTGAACTCCCCCACCTCACCTCTCCATGCTGCATATCCCACCCAATAAAATGTAGGTTAATCCCCAAACTTATTCCCATTACACCTCCATAATAGTAACAGCCTTAGGCTACTTTCACACATCCGTCTTCCGGAACCCGGCATAATGCGGCAAAAATGTAAAAAAACGGATCCGGCGCCTGTTGGCACTGGATCCGTTTTTTTCCCCATTGACTGTTTTTCTTGCCGCATCGTGTCGGATGGGCATGCGGCGTGTTAGGTTTCTGCCAGAGACGGCAAAAATGCGCAGTCCGGCGTCTGCAAAAAACATTCCCTGGAACGTTTTCCGAACAGCGCATGCCCGGACACTTTGTGATTTAACCCCATAAGTGACTGCCGTCTACAGGAAAAAAAATCTTTCGCTCTCTCACTCTCGCCCTCGCCCTCTTTGCGGTCTGGCTCCTTTATATCTTCACAACACCGTATCCTGCCGCGCACATACATCCGGTGTCAGCACTGCACGCCGCATCCAACAATATGGCTTTTCACCGCACGGCGCCGGAACACAAAAGACGGATGTCTGAAAGTAGCCTTAGTGCTGCCAAGAAAGCAACATGGTGCCTGCACAACACTGCCAGCCACAGTGCCCCAGAATAGTGCCAGCCATAGTGACAGCTACAGCGCCTCAGAATAGTGACAGCTACAGCGCCTCAGAATAGTGCCAGCCACAGTGACCCAGAATAGTGCCAGCCATAGTGCCATCCATACTGCCCAAGAATAGTGCCAGCCATAGTGCCCAAGAATAACAAGAATAGTGCCAGTCATTGTGCCCCAGAACAGTGCCAGCCACAGTGACCCAGAATAGTGCCAGCCATAGTGACAGCTACAGCGCCTCAGAATAGTGACAGCTACAGTGCCTCAGAATAGTGCCAGCCACAGTGACCCAGAATAGTGCCAGCCATAGTGCCATCCATACTGCCCAAGAATAGTGCCAGCCATAGTGCCCAAGAATAGCAAGAATAGTGCCAGTCATTGTGCCCCAGAATAGTGCCAGCCACAGTGATCCAGAATAGTGCCAGCCACAGTGACCCAGAATAGTGCTAGCCATAGTGCCCAAGAATAGTGCCAGTCATAGTGCCCCAGAATAATGCCAACCACAGTGACCCAGATTAGTGCCAGCCATAGTGCCCCAGAATAGTGCCAACCTCAGTGACCCAGAATAGTACTAGCCATAGTGCCAGCCACAATGCCCCAGAATAGTTCCAGCCATAGTGACCAAGAATAGTGCCAGCCACAATGCCCCAGAATAGTTCCAGCCATAGTGCCCCAGAATAGTGCCAACCTCAGTACCCCAGAATAGTGCCAGCCATGGTGCCCAAGAAGTGCCAGCCACGGTGCCCCAGAATAGTGTCAGCCATAGTGCCCAAGAATAGTGCCAACCACAGTGTCCAAGAATAGTGCCAGTCACAGTGACCCAGAATAGTGCAAGCCATAGTGCTCAAGAATAGTGCCCTAGAATAATGCCAGCCACAGTGCCCCAGAATAGTGCCCTAGAATAGTGTCAGCCACAGTGCCCCAGAATAGTGCCTCAGAATAGTGCCAGCCTTAGTGTCCCTAAATAGTGCCAGCCATAGTGCCCCAGAATAATGCCAAGCACAGTGCCCCAGAATAGTGCCAGCCATAGTGCCCAAGAATAGTGCCAGCCATAGTGCCCATGAATATTGAAGGTCACAATGCCCTTCAAACTATGTCTCTGCTGTCACAGTCCCGGTAGCTCTAATGCATTACATAGTCCTACAGGAGCTCAATCATCTTAATAATACAATAGGAGATATCAAACCATTGCTGGTAGCCACCCTGGGGCCTCATCTTATGAATCTAATAAATGATGATGAGTGCCGAGGGGATAAAATCGTAATAAACGTTTCAGGAAGCCAGTGTGTAATCACTACCTGAAGGCCTAGCTCCTCCCAAAAATCTGACTTTCTTTGAAGATAAGTCAAGTTTCTCTGTAACTTTTTGATTAAGTCTTTTGGTGCCAGAGGGACTTGAGAAATGTGACCCTCTGAGCTGTCGAGTGTTCCTCACTTTTTTTTCTTTTACATGATCTTCTAAGGGTCTTTGATGTGAGGACAGGATGTAAACAGACACTTACACCTGCCTTTAATTTTCACCCTTAGTCAAACACACAATTTCGAAAGGCATTGATGGCCCCAGCTTTATAAACAGTAGTCAGCAGGACATATTCATCACACAGTCCCCTGAATAGCCAGCCAGTGACTGAATGTAAGTATGTGGGAAGATTGTTATCAAGGAGAAGAAAATACTCAAGATGAACCTCTTAGCCATACTTACAGAAGGGTAGGGGTTTTGACGAATTAGTAGTTGACCACATCACAGATGAGGCCGACTGAGATGACGTATAGGTGTCTTCAAAAATTGGTCATAATTGTCAGCAATTCCTGGACGTTTATTGCCCCGGTTAAAAAAATAATTTTGTCTTTAATTAGCGACGAGGACTTGTGTTCCTTTAATTAGTTGTCTTCTAAGTACTTACAGTTATCAGGTTGATGCAAAAGATGGGTGTTTCGACCATTCTAGTGATGGGTTCTTCTAAGGCGACCTTGTCTTTGTGGACCATTTTAGTTGAGGTGGTGGGTTCCTCTAAGTCAACCTAGTCTTGGTGGACCATTCTAGATGAGGTGGTGGGTTCTTCTAAGTCAATCTAGTCTTGATGGCCCATTCTAGATGAGGTGGTGGGTCCTTCTAAATCAAATTAGTCTTGGTGGACCATTCTAGTTGAGGTGGTGGGTTCTTCTAAGTCCACCTACTCTTGGTAGAGAAACCGGTTGACAAGGTGCTCAATGTAATTCCCTATAAATGATGGTCAGTTCCTACTTTCTGGGTTAGATAAAGGAACTAAGTCAATTTTTATTTTAACATGGTCATGGACAGCCCAAAGATTAGAGAATAATACAGCCATACATATGGTTGGATCACTTTTGATAAGGATCTGTCACGATGACCCGTCCTGTGTGACGTGACCCGCAGGCCGGTAACTAAAACAACAAGACGAGGCACGTGATACTGTCCTGTGTGACACGGCCCGCAGGCCGGTAACTAAAACAACAAGACACGGGGAAAGGGGAAACAGTTACAACGGTGGGAAAGGGGACGTGGAGACCTCCTGCACTCCCCTGAGTCAGTGTCCCTAACGCTCCTAATGTTCCCTATGCCGGTTCCGCACCGGGCGCCGATCAGGAACCTGTCGCCCTAGCACACCCTACACCTATCCCTTGCTAGGGAACTGGGTGGCGCAGGCACTGGCCCCACCGCTGTACTAATACACACTAAGGAAAAACACAAACAGGGAAACACCACTTAGCTTTACTCTGTTGCACTTGCTCCTGGCAACAGAGTCCACCACCAGGTTGCAGCTCTCCTCCTGAATAGCTGCCACCAAGCTCTGTCAGAGCTACAAGGAAATCCCCTCTGACTCCTTCCACACCAGGGCTAAGACAGTGCTGCAAGGAACGCTCTCCAGCTCCTTCCTCCACCATGGATGGTTGGAATGAACACTATCACCAACACAGATTGCAACACCTGTGACTTTTATAGCAGAGCCAGCAATCACACCTGCATTATAATCATGTGCACTTAACTAAAGAAACCAGAGTGCAATGACGCTCACCACCACCGGGGGCAAACTTAGAACAAAAGACACCACAGTGCAATAATCCCAATGGCCACCGGGGGCAAAAACCAAACTCAAGCACAGCTTAAGAAAAAAAGGTTACCTGTGCTTTTTATCAGTCCTGATCCAGCATGGATCATGACAGGATCATGGGCATTCCAGAAGGGATAAGTCTGACGATTTTGTAATTGACCAGATCATAGGTTACTCCAGAAATTGGACGTAATTGTCTGCAATTACTGGACGTTAATTACCCTGATCATAATAGCATTTTCTTTAATTATTGACAAGGACATATGTTTCTAATGTCAGTAGTCATCTGTTTATTACTAAGGCTTGTGGCAAAGGTGGTGATTGGACAACCCTACTTGAGGGTTTCTCTTCTAAATCAATCTAGTGTTGGTGAAAAAACAGTTTGACAAGGTGTCCAATCTAATTCCTGATAAGTGAAAGTCAGTTGCTCCATTTTTTGGGAAAAATTAAGGAACTCAGTAAATTTTTACCTCAGGAAGGTCATGGATTACCCAAATATTGGAGAATAATGGAACTTTACATGGGGTTGTATTAGTTCTGAACTTTTGATAAATATTATAGGGACTTTCAAGGAGATCAAGGAGATGACATTTGAGGAGGTGAACTTTAATTAAATCTTAGCCAAACTTCTAGAAAGGTTGTTTTCTGATTAACTAATAATGGACAAGATTACAAGTGAGGCAGAGATAACATATAGGTGGCTCCAAAAACTGGACGTAATTGTCAGCAATTCCCAGATATTTATTATCCTAATCTGTTAGGGTAGTAGTCATCTGTTTACTATGGAGACCTTTTAGGTTGGTGGCATAGGTGGTGTTTGCACAATTTTACTTGAGGTGGTGGGTTCTTAAATCATCCTAGTCTTTTCAGAGAACCAGGTTGACAAGATAGCCTTAAGTGAAAAACAATACTTATTTTTGGGTAAAATTGACAAACTCAGGAAAGTTTCTTCTCAATATGGTCATGGACAACCCAAAGATTAGAGAATAATGTAACCATACGTGGGGTTGGATCACCTTTGGTAAGGATAATGGGGATTTTCAAGACGATCAAGCAGCAGAAAATACTTTAGGTGGGCCACAACTGAATCTTGGCCATACTTCTAGAAAGTTGGATTTGACCAACTAGTAATACTGTAGATCAGATTATAGCTGACAGAGACAGAGATGACGTATAGGTGGCACCAAAGGTAGGTATAATTGTTGCCAGTTCCTGGACATTTTTTGCCTTGGTCAAAGAAATAGCCATGTCTTTGTTAGAAATCTTCTGTTTCCGACATAGGGTTGTCAGGCTGGTGGCAAAGGTGGTCGTTGGACAGCTCTAGTTGAGGTAGTGAATAACAATTTCATTTGCGGTATCCTTGTCCAGTCCTCCCATCATCTCTTGAAAATAAGACTAATCACCTTGTCAACCTGGTTCTTCACTGAGAATAGGTTGACTTATATGGACTCACCACTAGAGATGAGCAATTCCAAATCGCACTGGCTTGGATGCAGTTCAGCCCTTCACTTATGGAACCAGTATCCATGGCCAGGCATCATGGTAGCCACTAACTCTTACCAGGCCCTACAATGTCAGGATGTCACAGAGACCGGGTCACTAAGTCTTACATGACGTCATCCTGGAGTGTAGACCAGCTTCCACAAAGGACTTGTCTGGATGCCGGACCAGTCGAATAGCTCATCTTTAGTGTTGAATCCATCTAAGTCAACATATCGGTGTAGAACCAAGTTGACAAAGTGCTCCATGTAATTCCACTGAGACGATGGTCAGTTATCGCTTTTTTTTAGTCAGAAGGAGAAACTCAATCAATTGTTATCTCAAGATGATCATTGACGGCCCAAAGTCTGGATAATAATGGAGCTATACAAAGGATTGGATTACTGCCAATAAGGAACATAGGGATTTTCAGATATGTTGGAAGATGTTTGATGGGATATCTGCCCCTCGAACATCCTAAGACAGCGGGGGTGGTGGGTGGGAGGAGAGTCGTTTTAACCCCAAAGACATATGTTAGCTGATCCTGCCAAAATAAGGGTCAGTTATCTAATCTGTATGGCCAAAGTAAAGGTAGCCATGGGCAAAGGATATCTGCCCTCTAAACTTGGAGTTTCTTTTTATCTTTGAAGGCCAGACAGTCCCTGTTTGGTCTCTAGTTAAAATGTTGAGCCAACGAAAATCTAACAAGACAGATCCAGTTTTGGCTAATAGGGTCTTCCAATACTCGGAGGCAGATGTAAGACCCCCTACACAAAACAGCAAAGTCGGCCAAAGAAGATATTATCAACAAACATTTTACATGTATGGTGGCCTCCAGACTCTGCCCCGACAAAGGACATGTAGGTTAGAGACTTATTTCCTCATCCCCATTGAAACCACATGTTTAGCTAATCAAATCCAGAGTGCTCATGTATGGAGGGTCGGGAGGGACGAGTGTTCAGCCAACAGCTATTGATGATGCATGGGCATCTTGAATGAGAGGCCCAGGACTGGGCTGCTATAGTGTACGGAGTGGTGGTGTCCCTGTTCCGTACACTACCTACTTACAGTAGTTATGGGACCACCGTGTCGGACCACCACCGATCTGATATTGATGACCTAGTCTCCTATATCTTAATCAATACTTTTAAGATTCTTAGTATTTGTTGTCATCGATAAGAACCATCATAAGATTCCTCATAACCAGGTCTTATATCCTGACAAGACATGAAACGTATTCCTGTAAAGTTCCTTTAATGGCTGATAAGTCATCTTCTGTATGGTCATCTTTCCATGAATCTTTCACCAAACCATCAGTGCCTTCCAATATATCTACCAAGGATCACCAGCCATCAGCTATTCCTTCCCACCTTCCCTGACACATGCACACTCTGTTTGATAGAGCGTACATGTTTTTTTTTTTAATGGGGAGAGGGGGATAGAGACATTTTTGCCTTTGAGAACAAAATATGCTCAATGCTTCTTTCACCTAAGAACATCCAACAGTGGAGAGTCGGGAGACCCCCATACACATGAGATAGTGATCCTGTCCTGTCAAACTCTGCACGTTTGTCATTGGCTTAAACGCAAAATTTACTACATTTGCTAAAGTATTGCCGAGGGACTATTGGCCCCTTAAGGACCCAGGTCCCCCTTATTTTTGCCCCCAAGAATAAGGAAGACTGCCATTCTCAGTGGGAAATATGTACGCCTGGGACCCACTTTAATGGTTTTTGCCATAGTATATGCCAAGATATTCAGCTGGATAAAGGGTGAAACCCTATGGGTACCTCACAATAGCAGAAATCAACAGATAATACGGTAATAGTAGACTGGTCTATGATGATAGCGCCAGTATTCGGCACCATGGTGCACACTCATATAGGGTATATCGTGCAAACATATGGAGAATGTTTTTACATAGGACTATTCAAACTGTGCAATAGTAAACTAAGCTCTGCCACATCTGGATGAATAAAAATCATTATATATATGCAGCTATACCTAACAGCCCATCACAGGGGCATCAGAAGCCAAGAAATTCCTTTATACATTAACAATGATGATGATGATATCTCCAAACCGTACACTACTCCGCTCTGGCACAGAGAGGCATACGGATGTAGCAGAGCTGAATTTCTTATCTCCTTAGAGTTGCGTCATTTGTGCATAGTGATAGATGCAAGACATTGTGTCGAGTGATGCCAAATGACCTTTTCAGCTCTACTACATTTCTATAATTACCAGTGTGAGATTTTGGAGGCAAAGAAGAAAAGTTTCCATCTTCGTAAACCTCGAGTAATTTTATTTGCTTAACCCATCACGATAGGTAATAAATACAAAAAGTCTTAATATTAAGATTGCGAGATCTTGGGGAAGAGTCGATTTCCAAATATATCCCCTTGATGTGTTGCACCACTTTAATGGTGAGAGTCCCAGGTCACGTGGCTTAGATACTACCTGATGTCATTTAGCTGCTATTTCTTGCCATAAATTGGCAAAAATTAGTGCAAAAAAAGTTCCATTTAAAAAAAACCAGCTCAAATCCGATTGATAAAAAAATAATCCACAAAAAGTAGAAAATTCCTACTTAACGCACAAGGACAATGGAGACATCTCGCTGCTCCAAAGAAATTGTAAGGATTATTCCCAAGTCCACAAATAATAAAATGCCCAATAGAGGCAACTTTAGGGTCCCGCTGTGGGCACGTTTACTACCCCCCTGTGGACTCACCTCTGTAAAGCAGAAAGGGGAGAAGACTCAGTAGCAGCATCATTTCTGGAAGACTCATTCTGAAATACAGGAGAAGGAGACCTGGAATTGGGAACAGTCTGAGCTCAGTGTAGGAGGAGCAGGAGGAAAAGAGAGGAGGCAGGGTCATCCCGAAAGCAGCAGGAGAGAGGGCTGCCCTCCTCTCCAAAATCCTCTTCCCTGCAAACACTCAGGAGGGGTCTGAAGAGGGGGACAGAAAGATACACAATGCAAAAATCACTGCAAAATAACCCAGCGTCAGTGTATATTTCTTATGATCTACAACTATTAGGTCACTTTCCAAAAGGTTTCCAAAAAAGACTAAGAGCTGGTGAAGTAGGGAGCAGCCCACCACAGACTATAGACCAGACCACATCAGTTTGCATGGGTTTTGTCATCCATCACCTGTGGGCACTGCAAAAATCTCCAAACCACCCTTCAGCTGTTAACTAGCGCCACATAGAGAATGACTGGGCCGCAGTATGACCCCCAAATTATTTAACCCTACCCCAAACAGAGTCACAGATATATCTATAAGAGGCAAGTAATAAAATAATTGTATTGTGAAATAATACCGTAATCCAGTGATCATATAAAATCAGCTATCTGTGACCAAATATTATCACCATGCTGTGATAGAATAATACAAATAAACTGTAAAAAAAAAAAATAATACTGCATTCCGGAACCAAATATTATCACCACTCCATGATAGAATAAGTGAAATAGTAACACTTTCATACAAAAATATCGTCAAACAGTGAACACGATACCAGCTGTCACTGCCCAAATATTAATACCGTGACAAAATAAAACCACTAAGATAATAATGCAATATCGCAACCAAGTATTATCACCGCAAGGAATAACATCTATTATCTATCTATCTATCTATCTATCTATTATCTACCATATCTATCTATTATCTATCTATCTATTTATCTATCGTCTATCTATCCTTTAATGTCCATGTTTCTTTCTTTTTCTTTCTTTCTGTCTTTTTTTCTGTCGCTTATCTATCTTAACTTCAATGTCCATCTATCTTTCTTTGCTTCTTTATCGATTGTCTATCTATTACCTGTATATCTATTATATATCTATTATCTATCTATATATTTTCTATCTTTTATTGTTCGTCCAACTTTCTTTCTTTCTCTCTATTTAAACATCTAATTAATTCTTCTGTTTTTGACCACATCACAAGTGATTCAGATTGTTTCTTCTTCCCCCATCTTGGATCCCTCCTTCACGTGGCATTTGCACAGCAGGGGCCCCGCTTATCACCTGGACCCCAAAATCTTCTTTATGAATTACGGCCCTAATGGGGGATATTCCTGTCATCCCTGGGGGTCCATGACTGACAGATGCTGTCTACGTTTTCTATGAGGTGAAGTTTACCCATTCCACCCTGGAGACCATATGTGCAGTAGGGGCTCCCCGTGATGCAGCCGGTATGTGGCCCCTCTAGAGCCAAGGTTGGCCATATACCTCATTCCAATGGGTGGTGATCCCCTCTACCTGGCAACCCGCACCACATCCTTCTGCCCATGGGGTTAGTGGGGTGGTAATGGTCACCATCTCTAGGCAGGGGTCCAATTACCCATTTCCTATGGCCCCCTCCTCACCTCCATGTTGACCACGAGTCTCAAGTGACTAAGAAAAGAAATCTTTGTGATTCCAAACCCCCCATAAGACCCCGAGCTGCTGTCTCCATAGGTGGTAGGCCCTCTTTATAATCGGTGACCCTGGAAGTGAGCGCCAACATGGCTTCTGTGTTAGGACTGAATGTGCAAATAGTCTCTGGTGCAAGATTTAATTCACTCAAGCTGTTTCCGTGAGGAGTTTGTGACTTCAGCTTTGCCCTCACTTGAAAGGCGGCCTGGAATTTACTACCCACCGGTGGAACGGAATCATGTGTGGGACATTTCTGGTCCCCTAGTAGCACTAGTGCCACGGACGCGGGCCGATGGCAGAGATAATAGCCGTAGTGTTAGGTCAGGAAATAATGACAGAAATACCAAAAAATGTGACGGAAAATATTTCAATCTGTGGAAAATGTAAAGAAAATTTTATGGCGGAGATTTCTGCTCATAACGAGGAGTGATGATATAACAAGATGATCGCTGCTCGTTTAAAGGCTCCTTTACATTAATGTTTTTACTTTTACTCAACTGATCAGTCCCCATACAGTTACACAATTGTTCTGTCCACATACAGTTACACAATTGTTCAGTCCTCATACAGTTACACAATTGTTCAGTCCTCATACAGTTACACAATTGTTCGGCCCCCATACAGTTACACAATTGTTCAGTCCTCATACAGTTACACAATTGTTCGGCCCCCATACAGTTACACAATTGTTCGGCCCCCATACAGTTACACAATTGTTCGGCCCCCATACAGTTACACAATTGTTCAGTCCTCATACAGTTACACAATTGTTCTGTCTACATACAGTTACACAATTGTTCTGTCCACATACATTTACACAATTGTTCTGTCCACATACAGTTACACAATTGTTCGGCCCTCATACAGTTACACAATTGTTCGGCCCCCATACATTTACACAATTGTTCAGTCCCCATACAGTTACACAATTGTTCTGTCCACATACAGTTACACAATTGTTCAGTCCTCATACAGTTACACAATTGTTCGGCCCCCATACAGTTACACAATTGTTCGGCCCCCATACAGTTACACAATTGTTCGGCCCCCATACAGTTACACAATTGTTCAGTCCTCATACAGTTACACAATTGTTCTGTCTACATACAGTTACACAATTGTTCTGTCCACATACAGTTACACAATTGTTCTGTCCACATACAGTTACACAATTGTTCTGTCTACATACAGTTACACAATTGTTCGGTCCCCATACAGTTACACAATTGTTCTGTCCACATACAGTTACACAATTGTTCGGCCCCCATACAGTTACACAATTGTTCTGTCCACATACAGTTACACAATTGTTCAGTCCTCATACAGTTACACAATTGTTCTGTCCACATACAGTTACACAATTGTTCGGCCCCCATACAGTTACACAATTGTTCAGTCCTCATACAGTTACACAATTGTTCGGTCCTCATACAGTTACACAATTGTTCTGTCCACATACAGTTACACAATTGTTCTGTCCACATACAGTTACACAATTGTTCGGCCCCCATACAGTTACACAATTGTTCTGTCCACATACAGTTACACAATTGTTCGGCCCCCATACAGTTACACAATTGTTCGGCCCCCATACAGTTACACAATTGTTCGGCCCCCATACAGTTACACAATTGTTCAGTCCTCATACAGTTACACAATTGTTCTGTCTACATACAGTTACACAATTGTTCTGTCCACATACAGTTACACAATTGTTCTGTCTACATACAGTTACACAATTGTTCGGTCCCCATACAGTTACACAATTGTTCTGTCCACATACAGTTACACAATTGTTCGGCCCCCATACAGTTACACAATTGTTCTGTCCACATACAGTTACACAATTGTTCAGTCCTCATACAGTTACACAATTGTTCTGTCCACATACAGTTACACAATTGTTCGGCCCCCATACAGTTACACAATTGTTCAGTCCTCATACAGTTTCCCAATTGTTCGGTCCTCATACAGTTACACAATTGTTCTGTCCACATACAGTTACACAATTGTTCTGTCCACATACAGTTACACAATTGTTCGGCCCCCATACAGTTACACAATTGTTCAGTCCTCATACAGTTACACAATTGTTCTGTCCACATACAGTTACACAATTGTTCTGTCCACATACAGTTACACAATTGTTCTGTCTACATACAGTTACACAATTGTTCGGTCCCCATACAGTTACACAATTGTTCTGTCCACATACAGTTACACAATTGTTCGGCCCCCATACAGTTACACAATTGTTCTGTCCACATACAGTTACACAATTGTTCAGTCCTCATACAGTTACACAATTGTTCTGTCCACATACAGTTACACAATTGTTCTGTCCACATACAGTTACACAATTGTTCGGCCCCCATACAGTTACACAATTGTTCAGTCCTCATACAGTTACACAATTGTTCTGTCCACATACAGTTACACAATTGTTCGGCCCCCATACAGTTACACAATTGTTCAGTCCTCATACAGTTTCCCAATTGTTCGGTCCTCATACAGTTACACAATTGTTCTGTCCACATACAGTTACACAATTGTTCTGTCCACATACAGTTACACAATTGTTCGGACCCCATACATGTACACAATTGTTCTGTCTACATACAGTTACACAATTGTTCGGTCCTCATACAGTTACACAATTGTTCTGTCCACATACAGTTACACAATTGTTCGGCCCCCATACAGTTACACAATTGTTCTGTCCACATACAGTTACACAATTGTTCGGCCCCCATACAGTTACACAATTGTTCTGTCCACATACAGTTACACAATTGTTCGGTCCTCATACAGTTACACAATTGTTCTGTCCACATACAGTTACACAATTGTTCGGCCCCCATACAGTTACACAATTGTTCGGTCCTCATACAGTTACACAATTGTTCGGCCCCCATACAGTTACACAATTGTTCAGTCCTCATACAGTTACACAATTGTTCGGTCCTCATACAGTTACACAATTGTTCTGTCCACATACAGTTACACAATTGTTCTGTCCACATACAGTTACACAATTGTTCTGTCTACATACAGTTACACAATTGTTCGGTCCTCATACAGTTACACAATTGTTCTGTCCACATACAGTTACACAATTGTTCTGTCCACATACAGTTACACAATTGTTCGGTCCTCATACAGTTACACAATTGTTCTGTCCTCATACAGTTACACAATTGTTCTGTCCACATACAGTTACACAATTGTTCGGTCCCCATCCATTTACACAATTGTTTGGTCCCCATCCATTCACACAATTGTTCTGTCTACATACAGTTACACAATTGTTCTGTCTACATACAGTTACACAATTGTTCGGTCCTCATACAGTTACACAATTGTTCTGTCCACATACAGTTACACAATTGTTCTGTCCACATACAGTTACACAATTGTTCGGCCCCCATACAGTTACACAATTGTTCTGTCCACATACAGTTACACAATTGTTCTGTCTACATACAGTTACACAATTGTTCGGTCCCCATACAGTTACACAATTGTTCAGTCCTCATACAGTTACACAATTGTTCTGTCCACATACAGTTACACAATTGTTCGGCCCCCATACAGTTACACAATTGTTCTGTCCACATACAGTTACACAATTGTTCTGTCCACATACAGTTACACAATTGTTCGGTCCTCATACAGTTACACAATTGTTCTGTCCTCATACAGTTACACAATTGTTCTGTCCACATACAGTTACACAATTGTTCGGTCCCCATCCATTTACACAATTGTTTGGTCCCCATCCATTCACACAATTGTTCTGTCTACATACAGTTACACAATTGTTCTGTCTACATACAGTTACACAATTGTTCTGTCCACATACAGTTACACAATTGTTCTGTCCACATACAGTTACACAATTGTTCGGCCCCCATACAGTTACACAATTGTTCTGTCCACATACAGTTACACAATTGTTCTGTCTACATACAGTTACACAATTGTTCGGTCCCCATACAGTTACACAATTGTTCAGTCCTCATACAGTTACACAATTGTTCTGTCCACATACAGTTACACAATTGTTCGGCCCCCATACAGTTACACAATTGTTCTGTCCACATACAGTTACACAATTGTTCTGTCCACATACAGTTACACAATTGTTCGGTCCTCATACAGTTACACAATTGTTCTGTCCTCATACAGTTACACAATTGTTCTGTCCACATACAGTTACACAATTGTTCGGTCCCCATCCATTTACACAATTGTTTGGTCCCCATCCATTCACACAATTGTTCTGTCTACATACAGTTACACAATTGTTCTGTCTACATACAGTTACACAATTGTTCTGTCCACATACAGTTACACAATTGTTCGGCCCCCATACAGTTACACAATTGTTCTGTCCACATACAGTTACACAATTGTTCTGTCTACATACAGTTACACAATTGTTCGGTCCCCATACAGTTACACAATTGTTCAGTCCTCATACAGTTACACAATTGTTCTGTCCACATACAGTTACACAATTGTTCGGCCCCCATACAGTTACACAATTGTTCTGTCCACATACAGTTACACAATTGTTCTGTCCACATACAGTTACACAATTGTTCGGTCCTCATACAGTTACACAATTGTTCTGTCCTCATACAGTTACACAATTGTTCTGTCCACATACAGTTACACAATTGTTCGGTCCCCATCCATTTACACAATTGTTTGGTCCCCATCCATTCACACAATTGTTCTGTCTACATACAGTTACACAATTGTTCTGTCTACATACAGTTACACAATTGTTCGGTCCTCATACAGTTACACAATTGTTCTGTCCTCATACAGTTACACAATTGTTCTGTCCACATACAGTTACACAATTGTTCGGCCCCCATACAGTTACACAATTGTTCTGTCCACATACAGTTACACAATTGTTCTGTCTACATACAGTTACACAATTGTTCGGTCCCCATACAGTTACACAATTGTTCAGTCCTCATACAGTTACACAATTGTTCTGTCCACATACAGTTACACAATTGTTCGGCCCCCATACAGTTACACAATTGTTCTGTCCACATACAGTTACACAATTGCTCTGTCCTCATACAGTTACACAATTGTTCGGTCCTCATACAGTTACACAATTGTTCGGTTCTCATACAGTTACACAATTGTTCGGACCCCATACATGTACACAATTGTTCGGTCCTCATACAGTTACACAATTGTTCGGCCCCCATACATTTACACAATTTTTCTGTCCACATACAGTTACACAATTGTTCTGTCCACATACAGTTACACAATTGTTCGGTCCTCATACAGTTACACAATTGTTCGGCCCCCATACAGTTACACAATTGTTCGGCCCCCATACAGTTACACAATTGTTCGGCCCCCATACAGTTACACAATTGTTCTGTCCACATACAGTTACACAATTGTTCGGACCCCATACATGTACACAATTGTTCTGTCTACATACAGTTACACAATTGTTCGGTCCTCATACAGTTACACAATTGTTCGGCCCCCATACATTTACACAATTGTTCTGTCCACATACAGTTACACAATTGTTCGGTCCCCATACAGTTACACAATTGTTCGGCCCCCATACAGTTACACAATTGTTCGGACCCCATACATGTACACAATTGTTCTGTCTACATACAGTTACACAATTGTTGGGTCCTCATACAGTTACACAATTGTTCGGCCCCCATACATTTACACAATTGTTCTGTCCACATACAGTTACACAATTGTTCGGCCCTCATACAGTTACACAATTGTTCTGTCCACATACAGTTACACAATTGTTCTGTCCACATACAGTTACACAATTGTTCGGTCCTCATACAGTTACACAATTGCTCTGTCCACATACAGTTACACAATTGTTCGGCCCCCATACAGTTACACAATTGTTCGGTCCTCATACAGTTACACAATTGTTCAGTCCTCATACAGTTACACAATTGTTCTGTCTACATACAGTTACACAATTGTTCGGTCCTCATACAGTTACACAATTGTTCTGTCCACATACAGTTACACAATTGTTCGGCCCCCATACAGTTACACAATTGTTCTGTCCACATACAGTTACACAATTGTTCGGCCCCCATACAGTTACACAATTGTTCTGTCCACATACAGTTACACAATTGTTCGGTCCTCATACAGTTACACAATTGTTCTGTCCACATACAGTTACACAATTGTTCGGCCCCCATACAGTTACACAATTGTTCGGTCCTCATACAGTTACACAATTGTTCTGTCCACATACAGTTACACAATTGTTCGGCCCCCATACAGTTACACAATTGTTCGGTCCCCATACAGTTACACAATTGTTCAGTCCTCATACAGTTACACAATTGTTCTGTCCACATACAGTTACACAATTGTTCGGCCCCCATACAGTTACACAATTGTTCTGTCCACATACAGTTACACAATTGTTCGGCCCCCATACAGTTACACAATTGTTCAGTCCTCATACAGTTACACAATTGTTCGGTCCTCATACAGTTACACAATTGTTCTGTCCACATACAGTTACACAATTGTTCTGTCCACATACAGTTACACAATTGTTCGGCCCCCATACAGTTACACAATTGTTCTGTCCACATACAGTTACACAATTGTTCTGTTCACATACAGTTACACAATTGTTCGGACCCCATACATGTACACAATTGTTCTGTCTACATACAGTTACACAATTGTTCGGTCCTCATACAGTTACACAATTGTTCTGTCCACATACAGTTACACAATTGTTCGGCCCCCATACAGTTACACAATTGTTCTGTCCACATACAGTTACACAATTGTTCGGCCCCCATACAGTTACACAATTGTTCGGTCCCCATCCATTTACACAATTGTTTGGTCCCCATCCATTCACACAATTGTTCTGTCTACATACAGTTACACAATTGTTCTGTCTACATACAGTTACACAATTGTTCGGTCCTCATACAGTTACACAATTGTTCTGTCCACATACAGTTACACAATTGTTCGGCCCCCATACAGTTACACAATTGTTCTGTCCACATACAGTTACACAATTGTTCGGCCCCCATACAGTTACACAATTGTTCGGTCCCCATCCATTTACACAATTGTTTGGTCCCCATCCATTCACACAATTGTTCTGTCTACATACAGTTACACAATTGTTCTGTCTACATACAGTTACACAATTGTTCGGTCCTCATACAGTTACACAATTGTTCTGTCCACATACAGTTACACAATTGTTCTGTCCACATACAGTTACACAATTGTTCTGTCCACATACAGTTACACAATTGTTCGGACCCCATACAGTTACACAATTGTTCGGTCCTCATACAGTTACACAATTGTTCTGTCCACATACAGTTACATAATTGTTCTGTCCACATACAGTTACACAATTGTTCGGCCCCCATACAGTTACACAATTGTTCTGTCCACATACAGTTACACAATTGTTCGGCCCCCATACAGTTACACAATTGTTCGGTCCCCATCCATTTACACAATTGTTTGGTCCCCATCCATTCACACAATTGTTCTGTCTACATACAGTTACACAATTGTTCTGTCTACATACAGTTACACAATTGTTCGGTCCTCATACAGTTACACAATTGTTCTGTCCACATACAGTTACACAATTGTTCTGTCCACATACAGTTACACAATTGTTCGGACCCCATACAGTTACACAATTGTTCTGTCTACATACAGTTACACAATTGCTCTGTCCACATACAGTTACACAATTGTTCGGACCCCATACAGTTACACAATTGTTCTGTCTACATACAGTTACACAATTGTTCGGTCCTCATACAGTTACACAATTGTTCGGACCCCATACAGTTACACAATTGCTCTGTCCACATACAGTTACACAATTGTTCGGTCCTCATACAGTTACACAATTGTTCGGTTCTCATACAGTTACACAATTGTTCGGACCCCATACATGTACACAATTGTTCGGTCCTCATACAGTTACACAATTGTTCGGCCCCCATACATTTACACAATTTTTCTGTCCACATACAGTTACACAATTGTTCTGTCCACATACAGTTACACAATTGTTCGGTCCTCATACAGTTACATAATTGTTCGGCCCCCATACAGTTACACAATTGTTCGACCCTCATAGATTTCCACAATTGTTCCGCCCCCATACAGTTACACAATTGTTCTGTCCACATACAGTTACATAATTGTTCGGTCCTCATACAGTTACACAATTGTTCAGTCCTCATACAGTTACACAATTGTTCGGTTCTCATACAGTTACACAATTGTTCAGTCCCTATACACACAATTGATTGGTCCCTATACATTTACTCAATTGTTCGGTCCCCATACATTTACACAATTGATCGTTGTCCATACATTTATACACAATTGTTCGGTCCCCATACATTTACACAATTGATCATTCTCCATATATTTACACAATTGTTCTGTCTCCAGCTGTTTACACAATGGTTTGGTCCCCATAAATTTACACAATTGTTCGGACCCCATACATGTACACAACTGTTCAGTCCCCATACATGTACACAATTGTTTGGTCCCCATCCATTTACACAATTGTTCGGTCCCCATCCATTTACACAATTGTTTGGTCCCCATCCATTCACACAATTGTTCTGTCCACATACTTTTACACAAGTGTTTGGTCTCCATAGTTTTTCACAATTGTTTGGTCTCCATAGTTTTACACAATCGATAAGTCTCCATACTTTAAAAAAATCATTCAGTTCCCATGCTTTTACTGTGTCTTTTGGTGCCAATAACTTACAAATTCATTCAATTTCCATACATTTGCACAATTGTTCAGTCCTCGTACTTTAACACCATAGTTCGGTCCCCATGCTTTTAAACGATTGCTCGATCCCCAGAGTTTTGCACAATTGTTTAGTACGCATACTATGCCACGATCATTCGGTCTCCATACTTTTAGATGATCGTTCAGTCTCCATACTTTTACATGCTCCTTCAGTCTCCATACTTTTACATGTTCCTTCAGTCTCCATACTTTTACATGCTCCTTCAGTCTCCATACTTTTACATGCTCCTTCAGTCTCCATACTTTTACATGCTCCTTCAGTCTCCATACTTTTACATGCTCCTTCAGTCTCCATACTTTTACATGTTCCTTCAGTCTCCATACTTTTACATGCTCCTTCCGTCTCCATACTTTTACATGCTCCTTCAGTCTCCATACTTTTACATGCTCCTTCAGTCTCCATACTTTTAGATGATCGTTCAGTCTCCATCCTTTTACATGCTCCTTCAGTCTCCATACTTTTACATGCTCCTTCAGTCTCCATACTTTTACATGCTCCTTCAGTCTCCATACTTTTACATGTTCCTTCAGTCTCCATACTTTTAGATGATCGTTCAGTCTCCATACTTTTACATGCTCCTTCAGTCTCCATACTTTTACATGTTCCTTCAGTCTCCATACTTTTACATGCTCCTTCAGTCTCCATACTTTTACATGCTCCTTCAGTCTCCATACTTTTACATGCTCCTTCAGTCTCCATACTTTTACATGTTCCTTCAGTCTCCATACTTTTACATGCTCCTTCAGTCTCCATACTTTTACATGCTCCTTCCGTCTCCATACTTTTACATGCTCCTTCAGTCTCCATACTTTTACATGCTCCTTCAGTCTCCATACTTTTACATGCTCCTTCAGTCTCCATACTTTTACATGCTCCTTCAGTCTCCATACTTTTACATGTTCCTTCAGTCTCCATACTTTTACATGCTCCTTCAGTCTCCATACTTTTACATGCTCCTTCAGTCTCCATACTTTTACATGCTCCTTCAGTCTCCATACTTTTACATGTTCCTTCAGTCTCCATACTTTTACATGCTCCTTCAGTCTCCATACTTTTACATGCTCCTTCAGTCTCCATACTTTTACATGCTCCTTCAGTCTCCATACTTTTACATGTTCCTTCAGTCTCCATACTTTTACATGCTCCTTCAGTCTCCATACTTTTACATGTTCCTTCAGTCTCCATACTTTTACATGCTCCTTCAGTCTCCATACTTTTACATGTTCCTTCAGTCTCCATACTTTTAGATGATCGTTCAGTCTCCATACTTTTAGATGATCGTTCAGTCTCCATACTTTTACATGTTCCTTCAGTCTCCATACTTTTACATGTTCCTTCAGTCTCCATACTTTTACATGCTCCTTCAGTCTCCATACTTTTACATGCTCCTTCAGTCTCCATACTTTTACATGCTCCTTCAGTCTCCATACTTTTACTTGCTCTTTCATTCTCCATACTTTTACATATTCCTTCAGTCTCCATACTTTTACATGATCATTCAGTCCCCATAGTTTTACATAATCATTCAGTCCCCATAATTTTACACAATCATTTAGTCCTCATACGTTTACACAATCATTCAGTCTCCATACTAATACATGTTCGTTCAGTCTCCATACTTTTACATGATCATTCAGTCTCCATACTTTTACATGATCGTTCAACCCCCATTCTTTTACTGCTCCAAGTCCTGTGTCTTCCATCGATCTCTTGTAATTGTTTATGTCATGGGAGCGCTGCAGCCTATCAGTGGCCACTGATGGGTTGCAGCGGTTACAGTTCTCTCAGTTCAGGAGGTAAGTACGCCCTTTTTTTCTTATATTAGGAAGCACACAGGGCAGTACATATTTACTGTACCCACTGTATGGGAATACAGGACGATGCCTCACACGTAGCTGCTCAGACAAAAGCCAGGCTGGAGGGATTTATTGGCTCAGTCCCAGAATGAATCAGCAGTGCTTATAGGTATGAAGGGAGACAGAGTCATCTGCAAGCGATTAACCAACAGATTTACTCATAGTTATGCAGAAAGGATGTTAACCCTTTGCAAACTTAGAAACAATGCTATAATACTTAGCACACATTCACATTAAAGGGGCTCCTTCAGGAACGCAAAAGATTTTTTTTTACTTTCCCCAATATTGAGCAGGGAGGCACTACAGTTTGATTGACAGCTTTCAGTATTGTATTATGGACATCCTTGTAAATCTCCTTTAAATACTACTAAATCTGTTGTGTTGGGACACTAAGGGCTTGAGGATTTCACTACCTTGGAGACCAAATAGACCTATTTTGGAGCTAGCTAGACATAAAGGGGTTGTCCACCTCTGGGACCATGTGGGTTTTTTTACACTTAAATACATGAATTTAGGAATAAAAATAATTTTTGCAATTGGGTTTCATTAAAAATTTTGCACCGTTTGGCTTCTACAGGCCCATTGTTTCCCTTTTCATTCCGCATCCAAAAATAGACAATAGTGCAATATAGCAGATATAGAAGGAAAACGGTGCAAAATTTTTAATGAAACCCAATTGCAAAAATGATTTTTATCCAAAAATACAGCAAGGAAAAAAATATTTCGAAAGATGGTCAACCCCTTTAAGGATATCAATAAAATGCTCCAAAAGGAAAATACCCCTCCAGTCTTGTAAAACTCTAGTGCTGGTGTAGGTATTCAACTGGTTTTCAAGCCAGCAGTGACAACCTATGTAAATCAGAAATGGGCTCACAACAGTTGTCAATCCACTGACATCACTCCTGGCAGCAGCTTCATGGTATATCAGTCAGCAGGGGGCGACAAGTAGCATAGAAGAAGGCTGCACCCAGAAGTACAGTCCCCACACATAAGAACCCCACTAAGAGACCTTGTGCCTCTACATGAAGTCTCCTAAGACTTTGCGCCTGAAAAAAGTCACACTCCTTTTCTAAATTTCTGTAAAAGGTGACACCGTAGGTAAAGTCTGGAGAAAACACTGGGATGGCGGAGTTAAGGAATAGCATCTGATATATAAAATGGGGGCTATGAAAGACACCAACAATTGGAGATTGGTGAAGGTCAATTACAGGGATCTTCATCGATGGGTGGAATAAGGGGGTCTTTTATTGTTTTACCAGGAACAGCTCCCCTCTCTTCCTTAGGATGTTTTTGGAATTGCAGGCAATGATGAGTTGTGATACCAAAAATAAGAATAAAAGTGGTGGCCTTTCATTCTTTCTTGGGATTGATGGAGGTCCAAGTGGTCAGAGTCCCACCATGTACACACAGGTGGGAAATGTCCACAGAATATGTGTGCAATCCGATGCTTTAACAGTAATAGCCGCTCTTATGAGCCATAAATCAGAATAGTAGTCACTTCCCTTTCGGCGCACTTTTTTAGTATTTCCTACAAGGCGTACTGGAGAGCATGAGCAACTATGAGCAAATAAGAAAGATCCAACCTGAAAAATGGTAGATAAGATGGGAGGAACATCAAGCAGTGCATCATCCAAGA
Organism: Dendrobates tinctorius; assembly: GCF_039654945.1. NCBI lineage: Eukaryota > Metazoa > Chordata > Amphibia > Anura > Dendrobatidae > Dendrobates > Dendrobates tinctorius. Next base: position 11,288,311 of record NW_027361688.1, read on the forward strand.
GCAGTGTAGCTGCATAGACACTGAGATGGATTATAGGAAGTTGTGGGCGGGTCTTTGTCTCTCTACAGAAAGTGGGGGCGGGTCTTTGTCTCTACAGGAAGTTGTGGACGGGTCTTTGTCTCTCTACAGGAAGTGGGTGTGGGCCTTGTCTCTACAGGAAGTTGTGGACGGGTCTTTGTCTCTCAACAGGAAGTGGGTGTGGGTCTTTGTCTTTACAGGAAGTGGGTGTGGGTCTTTCTCTCTACAGGAAGTGGGGGCGGGTCTTTGTCTCTACAGGAAGTTGTGGGTGGCTCTTTGTCTCTCAAGAGGAAGTGGGTGTGGGTATTGGTCTCTACAGGAGGTTGTGGACGGGTCTTTGTCTCTCAACAGGAAGTGGGGGTGGGTCTTTGTCTCTACAGGAAGTTGTGGGCGGGTCTTTGTCTCTCAACAGAAGTGGGTGTGGGTCTTTGTCTCTACAGGAAGTTGTGGGCGGGTCTTTGTCTCTCAACAGAAGTGGGTGTGGGTCTTTGTCTCTACAGGAAGTTGTGGGCAGGTCTTGGTCTCTCAACAGGAAGTGAGTGTGGGCTTTTTTCTCTACAGGAAGTTGTAGGCGGGACTTTGTCTCTCAACAGGAAGTGGGGGTGGGTCTTTGTCTCTACAGGAAGTTGTGGGCAGGTCTTTGTCTCTCTACAGGAAGTGTGGGTGGGACTTTGTCTGTCATGATCCATTTTTGCATCTGTGTCAGATTCTGGATTCTCTTATATAAACTTTTTTCCTTTCAGGCCATCTGGGGTAAATATTAGTTTTTGCCCCGGTGGCCGCTGGTGTTACTACATGTTTGGTTAGTCTGAGTCTGCTGATAGTGACCAACCCCCGCCTTCCTATAAAAGTTCACCAGGTGCTGCAGCTAACTGTTGGTGATACATTTCCTTTTGAATACCAACCGTGGTGAAGACTGGTGCTACCTGGTGCAGTGGTGGTTCAGCCTATCAGGAGCAGTGGTGGTTCTGCTGAATGTTGATCTGGTGCCTTACTCTGCTGCTTGGTGCATTGCAGCAGATAAAGCTAAGTTTTTTAGTTGATTTAACCCTGAGGTGTCTATCTTATCTTTCCTTTGGTTTTTGGTGCAGTTCATTTTTTCCCTGTCTCACCTCCTGGGGAGGGGGTTGGGGGTTTAGCTCAGGGCTAAACAGGAGATAAGGACAGGTCGGTGACTTGGGCCTCACTACCATCAAGTGTACCCCCAAGTTAAGGAAAGTCAGAGCACCCCCTTAGCCTGAGGGGCACTTCAGGGGCCAAGGTTCCTCATCCCCTGTTTTCCCACTACTGCCCCGTGACATTGTCTACAGGAAGTTAATTGTGTCTTTCTCTTTCTACAGGAAGTGTGGTGGGTTTTTCTCTCTACAGGAAGTGGGGGAAGGTCTGTATTTTTCTACTGGAAGTGAGGACAGGTCTTTATCTCTCTACAGGAAGTGAGACAAGTCTTTATCTCACTACAAGAAATGACAGGTCCTTGTCTATAGGATGTGGGGAGGGTCTTTCTCTTTCTGCAAAAAGTGCAGAGGGTCTTTCTCTTTGTACAGGAAGTGAGGATGGGTTTTTGCCTCTCTATAGGAAGTGGGGGAAGCTCTTTATCTCACTACAGGAAGTGATGACAGGTCTTTGTCTACATGAAGTGGGGAGGGTCTTTCTACAGGAAGTGGTGGCAGGTCTTTGGGAAGTAGGGCTGGGACTTTGTCTTTCTGTTCGTTCTCTCCAGTATGTGAAATTGCTTACAGATGTAACAGGTGGGATTTGAATTTAGGTGAAAGCAAGATATTAAGTAACTAGATGTGTGCCCGATGCTATCGCATCAGGAGGGCAGTAACATCACGATGGGGGCAGCTTTGTGGCGCTGGGGGTGGCGGCCCACCCACTTCCGCACTTCCGTGCAGTCACAATCGGCAGGAAAGACGGTGTTTTACAGCCTGTGCTGGAGATGGTGTGCAGCGCCACCAGAGGGTGGCCGTACCCAATCTCCAGCACAGGCCTCAAGCCGCGGTCTTTCCTGCCAGCTGTGACTGCACGGAGGTGGGTGGGCAGGAAGCGGTGTGATCCGGCGCGTGTAGTCAGGCGGTGGGTCCTGGTGGGGGTCCGGCAGTGGCATCCCTCTCATTACTCCCCCCTCATTACACCCTCTCATTATACCCCCTTCATTACACCCCTCTCGTTATACCCCCTCGTTATACCCCTTTCACAGCCCCGTGATTGCAGCGGCAGCCTGGATCCCAGCGGCAGCTAGGATCCGAGCGGCTGGGATTTAAGCAGCGACCAGGATCCCAGCAGCGGTCGGGATCGCAGCGGCATTTGGGATTGCAGTGGCAGCCTGGAGATCACAGCAGCGTTCGGGATCGCAGCTGCGTCCTGAATCCGAGGGGCATCACTTGGGTGTACCAAAATGGAAGTCGGCATACTCCGGTGCAGCGCGGTGGATTGTGGGATTCGGGGACATCCAGACGGAAGTGGATGACAGACAATTTAAGGCAATTATATATATAGATGACAGGAGCAATGTATGCTGGGAGGTGACAGAAAGGACATTCCAGCTCCTATAGTACTGACAGGTCACTGACAAAAAAAGAACAGCCCACTGACATAGTGGGAGAATCAGGACAGTGCCATAGACATATGGTATGGGCAATAATAGCAGTTTTATCTTGCTGACAGAGTTGGGGGCAGTAAGACCAAGCTTTTCGACAGGTTCATTTTGTGAAAGGAGAGGGATGTTTTAAGTATCCCTCCTATAATTACTGTATTTGTAGGATTGTGTGGAGTTGTCCTTTAACTAGTGCCAGGCTTTCTTCTACATGGGACAACGCATAAGTTTGCTTCCATAGTCCTGGCCAAGGCAAATTGGCTTGGTTAGTGCCCTCCTGGCTATAAGCCATCAGACAGTAACAGTGTAAGGGCCGGTAAACTTGTGTTAGGATTATGTGACCCCCCAGATCTGATTCATTCTGCCTTAGGTGACACGACAGAGCTCACAAGTGATGACATGGCTGCCAAGTCTCTAAGTCCCACACACTGGCACTTCATAAAACCCGTACAGTACTAAACGTTATACCAGGACGCTATTTACCTTGGAATTGAAGAAATGGAAAAAATCTTAAAAATGTCATCCAATGACGAAAACATCATAAATGCGGCGTAAAAATTTTAATTATACGATTGATACTGTAAAATTTTGACAAAATTTTTTAATTTTTTTCTGTATTAGTTTCATGAAATTCTTCTTCCCTCAGCTTACACCACAGTCAATGAATTGAATGCAGGCATGAAAGCGAATACAAATATACAATGTGGGGAAATGCTAGGGTCTCTGACAGCCTTCTGCGCGGTCTCCGCATTGCACAATCTGGCAGCAGCTTGATCCGCAGATACAAGGCGGCCGTCTGGTAACACTTAAATGACGAAACCAGACTGTGAGGCCACTTATTGTAAGGATTTCAGATTTCATGGATTTAATCTGGAGGGAATTGTGGAGATAAAATGTCTCCCCCGGGATTTTTGTCATGTAATAAAATCCTACCAAGAGGAATCATTTCAAAACGTTTTCTACCATTATTGTCGCCCATAATCTGAACAAATCCACTGAAAGATAGACTGAAAATATTTTCAGATGGAAAAAGAAAAATAAAGAAGTAAAATAATGTGGTTGCATACATCTGTACACTAATTCTTTTTTTTGGTAGGGGATTATCCACTTGGCATATCTAGAATTGGACAATTTTGCCCACTCTTCCTTGCAGTAGCTTCACATCTGTCAAATTCCTCTTCATCTTCAGTTTTTCAGCAGAGGCTTTTGTTGCAAAATTGACCGATATTTGAAACTGTTCCGAAATCCCTCCACATTCACTAAAGCTGTAGTTCCAGCTGCCGAAAAACAGCTCTTAATGTTGCTTCCACCATGCTTCACTGTGGGTATGGTGTTCTTTTGGTGATGCTCGATGTTGGCTTTACGCCAAACATACCTTTTGGAATTACAGCTAAAAAGATCAACCTTGTTCATATTATAACATGTTTCTCCATATGCTTTTGGCAGAGTTGATGTAGGTTTTGGCTAAACATAGTCAAGCTTTATAAGAAGAGGTTTCCACAGACCAGACAAATGAAGAAAACGGGAGATTGTTGTCACATGCAGTAAAAAACCAAGACTTGTCAGAAATTCCTGCAGCTCTCTTAATGTTACTGCTAGTCTCTGTGCAGCCACACAGACCATCTTTCTTCTTGTCTTTTCATTAAGTTTTGAGGGACATCCAGTTATAAGTAATCACTGTTGTGCCAAATAGAAGCCACTTCTTGATGACCATCTACAGTGTTTCATGGTATATCTAATGCCCTGGAAATGTTTCTGTACCCTCCTCCTATTTGACAAATTGCAACAACGAGATCCCTGTGCTGTGTTGTAAGCTGTTTATGGACCATGGCTTTTGCTGTAAAATGCAGCTAAGAGGCATACTTGCCAACTCTTTCAGAATTTTTGAGAGGGTCCTAGAAAAAGAGGAGCCATCCAAGACTTCTGAACCAGCAAATCTTGGTGTATGCAGGATCTTCTCAAAGACTCCTGGAAAGCAAAACTTTCAAAAGGATTCTCCAGGTGGTGTGGAAGATCTCAGAAGGAGCATGAAACAGGCTCAGCGTTAACATGGAAGAAGCTAATAAGGGGCAATAAATTGTAAGGGGCTCAGATAGGGCATGAAAGAAGCTCAGAGGGGGTGTGAAATAAGTTGATAGGCAGCATGGAAAAAGCTCAGTGGGTGTATGGAAAAGGTTCAGAGAGGATATGGAATAGGCTCAGTGGGGCCGTGGAAGAAACTCAGAGGGAGCATGGAAGAGGCTAATAAGGAGCAAAAAAGTGTAAGAGGCTCAGAGGGGTCATGAAAAAGGCTCAGTGGGGCCATGGAAGAGACTCAGTGGTGGCGTGAAGAGGCTCAGTGGGGGTATATAAGAATCACAAAGGGGGCGTAGAAGACTCAGAGGGGTCATGAAAGAAGCTCAGAGGGGTCATGAAAAAGGCTCAGTGGGGAAGAGACTCAGTGGGGTATGTAAGGGGACGTAGAAGACTCAGAGGGGGCATGGAAGAAACTTAGAGGGAGCGTGGAATAGGCAAAATGGGGGTGTGGAAGTACACAGTAAAAGCATGGAAGTGTAACATCTGTGTTGGCTCCTGTCCCTTTTGCCCCTGCGTCAGCCGCCAGAAGCTGTCGCCTTTGTTGTGGGTGACAGCATTTGTTCTGTTCTATTCCTGGGACTTGTGGTGACGCTAGATCAGGGAGCTGTGGGGTTCACTGTCGATTTTTTAATTACTCCTCTCTCAGAGCCTTGAGATACCTAAACCACTAGGCTTCTGACTTCCACTGCCAATCAATTAGTTTTGCTACCTGACTTGTGCTCTGGCCCCTGCTTCTCCTGTTTTCTGACCTTGGTGTGTATTTCGACTATCCTCTTGTCTTACGTTTCTGTACCTGACATGACCTCCTGGATCTGACCTGGAGGCCTGAAAATCCTTCTTGCCAGCTTGTGCCACCTAACGGCAACTGTCTTTGTGGCTTTTACTCAGGGACCCTTGTGTAAGCCCAGATCTGTGTACAGGGCTTTAAGGGTGAAGGCCAGGGCAACCTGTGTGCTCTTGGAATCAAAGTAGCGTGCGCCAAGCCTGCTTGTGGTTGCCTTATTGGCGCTGCCAGATGACTACAAACAGTGCCCTCGTCATGGGAAGAGAATAAGGGGCATGGAAGAGGCAACACCCAGTTGTCAATTTATTCATATATTTCTTATAGGAATAGCAGAGAAATTAGAAAAACTGTGGTTACTCAGCTCCACCTCATAGATGACGATGTTCCCATAAGCAGATGTCTTCAATTTTGTCAAACTGTTCCCCTGCCCCCGGCTGTGGTGTGAAAGGGAAGTTTTGAACAGTTCATTTGTATTTGCCGCTAATTTGGATCAGTTCGTGAATTTTTTTTCATTCTTTAAGACATTTCCTTGGCTCAGAACAATCCAGTCTAGCCTCTGTTTACATCCTTTGCGAGCCAAGGACTAATCAGATGGAAGAGTCACTTCCAAAAATTGTGTAATCCGTAATCCCAGCTTGAAAGGCTCAATGAAATGACACAACCAGAAACTATTGTATGGCAGGTAAGATGTTGAAAAAAACCACCAAAATCAGTGTCAGTGGTTTCAATGAGAACACCCTTATACAAGCTTTCTTTATACATAGTTCCAAATCCCCTGCAAACGGCAGATAAAGAGGTTGTCCGGCTACAAAAAAACTACCCCTGTGGGATTTTTCCACAACATTAAAAGTTTTCACCTACCCAACGGCAGCTTCACTCTCGCCTTGTGCTCATCGCAGGACAGCGTTTTCTTGTTCATTTCAGTAGCTAAGCCAGAAGAATGGTGACGAAATCAACTCAAATTATTTGATTATTTCATCTATTTGCATAGTTTTTTTCCTCCTCTGATTTGCAAGTCTGCAAACTGGCTGGCCTGGACAATGTGTAATCAACATATCAGCAAACATGATTGTTCAATTTTCCTGTGTCTCTAGTCATTCAGGATAACAGCACAATATGTTACATCAAATGTCAACTTACAAGTCAATATTACAGGCGTACACAAAGAAAGGGGCTGGCTTAGCTATTAAAATGAACCAATCAGCCAGCTTCTTCTTACAAGTCACAGAGAGGGGGAGGGAGCTCTCTACTGTCTTGAAAGCTGCAACTGCTGCTGCTCACATTTTGAGATCGGATTTGCTTTTTTAATTACAGTATGTTAGTGTCAGGAATTTTGCATTTAAGCACACTAAACAAACTTTTTTTTTCCCCATTTAGAAAGTCCTTTTGATGCAGAGGGACTACACTACTTATGGTAGATTAGATTACTGTGTCAATAGGTCAGACATGTTTCTTCCCTCCTTCAGAAGCCTCTGCACCTCTTCTCTCTCTCTACAGTAGGTGTGGAGACACAGAGGGTCAGTGGGTGCCCTGGTCCGCTAGCCAAAACTGCATGGACCAGGGATCATCCCACCAAACTGCTCTCATTTTAATGTGGGTGTAATCCTACTCAGACAACAGAGGGTGATGGTAAGACAGTGTGGCAATACTTTATTGAACTACAAAATGGGCAAATAACACATATAACAGTCCCAGAAAAATACACAAAATGGTGCAAATTACAGAGTTTCTACCTTCCGCTGACTTGCCAGAATAAGGGCAGCTGTGACTTCAGAGCTTCCAAGGCCGACTACCCCACATGCTGAGGGAGCTTAGTCCATTAGGAAGAGTACAGTCCATTGAGGTGCAAGGCCAGTTGACCCAAGGGTCACAATCTGGCTTCTCCAAACATCTCCATGAAGCCAGGTGACCGGTGGATCCCATTTCTGGCTTTCACAAATGTATCCATGGGGCTCAGGTAACAGGGGGTTCCAAATCCTTACTATTTCAAACGTATCTATGGTCAATGGAGCAGATCTGTATTCTTTCAGTCGGGGCCTTGGTCCCCTAAGCTGGCATCCTGTAGAATGACAAATCTGTGTCCCTCATGATGGAGCCATGGTGTCTTGGCTGCTGTTCTGCAGAGAGTCTCTGGTTCTTTGGATGTCTGGATGTCTTGGCTAAATATCTGTCTGATGTTACAGAGGCATATAACCTTTTTATGCTTAACAACTGTCCTTCAAGCCAGCATTCACAGGTAAAGGGAAAGAATGATGACAAGATCAACTCACATTATTTGATTATGTAATCTATTTGCATAGTTTTTCCTCCTTTGTTTTGCAAGTCAACAATGTGTAATCAACATATCAGCAAATATCATTGTTCAATTATCCTGCATCTCTAGTCATCCAGAATAACAGCACATTATGTTACATCAAATGTCAACTTTCAAATCAATATTACAGGCTTATATGAACAAAAGTCTGTATTTTCTGGACCAATCAGAAAGAAAGACATAAATTCAAAAGTCAACATATAGATAACAGTCTATTCCTCCTGGCTTGCTAAAATTAGACGTCTGGTTAATTAAAATAAAATGCTGTGCCGTCACAGTAGGACACAAGGATTAAGGTCTGTCTCTAGTTTTTTTGTTTTAATGCAGGGATATACAGTATATTACTTTGGGTAGATCAGATTATTGTCTCAGGATGAGCTAATGTGTGTACATGGGAAATAAAACTAGGGCCATTTTGCGCCTTGCATATTTTTTTATTAGCTTCTCTTCTGCAGGCTCTAAGTTTTCTCCAAGCTGATGGGTCGAAACTAGCTGCTATGACCGCACACATAGACATGAAGAATTCCTATAGTTCTGTCTCTATGTAGCACATTTTAAAAAGCAGCAGCAGCATGGAGGGCATTATATAGCAACACTGAGCAAAATAGCTGTGAATCCAGCTCTGGGATGAAAGAAACAGTTTTAAAAACATCAGCAGAATGGAAGACACTAAACAGCAGCACTGAGTAGTATTTGTGAATCCATCTCTGGGATGAGATAAACCCTTTCTAAAAAGCAGCAGCAGCTGCATGGAGGACATTATACGGCGCTGGGCAGTGTAGCTGTGAATCCAGCTCTGTGATGAGAGAAACGCTTTAAAACAGCAGCAATAGAATGGAAGACACTATACAGCAGCACTGAGCAGTGTAGCTGTGAATCCAGCTCTGGGATGAAATAAAACCTTTCTAAAAAGTAGAAGCAGCATGGAGGATATTATACTGCAGCACTGACCAGAGTAGCTTTGAATCTAACTCTGGGATGAGATACACACTTTCTAAAAAGCATCATCATGGAGGACATTATACAGCAGCCCTTGGCAGTGTAGCTGTGAATCCAGCTCTGGGATGAGATACACCCTTTTTTGTAGAAAGAGTAGCTGCAGCAGTATGGATGACATTATACAGCGGCACTGAGCAGTGTAGCTGTGAATCCAGCTCTTGATTGAGATACACTAAAAAAAAAGCAGCAGCACGGAGAACAAAACACAGCGGCACTGAGAAGTGTAACTGTGAATCCAGATCTGGGATAAGATAAGTCTATCCCATTTCCCTCCTTCACCCCCTTCACTTCGCCATAGAATTTAATTGGAAGCTTTAATCTGATAACTCAGCGAGATGGAAGATTCTCTTGATTTGAGGACAGATTTTAGTTCAGAAATAAGAAGTGCCTCATAAGTGGAGAAAGAAGATTTCTTAGGTATATTACACAGTTTCTTAAGTTTGATTGTACTATTGATTCATGCAGAGTTTGTTGAGACGACAGTAACCATTTAAGGGAAGGACCGAAGAGCATTATTTCTGAGAAAGGATAAAATCCTGAGTAATGTCCTCCTCTGGCATGAGCAAGTTCTAAGAAAAAGGGATGTAATAAATAATCATAGATCTTCCCTTGATGCTAGCACGCACCCCCGGTCCAGCGGAGTGACTCTTGTCTGGGGATATAGTTTCATGGTCATTCTGTCTGGCCATAGAACTAAGATAATAATTAATTTCACGTCTGCGTAGGATCCAGAAATTAAACATGGGTTAAGTCAAGTTAAACCAGAAGAAGTTTCTTAATTCTTAAAATGTTTTATTAATGATCTGCGGTTACATAATAAAATGACTTGTGCAATAAGACAAGATGTTGTTGAAGTTGGCAAGGGAGAAAAAAAAGAAAAACTTGCAAGCTGAGAATTTGGAGACAGGACCGGTATGGCTGCCAGATTATAGTGACCCACAGCATGACAGATGGAGGCAGGAAATGGAAGGACAACAAGGTCCCCAAGATGCCAGGATGGAATCTGCACTATAACATAGTAGCCCGTTGGGTCAGCACAGCAAAAAGATTAACCTACGTGTCGGAGCTCCATACGAACAATCATATCATAGAAGGAAAGAAAAAAAATTCACCACCTGAATCTACCACTAGAGGGAGCTTAAAGTATACTGGTGACGCATTGAACTCAATAATAAACCTGTATGCAGTGAGCTCCCCCTGGTGGTGACTGCAGCACGGACTGTCCAGTGGAAAAAAAAAAAAAAACTTGCTAGCTTCCTTTAGTGGGGGTTTCAGGCAATGACAATTTATGCAAGTACCCTAAAAAATAAAAAAAGAACTGCAGCCCCCCCCAGGGGTAAATCAGGGCTAATATGAGACCCCTTGAAGATTATTCAGTTCTGGGTAGACCAAATTGGTCACAAAACCATTGCCTACTACAAGGGTTGGGACCCACACCGATTTCCAAAACAAGAGTTCCCTTGACCACCCTCCCATCTATGATTGTCCATTCGTGCAATCATTTCTTTGGGAGCCCACTGACTTCATAGGGAGCCTATCCACTTCTTTGGGAGCCTATTTACCTATTTAGAAGTCCCTTCAATTTATCGGAAGTCCATTCTCTTCTGTAAGAACCCACTGAAATCTTTTGGAGTCCATTCACTTCTTCAGGAGCCCATTTATTTCTCTGAAAGTCTATTTACTTCTGAAAGAGCCCATTTACTTTTTAGTAAATTTGACAACAGGCAATAAACACAGCTCCTCCTGTATCTATCGACATGTCACAGAGCATGCTCACTACGCTGTCACAGGCTATGCTCACTACATTGTCACAGGCTATGCTCACTACGCTGTCACAGGCTATGCTCACTACACTGTCACAGGCTATGCTCACTACATTGTCACAGGCTATGCTCACTACACTGTCACAGGCTATGCTCACTACACTGTCACAGGCTATGCTCACTACGCTGTCACAGAGCATGCTCACTACGCTGTCACAGGCTATGCTCACTACGCTGTCACAGAGCATGCTCACTACGCTGTCACAGGCTATGCTCACTACGCTGTCACAGGCTATGCTCACTACGCTGTCACAGGCTATGCTCACTACACTGTCACAGGCTATGCTCACTACGCTGTCACAGAGCATGCTCACTACGCTGTCACAGAGCATGCTCACTACGCTGTCACAGAGCATGCTCACTACACTGTCACAGGCTATGCTCACTACGCTGTCACAGGCTATGCTCACTACACTGTCACAGGCTATGCTCACTACATTGTCACAGGCTATGCTCACTACGCTGTCACAGAGCATGCTCACTACATTGTCACAGGCTATGCTCACTACACTGTCACAGGCTATGCTCACTACGCTGTCACAGGCTATGCTCACTACGCTGTCACAGGCTATGCTCACTACGCTGTCACAGAGCATGCTCACTACGCTGTCACAGAGCATGCTCACTACACTGTCACAGGCTATGCTCACTACGCTGTCACAGGCTATGCTCACTACATTGTCACAGGCTATGCTCACTACACTGTCACAGGCTATGCTCACTACACTGTCACAGGCTATGCTCACTACGCTGTCACAGAGCATGCTCACTACGCTGTCACAGGCTATGCTCACTACGCTGTCACAGAGCATGCTCACTACGCTGTCACAGGCTATGCTCACTACGCTGTCACAGGCTATGCTCACTACGCTGTCACAGGCTATGCTCACTACACTGTCACAGGCTATGCTCACTACGCTGTCACAGAGCATGCTCACTACGCTGTCACAGAGCATGCTCACTACACTGTCACAGGCTATGCTCACTACGCTGTCACAGGCTATGCTCACTACACTGTCACAGGCTATGCTCACTACATTGTCACAGGCTATGCTCACTACGCTGTCACAGAGCATGCTCACTACATTGTCACAGGCTATGCTCACTACACTGTCACAGGCTATGCTCACTACGCTGTCACAGGCTATGCTCACTACGCTGTCACAGGCTATGCTCACTACGCTGTCACAGAGCATGCTCACTACGCTGTCACAGAGCATGCTCTCTACGCTGTCATAGAGCATGCTCTCTACGCTGTCACAGAGCATGCTCACTACACTGTCACAGGCTATGCTCACTACGCTGTCATAGAGCATGCTCTCTACGCTGTCACAGAGCATGCTCACTACGCTGTCATAGAGCATGCTCACTACTTGTCATTTTATCATGTAAAGAAAATAAAGGTGTATCAATATCTACTTTAAGATGATCCATTCCCTGTAGGTCAAGCTTAAAGCGGACCTGTCACTTATCTAATATGTCATTTCTTACCTGGTGTAATTGCTGCTGTTCTCCTGACCCGGCGCGGTTTTTCTTTTCTTCCTGCTCCTCTCCGTTCCTGAGATACGGCCCTCTCTTCTCTGTATAGAAATCCTGCCTTGCTAACAACTGGGCGTGGTTCTAAAGAACACGCCCACAAAGAACAGTTAAGGGTCAACGCCCACTTGGCTAAAAAGAGCAACTTTATGTACGTGACAGAAGGGGCCGTATCTCAGGAACGGAGAGGCGTAGGAAGAAAAGATAAACAACGCCGGATTTAGGAGAACGGCAGCATTTACACCAGGTTGAGCAAGTACGCATTTATGATAAGTGACAGGTCCTCCTTAAAGGCAACTTTCTATTGGTTTTCTGGCCTGTAATCCACCATCCTGTGCTTCTGCTTCTCTTCATCCGCTCTCTTCCTGCACATTGATTGATAGTGAGGATCTGGAGCTTCTTGTACGTCTGTGGCGACATTTGGAAAGCTAGTAACCTCTGCACTTTGCCAAGAATGAGAACACTTTTCTGGGTCGGAGACGGATCGACGTCACGGCCCCAGTTATGGGATCTCCATTTATAGGAGTAAAGAAAATCAGCAATTTCCAAAATTGGAGAAAAAAAAAAAAAGGATAAAAGCCAATTTTCCGACTGAGCACTTTATAGGTTTAGTTGCTTCGTTTCTATGATTTTATCTTTCCTGGAATATCGTAACGTTTGTCCTGATGTCGATGTCTTGGTATTTTATGAGTTGTGGGTTTTACTAGGGGGATATAGGAAAAAGAATGGCAGATGTCAGTGCAGCTCAGATAATAGTTTCATAAAAAAAAATCCCACCGTTTTGTGTATACAGCTCCAATCCAGACCTACTTGTCTCTGTAAAATGAAAAATTAATTTTGTGTACGCAGCTCCAATGAAGTCCTATGTGTTTCCGTGTAATGAAAAATCTCATAATATTTCGTGTGTACAGTTCCAATAGTGACTGTGATGAGGTCAGCTTACGCTGAGTCGATTTCTTTAGAGTGGACCCTCTTAGGGCGAGCTGACCTTGTGAGGAACCACCCCCTATACAGGGAGTGTCAGGGGCAAGACCAAGGGGGTGAGCTACCACGACTGCTGGGACCAGACGGCCGGCTCAAGTAGACACTAAGTACGAGTGTCTGACGACAAAGGACGTGCAGGAAACAAGACAAGACGTGAATTCAAGGTATCTTCATTAAGGCAAATTCAGGATAACATTCAGTGCAAAACGTGATAACAGGCAAACACAGCAAGGTGCGTGCGTGGCACGCCAAGGTCCATGGCATGGTACGTGCCAGAAGGTAAGCCCGGTTACCGGCAAAGACACGATGGCATCGGACTCCGGACAGCTGGCAAGGATCAGGGCATCAGGCTGCGGACACCAGCTCCGGACATCAGGCCGCAGTCTTCATGCTACGATCTCTGGCGGTGATGGCAGGTTCCGGGAATCCAGCAGGCAAACCAGGGTACAGGCAAGGAGGCACGACAGATCTCCAGACATGGTGCGTGTTAGGGAACACGCCGAGGTCCAAGACAAGATTCCATGCTAGGGGCACACCAGGGTCCAGGGCAAGGTTCGTGTGTAGGGGACACGCCAGGGTTCAAAGTCCAAGGCAAGGTCCTACGCGTGCCGAGGGACACGCCAGGGTACAAGGCAAGGTCCTGCGCGTGCCGAGGGACACGCCAGGGTCAGGGTACAAGGCAAGGTCCTGCGCGTGCCGAGGGACACGCCAGGGACAGGGTTCAAGGCAGAGTCCTGCACGTGCAGAGGGGCACGCCAGGGTCAAGGTTCAAGGCAGAGTCCTGCACGTGCAGAGGGGCACGCCAGGGTCAAGGTTCAAGGCAGAGTCCTGCGCATGCAGAGGGGCACGCCAGGGTCAGTGTTAAAAGCAGAGTCCTACGCATGCAAAGGGGCACGCCAGGGTATAGGCTAGGACCTGTGCGTGCTAGAGGGCACGACAGGGTACATGGCAAGACCTGCGCATACTTTTACAGAAGCAGGGGGAGGTGTGCCACGGGGCATGCGAGGAGCACGCCAACACAGTGCAGAGACATTGTGGGTGCAAGGAAGCACAGAGAGCACGGCTGGGGCACTGGCTAACTGGTCGGGCTGCAGCACAGACAGGCGGGCAAGACTCCAGCGAACCCGGCTGGGGCATAACAGGCGACACAGCTGTCACTGGCCGACGAGCACGGCTGAGGCACAAGCAGGCGGGCACGGCTGGGGCACAAACAGGAGGATAGGAAGGCCAGGCGCATGCAAAGGGCACACGAAGAAACAAGGCAAGGCAAGAAACAAGGTGTTACACCCCGTCCCCGTCCTGGCACTGCGACCAGGTCTGCCACAGTTACACCTGGCCCCCGTCCTGGCGCTGCGTCCAGGCCTGCCACTGCTCTCTGTTCTGGGCACTCACCTCGAGCCTCTCATGCTGCTGCTCAGCGTTCTGGCCTCCCTCCTACCTCCTGGCGTCCTGTGAGGAGGTCTCTAGCTAAGACTATTAGGGCACGCCCGCCCGCTCTCTTGCCTTCTTAAAGGGGCAGCGTGCATTATTCATAAAATGCAATTAACCAATGGCAGCGCACTGGCTGCTATTTCTGGCCTCTCCTCCATAGGGAGAGCGCCGAGCAACGAGTATCTATCATTGCTACATCCGGTTCTCATGCTAACCTGTCTGCATCTGCAGTCTCTGTGCATTGTCTAATGCTCTCTGTTTCCACAGCATATCAGTATCCTGTGTTACCTGGTTATATCAGCAACCATCTGGGCCTAAGCCATCCCGTTCCGCCAACAACTATCCGAATCCAAGGACTGTGTGAAGGTCACTGGAACCGACTCCTTACCAACTAACTGGATCCAGGACCCAGCGCTTTACGGACTCTGCTGTAACTTTTGTTATCCCTTTTGGTCCCGCTGGGACAGCTGCCACGTGTTCGGGGTCTAACTGGAGGTGGTACCTGTGTCCTCTGGGTATTCCATTCTGGCCCTGCCTGAGGGGCTTTACTACGGGCTCACTAGTCATGCCCCCTTCGGAGCCCCCCGGACCGTGGTCCCGAGGTTCCACTTAAAAAATAAAAACGAATGTGAACTTCACAATCTCTGCCTCCGCTTCCATTCGTTACAAAAGGCAAAGCTAGACTAGGTACGGAACAAGGAGCGGAACGTAGGCAAAAGCACAGAGCGGGGTCAGAGAGAGAAAAGGGCTAGCAGCGGAGCGTAGGCTGAAGCCCAGAGCCGGGTCAACGGAGTACCTTGAGACTAGCCATGAAATGTGCTAGAGAGCACGATAGGACAGAGGCTAGCAGCGGAGCATAGGCAGAAGCCCAGAGCCGAGTCAAGGCAGAAGCTTGAGACTAGACATGGAATGTGCAAGAGAGCACAAAAGGTAAGAGAGGAGGAATGGTGCGTGTGCCAGGAGGCACAACAGAGCACCATAAGTAAGAGGAGAGGAATGGTGCGTGTGCCAGGAGGCACTACAGAGCATCATAGGTAAGAGAAGAGGAGTAGTGTGTGTGCCAGGAGGCACAACAGAGCACCATAGGTAAGAGAGGAGGAATGGTGCGTGTGCCAGGAGGAACAACAGAGCACCATAGGTAAGAGCAAGGAAGAACAAGCAAGGCAAAGCATAGCAAAGGGAAGACATGGCAAGGCAGAGAACACAGGAAGGACTACAAGTCCAAGCATGGCAGAGACAAAACATGGCACAAAGGACAAACACAAGACAAGGCACGGGACAAGAGGCAGAGCACAAGCACAGAGCGTGTGCAGAGACGCACTACAGGGCAGAGTGCAGGGGCACAGAATACAGAGAGCGACCGAGCAGACCAAGCAGCCATGCAGGGAAGCAACACAATACTCAGGCCCCGACCATAGGAAGGGGCGGTCTGATATAGGGCATTAGCACCTGCACTTCCGGGTCAGGACCAGGGGAGAACTTCTGGTTCAGGTCCTCCAGGATCATAGAGAGCGTTGCTAGATCAGACTGGGCTGGACCATAGAGAAGGTCACATGATCAGGGGCTCCAAAAACACTGAGAGGTTAGCTGGGTGAGGCAGTGCTGGAACATAGGAAAGGTCACATGATCAGAATCAGAGCAGAGACGGATGGTTACCTAGCAACGGCGTGCAGCCATGAGGTAAGGCGCGCTTGCACACTGCTCCAGGCATCTTGCAGCACAACAGTCACGAGGTGCGTGTGCACACTGCTTCCAGGGATCTTGCAGCATGAGACATAACGGGCATAAGAATTCAGTGCACGTGCACACTGCTCCAGGGGTCATGCGGCACAAAAGACATGGCGGGCATGACAGTGACCCATGAGTCTCCGTGTAATGAAAAATCCCCAACCGTTTTGTGTATACAGCTCACCTGCCGACCAATGAGTCTCTGTATAATGAAAAATCCCCTTCCGTTTTGTGTATACAGCTCCATTATATATATATATATATATATATATATATATATATATATATATATATATATATATATACACAGACCGGTATAATGTAATCAACCCCTAATGTTTCGTGAGTAAGGTCAATTGTAGATCCATATGTCCTTATATAATGAAACATCCCCACACCGTTTTGGGTACACAGCTCCAATGCAGAGCTATGTGTCGGTATGTAATGAAAAATTCCTTTACCATTTTATGCTTATAGCTCAAACGTAGATCTATGTCTCTCTGTACAATGAAAAATCCCCTACCGTTTTCTATACACAGCTCCCATGCAGACCAATGTGTTATCAGTTACCCCCAAAGGGAAGGACAGGCATACTGAAACCCTATATATAAGTTATATGTGACTCTGGTCTATATACATTGTCTGTTTGAGTCTGTATGAGTCAAAACTGAACTGCTGGCTAATTTTTCCATGTTGTCAGGGTCTCAGGCTGCTGTCAGTTTCCTTACGCCATGCTTTACACTGCATTTTTCAACAAAGAATAGGTGATTGCTGGCAAGTCAGCCCCTATCACGGGTATTTTTGGGGGTGTATTTAGTAAAAAAAAAAAAAAAAAAGGAAACCTGTCTGATTCAACTGGCAGGCCTATTTCAAATGTATTCTTATTAGGAGTCCAGTGGGTGGTCTTAATCAGGTAGAAGGACCTCCCACTGAACTCCAATAGGGCAGAGAATAAAAATGTGAAATAATGCATGTTCTACTGAATCTTTTCCCACAAACCTTACCATCATTCTTCTCATGCCGCCCCCAGATTGGACTACACGTTCAAAGTGACAGGTTCCCGATAACGGGGAAAAATGAATACAATGTGCTAGAACCAGTGCAGGACCAGAAGGGGTGGGGCATGGAACAGGTGGGCAGAGAACACCAATGAGAGAATCCCTCTGACGAGCTCCGCCCCCTCAGGTCCTACACTGAATAACAGGACCAAACCTGTTTTTATTCGGAGTGTTCCTTTAATAAACCTTAGTAGAAAGAGTTAAAAGAAGTCTGTTTATGTCTTAACAGGATAAAAGATATTTACTTACGAGCCAAGTGACCAAGTTTCCGGCAGTAAAAATATGGCATGTAAAAGGATCAAAGCGGTCTTTAGTAGAACTCCGACGTCGGCTGATGAGACCCCGCTGATATCTGGCCGCAGACCCGGAGATGACTTATAACGAGTCAGTGGGAAACCGCAACCCGAAGACACAAAAACAATCCGAGTCCTCTCCAAATCTTAAAATAGGGATGTCAGACCGGGAAGGGGGGTTATGAAAGACAGATTTTTATTATTTATCATACTATATATATTTTTACATATTTTGTACTTTTATTAATGTATTACAGACTGAACAGAAAAAGGATCTGAT
Organism: Dendrobates tinctorius; assembly: GCF_039654945.1. Taxonomy (NCBI): domain Eukaryota; kingdom Metazoa; phylum Chordata; class Amphibia; order Anura; family Dendrobatidae; genus Dendrobates; species Dendrobates tinctorius. Next base: position 11,306,231 of record NW_027361688.1, read on the forward strand.
TTCCCTACAGCACTCCCGCAGGACACTTAAAGTATTGCATGGCTACTGAAATCAGTGGCTATTACACTGACATGGAAGGCATCTTTGGGGCATTAGACCCAAAATAAATCAGAGTCCTAAGTAAGAACCCATTGTCAGAGGAGGAGTGTGTGCTCCTGATCGGTTAAAGCCAACATCCCGAAACGCGTGCACTCCAACGCTGCAAGCAACGGAGGAGCACAGGGGGACAGAAGCTGGCAGGGATTGGGCGCTGACAGTGTGCGCCAGCTCTTTGCCTAGGTGGCTAGTCACCGCTGATAGACTGCAGAGGTGGCCAGTAACCTAGGCAACAAGCAGCATGTTTCGCAAATTTTACCCCCCTTCCTTACCATTACTTACAAAGTTGCTCAGATGCATTGGAACATTGAGAAAGGAAAAAAAAAATATCTGTAATAGAAGGATGAGGGAAACTAATAGTTTTGCTGGAGGAGCTGCAGTACGCCGCCCAGGGAGATCTGTTACGCAGCTTTTCAATCTCCATTTTCATCGGCTGGTGGTGTTGAACTGATCAAAATATTCATCTGTCGGAGTATTGGAAAAAACTTCTTGGTCGAGGTAGTTCTTCCTGGAAATGAGAGGTGAGGGTCATAAGAGATCATGATCAATAAAGGGGCTAACCTAGAGTAATATCCGTAGGAGAGGTGCTAGCAAAGAGAGCCCCATGCATCTCATCATGTAATACCACCTTTGCCCTGTAGTGGCTGCTGCAGAAAAATCCAAAGCTTTTCTGGTGATTGCAGCTGATCACTTGGCGCTTTTCAAGCTGGACCCGCAGTGATTTCATAACTATCGGGCCGCCTACTGAATCAATATTTCAACCCCCCTTTGATTATTTATAATATCTGATCATCTGGTACCAGATCGAGGACTTGTCTAGAACATCGGAACCTAAGTGAAATTTTGCTGTTTATATCAACTTTATTTTTGGATGCCAAGTACATATTTAGCGACAGGGTTTTGCTCTAACCGTCTGTCCGCTGGGTTGAATATACTGAAGGGAGGCGTCTGTGACTTCAGCAGCATCCAAAATTATACAAGTACTGAAAAGAGTTCTGTCTTTAAGGGGCTGTCCGGTGGGTTGATATTGATATCCTATCCTCAGCCCTTCCAGACCATCAATATAACAGCGGTGGTGACCTAATGATCTATCTGATCACGGCGATCCAAAGAGCGTCAAGTTCACTTCGCAATTCACCACACAGCGCCGTACAGTTTGTAGTGGCCGTAGCTTGTATTGCAGCTCACGTGAACGGGGCAGCGCTGCAGTACCAGTCACAGCCACTACAAAATGTACGGCGCCGTGTCTGGAGAACAATAAAATACAATCTGATGATCGGGGATGATCACTGATCTGATATCTTAAAGTCCCGGAAACCCCTTCGTTCATTCTACCCTTATGTGCAGATTTATGTGTTCCCCCAAGACTAATATTCAAACCCTTTGTAGTCATTCCCGGCAAAGGAAAGCTCTTTCTATCCCCCCCCCACCCAACATTTTGCTAACAGGCTTCTGGTAGAGTTTGTTTGCGATGTGGCGCTACTCACTGGGCTTTATGTGCCTGGACCAGCTGCAGGTTGATGTGATCCTGTTCCTTGCGAAGTTCCCGCTCTTGCCGTTTTTGCTGCCGTTCCAGGAGGACCATGGCCCGGGCCTCCTGCACCCTCCTCCTGTCCCACTCCGCTTTTCTCTGCCGCTCTTCCTCCTTTAGTCTCTGTGGAGAGATTCCATTATTAGGACTTGTCGCTCAGACCCGATTGCCCCCAACATACCCCGGATTGCCCCCCGCCCACCTCCGTACCATCTTCTCCTGGATCTGCTGCTGCTGGACACCGATCACTTCTTTCAGCTGCTCTGGGCTCATTCCCTTCCAGCGATCGGTAGCCACACGGTGAGGGCCAAAGGCGCTGGTTGACTGTGCAGGGTCCTCCGAGAGAAGGTCCCCATCAGTATTGTTGGAGATCTCCACCGAGTTCTCTTCTTCTTCTAATTGTTTCTGTAACTTTTTTCTTTCTAAAGACTCTTCAGCCTGAATATAATGTAAGGGAATCCATAAATAATGATGTATGTACTGCACGAATGTACATCGCAACATCTTCAGATTTAATCATGCCTTGCACCTGGTCAAGGCACCCAGTGCCTGAGGCAGCAAAACAACCCCAAAACATCTTTGAACCTCCACCATATTTGACTGCAGGTACTGTGTTCTTTACTTTGTAGGCCTCATTCCATTTTCAGTAAACAGTAGAATGATGTGCTTAACCAAAAAGCTCTATATTGGTCTCATCTGTCCACAAGAAGCTTTCCCACAAAGGATCTTGGCTTACTCACGTACATTTTGGCAAATTGTAGTCTAGCTTTTCTATTTCTCTGTGTCAGCAGTGGGGTCCTCCTGCCATAGCGCTTCAATTCATTCACGTGTGGACGGATTGTTTGCGCTGACGCTAATGCACCTGAGCCTGCAGGACACCTTGAATTTCTTTGGAACTTGATTGGGGCTGCTTATCCACCACCATCCAGACTATCCTGTGTTGCAACCTATCATCAATTTTTCTTTGCCGTCCACATCCAGTGAGATTAGCTACAGTACCACGGGTTGTAAACTTCTTGATTATGTTGCGCACTGTGGACAAAGGGACATCAAGAACTCTGGAGATGGACTTGTAATCTTGAGATTGTTGATAATGTGCAACAGTTTTGGTTCTCAAATCCTCAGACAGTTCTCTTTTCCTCTTTCTGTTCCTGATGCTTAGTGTGGCACACAAAGATACATAATGCAAAGATTGAGTCAATGTGACCCCTTTTTATCTGGTTTCAGGTGTGATTTTCATATTGCCCACACCTGTTACTTGCCACAGGTGAGTTTGAGTGAGCATCACATGCTTGAAACAAAGTTGTTTACCCACAAGTTTAGAAAGGTAGCGGTTCATTTTTTGGATTTAGTGTGAAATTATGTCCAATTTGTCTTTTTTAATCTCTGGTTTTGTGTTCTTCCAATACACACAAAGGAAATAAACATGTGTATAACAAAACCTGTGAACCGGTCCCTACTTCCCGGCATCCACGGTGCCTTTTCTGATTACTAGAGGTTTGGTGTCGCACCAGACCTGCCAATCAGAAGAGTTGGACATACTGGCAAGTAGGACGAGGCCTTCAGGGCTTCCATCCATTGACCACGGACTACTGACCTGGCAGATGGACAAGGGTGCTGCTATCTAATCTATCAATCGATCTATCTATCGACTAGAAACACCAAACTCTACATTGTACCTGTATACACAAAATGGTAAGAGATTTTTAATGTGACGCTCGTCAACAGGATGCCCACGATGGAGGGAACAGGTAACGTCAGCGCGATCAGATGACTCAGGCATTGTTCGTAGTCTGATCAAGGCTCTGCAGAGAGACTGTGTACACAATACGGGGTGATGTATGGAATTGTGCTACTTGTGAAGTATTTTTGATGATTCTTTCTACGTAAACGCCGACTCCAAAGTCATCAGGTGATTGGCTTGTGTCTACGACATGTCGATTTTTTGACTCAACGATGGAGTAAACTTTCAGGAGCGGCCCTAGGAGGAGATCTCCGATCGTTAGCGGGGAGTATGAAGGGCCGGTAACTGGACGGGAATGTTTCCATGAAAGACTCGGATCTTCGGTTCCAGCTCTGCGAGTCGGTAATGAGCATGCGGAAGCACTTAAGGTTTATGATGAGCTGGAGGTGCTGATTATAGAGGGTGACTGCACTGCATGCTGGGAAATATTAACCAATGTGGACCCAGGAGAAGACGCTTCATGGGCGGGCATGCATCCAATGTATGGTCAGTCACAGTCTCCGTCCATAATCACTAGCCCCTGTATGCCCACATGGCGATACATCAATATTAGACGCACAGCCCCCCGTCGGGGCGTTACCTGAGCTCTGTTGAACTCTTTGGTGAAGATGCACATCTCTCGCTTCACTTGTTCTTCCATCTTCTGCAACTCCATTGCCTTCTTGTCAAGTTCTATTCTCGTTTTGTCGTGGAGGCTTTCTATGGGGGGAAGGTGTGAATTAGGGAGGTACAGTGCTGAGGGGGGCATCCAAACACATCCCACCCATGAGACCTGCGTACGTACCACCTTATGTGAACAGGCAATGTCCCCCTCCCCCAACCCCGAATCTGCAGACCTCCCAGCCTGTCTCCTTCTCACCTGCAAACCTCTGGTCCTCCAAGGCTTTGGCCCACACGTGCTGCTGCTGGAGGGACCATTCTCGGAGCTGCTGTTGCTGTTCTTTTTTCCGGTTCTTCTCCGTCAGATCCTCTCCCATCAGCCGCTGGACCCCGGATACACTGCAGCGGGGGTCGTCATCAGACACTCGCGGGGGCAGATCTTTCTTTAAGGCTAGCGGGTCGTACAGGTCGTATTCTCGCCGGTCCTCCTTCTTCTGGTACTGGAGTCTGAACTCGTTGATGGCCGCACTCAGGTTCCTGATGTCGTCCTTTTGCCGCTGGTCCAGTAAGCTGAGAGTTCGGTCGTTTTGCACTATCTGAGCATCTGGAAATGAAGGGGAAAGGACGTGAATGACGAACGCACCCATCGTGCACCGGCACTGGGCTGCGGGGGGGGGGAGGGGGGTCAGAGCCGACCATGGTGGATCTTGTCACTGCACCCCATAATCGAGGTCCATCCCCCCATTCTCATGGCTGCAGTGTTTCTCCCTCACCCAACCCCAGATCACAGCAAACTTTGGATTTTTTTTCACTACTTAAATAAAAAACAACCTACGTTTGGTGTCTACAAACTCGTAATGACCTGGAGAATCATAATGGCAGGTCAGTTTTAGCATTTGGTGAAAATGGCAAAAACAACATCCAAAAAACAGTTCTGGTACTGCACTTTTTTTTGCAATTTCCCCGCAATTGGAATTTTTTTTCCTGTTTCCGAGAACATGATATGGTAAAACCAATGGTGTCCTTCAAAAGTACAGCTCGTCCCGCAAAAAACAAGCCCTCACACGGCCATATTGATGGAAAAATAAAAAAGTTACGGCTCTGGGCAGAAGGGAAGCGAAAAACAAGCGTAAAAACGAAAAAGGGCTGCGGCGTGAAGGGGTTAATTTCTTTATTTTCAATGGGGCAAAAGAGAGGCCAATTGAACTTTTGTGTTTATTTTCTTCATATTTTTAAAACCTATTTTTTTTTACTCTATTTACTAGGAGCCTTGAAGCAGCGATCGCCCGCTGACGGCATCCGCAGCTCTTCTTCTGATTAGCCGTCCTGGCCATGACGCCACATGGGCATCCCACCGCGGCGATGATGGCGCGCCAGGCCGGCTAATCAAAAGAAGAGCCACAGACGCCGTCAGGTAGGAGGTGGATTCTCGGAGATCTTATCCAGCTGATCCACCGGGTCGAGGGAATCGTCAGTGTGTAGATCCGGTGGTCGACGCTTCACGTACCGAACGCCTCCTGACGCTTATTTTCAATCTCTTTCTGGATCTTTTTGTCGTGCACTTGAAAGTCCAAGGCCGCCGTATCCACCTGTGAAAATAAAAGCAGAGATATTTCATGAATAGGACACGTCAGGATTTCTATGGCGGCAGCACGGACGCGGGCGTCTTCTAGCCCAAAAAGTTAATGTGACATCCTGTGGGATCCACATTATACAGCAAACGTACAGAAATCTGGCGCCCTCTACTGCCTATGACAAAATAACGCGGCCAGCAACTCTCAAGCTTTTAGGAAACTACAACTCTCAGCAAACCCTTATAGCTGGACTGGAGTTGTAGGTTCGCCACCAACTAGAGCGCCGCGGCGTATTCTTATTGACAACTGTGCTAATGCCGCCGTCTGAAACTTGTGGTCGCAGCGTCACGCACACAGAGATATTATTAGACGAGGCTGCTTTGCCACCTTTCGGGGGATCCCAGGGTCTCGGGAGGCAACTATGTGTGTATGACAATACAGCCGTAGCCGCCAACGTATTCACCAACTCCTCCAGAAAGAGCGGAGATCTCACAGACTCCCCGAAAATCTCCAGAGCCGTGCCAGGAAGTGGTCTGGGAAGGAAGAGAGAGGTGCACTGATGGGGAGAGGGTAGTAATTAGAGATAAGCGAAGTTGATCGGGTCAGGGCTTGTGTGGCAAGCTATAGCAATGCTGAATAAGCCCTGACCTGATGATCACATTCGCTCATCTCTAGTAGTAATAATAGCTGAACGCCAGGTCTGAAGTCTGTAAATAGGGGTGAGGGAATGGCCCCCGGTCTGTATGAAGGAGAGGGTCTAGTATGGCATCTGTGTGAAGAAAGGGGCTGGTATGGGGTCTGTGTGAAGTTGGGGGTCTGTAGAAAGGCGGAGGTCTGGTATCGGGTCTGTTTGAAGGAATGGACTGGTATGGGGTATGTATGAAGGAGAGGACTGGTATGGAGTCTGTATGAAGGAGGGGGCTAGTATGGGGTATGTATGAAGGAGGGGGGCTAGTATGGGGTGTGTATGAAGGAGGGGGCTGGTATGGGGTATGTATGAAGGAGGGGGGCTAGTATGGGGTGTGTATGAAGGAGTGGGCTAGTATGGGGTATGTATGAAGGAGGGGGGCTAGTATGGGGTATGAATGAAGGAGGGGGTCTAGTATGGGGTGTGTATGAAGGAGTGGGCTAGTTTGGGGTGTGTATGAAGAAGGGGGCTAGTATGGGGTCTCTATGAAGGAGGGGGCTAGTATGGGGTCTCTATGAAGGAGGGGGCTAGTATGGGGTCTCTATGAAGGAGGGGGCTAGTATGGGGTCTCTATGAAGGAGGGGGCTAGTATGGGGTCTCTATGAAGGAGGGGGCTAGTATGGGGTCTCTATGAAGGAGGGGGCTAGTATGGGGTCTGTATGAAGGAGGGGGCTAGTATGGGGTGTGAATGAAGGAGGGGGGCTAGTATGGGGTCTGTTTGAAGGAGGGGGCTGGTATGGGGTGTGTATGAAGGAGGGGGCTGGTATGGGGTGTGTATGAAGGAGGGGGCTGGTATGGGGTGTGTATGAAGGAGGGGGCTGGTATGGGGTGTGTATGAAGGAGGGGGTTAGTATGGGGTCTGTATGAAGGAGGGGACTGGTATGGGGTATGTATGAAGGAGGGGGATAGTATTGGGTATGTATGAAGGAGAGGACTGGTATGGGGTGTGAATGAAGGAGGGGGCTGGTATGGGGTGTGTCTGAAGGAGGGGGGCTAGTATGGGGTGTGTATGAAGGAGGGGGCTAGTATGGGGTATGTATGAAGGAGGGGGGCTAGTATGGGGTATGTATGAAGGAGGGGGGCTAGTATGGGGTATGAATGAAGGAGGGGGGCTGGTAAGGGGTGTGTATGAAGGAGGGGGGCTGCTAAGGGGTGTGTCTGAAGGAGGGGGGCTAGTATGGGGTGTGTATGAAGGAGGGGGCTAGTATGGGGTATATATGAAGGAGGGGGGCTAGTATGGGGTATGTATGAAGGAGGGGGGCTGGTAAGGGGTGTGTATGAAGGAGGGGGCTAGTATGGGGTGTGTATGAAGGAGGGGGCTAGTATGGGGTATGTATGAAGGAGGGGGGCTAGTATGGGGTATGTATGAAGGAGGGGGGCTAGTATGGGGTATGTATGAAGGAGGGGGCTAGTGTTATGAACGGGTAGCCGAGGAGGAAATAAAAAACAACACAAGCTAAGTCTCAGAAAACCAAAGAGGTTGGTAACTATGCAGACTGCAGACCCCTAATCCTAACACGCAACTAGCAGCAGTCGTGGAGCGTTCCTATGGTGGTCCTAGACACCTCGTCACAACCGGAGAACTAAATAAGCCTAAAGCAGGAAAAGAGGAAAACTAACTGCCCCAGAGCAGACCCTAAAGGAGAGACAGCCCCCCACATGTATTGACGGTGAAAAAGATGAAAACACAAACAAAGGCAGGAAAATAGGCTGAGCAAACGATGGGGCCAAACTAACCAGAAAGGACAGGAAAGGAAAGACACTGTCTGCAATCTGCCAAAAAACCCTACAAAATGTCCAACACAACTGATAGCAAAATTAACCCTGAAGTCACTAGACTTCTCCCACTATATCAGCACTCTGAAATATTCTGAGACAAAGCAAAAAGAGGCCAATCTAATAAGGGACAAAAAAAAAAAAGCAATTTGGCAAAAAAGAGTGGAAATTCAGCCCAGCCCAGCCGGGCTGGCTGACCACACAAAAAACTGAAAAGACCAACAAGAGCAAGTGTGAACATTAGCAAAAAACAAACTTATCTTGAGAAGACTGGAACAGAGCTGAGTCCTAGACCTGAGAAGCAGACTGAATCACCAGCACCAGGATAGGGCGTTGGCTGTCTTATATCCAGTCTGATACTCCAGAGATCCAATCATTATCTTCCTCACCAGGTGGCAGATCACTACCACTTAAACCAACCTCACTACCTCCTGTCACCACCAGAGGGAGAACGGAAGGGGAACTCTCAACTAGTGGAGCAGAAAATGAGCTCATAACAGTACCCCCCCTTGAGGAGGGGTCACCGAACCCTCATCCATGCCAAGAGGCCGATCAGGATGGGCCCGGAGAAAAGCACGAACCAATTTATTGGCATGAATATCAGAGGCAGAGACCCAAGAATTATCCTCCTGGCCATAACCCTTCCATTTGACCAAATACTGGAGTCTCCGTCTAACCAAACAAGAATCCAATATTTTTTCTACCTCATATTCCATATTGCCTTTAACCAACACAGGGTCAGGAGGTGCTGCCATAGGAACCACTGGCTCAACAAACCTCTTCAACAGTGATTTGTGAAATACGTTATGGATTTTGAACGTAACTGGAAGAGCCTATCGAAAAGAAACAGGATTAAGAATCTACCACTTAAACCAACCTCACTACCTCCTGTCACCACCAGAGGGAGAACGGAAGGGGAACTCTCATCTGGTGGAGCAGCAAATGAGCTCATTACAGGCTAGTATGGGGTGTGTATTAAGGAGAAGGCTAGTATGGGGTATGAAGTGGGGGCTAGTATGGGGTATGTATGAAGGAGGGGGGCTAGTATGGGGTCTGTATGAAGGAGGGGGATGTATGAAGGAGGGGGGCTAGTATGGGGTCTATATGAAGGAGTGGGCTAGTATGGGGTATGTATGAAGGAGGGGCTAGTTGGGGTAGGTATGAAGGAGGGGGCTGGTATGGGGTCTGTATGAAGGAGGTGGGCTAGTATGGGGTATGAATAAAGGAGGGGGCTAGTATGGGGTCTGAATGAAGGCGGGGGCTAGTATGGGGTATTTATGAAGGAGGGGGGCTAGTATGGGGGATGTATGAAGGAGGGGGGCTAGTATGGGGGATGTATGAAGGAGGGGGGCTAGTATGGGGGATGTATGAAGGAGGGGGGCTAGTATGGGGGATGTATGAAGGAGGGGGGCTAGTATGGGGGATGTATGAAGGAGGGGGGCTAGTATGGGGTAAGTATGAAGGAGGGGGGCTAGTATGGGGTAAGTATGAAGGAGGGGGGATAGTATGGGGTAAGTATGAAGGAGGGGGCTAGTATGGGGGATGTATGAAGGAGGGGGCTAGTAAGGGGGATGTATGAAGGAGGGGGGCTAGTATGGGGTAAGTATGAAGGAGGGGGGATAGTATGGGGTACGTATGAAGGAGGGGGCTAGTATGGGGTAAGTATGAAGGAGGGGGCTAGTAAGGGGGATGTATGAAGGAGGGGGGCTAGTATGGGGTCTGTATGAAGGAGGGGGGCTAGTATGGAGTCTGTATGAAGGAGGGGGGATAGTATGGGGTATGTATGAAGGAGGGGGGCTAGCATGGAGTTTGTATGAATGAGGGGGCTGGTATGGGTTCTGCTTGAAGGAGAGGACTGGTATGGGGTCTGTATGAAGGAGGGGGCTAGTATGGGGTATGTATGAAGGAGGAGGGCTAGTATGGGATATGAATGGAGGGGGCTAGTATGGGGTATGTATGAAGGAGGGGGCTGGTATGGGGTCTGCATGAAGGAGGGGACTGGTATGGGGTATGTATGAAGGAGAGGGCTGGTATGGGGTCTGTATGAAGGAGAGGACTGGTATGGGGTCTGTATGAAGGAGGGGGCTAGTATGGGGTATGTATGAAGGAGGAGGGCTAGTATGGGATATGAATGGAGGGGGCTAGTATGGGGTATGTATGAAGGAGGGGGCTAGTATGGGGTATGTATGAAGGAGGGGGGCTAGCATGGAGTCTGTATGAAGGAGGGGGCTGGTATGGGGTCTGTATGAAGGAGTGGGCTGGTATGGGGTATGTATGAAGGAGAGGACTGGTATGGGGTATGTATGAAGGAGGGGACTGGTATGGGGTCTGTATGAAGGAGGGGGGCTAGAAAGGGGGATGTGAAGGAGGGGACTGGTATGGGGTATGTATGAAGGAGGGGGGCTAGAAAGGGGGATGTGAAGGAGGGGGCTGATATGGGGTCTGTATGAAGGAGGGGGCTAGTATGGGGTATGTATGAAGGAGGGGGGTAGTATGGGGTCTGTATGAAGGAGGGGGCTAGTATGGGGGATGTATGAAGGAGGGGGGCTAGTATGGGGGATGTATGAAGGAGGGGGGCTAGAAAGGGGGATGTATGAAGGAGGGGGCTGATATGGGGTATGTATGAAGGAGGGGGCTAGTATGGAGTCTGTATGAAGGAGGGGGGGATAGTATGGAGTCTGTATGAAGGAGGGGGGATAGTATGGAGTATGTATGAAGGAGGGGGCTAGTATGGGGTATGTATGAAGGAGTGGGCTAGTATGGGGTCTGTATGAAGGCGGGGGGCTAGTATGGGGGATGTATGAAGGAGGGGGCTAGTATGGGGTATGTATGAAGGAGGGGGGCTAGTATGGGTTATGTATGAAGGCGGGGGGCTAGTATGGGGGATGTATGAAGGAGGGGGGCTAGTATGGGTTATGTATGAAGGCGGGGGGCTACTATGGGGGATGTATGAAGGAGGGGGCTAGTATGGGGGATGTATGAAGGAGGGGGCTAGTATGGGGTATGTATGAAGGCGGGGGGCTAGTATGGGGTATGTATGAAGGCGGGGGGCTAGTATGGGGTATGTATGAAGGAGGGGGGCTAGTATGGGTTATGTATGAAGGAGGGGGGCTAGTATGGGGGATGTATGAAGGAGGGGGGCTAGTATGGGTTATGTATGAAGGCGGGGGGCTAGTATGGGGGATGTATGAAGGAGGGGGCTAGTATGGGGGATGTATGAAGGAGGGGGCTAGTATGGGGGATGTATGAAGGAGGGGGCTAGTATGGGGGATGTATGAAGGAGGGGGCTAGTATGGGTTATGTATGAAGGCGGGGGGCTAGTATGGAGTCTGTATGAAGGAGGGGACTAGTATGGGGGATGTATGAAGGCGGGGGGCTAGTATGGGGGATGTATGAAGGAGGGGGCTAGTATGGGGGATGTATGAAGGAGGGGGCTAGTATGGGGGATGTATGAAGGAGGGGGGCTAGTATGGGGTAAGTATGAAGGAGGGGGGCTAGTATGGGGGATGTATGAAGGAGGGGGGCTAGTATGGGGTAAGTATGAAGGAGGGGGCTAGTATGGGGGATGTATGAAGGAGGGGGGCTAGTATGGGGTATGTATGAAGGAGGGGGCTAGTATGGGGTAAGTATGAAGGAGGGGGCTAGTAAGGGGGATGTATGAAGGAGGGGGGCTAGTATGGGGTCTGTATGAAGGAGGGGGGCTAGTGGGGGGCTAGTATGGAGTCTGTATGAAGGAGGGGGCTAGTATGGGGTGTGTATGAAGGAGGGGGGCTAGTATAGGGTATGTATGAAGGAGGGGGGCTAGCATGGAGTCTGTATGAAGGAGGGGGCTGGTATGGGGTCTGCATGAAGGAGGGGACTGGTATGGGGTATGTATGAAGGAGAGGACTGGTATGGGGTATGTATGAAGGAGGGGGCTAGTATGGGGTATGTATGAAGGAGGGGGGCTAGTATGGGTTATGTATGAAGGCGGGGGGCTAGTATGGGGGATGTATGAAGGAGGGGGGCTAGTATGGGGGATGTATGAAGGAGGGGGGATAGTATGGGGGATGTATGAAGGAGGGGGCTAGTATGGGGGATGTATGAAGGAGGGGGGCTAGTATGGGGGATGTATGAAGGAGGGGGGCTAGTATGGGGGATGTGAAGGAGGGGACTGGTATGGGGTATGTATGAAGGAGGGGGGCTAGAAAGGGGGATGTGAAGGAGGGGGCTGATATGGGGTCTGTATGAAGGAGGGGGCTAGAAAGGGGGATGTGAAGGAGGGGGCTGATATGGGGTCTGTATGAAGGAGGGGGCTAGTATGGGGTATGTATTAAGGAGGGGGCTAGTATGGGGTCAGTATGAAGGAGGGGGCTAGTATGGGGGATGTATGAAGGAGGGGGGCTAGTATGGGGGATGTATGAAGGAGGGGACTGGTATGGGTTATGTATGAAGGAGGGGGGCTAGAAAGGGGGATGTATGAAGGAGGGGGCTGATATGGGGTATGTATGAAGGAGGGGGCTATTATGGAGTCTGTATGAAGGAGGGGGGCTAGTATGGAGTCTGTATGAAGGAGGGGGGCTAGTATGGAGTATGAATGAAGGAGGGGGCTAGTATGGGGTATGTATGAAGGAGTGGGCTAGTATGGGGTCTGTATGAAGGCGGGGGGCTAGTATGGGGGATGTATGAAGGAGGGGGCTAGTATGGGGTATGTATGAAGGAGGGGGCTAGTATGGGGTATGTATGAAAGAGGGGGGCTAGTATGGGGTATGTATGAAGGCGGGGGGCTAGTATGGGGTATGTATGAAGGAGGGGGCTAGTATGGGGTATGTATGAAGGAGGGGGCTAGTATGGGGTATGTATGAAGGAGGGGGGCTAGTATGGGTTATGTATGAAGGCGGGGGGCTAGTATGGGGTATGTATGAAGGAGGGGGGCTAGTATGGGGGATGTATGAAGGCGGGGGGCTAGTATGGAGTTTGTATGAAGGAGGGGGCTAGTATGGGTTATGTATGAAGGAGGGGGCTAGTATGGGTTATGTATGAAGGCGGGGGGCTAGTATGGAGTCTGTATGAAGGAGGGGGCTAGTATGGGGTATGTATGAAGGAGGGGGGCTAGTATGGGTTATGTATGAAGGCGGGGGGCTAGTATGGGGGATGTATGAAGGAGGGGGGCTAGTATGGGTTATGTATGAAGGCGGGGGGCTAGTATGGGGGATGTATGAAGGAGGGGGCTAGTATGGGTTATGTATGAAGGCGGGGGGCTAGTATGGGTTATGTATGAAGGCGGGGGGCTAGTATGGGTTATGTATGAAGGCGGGGGGGCTAGTATGGAGTCTGTATGAAGGAGGGGACTAGTATGGGGGATGTATGAAGGAGGGGACTAGTATGGGGGATGTATGAAGGCGGGGGGCTAGTATGGGGGATGTATGACGGAGGGGGCTAGTATGGGGGATGTATGAAGGAGGGGGCTAGTATGGGGGATGTATGAAGGAGGGGGGCTAGTATGGGGTATGTATGAAGGCGGGGGGCTAGTATGGGGGATGTATGAAGGAGGGGGGCTAGTATGGGGGATGTATGAAGGAGGGGGCTAGTATGGGGGATGTATGAAGGAGGGGGCTAGTATGGGGGATGTATGAAGGAGGGGGCTAGTATGGGTTATGTATAAAGGCGGGGGGCTAGTATGGGTTATGTATGAAGGCGGGGGGCTAGTATGGGGTCTGTATGAAGGAGGGGGCTAGTATGGGGGATGTATGAAGGAGGGGGCTAGTATGGGGGATGTATGAAGAGGGGGCTAGTATGGGGGATGTATGAAGGAGGGGGGCTAGTATGGGGGATGTATGAAGGAGGGGGGCTAGTATGGGGGATGTATGAAGGAGGGGGCTAGTATGGGGGATGTATGAAGGAGGGGGGCTAGTATGGGGGATGTATGAAGGAGGGGGGTTAGTATGGGGGATGTGAAGGAGGGGACTGGTATGGGGTATGTATGAAGGAGGGGGGCTAGAAAGGGGGATGTGAAGGAGGGGGCTGATATGGGGTCTGTATGAAGGAGGGGGCTAGTATGGGGTCTGTATGAAGGAGGGGGCTAGTATGGGGTATGTATGAAGGAGGGGGCTAGTATGGGGTCTGTATGAAGGAGGGGGCTAGTATGGGGGATGTATGAAGGAGGGGGGCTAGTATGGGGGATGTATGAAGGAGGGGGGCTAGTATGGGGGATGTATGAAGGAGGGGGCTAGTATGGGTTATGTATGAAGGAGGGGGGCTAGTATGGGTTATGTATGAAGGCGGGGGGCTAGTATGGGGGATGTATGAAGGAGGGGGCTAGTATGGGTTATGTATGAAGGCGGGGGGCTAGTATGGGTTATGTATGAAGGCGGGGGGCTAGTATGGGTTATGTATGAAGGCGGGGGGGCTAGTATGGAGTCTGTATGAAGGAGGGGACTAGTATGGGGGATGTATGAAGGAGGGGACTAGTATGGGGGATGTATGAAGGCGGGGGGCTAGTATGGGGGATGTATGACGGAGGGGGCTAGTATGGGGGATGTATGAAGGAGGGGGCTAGTATGGGGGATGTATGAAGGAGGGGGGCTAGTATGGGGTATGTATGAAGGAGGGGGGCTAGTATGGGGTATGTATGAAGGCGGGGGGCTAGTATGGGGGATGTATGAAGGAGGGGGGCTAGTATGGGGGATGTATGAAGGAGGGGGCTAGTATGGGGGATGTATGAAGGAGGGGGCTAGTATGGGGGATGTATAAAGGCGGGGGGCTAGTATGGGTTATGTATGAAGGCGGGGGGCTAGTATGGGGTCTGTATGAAGGAGGGGGCTAGTATGGGGTATGTATGAAGGAGGGGGCTAGTATGGGGGATGTATGAAGAGGGGGCTAGTATGGGGGATGTATGAAGAGGGGGCTAGTATGGGGGATGTATGAAGGAGGGGGGCTAGTATGGGGGATGTATGAAGGAGGGGGGCTAGTATGGGGGATGTATGAAGGAGGGGGCTAGTATGGGGGATGTATGAAGGAGGGGGGCTAGTATGGGGGATGTATGAAGGAGGGGGGTTAGTATGGGGGATGTGAAGGAGGGGACTGGTATGGGGTATGTATGAAGGAGGGGGGCTAGAAAGGGGGATGTGAAGGAGGGGGCTGATATGGGGTCTGTATGAAGGAGGGGGCTAGTATGGGGTTTGTATGAAGGAGGGGGCTAGTATGGGGTATGTATGAAGGAGGGGGCTAGTATGGGGTCTGTATGAAGGAGGGGGCTAGTATGGGGGATGTATGAAGGAGGGGGGCTAGTATGGGGGATGTATGAAGGAGGGGGCTAGTATGGGTTATGTATAAAGGCGGGGGGCTAGTATGGGTTATGTATGAAGGCGGGGGGCTAGTATGGGGTCTGTATGAAGGAGGGGGCTAGTATGGGGTATGTATGAAGGAGGGGGCTAGTATGGGGTATGTATGAAGGAGGGGGGCTAGTATGGGGGATGTATGAAGGAGGGGGGCTAGTATGGGGGATGTATGAAGGAGGGGGGCTAGTATGGGGGATGTATGAAGGAGGGGGGCTAGTATGGGGGATGTATGAAGGAGGGGGGCTAGTATGGGGGATGTGAAGGAGGGGACTGGTATGGGGTATGTATGAAGGAGGGGGGCTAGAAAGGGGGATGTGAAGGAGGGGGCTGATATGGGGTCTGTATGAAGGAGGGGGCTAGTATGGGGTATGTATGAAGGAGGGGGCTAGTATGGGGTCTGTATGAAGGAGGGGGCTAGTATGGGGTCTGTATGAAGGAGGGGGGCTAGTATGGGGGATGTATGAAGGCGGGGGGCTAGTATGGGGGATGTATGAAGGCGGGGGGCTAGTATGGGGGATGTATGAAGGAGGGGGCTAGTATGGGGGATGTATGAAGGAGGGGGGCTAGTATGGGTTATGTATGAAGGCGGGGGGCTAGTATGGGTTATGTATGAAGGCGGGGGGCTAGTATGGGTTATGTATGAAGGCGGGGGGCTAGTATGGAGTCTGTATGAAGGAGGGGACTAGTATGGGGGATGTATGAAGGCGGGGGGCTAGTATGGGGGATGTATGAAGGAGGGGGCTAGTATGGGGGATGTATGAAGGAGGGGGCTAGTATGGGGGATGTATGAAGGCGGGGGGCTAGTATGGGGGATGTATGAAGGAGGGGGGCTAGTATGGGGTATGTATGAAGGAGGGGGGCTAGTATGGGTTATGTATGAAGGCGGGGGGCTAGTATGGGTTATGTATGAAGGCGGGGGGCTAGTATGGGTTATGTATGAAGGCGGGGGGCTAGTATGGGGGATGTATGAAGGAGGGGGCTAGTATGGGGGATGTATGAAGGAGGGGGCTAGTATGGGTTATGTATGAAGGCGGGGGGCTAGTATGGGTTATGTATGAAGGCGGGGGGCTAGTATGGAGTCTGTATGAAGGAGGGGGCTAGTATGGGGGATGTATAAAGAGGGGGCTAGTATGGGGGATGTATGAAGAGGGGGCTAGTATGGGTTATGTATGAAGGCGGGGGGCTAGTATGGAGTCTGTATGAAGGAGGGGGCTAGTATGGGGTATGTATGAAGGAGGGGGCTAGTATGGGGTATGTATGAAGGAGGGGGGCTAGTATGGGTTATGTATGCAGGCGGGGGGCTAGTATGGGGGATGTATGAAGGAGGGGGGCTAGTATGGGTTATGTATGAAGGCGGGGGGCTAGTATGGGGGATGTATGAAGGAGGGGGCTAGTATGGGGGATGTATGAAGGAGGGGGCTAGTATGGGTTATGTATGAAGGCGGGGGGCTAGTATGGGTTATGTATGAAGGCGGGGGGCTAGTATGGAGTCTGTATGAAGGAGGGGACTAGTATGGGGGATGTATGAAGGAGGGGACTAGTATGGGGGATGTATGAAGGCGGGGACTAGTATGGGGGATGTATGAAGGCGGGGGGCTAGTATGGGGGATGTATGAAGGAGGGGGGCTAGTATGGGGGATGTATGAAGGCGGGGGGCTAGTATGGGGGATGTATGAAGGCGGGGGGCTAGTATGGGGGATGTATGAAGGAGGGGGCTAGTATGGGGTATGTATGAAGGAGGGGGGCTAGTATGGGTTATGTATGAAGGCGGGGGGCTAGTATGGGTTATGTATGAAGGCGGGGGGCTAGTATGGGTTATGTATGAAGGCGGGGGGCTAGTATGGAGTCTGTATGAAGGAGGGGACTAGTATGGGGGATGTATGAAGGCGGGGGGCTAGTATGGGGGATGTATGAAGGAGGGGGCTAGTATGGGGGATGTATGAAGGAGGGGGCTAGTATGGGGTATGTATGAAGGCGGGGGGCTAGTATGGGGTATGTATGAAGGAGGGGGCTAGTATGGGGTATGTATGAAGGAGGGGGGCTAGTATGGGTTATGTATGAAGGCGGGGGGCTAGTATGGGGGATGTATGAAGGAGGGGGGCTAGTATGGGTTATGTATGAAGGCGGGGGGCTAGTATGGGGGATGTATGAAGGAGGGGGCTAGTATGGGGGATGTATGAAGGAGGGGGCTAGTATGGGGGATGTATGAAGGAGGGGGGCTAGTATGGGTTATGTATGAAGGCGGGGGGCTAGTATGGAGTCTGTATGAAGGAGGGGGCTAGTATGGGGGATGTATAAAGAGGGGGCTAGTATGGGGGGATGTATGAAGAGGGGGCTAGTATGGGTTATGTATGAAGGCGGGGGGCTAGTATGGAGTCTGTATGAAGGAGGGGGCTAGTATGGGGTATGTATGAAGGAGGGGGGCTAGTATGGGTTATGTATGCGGGCGGGGGGCTAGTATGGGGGATGTATGAAGGAGGGGGGCTAGTATGGGTTATGTATGAAGGCGGGGGGCTAGTATGGGGGATGTATGAAGGAGGGGGCTAGTATGGGGGATGTATGAAGGCGGGGGGCTAGTATGGGTTATGTATGAAGGCGGGGGGCTAGTATGGAGTCTGTATGAAGGAGGGGACTAGTATGGGGGATGTATGAAGGAGGGGACTAGTATGGGGGATGTATGAAGGAGGGGACTAGTATGGGGGATGTATGAAGGAGGGGACTAGTATGGGGGATGTATGAAGGCGGGGGGCTAGTATGGGGGATGTATGAAGGAGGGGGCTAGTATGGGGGATGTATGAAGGAGGGGGCTAGTATGGGGGATGTATGAAGGAGGGGGCTAGTATGGGGGATGTATGAAGGCGGGGGGCTAGTATGGGGGATGTATGAAGGCGGGGGGCTAGTATGGGGTATGTATGAAGGAGGGGGCTAGTATGGGTTATGTATGAAGGCGGGGGGCTAGTATGGGGGATGTATGAAGGAGGGGGGCTAGTATGGGGGATGTATGAAGGAGGGGGGCTAGTATGGGGGATGTATGAAGGAGGGGGGCTAGTATGGGTTATGTATGAAGGCGGGGGGCTAGTATGGGGGATGTATGAAGGCGGGGGGCTAGTATGGGGTCTGTATGAAGGAGGGGGCTAGTATGGGGTATGTATGAAGGAGGGGGCTAGTATGGGGGATGTATGAAGAGGGGGCTAGTATGGGGTATGTATGAAGGAGGGGGGCTAGTATGGGGGATGTATGAAGGAGGGGGCTAGTATGGGGGATGTATGAAGGAGGGGGGCTAGTATGGGGGATGTATGAAGGAGGGGGGCTAGTATGGGGGATGTATGAAGGAGGGGGGCTAGTATGGGGGATGTATGAAGGAGGGGGGCTAGTATGGGGGATGTGAAGGAGGGGACTGGTATGGGGTATGTATGAAGGAGGGGGGCTAGAAAGGGGGATGTGAAGGAGGGGGCTGATATGGGGTCTGTATGAAGGAGGGGGCTAGTATGGGGTATGTATGAAGGAGGGGGCTAGTATGGGGTCTGTATGAAGGAGGGGGCTAGTATGGGGGATGTATGAAGGAGGGGGGCTAGTATGGGGGATGTATGAAGGAGGGGACTGGTATGGGTTATGTATGAAGGAGGGGGGCTAGAAAGGGGGATGTATGAAGGAGGGGGCTGATATGGGGTATGTATGAAGGAGGGGGCTAGTATGGAGTCTGTATGAAGGAGGGGGGCTAGTATGGAGTCTGTATGAAGGAGGGGGGCTAGTATGGAGTATGTATGAAGGAGGGGGGCTAGTATGGGGTATGTATGAAGGAGTGGGCTAGTATGGGGTCTGTATGAAGGCGGGGGGCTAGTATGGGGGATGTATGAAGGAGGGGGCTAGTATGGGGGATGTATGAAGGAGGGGGCTAGTATGGGGGATGTATGAAGGAGGGGGCTAGTATGGGGGATGTATGAAGGAGGGGGCTAGTATGGGGGATGTATGAAGGAGGGGGCTAGTATGGGGGATGTATGAAGGAGGGGGGCTAGTATGGGTTATGTATGAAGGCGGGGGGCTAGTATGGGGGATGTATGAAGGAGGGGGGCTAGTATGGGTTATGTATGAAGGAGGGGGGCTAGTATGGGGGATGCATGAAGGAGGGGGCTAGTATGGGGGATGTATGAAGGAGTGGGCTAGTATGGGTTATGTATGAAGGCGGGGGGCTAGTATGGGTTATGTATGAAGGCGGGGGGCTAGTATGGAGTCTGTATGAAGGAGGGGACTAGTATGGGGGATGTATGAAGGAGGGGACTAGTATGGGGGATGTATGAAGGCGGGGGGCTAGTATGGGGGATGTATGAAGGAGGGGGCTAGTATGGGGGATGTATGAAGGAGGGGGCTAGTATGGGGGATGTATGAAGGGGGGGGCTAGTATGGGGTATGTATGAAGGAGGGGGCTAGTATGGGGTATGTATGAAGGAGGGGGGCTAGTATGGGTTATGTATGAAGGCGGGGGGCTAGTATGGGGGATGTATGAAGGAGGGGGGCTAGTATGGGTTATGTATGAAGGCGGGGGGCTAGTATGGGGGATGTATGAAGGAGGGGGCTAGTATGGGGGATGTATGAAGGAGGGGGCTAGTATGGGTTATGTATGAAGGCGGGGGGCTAGTATGGGTTATGTATGAAGGCGGGAGGCTAGTATGGAGTCTGTATGAAGGAGGGGGCTAGTATGGGGGATGTATGAAGAGGGGGCTAGTATGGGGGATGTATGAAGAGGGGGCTAGTATGGGTTATGTATGAAGGCGGGGGGCTAGTATGGAGTCTGTATGAAGGAGGGGGCTAGTATGGGGTATGTATGAAGGAGGGGGGCTAGTATGGGTTATGTATGAAGGCGGGGGGCTAGTATGGGGGATGTATGAAGGAGGGGGGCTAGTATGGGTTATGTATGAAGGCGGGGGGCTAGTATGGGGGATGTATGAAGGAGGGGGCTAGTATGGGGGATGTATGAAGGAGGGGGCTAGTATGGGTTATGTATGAAGGCGGGGGGGTAGTATGGGTTATGTATGAAGTCGGGGGGCTAGTATGGAGTCTGTATGAAGGAGGGGACTAGTATGGGGGATGTATGAAGGAGGGGACTAGTATGGGGGATGTATGAAGGCGGGGGGCTAGTATGGGGGATGTATGAAGGAGGGGGCTAGTATGGGGGATGTATGAAGGCGGGGGGCTAGTATGGAGTCTGTATGAAGGAGGGGGCTAGTATGGGGTATGTAT
Source organism: Dendrobates tinctorius (assembly GCF_039654945.1). Classification (NCBI taxonomy): domain Eukaryota; kingdom Metazoa; phylum Chordata; class Amphibia; order Anura; family Dendrobatidae; genus Dendrobates; species Dendrobates tinctorius. Next base: position 11,326,797 of record NW_027361688.1, read on the forward strand.
GAAGGAGGGGGGCTAGTATGGGTTATGTATGAAGGCGGGGGGCTAGTATGGGGGATGTATGAAGGAGGGGGGCTAGTATGGGGGATGTATGAAGGCGGGGGGCTAGTATGGGGGATGTATGAAGGAGGGGGCTAGTATGGGGGATGTATGAAGGAGGGGGCTAGTATGGGTTATGTATGAAGGCGGGGGGCTAGTATGGGTTATGTATGAAGGCGGGGGGCTAGTATGGAGTCTGTATGAAGGAGGGGACTAGTATGGGGGATGCATGAAGGAGGGGACTAGTATGGGGGATGTATGAAGGCGGGGGGCTAGTATGGGGGATGTATGAAGGAGGGGGCTAGTATGGGGGATGTATGAAGGAGGGGGCTAGTATGGGGGATGTATGAAGGAGGGGGCTAGTATGGGTTATGTATGAAGGAGGGGGCTAGTATGGGTTATGTATGAAGGAGGGGGGCTAGTATGGGTTATGTATGAAGGCGGGGGGCTAGTATGGAGTCTGTATGAAGGAGGGGACTAGTATGGGGGATGCATGAAGGAGGGGACTAGTATGGGGGATGTATGAAGGCGGGGGGCTAGTATGGGGGATGTATGAAGGAGGGGGCTAGTATGGGGGATGTATGAAGGAGGGGGCTAGTATGGGGGATGTATGAAGGCGGGGGGCTAGTATGGGGGATGTATGAAGGCGGGGGGCTAGTATGGGTTATGTATGAAGGCGGGGGGCTAGTATGGGTTATGTATGAAGGCGGGGGGCTAGTATGGAGTCTGTATGAAGGAGGGGACTAGTATGGGGGATGTATGAAGGAGGGGACTAGTATGGGGGATGTATGAAGGCGGGGGGCTAGTATGGGGGATGTATGAAGGAGGGGGCTAGTATGGGGGATGTATGAAGGAGGGGGCTAGTATGGGGGATGTATGAAGGCGGGGGGCTAGTATGGGGGATGTATGAAGGCGGGGGGCTAGTATGGGGGATGTATGAAGGAGGGGGCTAGTATGGGGTATGTATGAAGGAGGGGGGCTAGTATGGGTTATGTATGAAGGCGGGGGGCTAGTATGGGTTATGTATGAAGGCGGGGGGCTAGTATGGGTTATGTATGAAGGCGGGGGGCTAGTATGGGGGATGTATGAAGGAGGGGGCTAGTATGGGGGATGTATGAAGGAGGGGGCTAGTATGGGTTATGTATGAAGGCGGGGGGCTAGTATGGGTTATGTATGAAGGCGGGGGGCTAGTATGGGGTATGTATGAAGGAGGGGGCTAGTATGGGGGATGTATGAAGAGGGGGCTAGTATGGGGGATGTATGAAGGCGGGGGGCTAGTATGGGGGATGTATGAAGGCGGGGGGCTAGTATGGGTTATGTATGAAGGCGGGGGGCTAGTATGGAGTCTGTATGAAGGAGGGGGCTAGTATGGGGGATGTATGAAGGAGGGGGCTAGTATGGGGGATGTATGAAGGAGGGGGCTAGTATGGGGGATGTATGAAGGAGGGGGGCTAGTATGGGGGATGTATGAAGGCGGGGGCTAGTATGGAGTCTGTATGAAGGAGGGGGCTAGTATGGGGGATGTATGAAGGAGGGGGCTAGTATGGGGGATGTATGAAGGCGGGGGGCTAGTATGGGGGATGTATGAAGGCGGGGGGCTAGTATGGGGTATGTATGAAGGAGGGGGCTAGTATGGGGTATGTATGAAGGAGGGGGGCTAGTATGGGTTATGTATGAAGGCGGGGGGCTAGTATGGGGGATGTATGAAGGAGGGGGGCTAGTATGGGTTATGTATGAAGGCGGGGGGCTAGTATGGGGGATGTATGAAGGAGGGGGCTAGTATGGGGGATGTATGAAGGAGGGGGCTAGTATGGGTTATGTATGAAGGCGGGGGGCTAGTATGGGTTATGTATGAAGGCGGGGGGCTAGTATGGGGTATGTATGAAGGAGGGGGCTAGTATGGGGGATGTATGAAGAGGGGGCTAGTATGGGGGATGTATGAAGGAGGGGGCTAGTATGGGTTATGTATGAAGGCGGGGGGCTAGTATGGGTTATGTATGAAGGAGGGGGGCTAGTATGGGTTATGTATGAAGGCGGGGGGCTAGTATGGAGTCTGTATGAAGGAGGGGGCTAGTATGGGGGATGTATGAAGGAGGGGGCTAGTATGGGGGATGTATGAAGGAGGGGGGCTAGTATGGGGGATGTATGAAGGAGGGGGGCTAGTATGGGTTATGTATGAAGGCGGGGGCTAGTATGGAGTCTGTATGAAGGAGGGGGCTAGTATGGGGGATGTATGAAGGAGGGGGCTAGTATGGGTTATGTATGAAGGCGGGGGGCTAGTATGGAGTCTGTATGAAGGAGGGGGCTAGTATGGGGGATGTATGAAGGAGGGGGCTAGTATGGGGGATGTATGAAGGAGGGGGCTAGTATGGGTTATGTATGAAGGCGGGGGGCTAGTATGGAGTCTGTATGAAGGAGGGGGCTAGTATGGGTTATGTATGAAGGCGGGGGGCTAGTATGGAGTCTGTATGAAGGAGGGGGCTAGTATGGGGGATGTATGAAGGAGGGGGCTAGTATGGGGGATGTATGAAGGAGGGGGGCTAGTATGGGGGATGTATGAAGGAGGGGGGCTAGTATGGGTTATGTATGAAGGCGGGGGCTAGTATGGAGTCTGTATGAAGGAGGGGGCTAGTATGGGGGATGTATGAAGGAGGGGGCTAGTATGGGTTATGTATGAAGGCGGGGGGCTAGTATGGAGTCTGTATGAAGGAGGGGGCTAGTATGGGGGATGTATGAAGGAGGGGGCTAGTATGGGGGATGTATGAAGGAGGGGGCTAGTATGGGTTATGTATGAAGGCGGGGGGCTAGTATGGAGTCTGTATGAAGGAGGGGGCTAGTATGGGTTATGTATGAAGGCGGGGGGCTAGTATGGAGTCTGTATGAAGGAGGGGGCTGGTATGGGGTGTGAATGAAGGAGGGGGCTAGTATGGGGGATGTATGAAGGAGGGGGGCTAGTATGGGTTATGTATGAAGGCGGGGGCTAGTATGGAGTCTGTATGAAGGAGGGGGCTAGTATGGGGGATGTATGAAGGAGGGGGCTAGTATGGGTTATGTATGAAGGCGGGGGGCTAGTATGGAGTCTGTATGAAGGAGGGGGCTAGTATGGGGGATGTATGAAGGAGGGGGCTAGTATGGGGGATGTATGAAGGAGGGGGCTAGTATGGAGTCTGTATGAAGGAGGGGGCTGGTATGGGGTGTGAATGAAGGAGGGGGCTGATATGGTGTGTGTAAACAGACGGTGTCCATCAACATGAGGGTCTCTAAATATGGGGGGGGGATCTGTAAACAGGAAGGGGTGGTGGTCTGGGCTCCATATAAGGAGGGGGTCTGGTTATTGGATCCGTAAAACAGGGGAATCTATAAATAGGGGGTCTGTTAACATAAAAGGTCTGTAAATATTGGGGAGGAGGGCGACTTGGGGTATAAATTTAAGGGTCTGGTCTGCAGGGGTTGGTGGTCCTGGGGTCTGAATACAGGAGCATTTCTAGTCTGTGGACTGTATAACACAGGGGGTCTGGACTGGGGTCTGTAAATATGGAGGGGTCTGGTCCACAGCGGCTGCGGCGTCTCATCAGTTGGGGGGACGTAGATATATGACCTTGCCTGCTGCTGACCCCTCTGGACATGTAACCGCAGCCATCCAGCTTTTCCAAGAACCCGTCTCATTTGACAGCACTGCCGTAAATGAAGCTTTGCAGATTGGGAGGGGGGTTCTTCCTCACCCCAATGGTCCTGACTCTGGTGTCAAACACCCGGCTCTGCCTCTGCTGCTCGGCATTCCTCCTCCTCTGCAGCCCGGCGGCCTCTGCCCGCTCCTGCTTGTACATGTCGCCTTTTCCCTTTTCAATCAGCAAGCATCACGTTTCCTTAGAAACCAAAACTCGGTTGCTAGGAGTTGAGGGGACTTCCGGTAGCTGTGGTGACGCATGCGCGCTGTGGATGAAGAAGACGCCTGACGTCACCGTTGTCAGCGGCGCTTTGGCGGGAAGAAGCTCTGGCTCTTTCTCTCTGTCACCGGCGCCGTTCACAGCCATGGGCTTCCTCCACCTCCTCGTACTAGAGGACTTTAAGTCATGGCGGGGCCGGCAGATCATAGGGCCCTTCAAAAGGTTCAATTGTATAATCGGTCCTAACGGTTCAGGTAACGGTCTCCCCCGTCTAGCGCCCTCTGGCGGCGGCGCCACAGCCTCATCTTCTGTCTCTGGGCGCCATCTTGTATTCCTGTCAGTGAGCTTCTCTAGGGGCTTCGTTATTTATTATTTTGGTAGAAGGAAAAAGTTCAGAAATTTTCCAAAAAAAAGAAAAAGTTTGTCAACTTTTATTTTTCCATCGGAGGGTGTGAGGTTGTTTTATTATTTTTTAATTTTTTTTTTATGCGTTATTATGAGGACCACAGGACGTGTTGGGGGAAAAAACAGCAATTCTGCCATTTAGATTGTTTTTATGACGTCTTAATTCATTTTCTATCTCATAGATTGGACACGGCGATAATAAATGTTTGTTTTAATTTTTCTTTTTTCTTTAATTTACTGTTATTCTGTGAAAAGAAAGCGGACAGTTAAACTTTTCTTTATACAGGTTTTTTTTTTTTTCAAAACCTTTTTACTTTTATATATTAAAGTTTTTTATTTTCACTTTTCTGAATTTTTTTTTATATTTTTCTACACACACACACACACACACACACACACACACACACACACACACACACACACACACACACACACACACACACACACACATATATAAAATTATACTTTGCGGTAATAACTCTAGAATTCTTCAGCAAACCCCAGTGATTTTGAGACTTTTTTTTATGACACTTTATGATAATGGTAAAGTTAGGTCGATATGTTTTGTGGTTATTTAAAGACAAAAAAACAGAAATTTGACAAGAATATTAAAAAAAAAAAATTGCAATTTTGAAACTTTGATTATCCCTTTAATCCAGATAATCGCACCACAGAAAAACATTAATAACCTTTCCCTCATGTCTGCTTTACATCACCATTTGTAAAATGCTTTTTTATTTTGTATTAGCCTTTTAAAAGGTTTTAAAATGCAGCAGCGATTTTTTTTTTTTTTTTTTTCTTCAAGGAAATATACAAAACTTATTTTTTCTGAGGGACCCGATCCAGGTTTGAAGTGACTTTGAGGGTCCTATAAATTGGACCCCCCCAAAAAAACAAACAAGAAAACAAAGTGATTACCATTTTGAAAGCGGCACCCCTCCACACATTGAAAACTGCTGTCAGGTAGTTTATTAACCCTTGAGGTGATTTTCAGGAACTAATGCAAAGTGGTATAGCAGCAATGAAAAAGGTTTTTTTTTTCTCACTACCTAAGTGTCGCTAATTTCTGTACCGGCCGCCGTAGCCGGGAGACTCTAAGGCCGCTATTTGGCCATGAATTGCCATGGCAAACATCAGGACCACACAATCATCTAAAAGTTTTGACTAGATTAAAGCGGAAGCCCCCACAATCTATTAACTTTATCTATTTGATGCAGTCACTTTTGACAGCAGCAACTAAGGGGTTAAACAGATATGGACGGTGCCAACACTGATCATTGGTTACGCAGCAAGTTGTCAGCTATAGTGGACAGCGACAGCTGCTGGATTGTTACCTGTATGGGGATGCATATTCTCTTATACCTCTGGTCAGTAACAAGATTTATTGGTGGTCATTCAGGGGTTAAATAAATCTTTTTTTTCAAAGTTTTTCTCATATTTTTTACTTTTTTAACTTTTTTTTTCAAACTTTATTTTTTCACAGTATATGTAATTTTAAACACATACACACCTACTGTATTTTTCGGACTATAAGATGCACTTTTTTCCTCTCAAAATGCAGAGGAAAATGGAGAATGTGTCTTATGGTCCAGATGTACCGGCTATGGTAGGGAGGTGGGGGAGCGGCTTCAGCGGAGCAGCGGGTCAGAAGGGCAGGAGTCGGCTACTGCAGCTAACTCCTGTGCCCACTGCTAAAGAGAAATGAATATTCACTGCATTCCACGCCCATGGGCATAGAGGGCAATGAATATTCATTTCTTTTTGGCATCCTGGTATGATTGGCCCATCCCATTCCTAGTATGCATGACCCCATCAGAAAAGATTAAAAAAAAACAAAAAAAACCATTACACTTACGTTCCTCCGCTCCCTCGCAGAGTCGTGCTCCGTCATGCGCTGCTCACAAGCCGAGCACATCTGCCAGAATACTCACCGGGACTATTCATCGCGGAGAGCAGTGAGTATTCATTCCTCTTCAGTAGCGCGCAGTGTCAGCCACCGGCTTCCTGCTGCTGCCGGCGGTCACGTGTGCCGATGCTTAAGAGAAATGAATATTCAGAACCTGCCGCACCAGTCTGGGCCATATCATCGCCGGACCACCAAACACCCCCCTGTTACTCTGCTCTATCAGTGCTGCTGATCCCCTCCCAGGGTAAGCTGAATTCAGGACTGTAAGACCCCCCCCCCCCCCCCCCCCCATTGAACGCATTAATTTTTTTCCCCCATTTTCCTTCGGAAAATTTGGGGTGCATCTTATAGTCTGAAAAATAGTTTTGTTTTTTTTTTTTTGTTTTTTTTTAATTTAACTTTGATAAATTTCAGATGGTATGAAAAATAAAAAGGTTTCACAAATATATATCTATAAGGCTGAAAAATATATAGGAAAAGTTTTTTAAAAATGCTGTATAAAAAAATAAATATATTATATATAGTGAAACCAGTAGATTGAAAATATATATAAAAAGTTAGAAAAAAATATTTAAAACAAAAAACATAATATGAAAAAATAAAAAAGGTTTGAAATAAAGAAAAAAACATGATATACACTGTGTAGTATGAAAAATATTATTTGGGGAAAATAGGAGGACTAAGATGGCATGCACAGGGTCCTTCATTAAGCCACTGGCTGTCATGGCGACCCAAGCGGAGTCGCGGGGAGGTGCTGAAACTATTATGCCAGGCAATAGCACTATTTATATGCCGCTGTCAGAGATGGTACGGTTTTAAGGGCTGTCCACTGCATATATTTAAAGACGACCTGATGGGTGTCTTAAATGTAAGGACAAATACCTACTGGAGCCTCCTCCGCCTCGCACTACTGCCGGTGTCATCCACCGGTCTCCTCGCATCCTCTTTCGGCAGGAGATGACTCTTCGTGGCGGAGAGGTAGTGAGGAGACCGGGCATGCAAAGAAGCAGCAGAAGTCCAGTAGGCGGTATTTCGTTTTAGTGTCTGTTTGAGCTGAAGTAATAAACTGTATTTGGTCAATTCAGGAAAATCCAACTTAATGGACGCCATAAGTTTTGTGATTGGGGAAAGAACGGCCAACTTGAGGGTGAAGAGCACCCGAGAGCTCATCCACGGAGCCAACATGGGGAAACCTGTGTCCTCCACTGCCAGCGTGCACCTGGTGTACTGCGAGGACGATGGCAAGGAGAAGACCTTCTCCAGGATCATTGCAGGTATGAAGGACACATGAGTGGAAGCAAAAATAACCGCTTAGGGCAAAACTATCCATCCACTGATCTGATGTTGATACCTGTTCTGAGGGCAACGCATTTAATGTAATCCCTGACCAGGCGATTTTCTGTTTTTTTTTCCTCCCCTTCTTCCAAGAGCCATGATTTTTTTTTTTTTTTTTCTGTCAATATGGCTGTATGAGGGCTTGGTTTTTTTTTTTTTTTTTTTTTGTGGGACAAGTTGTACTTTTGAATGACATCATTCATTTTATCATGTGATGCACTGGAAAGCAAGAAAAAAAAAAAACTTCCAAGTGCGTTGAAATTGCAAAAAAGTGCAATTCCACAATATTATTTATTTATTTTTTTTTTTTTCATTTACAGTGTTCACTATATGGTAAAACTGACCTGGCAATATGATTCCCCTGGTCATGATGTGTACGCAGATACCAAACAAGTCCAGGTTGTTTTTAATTTAAGAAAATCCATTCGGAAGGGTGAAAAAATCAAATTTTTTGCTTATGTCGCTATTTTCAGAGACCCATAACACTTTTTTTTTCAGGATATGGGGCTCATTTTTTGCTTCCTGAGCTGATGTTTTTTACTGATAAAATTGGGGAGTAGATACGATGTTTTGCCACGTCTTATTGCCAAAAAATCCATAATTCTGGTGTTTCAGTTTTTTTTTCTTGTTACGCCATGAACCGATTGAGTTTATTCTGTATTTTGATTAATCAAACTTTTCTGAACACGGCGATACCAAATATGTGCATGTATTTCTTTAATTGCTTTATTTTTAATAGGGCAAAAGGGGATGATTTGGCTTTTTGTTTTTTTTTCTTATGTTTAATAGCTTTATTTATATATTTAATAGTCCCCTTTGGGGACTTGAAGCTGCAATTGTCCTACCTCTTGTACTGCATCAGCACTTCCCGACATATAACGTAAGTGTACGTCATATGTCGAGAAGGGGTTAAACAGGTCAAGACTGGGCTTCTTCCTCTTCTCCATCTTTTAATAATTTTATTATATTATTTTGTTTCTAGGGAACGCGTCAGACTATTGCTTGAATAGTCGGCCAGTTGGACGTGCTGCATATGTCTTGGAGCTGGAAAAAATTGGGATAATTGTAAAGGCCAGAAATTGTCTAGTTTTTCAGGTAAGGATATATATGATGAGATGAGTTTAAAGGGGTACCTTTTAGTCTTTGCTCATAGATTATTTTAACACATTGTCAGGGAGAAGTGGAGTCTATCGCGATGAAGAAGCCTAAAGAGAGGACGCACCTCTTCGAGCAAATAAGCAATTCCTTAGAGTTTGCAGACCAGTACGAGCAGAAGAGAAAGCTGATGTTACAGGCGGAAGAAGATGCACAGTTCAGCTACAACAAGAAGAAGAACGCAGCCGTAGAGAGAAAGCAAGCCAAGCTAGAAAAGGAGGAGGTGGGTCTCCGAAGACTACGTTATATAGTCTAGAGCAGTGTTTCCCGAACTCCTGTCCTCACGGACCCCACGGGTCATGTTTTCAGGATTTCCATAGAGTTGTACAGGTGAGAGAATTCCTGATGCCTTGATGATACTTCCACCCTCTTTGCAATAATAAGGAAATCCAGAAAACATGACCTGTGGGGTCCATGAGGACTGGAGTTTGGGAAACACTGGTCTAGAGAGTGATGGCCATAGATGAGGGGAAAAAGATGATCATCCTTAGTGACCTGTATTGGAGGTGGCTACTCTATAAATCCGTGTTTGACCCCTTTTGTAAAAAGCTTGATGAGAGCTGCAGATAGGTGTCTGACTTCATTTATGCCCCCAGTCATGTGAAAAGGTCAGACATTGTCTTAGAAGACTGGTGAGAGCGTTTTTATTACTGTGTCCCCTTTTCCAGCCCCAATGCTGACCCGTTAGATTGGGCCACTGCAACTTGGGCACGACACATATCCCACCGTCAAAGGTGTCATTTTGCAGGATAATGTATGTAAATGGGGTCCCTATGCATGTTGTGGTTGCAACCATTCCAGAGAGACCCCGTGAATGTGATTTTTTTGACCATGCAGTGTGTCTGTTTTCTAAAGACGTTGTCTATTCCCGGCCTTATTCTTCAGGTCGATGGTCAAAAGCGTCGTCATATCTTGGTGATAAATCATCACCTTGTAATACCTCTTTAAGGGAAAGTTCAGTAAGGTTCACTTTTATCTGCCTAAATGATTTGCGCAATATTATGTGCCGTCTGCAGGCAGACCTGTACAAGGACCTACAGCAGCAAGTCCGTGTCGGCAAAGCGAAGCTGCAGCTCTTCCAGCTTTTCTACAATGAGAATAAACTGGACTCGTTATCAAGGACCTTGGAAGAAAAACAGGTTGAGACAAATATCCAGAAAGAGAGGGTTGCACATTGCGAGATGGAGCTGAAAACAGTAAAGAGGGAGTCCGGGAGGATGAGCAGAGAACTGCAACAAATCGAGAAAGAAATTAAGTAAGTCTCGATAAGCCGAAATGTCACCCTGGTAATATGATGTAAGGGACTTTAACTTACAACATACTGATCCCTTCAATTTAATTGAGATTGGATAAAAAGGGTCACAACAATGAATAATTTCTGCCGGGACCCCCCCATAGACTTTTATACATCTGGGTGGTCCACATTGTACTCTGCGTTGATGCTCTAAAACTTGACTGCATAGTAGAGCAGTTGCACAAGATGTGTGACAGCAGTTCTTTCCATAGATAGGCAGAGATGGTTTATTACTGCCTCTACTTTTCTGTTTGCTTTGTACATATGGGAAGGGCAGATAGCTTTTCCTCCATGTAATCACTGAATGAAGGAGGGGAGCAGGAGCAGCTGAATCATGTTAGACCCAGACTAGCTCTGCTGTCCAGCCAGGAGGCTGAATTCCCCCTGTAACTGGGGCTTAATATGCCAGCCCTAGTTACAGGGGAAATCTGCAAGAAAAAAGTACCATATGTACATTTTGAAGTGCCAACAAAGGACTTTTATGACCTTATAGGGAGCACAAAGTGTGAAATAGAAAAAAGGGCATGACAAAAAAGTCGCCGCTTATCTAATTCGCTGTCGCTAGCCTTTCCCCACTTTGGGAAAAAAAGACCATATCTGATACATAAGAAATTATTTTAGTGGTGTTTTCTGTTCATAAAAAATTTGAAACACATACACAACTGTCCTTTATTTTCCTAATGCTATCGATTAAGAAAACAATAGTGTGAAAATAAGGTTTAAATTAGATCCCACGTATAATGAAAAAAATGTGATTATCCGATAGTGAAAATATCATTTTATAGCTCTTTAAACCGTATGTAAGAAAAAAGCCGAAAATGTGCCTAATTAGGAACTGGAGGAAATGGTTTGGTCTTGGAACTGTTTACAGAGAATCTTATCAGGTGGGATAACACTGTTTGCAGAAATAGGGAAGGTGCTCAGCTGCTGTACTGAAAGCATGTCTCGCGGGAGAAAATGATCTTCTCCAGGGATCCGCTTGCTTTCAGTCACGTGAGCGGTGGCTGTTAAGGTACTGTCACACTTAGCGATGCACCAGCGATCCCGACCAGCGATAGTGAGCTGCCACACAGGGAGATCTCACCAGCGACATAGTGGGGGTCGCTACTTGCCTGTCAGACAAGGCGATCCTGATGTCCTCCCGCCCGCGTCCACGCGTCGCTTGTCGGCGCCACAGGAAGCCCAGCAGGAAGCGCCCGACGAGAAACGGTCCAGGACGTTCTCGCGCAATCAGCGACAGACAGTGGGGGAACCGGTCGGAAGTAAGTATCAGACATAGCGATATCGCTAGCAATAACGCTGCTACGTCACAAAACCAGTGACGTTACAGCGATATTGCTAGCGATATCTCTTAGTGTGACAGGCCCTTAAGAATGCCCCAGCACTGTATGTACACAACCCACCAACTTGTGCGAGAATGGCTGAACAGGTAATGTGTATGGAGGCCTCTTGACTGTTGGGTGATGTGAGGAGTAAGAGAGAGGTCCATTTGTTTAGGGTGGGGAGGGAGTCTGGCAGCAGAAAACTTCCACTCTCTTTGAGCCTCATGACAATATCTTCCTGAAGTTCCTTTTGTAGAAGATGACAACGTTTCTGATGGTCATAATTTTCAGCTCACTGCCCTTTCCTGGAGGGCTCCATTCTTTGTCCTCCCAACAGGACAAGATGGTAGTCTTGCATCCCTTTCCATTCTTTCTTGGCTCTTCACGTCAACAATGACATTGTCATTCCCTCTTTTCTCTATCGCCTTATTGGGGGACACAGAAACCATGGGTGTATGCTGCTGCCACTAGGAGGCTGACACTATGCAAATAAAAAAGTTAGCTCCTCCTCCGCAGTGTACACCCCACCGACAGGAAGTAGGATGCTCAGTTTAGCTTAGTGTCAGTAGGAGGTGGACACGGGTCTTTTACTAGACCCTTATCTACCTCAATGTGCGTCGTTTTCTTTCAGGTTCCCGGAGGGATACAGTGTGAACAGTCACTACTGTACTCCCACACAGAGACTATGAGTACGGCGTGTACTGCCACCCCGTATCCTCATATGTCTGGACGGCAGGACCCCAAAATCCCTAACACAGGCGCGTGTTTAGGTGATCCCACAAGAGAAAGAATACCTGGTCCTGCCTACGTCTCCCACCCACTCGCCCACCAGAGCCTGTCGGTCGAGGAGACACGGACGTCCCGCAACATGGATTCTGGACGTCCGATTTTCGTGATTGAGGAGGTACTTTCCCTCTTTTCTCCCCAGTCACTGAAGAGGTGAAGAAAACGGGATAAGAAGGAGAAAGAAGGAAAATAAAAAAAACAAAAAACAAAAAAAAAACCAACCCTTTATTCAAAGAGATAGTAGTTTGGGCGGCTGGCGCAGTTCATACCCTTCCGACTGGTTTCAGGGGCCTCAGCACTGCCTTGCAGATCCTTTGGGGAAGAGAGGGGGTTTAGGCACACAGAGGCTTCCTGTTCTTTGTGCCCCGTACAGCCTGTCTAAGCGGCGTCATGGCACTTTGTTTGCGCCACTTTTAGCACCCTGGCGCCACTGTGGGGACCCGTTTGGCACTATTGTATGTCCTCCGCGGTCTCCCGCTCCGGCGGCCGCCGGCTGTAATCTAGGTCCCGGCTTCATTTGGGCCTAGTGGAAGCGCTGACTCCGCCCCCCCTTCCTCTCGGCTTCGGGCGGGCCTTTTCCCGCCCGTTTCTCCTCTCGCCTCTTCCTGTGTGGCGTCAGGCTCCGCCCGCTATCAGACTGTGGACGGGAGCCGCCGCCATATTGCTCCTCCGGGCCCCGCGTTTAGCTGAGAGTGGGCTTCCCGGTCTCTGGCCGCCCTCACAGCGCGCACGTTCTGCCCTGCGTATTCTGGCAGACGCTATTTTCCGGCTGTGGTACAGTGGAGCCGCATCCAGCTATGGGACCTGCCTGTCTCTCTCTACAGCCATGAAGTCTCATACAGGACATCTGCTGTAAGTAGCTGCACTGCAGACTGATCCCCCCCCCCCCCTCCTCTGCTCTCCTGTCCCCTAACCTTCTGGCAGCGCTTAGTGGGATTGTTCTCATGTCTAACTCTAGGCCACTTCGTTCTCCTCCTATTCCTCCACTGTGGTCCTCTCCCACCGTCCAGGAGCCCCCAGTTGACCCGGTCGTACAGTCTCTGGAGCCGTACAGTCACTAACTTGAAGGTTTTTCTGGAGCCGTACGGTCTCTGAAGTAACTGTACTCTAGAGCTGTACAGTCACTGACGTAATAGTACTCAAATACTGGCATAATTGTAATCTTCTGCCGCGCAGTTTCTAGTGCATCAGTATGTCGGAGATCTGATTTTGTCACACGGTTGTTGTGTTTTTCGGCCATTACGGATTGGTGCCCTGATTTTCAGCAGAGCAAGTCTCAGCCATTGCTTCACATAAAGACGTTGGGGTCCTGTCATAGCAACTCCATATCTACGGCTCACAGGCACTCTCCCTTCAATTTTCTGCAGCCCCCTCCGGACGCTGGCTTCATACTGCTATAAGCAGAACAGGGTGCTGCATCTTTCTCTTCACGTCTCCAGTGTTTGGGACGGACTTCTAGCTGAATAGAAGTCCGTGTTATCCGGCAATTGTCTGCTGTGGCTCAGTGGATAGAGAAGCTGACCACAACTCGCTGTTCCAGAAGTTGGAACCGTGGCACACAACAGAGAGTAGTGTTTAGTCTCTTTCTGATCCCAGGCCTACTGTTCTACAGTCATAAGAATTGACTGGTCAGAATCTACTTTACTACAGACTTCGTGGCACGGCTTACTACGCGTGAAGCCATTATTCTGCCTAATGTCGTCAGGTATCCAGACCTAGACCGCAACACAGAAGCCGTTATTCTGCCTAATGTCGTCAGGTACCCAGTCCTATACCGCAATACAGAAGCCATTATTCTGCCTAATGCCGTCAGGTACCCAGACCTAGACCGCATCACAGAAGCCGTTATTCTGCCTAATGCCGTCAGGTACCCAGTCCTATACCGCAATACAGAAGCCATTATTCTGCCTAATGCCGTCAGGTATTCAGACCTAGACCGCATCACAGAAGCCGTTATTCTGCCTAATGCCGTCAGGTACCCAGACCTAGACCGCATCACAGAAGCCGTTATTCTGCCTAATGCCGTCAGGTACCCAGACCTAGACCGCATCACAGAAGCCGTTATTCTGCCTAATGCCGCCAGGTTTTCAGACCTAGACCGCAGCCAGAAGCAGTTGTTCGGCCTAATGCCATCAGGTATTCCGGCCTAGACCGCAACACATAAGCCGTTATTCTGCCTAATGTCGTCAGGTATCTAGGCCTAGACTGCCCCGGCAGCTAGGCTATATCCGCTATCCAGGCTTCAGACAAGCAGGAGCCGAGATCCCGCGGCGGCATCACCTACCAGGTACAGTAGTTCAAACGGTTGTATTACTGGAGACGCGTCTGGGGTTGACTGCTTCAGTGGAACTGGTGTTCTGTACCGTATTCAGGTGAGTCAGACACTCTCGCCTTCAGGTTCTTCGTGTTCTATTGCAGCAGTACTCTATCCCTTATTGAGCACGTGAATAGTCCTCTATCAGACATGTTTAGTCAATACATGCCGTCTCTCTGGTAACTCAAACGTACCCGAGGCCATCAACTATACCGATCCGGCTATACTGTCCCGTTTTCTGGTGAGTCAGAAGCCTTTACCTAAGCTCCCGTCTAAAAGCCACTTGAGGTGAGGTGCCGGCATTTATTGCTCATAGCAGGCTACAGCCGCGGTTATAAGTCGCTTTCAGGTGAGTCAAAGACACCTCTCGGCTACATAGTTCATTGTCAATAACATCTGTGGTTTAACAGTTGAACGTAACCACTACCATGTCCAAACAGAACGGATCTCTGTCCCACAGTGCGGATCTTGGTAGCAACATATCTGGATACTCCACCTTCAGGTGGGTCAGACTCTCTCGGGTCAGGTACTGATGGTCGCGGTTTTACTGCGGCATGTTCTGTACCCTAAGTGTGAGTTGCACCACAGGAGTTTTTGCCAGAAGTTATCTTTACTGCCGGTGTAGTCCGCCTATCTTTAATGTTTGGCAAATAGTAGTTTATAAGTTCTAGCCTGCTTTAGGGGACTTCGAGCAACAAAACTACCATACGCTCCTTATCTGTCGAAACTTACCTATTCTTTCTTACAGACGCCGAGTAAAGCCTTCAGCAGCTCAGACATGGGTCTTCTGACCGTGACCGGGAAAAAGTATCCCACCTCACAGGAGTGGGATCTAACTCTGCGCAAGCATCGACCGGGGTAAAAAGCTGTTCCAGTCCTGGATCCAAGAATGAGTCTGGTGATAACGCGTTTCTTCCTTCGGCTAGTATTGTATCTTTTCACTGTTATCCTCAGGCGCGTTTTGTCTTAGACTTAGGCTAGCAGGTCTACACACCGTAATCCCCTCCCTGCTCCAGAGGGTCTGGGATGGTTTCGGTCGTTTACATCGTCATACAAATTGACCTGCCTTTCGTCAGCCTAGTTGTCTTCTGGTGTCTATTTGATCTACCTAGAGCCAACTTTTCTTACAGTTATCATACTCCATGTTTTGCTTGAACTTTCCTTACTCGACTAATCACTTTTCTAAGTCCAACTACACTATTTTTGTCCATATCCACACTCATCCCGGGGTGCTGGATTTATCTCCCTTTGCATCTCAGTCATCCAGTAGTCTCCGTTCTACCTCCTTAGTGGAGCAATCAGTTGTCTCTTTATAGCCATCCTGAGCCTACATCGCGGCGATGAGATCCAGATTATCCCCTGGTTCTATTCAGTACGTTTTCAGTGTTTGGCTCTTTCGCAGGTTCTCAGTGGCCTGTTCTCAGGCCTCGTCATTTTCTCACAGAACGGCCTTCAGCCGTTTCCAAGCAAGAGGGCGCCTTAGTATATCTCTACTTCTGCGACTACGAACCCTACGGTTCCAAGTCTCCCACTACTACGGTCCTTCCTGTCCCAGAAGTGCATCCCTCTGAGATTCCACGGCTAATTCGCACAGTAGTTGGCAAGGTCAACCTTGAAACCATCCGCCGCTTTATAGTGTCCTGTCTTAGTCTCCACTCGTGTTGCAAAGTTCTATAGACACGTGGCCTAGCTTGCTCATCAGAGCATTCTTGCTGGGGACCAGTCAGAAGATTTGATCGTCCTCACTGTCCAAAAAATTCCACTTGCATGGAAACATGGGTTTTCGCCTCATCGTTCCCTTCTAGGGGTTCATTTGGCTTTCGATCTCACAAGCGAAATTATCTCCAAACAAGTCCCTCACCAGCTTCCCGTTTCTTCCGGGTAGCTCCAATCACTTAATTATTGGGGAGGTCACCGGAAGGACAAGCGCTTTCCTTCCTCAGGCTGAACCTCGTCGTACTTCAGCGCTTTTTCCTCAGCGTGCCTTTCCGGGATCTAGGATGGAGACCATCCTTTTTCTCAGGTGGAAATTTTTCTTCGTTCAGCATTTGCCTCCTGCGAATCGCATGATTTTTCCATGAAGCTCTTATCCAGGTCCTGATTTCTTCAGGGCTTTGGAGATATCTGCTTTTGCAACGTACGGGTTCATTTTCCTTTTCAGTTGGTAGCCTTCCCTTTCAGGCTCTCCACCACTCCTAGGGCGCCTCAGACTCTATAGCAGCTGTGGTACACTTCCTGTAGGTCAAGGGTCCAGTCTACATCTCTCTAAATTCTCTCTTTCATCCACCTCGAATTTTCCCTTCGTGGCGTGCTCTCATCAGGCTACCTGGCCACAGCAACGGTACTTATCAAGCTCGGGCTTGAGGTATAGAGGTCCTCTGGCCTTCAGGTCAGCGTCTGCTCGCGGATTCTGGTCGACATTAGTAGGGTTGCCGGCCCAGGAGGGACTGCGTTCTTTTCAGTACGACGCACACTGCCCGGGCAGTGCGTGTCCTCCTGGCGGTACTTTTTGGGCCTTCGTCTGGCTCCTCTGCAGTACGGTCATTGGTCCTCCACAGGTCCATAAGGTTTCTCACAACCCATGCCTAGCTTCAGCAAGTGCCGGTCGGGGTAAAGAAGACCTCGCAGGTGACCTTGCAGGTGACGAGGGTGACTCCCTCGTCCTGATGGGGTTATTTGCTGTTCCCTCCCCTTGAGGACTGCTTTGGGACGTCCCATGGTTTCTGTGTCCCCAATAAGGCGATAGAGAAAACAGGATTTTTTGTTGCTTACCGTAAAATCTGTTTCTCTGAGCCTTCATTGGGGGACACAGCACCCTCCCAAGTTGAACAGCACCGTTTACTGTATAATATTGTTACAGTATGGATTTGTGTTTTCTGTTTTTATCTCGTTACAGATTGCTTCTCCTACTGCTTTCTCACTAACTGAGCATCCTACTTCCTGTCGGTGGGGTGTACACTGCGGAGGAGGAGCTAACTTTTTTATTTGCATAGTGTCAGCCTCCTAGTGGCAGCAGCATACACCCATGGTTTCTGTGTCCCCCAATGAAGGCTCAGAGAAACAGATTTTACGGTAAGCAACAAAAAATCCTGTTTTTGCTTGTCTCTCATTCATCCCCAGAACTTTTCTTTCCACCTTCTTGAACTCTGTTCTTCTTTTCGTCAATGAAAGCCTTTTTTTGTTATTTGTTGTACCACGCAAGGTGCGGTGAGCCTTCAAGGCAACCATTTCCAAATGGCTCACGCCGGCTGATTGTGGAAGTCTATAAGACCAAGGGCAGACCTCCACCTTTTTGGGGCGGTCAGGGCCTCCTGGGAGGAGCTTTTTAGAAGGTGTTAGGGCCTTACAAAGCCTGACACGCGTATCATGATTTACAAATGTACAAATTGTACAAATTTATACCAAACTACAGCTTGTGTTGATATTTATGGCAAACGCACAGCAAGTGATAAACCAAATATATTAATCGTCGTGCGACTGGTGCATTTTATGCCAGCGTGCTTTTCTTCTTTGTTCTAGAAGTCGAGAAATATTATTAAATAACCTAAGACCCCAGTATATCAAAGCAAAAGAAAATACCTCCCACCGGCTGAAAAAATCTGAGTCCACTAATTCTGCCGTGAAGAATAACGAGAAACGCTTCCACAAACTAGAGCAGGAGATTGCGGAACTGGAGACAGAAATCAGCGCCATCCAGGAGGCACAGAGGGAATTCGAGAGGAAGGTGGAAGAGGACCATTCGAGACGACAGGTGGATGTAGAGCTGGAGCAGAGTCAGGTAATAGAAGACTGCAGAGTCGGTGTCTGAGGTTATGATCGCGATGTGTTTTTGATTGCTTGGTTTTATACTTTTACAGCTAGAAGAGTACAAGTCTTTGAAGGACACTGCGAGGAAGAAAAGCGCCGTTTTGCAACAGCATTTGGAAAAACTGCATTGGGAACAAAAAGCGAACCAAGATAAGCTGACGATAGGCGAGAGGAGGCTTAAGGAAATAGAAGTAAATACTTTCAAGTTAGTCCAAGTGGTGGTCTGACATTCACTGCCATAATAAGAGGGTGATCGTTCCCTGTTTTACAGGGGAATGTGAAGTATGTGGAGGATCAGGTAGAAGAATACCACAGGCGCAGAGGGAAATTATCAGATTACATTAACACGAGCATGTATGTATTACATTATTAAGCATCATATCGTATCTTGATCAGAGCAATAAAGCAGTCAAGTCTGCAATCATTGTTCTCTCAATCCTTTTTCTTACTGTTAATCCTGGTATTAAAACGACTGGAATATGTTTTACAGCAAAGCTCTGGACGAGCACAAGAAGCAAGAGGAGAAACTTGTGCACGAAATCGAATCAGGAAAGCAGAGAATGTCTGAAGTCAACGAAGAACTGAACAGTACAGTCATCGAGTTGCAGAACGCCCGAATCGATTACCACGAAGGAAGCCGTCAGAAAAGGAAAACCGAAATCCTGGAGAGCATGAAAAGAATGTATCCTGATGCCGTGGTAAAACATGGTTGTGTTTTTTTTCTTAAAAACAAAACCCACTAACCCGGTTGTTTATAGGTGTCGCAGTGTTAATTGTAACTTTTTATTTTGTAGTACGGGAAATTATTCGAGCTGTGTCACCCAATCCACAAAAAATATCAACTCGCCGTTACCAAAGTGTTTGGCAAATACATGAATGCCATTGTTGTGTCTGCCGAGAAGGTGGCAAGAGACTGCATCAAGTTCCTTAAAGAGGAGAGGGCAGAGCCAGAGACCTTCCTTTCTTTGGACTACCTGGAAGTAACTTTCCATTTTGCATAAAATAACCCGTTAACAGATATTATAGTAGCAGCGATAGAACCAATGTCCTTTTGTCTTCTATCTACAGATAAAGCCAATCAATGAAAAGCTAAGAGAAATAAAAGGTGCAAAAATGATGATCGATGTGGTGCAGTGCTCCAGCGCCTCATTAAAAAAAGTTATTCAGTTTGTATGTGGCAACGGACTGGTATGTGAGACGGTAAAAGAAGCAAAACACATTGCGTTTGATGGACCCCAAAGACAAAAAGTAAGTTATTCATTGCTTAAAAAAAATTTTCTAAAGGGGATACCCAGCCATCCTGTCTCACCTCATCTGGTCTTGGAGAGTCACAAGTGCGCTCCCAGCATTTGCAGGGTGGTGGATGCTCACTGTATGCTGTAATCTCTCCAAATCCAGTGTCAAGTCATGTAGAGGATGTTTTGCCTAGACAATCCCTTTAATTCCAAGTGTTTAACTTCTTAGTGTCAGCAGCGGAAATGTATAGCAGATGGCACAATGTAGATAATTACATGCACCGTAAATGTATGTGACACAGATGGTGCTGGGGCAGTAGCATGTCCAAGTTCTGTAGTGAGGTGAAAAAAGGTAAAAGTATTTAAAAAAAAATCCAAAATATTAAGAAGTAAACTTTCACATTGCAAAATAAATCTTAATATAAAAGCAGGGTATTAATAGCCTTTTTTCTCATTAACTACCATGCTCCAAAAATAAAGATTTAATAAGAACTTTTCTTCATTTGCTGAACTGCTGACCTGGGATGCCTGATTCCTCAATAACCTCCTGTTTTCCCTCTGTCATGTATTGATATGACATAATGTACATTGGTCCAAAAATCACAAGAGAAAGAAAATTGAACTGCAGCATCATGTATGTGGTGTTTATCTTTCCAGACCGTTTCTCTGGATGGGACTTTATTCTTGAAATCCGGGGTTATTTCCGGAGGTTCAAGCGATTTGCGATTTAAAGCAAAACGCTGGGACGAAAAAGAGATCAATGAGTTAAAAGAGAAGAAAGATTGTCTGATGAGTGAGCTGAAGGTAACCGCATTATGGTACAAGGTTTTTACTCCTATTGTTTCTGTATTTATTATTTGATTGTTTTGTTTTTTTTTTTGTTTTTTTTTTTATAACTTAGGAGCTAATGAAGATAAAGAGGAAGGAGAGCGACCTAAAGCAGCTTCAGGCTCAGTTACAGGGAACGCAGACTCGTCTTAAGTATTCCCAAAGCGAGCTCGAAGTCATTACGAAGAAACAACTCGGGAGCTGCCTTGCTGTAATAAAACACTCTTACACGTTTCATCTTCTTTTGTGTATAATAATGATAAAGTATTTTTTCTTGCTGTGTTTATTGTGGGGGACAGAAGACCACGAGTGACTATTGCTACCATGCAGCTGTGAACAAGTGTTATCTCCTTCTCTACAGGCTACAGCCACTGAACTAATGTGTCTTCACAAGAAATAAGGAGAAGCCAAGAGATGGTAACCAGTAAAATGAACATAATTGTTGATGGTTGGAACTGAAGATAAAAAAGAAGCCATGCAGATGAAGAAATTCTGTTTCCTCTTTCATATAGTTGGAAAACTAAGGGTTTTCCTAAAGCAGTGTCTGGGGACAGATAAGCTAACCAGCTCTCTGCTTCGTGAGAAAATTGTGACAAGGAGAAGCAACCAAAGCCCAACGTGTGCCCTGAAGAGAAGACGACCCCCCCCCCCCCCCAAGCGGCTCCTACCTGAAGAACAGAGACCTGTGCTGCACCATCATCCAAGGAAAATGTGCAAGACCTTGCTTTTGCAAAAATAGCCTTACAAATCCTGATCTGTTAAATGATTGGAGCTTTAGATGCCGTTTACATGACGAAAAGAGAGTCGAAGCGGTGAAACAAGGATGTTTCAAGCATCCAGACTAAGAGAAAGGTATTTCCTTGGATGGGAAGGAGATGGGAAATACATGACTTATTCATAAGGACTGAAGATATAGGGGAAAAGATGAAAGATCTACATGGAGAGTGGCAGGGAATAAAATGGCGACTACAAACCTGGATGTTGTAAAATAGCCACCCAAAATGGGAAGAATTGGCCACTAAACGGCAACCTTCCAGTAAGAAGCCAAAGAAAAGAAATCGTAAAGAGGCAAATACATGGCTTCTTGTAGAGTGATTCTGCATGGGAGAAAACTTGTCAAGTTTGTTTGATAAAGGTTAATAAAAGAAGACTGGAGAAGGTCATTCCTTACTCCACGAGGAAATTAAGGATCTCAATGTGGAGAGACATTGTTGAACTTGAAAATGGGCAACTCTAAATGTTGGTGGAAGACTAAGGCAATTCTAGCAAACAACATCCATAAGCAGAGCCAGACGATTCCATATCTGGGCCTCTAACTGGGAGAGTTGGGATTGAAATGCAATCAAAATCATAGTCTAGGTTCTCGACCAGATGCATGACTGGTAAATTAAGAAACTTCTCTCTTGTATCCTGACTGTTTCTCCTGAGGGAGTCTGATATCAGTTTGTTCACTACTAAGATGTGGACCCCAGGAAGAAGCCCCACTATGGAAAAGCGACTTATCTGGTTGACTCTTAAATGATGAGCTGTGGGTCCCAACTTCAATGGTTCACGACTGGCTCCAGATATGGTGTCCCTCTCATAGTGGAGAGAGAGAATTTGTCCATGGATCCAGAATATTAGTTGGAAGTTCTTGTACAAGAGTATGAAAGACAGCAAAACAGAACAAGGATTCGTAGTCTTCGTTGGAGTGCATGATGTATATCCAAAAGTTTAAGATGATACTATGAGGCTGGAGATAGATCTCATTGGGCTACAATTGCCTGTAGAAGGGGGCGGGCGTGAAAAGTAAGAACAAAGGACGTGCTGTGCTCTGACATAGAGGATACCATGCCCAAGAAGGTTATTTGGGTTGAAAAGAACAAAAAAGACTAGACGATTAGAAGGTTGAAAAGACTTTCAGAATGAGAGAGAACCATCAAATCGGCCAAGTATAGTAACAGCAATGGCGGGAACTTCCCTTTGTTCCTCATGTCCTCTAGGACATGACGTTTTGCCATTCTCCAGGCTGAAGGAAAGAGCCATGAAGTGATGATAGCAGTATTGAACTGCAAAGAGGCTGATGGATCTGGCTTATTGGGATGTGGCATCATTGTTCTCCACAGAGGAAGAAAGTTGCTATGCTTTCCAGAAGTGATCACTATACCACAAGAACTTAATAATGATCAACGCATATTAGTATCCTGATGGGGAGAGAGGCTGCAAAATACTGTCGAAAAGAGGTTTCAGGAAGGCCAGAATCCAGATACTGGATCTAAAACTGTGACCATGTCACAAGGAGTAGGCCCAGCCAGAAAAATAAGGATATTTTCCAGGTGATCAATCGATGGAGGTATTTCAAGCACCACAAGGGATGACTCGGACCACCTGTGAGGGGGGTTTGGCAAGAGACCTTGTAGAAGGCCTCCATAGTGTTGGAAGAGAAATAACTCTCCAGAATTCCCAAGGAAGGAAGATGATGGGGCAGGAATGTGATGGCAGAGGACCCATGGAATTGGCATGGTGCTACACGCACCATATCTATTGTGCGCAATCTTCATATTTTCTTTTGGTGTCCTTGGAGTCCTAGTCTACAAACCTTTGGCGAGACCTACTCCCTCAGTTGATCTGACAGTAGAGATGCAAAACCTCTTTTTGTTTACGAGGCTTGTCATACCTTTTGTGGTTCCAGATTAAAAAAAAGAAATATTTTAATTTTTCCTCACGTTCTAACATTATTCCTATGCAGGAAAGATCCAGGCTAGAAAGTGAGTTCTCCAACATGGCATCTCAGATCACAATGGAAAAGGAGGAGCTCGAAAGGAGAAGAATCGAAATAGACGAACTTCAAGAACAAATGAATAAGGTAATCTATATGCTATGACACGTCATGTTTATAAGAGTATCTCTATGAGGACATGCTTGGCTTTACTGTACCTTGTTTGCGGAAGGTCTTCGGGAAGGACAAGTGCTCTCTATACAGAGGAGAGCACTGGAGGGAACATTTTAGATCCAATGTGTATGTATAAGCTAAAGTGAGAAATCCACATACAGGTACATTTTCATAATGTGAATGTTGCACGTTCCTTTTAACTTTTTTTTTAAGGTGGAGGATAAAGTATTCAGATCTTTCTGTGAAGAGATTGGTGTGTCTAACATTCGGGATTACGAGGAGGAATATTTAAAACAGCATCAAGAAACTGATAAGAAGAGGTATTTTTTTTTCTAAAATGATATATTAGCACCTTAAAGGGTTTATGTAGGACTTGAGGGCCTTTTACGTTTAGCGATGCACCAGCGATCCGACCCGGTCAGGATCGCTGGTGCATCGCTAAATGATCGCTAGTGAGCTTCCACACAGGAAGACCTCACAGCGATGCAGCAGCGACGCAGCGGGCGATACTTACCTTTCACACACAGCGATCCAGACGTCCTCCCGCCCGCCTCCACGCGTCGCTCGTCGTCACAGCAGGAAGCCCCAGCAGGAAGCGCCCGACGAGAAATGGAGCCGCCCGATCAGCGATGGACAGCGGGGGAGCCGGTCGGAAGTAAGTATCACACACAGCAATATCGCTAGCAATATCGCTATAACGTCACAAAATCAGTGACGTTTTAGCGATATTGATAGCGATATCGCTATGTGTAAAACCCCCTTTAGACATCAATCACCTCACCTAGCCTTAGGACAGATCTCCCAATATCAGATCGACACCTGGTACACCCAGCGATAAGCTGTTTTAGGTCTCCCCAAGGCTGGGTAATGTACATTGTGTAGTTGCCAGACTTTAGACTATGATATTTGGATCACGTTCGTTTCAATAGGAGCTTATAAGCTGCAGTACCCAAGAGTGGCCATTACGCTTTACCGAGCTGTGATGTCCCAGCTCTTTACATTGTGTACTTGCTCGTGTTGACTGTGTGGGGTCCCAGGTGTCCGACCCCCCCCCCCCCACTAATCTAATAAGTGCTTCAATATCACGGTCACAAATAAGTGGTCATGCATATTAAAGGACAGTCGACCACACCTCACTGATTTTGGTGGTATTAGCTGACCATCTAGTGTATTAAGGTGTCTCTGCGCTTACCTTTTTCTTTATAGGAGGAAAGAAGGATAGGTCATATTGGATTTCAGTATGCCTGATCCTTTAACATACAGAGTTCATGCCCATGCGGAGTATTGGTGTCAGATGAACATTTTGCCAACAACTAAGATGCATGGTTTCCCTTAGTTGCAGTTGATGTATGGCAGACCAAATCCTTGCCATCTGTCATGTATTTAATTTTTCTTCAGTCACCCTCCATGACCGCACCTTGGGGTGAGCTCTGTTTTTCCTGTCCATATGGATCATGGAGAGGTAAGCTAGCTACGATCCGGGATGGTGACTGAGTGATAGTAATGTCCTCTTATGCTCACGGGGCAGTTGAGGGCAGTAATCCAGTCTTCTTCCTCATCATGCTGCTCAAGTCTCCCCTGGATTCTGGACCTGCCTCTTTCAGTTACGGTAGTATTTAGCCTTCGGCTTCAGACCATCAAGATTGCCCAGTCAGAGCCTCCTCCTTTCCCCTGAGATATTGGAGTGTGTCGCATGGTTCTTGCATGGATGTCTGTGATCTCACTATTATGGAGCATACGAGCCTCCTCCATTGCCCTGTTTGTCGCACCAGAACTGATAGACCTTGTGATGAGCCGACTTGTTGACTCTGATATTTTGCCTGGACGTCCACCTCTTGGCTTTTGAATGGATTGATGGACTTCATTTTGTAGTCTTCCATTTTTCATGGCGCTCACATGATGCAGTTTGGCAATTTTCTTGGCCAAGAGACCACTATCGATGAGCTGGATGATGCTGTTTCTCTTTTCTTGGGAAATCGTCTTCGTGGCTGCTCCTCGATGATTTGAATCAGTGACCTCTCACTTGGGAATGAACCTAATAACACTCTGAGCTATTAGGGAATGTGAGAACAGGTTGTAATTTGTAGTATTCAAGAAGAAAAAGATTTTTCCACCACCAGGAGCAAAGCAGTATCAATGCAGTGACCTGACAAAAATCTGCATAACTAATCAGATGCTAAATAGTTGCAAGTCAAATTTATGTATGAGATGGCCAAAAGGATTGTCTATAAAATGATGGTGTTATGTTAGAAGCTGTAGTGGATGGTGAGATATGGAGCCTGAAAGTAAACCGTTCAAAACATTGTTACCCTATTTTTCGTCGGTGTAACAAGATTTGGAAGACCTACGCTTTGTGTGGAGCACACCTCTGGACTCCTTTCATCCTAACAAATCAAACGTCTTGGATTTCTTTGAAGAATGCCTGGAAAAAAGGATTTTAGGCTAACAAATGAAAAGTTCAGGTGCCTTGTGCTCATTCTTCAATCAAGATCTGGCCGTCCTTTGCCAAACGCATATGTCTTAACATTTTCCCTCTAAACGTTGGGATGTAAGGATAGACCTTCCACCACTTTTGAAGCTCTTTCCACTTCTATCCTCAATTGTTCTAGAAAGCTGCTTACACTGTGTGCAGAATTATTAGGCAAATGAGTATTTTGATCACATCATCCCTTTTTTTTTTTTTTTTTTTCTCCTACGCCTCATTGGGGGACACAGACAGTGGGTGTTATGCTGCTGCCACTAGGAGGACACTAAGCAATCAGAAAAAAGTTAACTCCTCCCCTGCAGTATACACCCTGCAGCTGGATGAGACATCTTCAATTCTTGCTTAGTGTCTGTAGGAGGCACTTGGGTCTGGTTTCAGACCCACCGATCGCCAGAGGTAGAGGAATCAGCCCCAAAAACGTTGCAGGAAAGGTACGTGAAGGGATACTCCACGTGCTTGCGTGTTGTTGTTTCGGGGGAGAGCAGGCCGTAGAAAGGAACCGTCGCCCCCTTCACTCCGTTAATTAAAAAATAAAAATTTACAGAAAAAATCAAAATTAAAATAAAAACGGTGGGGTCTGAAACCAGACCCAAGTGCCTCCTACAGACACTAAGCAAGAACTGGAGATGTCTCATCCAGCTGTGGGGTGTATACTGCAGGGGAGGAGTTAACTTTTTTCTTTCTGATTGCTTAGTGTCCTCCTAGTGGCAGCAGCATAACACCCACTGTCTCTGTGTCCCCCAATGAATGGCTCGGAGAAGAGGATTTTACGGTGAGTACACTAAAATCCCTATATACATGTTGTCCTACTCCAAGCTGTATAGGCTTGAAAGCCATCTGCTAATTAGGTAAATCAGGTGATTTGCATCTAATGAGGAGGGGTGTGGTCTAATGACATCAACACCCTATATAAGGTGTGCTTAATTACTAGGCAACTTCCTTTCCTTTGGCAAAATGGGTCAGAAGAGAGATTTGACAGACTGTGAAAAGTCAAAAATTGCGAGATGTTTTGCAGAGGGATGCAGCAGTCTTGAAATTGCCAAACTGTTGAAGCGTGATCACCGAACAATCAAGCGTTTCATGGCAAATATCCAACATGGTCGCAAGAAGCGTGTTGATAAAAAAAGGCGCAAAATAACTGCCCATGAATTGAGGAAAATCAAGCATGAAGCTGCCAAGATGCCATTTGCCACCAGTTTTGCCATATTTCAGAGCAAGGTGTGCCATACTCAGGGACATGGCCAAGGTAAGGAAGGCTGGAAAATGACTACCTTTCAACAAGAAACATAAGATAAAACGTCAAGACTGGGTCAAGAAATATTGTAAGACTGATTTTTCTAAGGTTTTATGGACTGATGAAATGAGAGCGACTCTTGATGGGCCAGATGGATGAGCCTGAGGCTGGATAAGTAAAGGGCAGAGAGCTCCACTCCGACTCAGACGCCAGCAAGGTGGAGGTGGGGTACTGGTATGGGCTGGTATCATCAAAGATGAACTTGTGGGACCTTTTCGGGTTGAAGATGGAGTGAAGTTCAACTCCCAGACCTACTGCCAGTTTCTGGAAGACACCTCCTTCAAGCAATGGTACAGGAAGAAGTCAGTATCGTTCAAGAAAAACATGATTTTCATGCAGGACAATGCTCCCATCACATGCATCCAAATACTCCACAACGTGGCTGGCCAGTAAAGGTCTAAAAGAAGAAAAAATAATGACACAGCCCCCTTGTTAACCTGATCTGAACCCCATAGAGAACCTGTGGTCCTTCAAAAACCGTGAGATCTACAGAGAGGGAAAAAACAGTACACCTCTCGGAGCAGTGTCTGGGAGGCTGTGGTGGCTGCGGCACATTGCAATGCGGATCGTAAACAGATCAAGCAACTGACAGAATCTATGGATGGAAGGGAGGTGAATGTCATCGTAAAGAAAGGTGGCTAGATTGGTCACTGATTTTTTTTTTTTTTTTTTGTTTTGTTTTGTTTTTTGAATGTCAGAAATGTTTATTTCTAAATTTTGTGTTATATTGGTTTACCTGGTGACAATAAACAAGTAAGATGGTTATATATTTGGTTTTTACTAAGTTGCCTAATAATTCTGCACAATAATAGTTACCTGCACAAACAGATATCCTCCTAAAATAGCCAAATCTAAAAAAAACCACTCCAACTTCCAAAAATATTAAGCTTTGATATTTGAGTCGATCGAGAACATAGTTCAATAATAAAAAGAATCCTCTCAAATACAACTTGCCTGATAATTCTGCACACAGTGTATAGTCATTAACTGCTGGTAGAAGAGTGGGAGAAAATCAGGCGCTCTGATCTGGAGAACATAACCTACGAGGTCAAGACGACAGGAAAATAGAATCTATGCATAAGATTATTCTATCATATCATTTCAGAAGTCCTTTACCAGAAATCATTTTACCTATTTGGCTGAATCCAGCCAACAAGAAAGAAGAGGAATTTAATTCCTTTTGCTGTCCACAGAACAATTCTCCAAGACCAATATCTCTTCATCCTGTTTTGCGATTCTGAAAAACAAAAAAGGGGGAAAGATTTCAAGTCCCTTGATACAGGAAAGATGTATATCTTTGTACCGTGTTAGCCAGTAGATAGAAAAATATTCAGGATTGAGAGTCCTCAGTAGTTGATACCTTTTAATGGCTAACTGAAAAGATGGTAACACATTGCAAGCTTTCGAGACTACTCAGGTCTCTTCATCACGCTAGACTAATACAAAATCTGAAGTCACATATTTATGCACAACACAGCCTAGAAAAAATGCAATAGATAAGACAAGTGACGTGAAGCAGAGCTATCAATATGGGAGAGGGAGAAAACAGGATTTTTGGTTGCTTACCGTAAAATCTGTTTCTCGGAGCCTTCATTGGGGGACACAGAAACCATGGGTGTATGCTGCTGCCACTAGGAGGCTGATACTATGTACAAAAAAAGGTTAGCTCCTCCTCTGCAGTATACACCCCACCGACCGGCACTTATTTCCTCAGTTAGTGACAAAGCAGTAGGAGAGGTAACAAAACAGAATGAAAACAGAACAGACAACTCAACTGTAATCAACAACAAACATAAGAAACAGGAGTTGCAGAAATGGGAGGGTGCTGTGTCCCCCAATGAAGGCTCCGAGAAACAGATTTTACGGTAAGCAACCAAAAATCCTGTTTTCTCCATCGCTTCAAACCATGGGACGTCCCAAAGCAGTCCCTGGGGTGGGAAACAAACTTCCATCAGGTCAGCGGACTCACCACCGCCGCCTGCAAGATCCTTCTGCCTAGGCTGGCGCCGGCCGAAGCGTAGGTGTGGACCTTGTAAAATTTGGCAAACGTGTGGATCGAAGACCAGATTGCCGCTTTGCAGAGCTGCTGCGCAGAAGCTCTGTGATGCACCGCCCAGGAGGCACCCACTGCCCGGGTAGAGTGAGCTCTAATTCCAGGAGGGGGCACCCGATGCTTGACCCGGTAGGCTTCCAAAATTGCTGATCTGATCCAGCGAGCAATGGTAGCCTTGGAGGCCGGCTGACCTTTCCGCGCACCATCTGGAATGATGAAAAGAGAGTCTGTCTTCCGCAAGGGAGACGTCCTAGCCAAGTAGACCTTCATGGCCCTGACCAGGTCTAACTTGTTCAAGGAGCGCTTCAGAGGGTGGATTGGACCCGGACAAAAGGATGGGAGAACAATGTCCTCATTTAGGTGGAAAGTGGACACCACCTTAGGAAGGAAGGAAGGCGGGGGCCGTAGGACCACCTTGTCCTGATGGAGCACCAGGAAAGGGGGGCGACAAGAAAGGGCTGCCAATTCCGACACGCGTCGGATGGAGGTGATGGCCACCAGAAATGCCACTTTCCAGGAGAGAAGGGACAGGGAGACTTCCCTGAGAGGTTCAAAGGGAGACCGTTGAAGAGCCTCCAGAACCAGATTCAGATCCCATGGATCCACGGGAGTGCGGTACGGAGGTGCCGTGTGAGCCACACCTTGAAGAAAGGTTTTGACCTGCGGACGGGTGGCCAACGTCTTCTGAAAAAGAATGGAGAGCGCCGAAACTTGACCCTTCAAAGAACTGAGGGCAAGGCCCGCATCTAGGCCTGCCTGGAGGAACGCCAGAATAGAAGGAAGAGAAAAGGACATGGGCAGAACGCCATTGGCCTCGCACCAAGTGAAATAGGCCTTCCACGTACGATAATAAATTCTGGAAGATGATGGTTTTCTGCCCCGGATCATGGTGTGAATAACCCGATCTGAAAAACCTGACCGCCTCAGAACCGCGGTTTCAACAGCCACGCCGTTAAATTGAGCGGCCGAGAATTGGGGTGGCAGATCGGACCTTGAGACAGAAGATCTGCTCTGGAAGCTTCCAGGGAGCGTCTGCGAGAAGGTTGACCATGTCCGCGAACCAAGCTCTTCTGGGCCAATCCGGAGCAATGAGGATGACTGGTACCCCTTCCGCCTTGATTTTCTTCAACAGCTTGGGAAGAAGAGGAAGAGGAGGGAACAGATAAGGGAGCTTGAACTGCGACCAGGGAATGGTCAGAGCATCGGCGCCCACTGCGAGAGGATCTCGGGCCCTGGATACGAACTGTGGGACCTTCCTGTTCAGGCGAGATGCCAGCAGGTCCACGTCCGGAGTCCCCCAACGACGGCAAAGCTGATGAAAGACGTCCAGATGTAAGGACCACTCTCCCGCCGCGAGACCATCGCGGCTGAGAAAATCGGCGGCCCAGTTTTCCACGCCGGGAATGTGCACTGCGGATATCGCTGGGACCGATACCTCTGCCCAGAGGAGAATCCTGGACACTTCCGCTAGAGCCGAGGAGCTCCGTGTCCCCCCTTGGTGGTTGACATATGCCACCGCTGTGGCATTGTCTGTCTGAATGCGGACCGGCAGACCCCTGAGAAGCCTTTCCCAGTGAATGAGAGACAGATAAATCGCCCGTATCTCGAGGACGTTGATCGGCAGAGTTGTCTCTTGAGACGACCACCGACCCTGAACCGTCCAGACTGCGAAACACAGCTCCCCAGCCGAGAAGGCTGGTGTCCGTTGTCACAATCTGCCAGTGAATCGGAAGGAATGATCGTCCCAGGGAAATGAGGGGTGACGTCATCCACCAATTGAGGGACTGTTTGACCCGGAACGAGAGACGAAGTGGACGATCCAGGGAGAGAACGGACCTGTTCCACCGAGACAGAATGGCCTGTTGAAGCGGTCTCGTGTGAAATTGAGCAAAGGGGATCGCTTCGGTCGACGCCACCATCTTTCCCAAGACCTTCATTGCTGACCGGAAAGATGGAAGCTTCGGGCTCTGCAGTGATCGAACATCTCGCCGCAGAGAGATCAACTTCTCTTCCGGGAGAAAGACCTTCGATCGACGGGTGTCGAACAATAAGCCTAGGAACACAAGACGTTGAGTCGGAACGAGGCAGGACTTCCTCTTGTTTACGAGCCACCCGAAACTGGACAGGGTGTCGAGAACGATGGAAAGGCTTTGAAGAGTCTGGTGAAAAGACGGAGCTTTGATCAGAATGTCGTCGAGGTACGGGAAGAGTACGAGACCTCTGATCCTCAACAGGGCCATCACTGCCGCCATGATCTTTGTAAACACTCTGGGCGCAGTGGCGAGACCGAACGGCAGAGCGACAAACTGGAAGTGGTTCTGATGGATCGCAAAACGCAGAAATCTCTGATGTCCGTGAAAGATGGGGACATGCAGATAGGCATCTTGAATATCTATCGAACACATGAATTCCTGTGCCTCCATGGAAGCGATTACTGAACGAAGGGACTCCATTCTGAAATGACGCAGGCGGACCCTCTTGTTCAGCAGTTTGAGGTCCAGAATGCGCCGGACCGTGCCGCCTTTCTTGGGCACTACAAACAGGTTTGAATAGAACCCTGTGAATCGCTCTGCTTCGGGAACGGGCACAATCACCCCGGAACTGAGAAAGGAGTTGATGGATGCAAAGAAGCCCGGAACTAAGGCGGGGTCTTTTGGAGGACGGGATTCGAAGAAACGATCCCGGGGCCGAGAAACGAACTCTATCTTGTATCCTGAGGATACAACCTCCCTGACCCAAGCGTCTTCCACTGAGGCCAGACAGACATCCCTGAAGAAAAGGAGTCGGCCGCCCAGTTGCAAAGGCGCCTCGGGACACTTTAGGTAGTCATGCCGAGGTGGACCTTCCAGTTCTGGATCTGGAGGATCTGCCCTGGGAGGAGTGAGATCGCCAGGATGGAGTGGGCCTAAAGGAGACCTTCTTCCTATCCTGGCGTGCCTGTGGCCTTTGTTGGTTGGAAAAAGGCTCTGTTGTTGCGGCGCGGCGAAAAGATCGAAAGGGCCGAAACTGACGCCTTGGAGGGGGTCTACGAGGCTTGGACTGAGGGAGAAGAGAGCTTGTGCCCCCCGTGGCGTCTTTGATAATCTGGTCCAGCTGGGATCCAAAGAGACGTGCACCCTGAAAGGGCAGATTGGTAAGGGACCTTTTCGAAGACAAATCTGCCTGCCAAACCTTGAGCCAAATCGTATGCCGGATTGCACCTAAGTTGCTGGACGCTTGGGCTGCGCAAGAGGCGGCATCTAGAGAGGCGGAGACCAAATACTCCCCTGCCTTGGAAATCTGGTTGGCTAGCTCGGCCAGTCGCTCTGGCTGGGCTCCATCAAGAATGCCTTGGCGGAGATCATCTGCCCAAGTAGCTATGGCCTTTGCTACCCAAGTGGAGGCAAAAGCTGGGCTTAGCACCGTTGCAGCCGCTTCGAATGCTGACTTTGCTAAGGACTCTATGATCCTGTCGTTAGAATCCTTCAAAGCCGCCACACCTGAAATCGGAAGGACCGTGCTGTTAGATAGTCTGGACACGGGGGCGTCTACAGAGGGAGAAGCCGACCAGTTGTCTGTGAGCTCTTGAGAGAATGGATACAGCACGCCGAGGCGCTTCCCTCTTTGAAAGCGCCTGGTCGGATTTTCCCTTTCCCTGGTGAGGAGCTTGGCAAACTCGGAATGAGGAGCGAAGACTCTGGAAGGTGTTTCTGCCCGTCTGAAGGAAACCTCCTGATTTGAGGGTTCCACAGGGGAGTCTGTGATCTCAAAAGTGTGGTTAATCGCTGCAATGAGGTTCTGTACTGTAACCTTCATGTCCGCGGTATGGTCCGAATCCAGCTCTAAAAACTCATCGGATGGCAGATCTGAAATCGCTTCGCCTGACTCAGGTGAGGAGGCACGGGAAGGCGACTGCTGGGAAGGACTATGCGGTGAGATGGGGCGAGGGGAGGATTGCGGCCGGAGATCCTGCCTGGGTCTTTTGCGGCTCATGCTGGCTGGTTCAGATGGAACCTCTTGTGACCTGCTGGGTCCTGCAGAGGTGTCCAGGGGCAACTTATCAAGAACGGCCACTAGGGTCTGAGATACCCTGGTGAGATCCGCTACTGATTGAGATAAAGAAGAAGCCCAGTCTGGAATGGGGGATTCGCTCTCACCCGGAGCAATAGGGGGCTCCAGGGCGGCGGTCTGGATGGGGTTGCTGCAGTCGGTGCAGAGGGGAGTGGGCTGACCTGAGGGAAGTTTGCGTTTGCAAGAAGAGCATGCAAAAAACTTGACTAAGGTGCAGGTGGAAGCCGGAGGGCGAGCACGATCAGGCTTAGAATTAGACATAATGAGGGAAAGTCACTGAAGCAGTGCCGGAAGGTTGGGGGACAGGAGGCAGAGGAGGGTGTCAGTCTGCAGAAGCAGAGCTACTCACGGTCCGGCGTCCTGTGGAAGCTTCCGGTGAGCGCTGCTGCAAGGCTCGTTCGAGTCTGCAGGGCCACAGAAGAGTCGATGAGGTCCGGCTGACAGGCTGGATAAAATGGCGGCCGCCTGAGGGGAGCCCGGAAAGAAAAAGCGCGCTTCCTTGTGAAGACAGGGAGAGGGAGGGCGGGTTAACTGCAGCAAAGGATTGCTGCTGATGGGCAGGCCAGAAGGCTGAGCACCGCCCCTGGAGCGCAGACGTGGAGGAGAGAGAGAAGGGCGGCCTCGAGCGGTGGGCGGGCTTAGAACGGGCGGGAGAGAAGCCCGCCTGAGGAAAAAGGCGGGGGGCGTGGCCGCGACAGAAGCCGGGGCCTGGATTAGAAAGCGGCGGCCGGCGGGAAGCGCGGGGCGGCGCGGAGGTAACGCTGCACCCGCGTGATCGCTACCCCATACATGCCGCCCGGCTGCTGAGCCAAAATAAGTGCAGCCGGGGAGGGGGGCGCAGGGAAGAAGCTGCTTAAAGGAGCCGTGACCCTGGTGACCTGTCACTCAGGGCGCCCGCTCCTCCAGGTACCCGGGCCTGCAGCATGGCAGGCCAAAAGATAAAGAAAGGAGCAGCCAGGGAGGCAGGGAGGGGAAGGGCTTGATGCTCCGGGGTCCCATACTTACCCCTCAGCAATGGTCCTTGTAGAAGAAGGACCACGTCTCTTCCAGACCGACAGGCTCTGGTGGGCGAGTGGGTGGGAGACGGGGGCGAGGACCAGCTGGATCGCCTGACACGCATCCGTGCTCGGACTCTGGGTCCTGCCATCCAGACATATGAGGATACGGGGTGGCAGTACACGCCATACTCATAGTCTCTTTGTGGGAGTACGGATGTGACTGATCACTCCGTATCCCTCCGGAACCTGTAAAGAAACGACGCACGTTGAGGTAGATAGGGGTCTAATGAAAGACCCGTGTCCACCTCCTACTGACACTAAGCTAAACTGAGGAAATTAGTGCCCGTCGGTGGGGTGTATACTGCAGAGGAGGAGCTAACCTTTTTTTTGTACATAGTGTCAGACTCCTAGTGGCAGCAGCATACACCCATGGTTTCTGTGTCCCCCAATGAAGCGATGGAGAAAGTCCAATGTTTATATTTATGTTTCTCCCTCTCCCATATTGATAGTTCTGCTTCACGTCTCTTGTCTTATCTATTGCATTTTTTCTAGGCTGTATTGTGCATAAATATGTGACTTCAGATTTTGTATTAGTCCAGCCTGATGAAGAGACCTGAGTAGTCTCGAAAGCTTGCAATGTGTTACCATCTTTTCAGTTAGCCATTAAAAGGTATCAACTACTGAGGACTCTCAATCCTGAATATTTTTCAAGTCCCTTGAGACACTTGGATCGAAAAGGCCATGTGTGAAGCATTTCAGAATCAAGGACTATGTCCTCCGGAGAAACTCCAGGCTCATCCCAACAGAACTGTGTCTTTCTCTGGAACCGAGAAGATGAATTCTTTCATCAAGAGGAGCTGCCACATGGTCTTCAGTTCATAACTTATAAAGATCTGCCGTTTGGGAGAAAAGTCCTCCAAGGTATTGTCCTTGAAGTTTGTCATTATTTGACGTTTCTACTGTGGTGTGGTCATAGAGGTTGAGTGGAAAAATTTAGAATTTGTTTCACCGGGAATTCAGTTTCTACGAACAGCGCCCCTTTTCCTCATCTTTTCTATTCTATTGATGTTGATTGAAAAAAAAAAAAAAGGCAACATCCATACCGATCTGGATATTTTGGGTGTGAGGTTGGAAGAGGATATTTTTAACTTCTTACGTGTGTCCTGCCACTAGAAAGATGTGGAGCCAACCTCCTGTGGAACTGTCATGGAGGGTTCCTAAAAACAAAAATACATTATCGGTAAGACTAGGTCTACCCCTAATATTCCAATTTTTTTTTTTTTTTTTTTTTTTTAAGGCTGGAACTTGAAAATCAAAAAACACGATTAGAGATTCAACTAGGATACAATCGAGGACAAGAGAGGAAAGAGATGGAGAAGGTGACGAAGCTGCGGGAAATCTTACATCAGGAAGAAGAAGAAATTAAGAAGATGAAGAAGGTAAAACAAGTGTCCATGTGAGAATACCTCTAACAATACACAACATTTTAGTTCTTGCTTTCAGCTTAGGCTACACGGGCGACGGCAATTCTCCGAAAAGTCTAGTTTGGAGTTAATACAAAAGCCAAGTTGCAGATAAGTTGCATATCGCGTGCGGCTTCCGTTGAATTCAATGGCAGGTGTCGTGTGCGGCTTATCACAAAACATCCAACGTGTTCGTAAACATTTGCGACTCTGTCCCAGGTCACAACACCATAGGAAATCATTACATCCAACGTGTTTGTGTTTCCATTTAGCCCCAACCTTAAAGGGGCTATCTGGTTCACCCACTTCCATTTTGGGAAGGGATGAAGCTCTGAAAACAAATTACAAA
This sequence comes from Dendrobates tinctorius, assembly GCF_039654945.1. NCBI lineage: Eukaryota > Metazoa > Chordata > Amphibia > Anura > Dendrobatidae > Dendrobates > Dendrobates tinctorius. The sequence goes on from NW_027361688.1 coordinate 11,362,671, forward strand.
AATCAATTTTACATCTGAATAATAAAAAAAAAAAAATTGTCCCACCCCCTAAAGCTATTTTAATGTTAGCTTTTGCCATATTTATAGCTTCTGACTTGCTATTCTTGTTCTGGAAATCACATAAACGGCTCTGAAAAAGGGAATGGAAATATAAATTCCCGTTTCCGTCACAGCCTGGACGTAGCAGGCGCTTTGTCAATATAGTTAAGAAAAAAAAAAGATGTCTGAATGAAGCCTCTGTTCACTGACGCCTAAGACATCTCCTCGACAGAAATACTGAAAAGTCAGGTTAACGTGCAGTTAAAGAGATGTTTCCATCTTCATTCTTTGGGTTGGTATGGGGTCTTACACCGATCATACACTCTTTTCTAGCAACAGTGATCACAACTGTTTAACCACTGAAATGCTGCTGTTAGTCTTTAACATTAATCCACCCCATCAATCCCTAACTCAAAACCCAATTTTGGGGTACCATTGGTAGCCAGGTCCCCACCACCATCATCTTGGTGCAATATATATTACAATTAATCATACGGTCACAGATTCAAGTCCACTAGGGGAATTAAAATAGAACAAAAACATTTTTTAAAGGGAATCCTTAGCAGCATAATGTAGGGGTTGAGAGCCTGGTTTCGGGGATGTCTCCCTTGCTCAGCTGTTTGCTGTAGTTTCCGTAAAATGCCTTTTTATCAGCAGGAGATTATCTCTGGAGGACTAGGTGTCTTGTGCCAGACAGTCCAGCTAATCTGTGTAACTCCGCCCACACCACAGTATACACAGGAAGCAGCCAATCGGGTGTGTGGGAGGGGTTATACAGGGCTCAGCATTTGAGCACTGCTACAGAGAAAACGGGTTTTATCAATACTGCACCTCAGTGATATATCACTGGAATCGGGGTCACTTCCCCTATATCATGCTGCTCTCAAGATTCCATAACGAAAACCTTGCTTACAGATTCCCTTTCAAAGAGTAATAGAATAAAAAACCTATGGAAATGAATACAAAAAGTCACGAGTCTTTGAAAATTGTAACCTAAACTCACTCTCACACTCTCTCTCTCTCTCTCTCTCTGTATGTATGTATGTATGTGTATATATATATATATATATATATATATATATCAGGGTGCCAAGGAAGAATGAACTTTGCAAATTGGTAAGTCTTAGGCTGTGTTCACACACAGTGTTTTTTAGCGGTATTTTTAGTGGATTTTCCAATAAAACCACTAAAAATAAGCTTACCATTCATTTCTATGCATTTTGCACTTTTTGTGCATACTGATGCGTTTTTTACCGCGAAAAAACTGCTTTGCGGTAAACGCAGCATGCTCATTAATTTCGTGGATTCTTCCGCGTTTCTGGCTATTTCTATGCGTCTTGAAAACGCGCGGGAAAAAACGCATAAAAAGCGCGCATTTTTTGCGTAAAAACCGCGCAGAAAAAAACGCGCGGTTTCTGGGAAGGGAGTCAGGTTTTTCAGCAGAAATTTTCTGCTACTTGAGCACTTAGCCTTACCCCTCAAATTTGTTCCTTTTGGCATAAGGATTCACTATGTAAAATATGTTGACATTAAATTTAGATTTACCACTTGCTCAAGGCATGTGAATTATTCCATGTGGACTAAATGTAAACATTTTTTAAAAAAACCTAAGTTCAAATCACTCCCCCTTTCGCCCCATTGAAAATTAAAGGGTTAAAAAAAAAATATACAAACATTTGGTATAACCGCGTTCCGAAACGCCTGATCTATCAAAATATAAAATCCATTAATCTGATCGGTAAACGGCATAACATACCATACATAACGTGGGATATGCATGACGATAAATACTACACAAACAAAACTGCAATATGATGTGCCATTGAGCAACCAGTAAATGATAACTAATCTTAAAAAAAAAAAAAAAAAAGAAAAATGACCAAAAAAGGAACAAAATTAGGAGGTAAGACCTTCAAAAACATGCGACTTAATTTTTACCATGCATCTCCGTGGCACCCTAAAATAAATCTATATTATAATTTTGAAAAAGCAGCATAAAAAAAATCCGGGTGCAAGCCTTCGAGGTACATACCAAACCTCCAAATAGTCCTTCAAAAAAGAAACCAGCTCACCATGTAGGTTTCAATGGGTGTGAACCTTTTTCAAGCTTTATTGAAACCTACATGGTGTGCTGCTTTCTTTTTGGAAGGAATGAATATATATATATTGTGGTGTAGTGACCACTGTGTCCACTAGGGGGCGCTGGATGGATGTCCCGGGAGAGTGGATGAATGGCAAGATACTGAATGACTGTTATGTATCTCAAGGTGGGTGGCCTTGAGATGGAGACTTATGTATGTGTGTGGATCAGCAATGACATAGCTGAGGTGCTGCTTTAATGTGTCAGGGAGAAGTCTCCAGGTAACTAGAGAGATGGGCGGCCTGGTTACCTACAAACTCACCCAGGGGGTGTGTTTAAAGCACTGTTGGAAAGAGTGTGTAAATGCTTGAAGGACCTGTGATGAGGTCAGTCATGTGACCCGGTGGGCGTGGCTATGAACCATATAATGTGGCCAGGGTAGGTCAAATGGGGTGAATGCTTGGACCCGGTTGGTCCAGTGTGGAAGGTCCCGCTGAGATGGGGCTTCCTGCCTGACAGCACGTGTGGAAGCTGTGAGTAATGGCTGCAAGGGCCTGAGAGTTCCCTGGAGGGAATGAATGTCTTCAGTATGGAGAAGCAGCCATGAGAGAACCCTGACAGGGTGAGATACAACTGTGAGGCTGAAAAGTCTGCGTATTGGACATTGCTAGCAGAGTGAAGCTCTGTCATGGACGCTCTGCCGTTTATATATTGCTGGTCATGGCTTATGATATTTAATAAACCGCATGAACTATACTGGTTTATGGAAAACCTGTGCCGGATCTGATTTTGTGGCTGTCAAGCGAGTGATCCCCTACTTAAATGACAGCGCTACCCCACTAATTATATATGTGTGTGTATGTATGTATGTGTGTGTGTGTGTGTGTGTATATATATACACTCACTGGCCACTTTATTAGGTACACCATGCTAGTAAGGGGTTGGACCCCCTTTTGCCTTCAGAACTGCCTCAATTCTTCGTGGCAGAGATTCAACAAGGTGCTGGAAGCATTCCTCAGAGATTTTGGACCATATTGACATGATGGCATCACATAGTTGGCGCAGATTTGTCGGCTGCACATCCCTGATGCGAATCTCCCGTTCCACCACATCCCAAAGATGCTCTATTGGATTGAGATCTGGTGACTGAGGAGGCCATTTGAGTACAGTGAACTCATTGTCATGTTCAAGAAACCAATCTGAGATGATTCGAGCTTTATGACATGGCGTATTATCCTGCTGAAAGTAGCCATCAGATGTTGGGTACATTGTGGTCATAAAGGGATGGACATGGTCAGCAACAATACTCAGGTAGGCTGTGGCGTTGCAACGATGCTCAATTGGTACCAAGGGGCCCAAAGAGTGCCCAGAAAAAATTCCCCACACCATGACACCACCACCACCAGCCTGAACCGTTGATACAAGGCAGGATGGATCCATGCTTTCATGTTGTTTACGCCAAATTCGGACCCTACCATCCGAATGTCGCAGCAGAAATCGAGACTCATCAGACCAGGCAACGTTTTTCCAATCTTCTACTGTCCAATTTCGATGAGCTTGTGCAAATTGTAGCCTCAGTTTCCTGTTCTTAGCTGAGAGGAGTGGTACCCAGTGTGGTCTTCTGCTGCTGTAGCCCATCTGCCTCAAAGTTCGATGCACTGTGCGTTCAGAGATGCTCTTCTGCCTACCTTGGTTGTAACGGGTGGCAATTTGAGTCACTGTTGCCTTTCTATCAGCTCGAACCAGTCTGCCCATTCTCCTCTGACCTCTGGCATCAACATGGCATTTCCGGCCACAGAACTGCCGCTCACTGGATTTTTTTTCTTTTTCGGACCATTCTCTGTAAACCCTAGAGATGGTTGTGCGTGAAAATCCCAGTAGATCAGCAGTTTCTGAAATTCTCAGACCAGCCCTTCTGGCACCAACAATCATGCCACGTTCAAAGGCACTCAAATCACCTTTCTTCCCCATACTGATGCTCGGTTTGAACTGCAGGAGATTGTCTTGACCATGTCTACATGCCTAAATGCACTGAGTTGCCGCCATGTGATTGGCTGATTAGAAATTAAGTCTTAACACACAGTTGGACAGGTGTACCTAATAAAGTGGCCAGTGAGTGTGTATGTATATATATACACTCACTGGCCACTTTATTAGGTACACCTGTCCAACTGTGTGTTAAGACTTAATTTCTAATCAGCCAATCACATGGCGGCAACTCAGTGCATTTAGGCATGTAGACATGGTCAAGACAATCTCCTGCAGTTCAAACCGAGCATCAGTATGGGGAAGAAAGGTGATTTGAGTGCCTTTGAACGTGGCATGATTGTTGGTGCCAGAAGGGCTGGTCTGAGAATTTCAGAAACTGCTGATCTACTGGGATTTTCACGCACAACCATCTCTAGGGTTTACAGAGAATGGTCCGAAAAAGAAAAAAAATCCAGTGAGCGGCAGTTCTGTGGCCGGAAATGCCATGTTGATGCCAGAGGTCAGAGGAGAATGGGCAGACTGGTTCGAGCTGATAGAAAGGCAACAGTGACTCAAATTGCCACCCGTTACAACCAAGGTAGGCAGAAGAGCATCTCTGAACGCACAGTGCGTCGAACTTTGAGGCAGATGGGCTACAGCAGCAGAAGACCACACTGGGTACCACTCCTCTCAGCTAAGAACAGGAAACTGAGGCTACAATTTGCACAAGCTCATCGAAATTGGACAGTAGAAGATTGGAAAAACGTTGCCTGGTCTGATGAGTCTCGATTTCTGCTGCGACATTCGGATGGTAGGGTCAGAATTTGGCGTAAACAACATGAAAGCATGGATCCATCCTGCCTTGTATCAACGGTTCAGGCTGGTGGTGGTGGTGTCATGGTGTGGGGAATTTTTTCTGGGCACTCTTTGGGCCCCTTGGTACCAATTGAGCATCGTTGCAACGCCACAGCCTACCTGAGTATTGTTGCTGACCATGTCCATCCCTTTATGACCACAATGTACCCAACATCTGATGGCTACTTTCAGCAGGATAATGCGCCATGTCATAAAGCTCGAATCATCTCAGATTGGTTTCTTGAACATGACAATGAGTTCACTGTACTCAAATGGCCTCCTCAGTCACCAGATCTCAATCCAATAGAGCATCTTTGGGATGTGGTGGAACGGGAGATTCGCATCAGGGATGTGCAGCCGACAAATCTGCGCCAACTGTGTGATGCCATCATGTCAATATGGTCCAAAATCTCTGAGGAATGCTTCCAGCACCTTGTTGAATCTCTGCCACAAAGAATTGAGGCAGTTCTGAAGGCAAAAGGGGGTCCAACCCCTTACTAGCATGGTGTACCTAATAAAGTGGCCAGTGAGTGTATATATATATATATATATATATATATATATATATATATATATATAATATATATATATATATATTAGCTGAAGAGCCCGGCGCTGCCCGGGCATAGTAACTAACTGTGGTTAGTTATAGCAAATTATAATTATCCTCCATCCCATAGTCCCGTGCCCATATACCCATCATACATATCCACCATCCCATAGTCGAGTGCCCATATACCCATCACACATCCTCCATCCCATAGTCCCGTGCCCATAAACCCATCATACATATCCTCCATCCCATAGTCCCATGCCCATATACCCATCATGCATATCCTCCATCCCATAGTCCCGTGCCCATAAACCCATCATACATATCCTCCATCCCATAGTCCCATGCCCATATACCCACCCTACATATTCGCCATCCCATAGTCCTGTGCCCATATACCCATCATACATATCCACCATCCCATAGGCCCGTGCCCATATACCCATCATACATATCCTCCATCCCATAGTCCCATGCCCATGTACCCATCATACATATTCTCCATCCCATAGTCCCATGCCCATATACCCATCATACACATTCGCCATCCCATAGTCGAGTGCCCATATACCCATCGTACACATCCTCCATCCCATAGTCCCATGCCCATATACCCATCACACATATCCGCCATTCCATAGTCAACCATTATGACATCATAATGAGCGGCGGCAGGGCTTGCAACCTATGATGACATCAGCATCGCCATGGCAACCATTATGACATCATAATGAGGGGCGGGGCTTGACACGCACACACTTTTTCCCCAGTATGTAGATGGGGCAAATTTGTTTTGTGAATTGGAACGCGCGGGGTTAAAATTTCGCCTCACAACATAGCTTAGGACGCTCTCGGGGTCCAGACGTGTGACTGTGCCAAATTTTGTGACTGTAGCTGCGACGGTGCGGATGCCTATCCCTGACATACACACACACCACACCACACCACACACACACACACACACACACACACACTTTGAGCTTTATATATTAGATATATATAATTTTACAGTACTTTGCATTAAAGTATGGTATCGCAGTAATCGTAGCTACCTGGACACTCATGACATCAGGTCATTATTTCTGCACAATAAATGTAAAAATAATAATCTCTTCATCCCCTGCCATAAAGAATAATGGAGGAAATGCATTTTTTTTTCTCTACCATTTCGCCTCTACATTTGATTTGTTCTTCTGATTGTAGGAGGAGCAGAGAATCCGCCTCGCAGTGGAAGACGTCTTATCTCAGCAACAGCAGCTGAAGAACCAGCTGTTAATAAAAAAGTCAGAAGTTGGGGATGCCCAGAAGTTGACTGAAGAAGTACGAAAGAAGCTGCTGATGGAGAACAGGTAGTGATGATGGGTATTACTGGGCGGGGGGTCTCAGAGGTGGCACCCCTCTGACCGCGGTGCTTGTCCGACCTTGGCGTTAGGCTGACCTGTAACTTTATAATCGGTGCTGTGTTATGTGTGCTTTTCCCGTAGGGAATTGGGCAAGAAACAGAAAGAAACCATGACAATAGAAAGTAAAATGGAACAGAAGAAATTAGAAAGACACAACTTACTCCTGGATTGCAAGGTGCAGGATTTGCAGGTTAATCTCTTGGCCGGCTCCTTGGACGATATCACAGAAGTGGAGGTAATAACGGATGATGAACACTTCTCCTGTCTGTTTTTCACACGTTATATAAATGTGACTATAATTGTTTGCAGCTGAAAAGTACACTTCTCTTTCTAACGTATTGCAATTTTTTTTTAAAAATTTTTTTCCCCTTATTATCATTTTTTAATCTGCTAAAATTAAATGGATGTGTCTGTGTCTTACAGCTGGAGACAGAGAGTGGCAGCACACCGGCCACCGCGGACATCTATGAAAGAGAGCACAATATTCACATCGATTATAGTGACCTGTCTGACGAGTCAAAGGTATAGACATCTTCTTTTATTATTATTATTATTATTATTATTATTATTATTATTATTGATAAATTAGACTGTTAACATTATTATAAACATGTTTTTTTTCTCATTTTTTTTATTTTAACAACCTGTATTTGTTTATTGTTTTGGAAACCTGAAATTTTTTTTCATAACCTGTATTTTTTCATTTTATTTCTTATGTTTACTTGTATCTTTTTCTCAATTTTGTTTTTTTATTTTTTTTAATAACCTTCTAGTACAGTGTATGTATTTGTGTGTGTATATATATATATATATATATTAGGTACACCTGTCCAACTGTGTGTTAAGACTTAATTTCTAATCAGCCAATCACATGGCGGCAACTCAGTGCATTTAGGCATGTAGACATGGTCAAGACAATCTCCTGCAGTTCAAACCGAGCATCAGTATGGGGAAGAAAGGTGATTTGAGTGCCTTTGAACGTGGCATGATTGTTGGTGCCAGAAGGGCTGGTCTGAGTATTTCAGAAACTGCTGATCTACTGGGATTTTCACGCACAACCATCTCTAGGGTTTACAGAGAATGGTCCGAAAAAGAAAAAAAATCCAGTGAGCAGCAGTTCTGTGGCCGGAAATGCCATGTTGATGCCAGAGGTCAGAGGAGAATGGGCAGACTGGTTCGAGCTGATAGAAAGGCAACAGTGACTCAAATTGCCACCCGTTACAACCAAGGTAGGCAGAAGAGCATCTCTGAACGCACAGTGCGTCGAACTTTGAGGCAGATGGGCTACAGCAGCAGAAGACCACACTGGGTACCACTCCTCTCAGCTAAGAACAGGAAACTGAGGCTACAATTTGCACAAGCTCATCGAAATTGGACAGTAGAAGATTGGAAAAACGTTGCCTGGTCTGATGAGTCTCGATTTCTGCTGCGACATTCGGATGGTAGGGTCAGAATTTGGCGTAAACAACATGAAAGCATGGATCCATCCTGCCTTGTATCAACGGTTCAGGCTGGTGGTGGTGGTGTCATGGTGTGGGGAATTTTTTCTGGGCACTCTTTGGGCCCCTTGGTACCAATTGAGCATCGTTGCAACGCCACAGCCTACCTGAGTATTGTTGCTGACCATGTCCATCCCTTTATGACCACAATGTACCCAACATCTGATGGCTACTTTCAGCAGGATAATGCGCCATGTCATAAAGCTCGAATCATCTCAGATTGGTTTCTTGAACATGACAATGAGTTTACTGTACTCAAATGGCCTCCTCAGTCACCAGATCTCAATCCAATAGAGCATCTTTGGGATGTGGTGGAACGGGAGATTCGCATCAGGGATGTGCAGCCGACAAATCTGCGCCAACTGTGTGATGCCATCATGTCAATATGGTCCAAAATCTCTGAGGAATGCTTCCAGCACCTTGTTGAATCTCTGCCACGAAGAATTGAGGCAGTTCTGAAGGCAAAAGGGGGTCCAACCCGTTACTAGCATGGTGTACCTAATAAAGTGGCCAGTGAGTGTATATATATATAATGTGTGTGGACACACCTCATTCAAAGAGTTTTCTTTATTTTGATAACTATGAAAATTGTAGATTCACTCTGAAGGCATCAAAACTATGAATTAACACATGTGGAATTATATAATTAACAAAAAAGTGTGAAACAACTGAAAATATGTCTTATATTCTAGGTTCTTCAAAGTAGCCACCTATTGCTTTGATTACTGCTTTGCACACTCTTGGCATTCTCTTGATGAGCGTCAAGAGGTAGTCACCGGAAATGGTTTTCACTTCACAGGTGTGCCCTGTCAGGTTTAATAAATGGGATTTCTTGCCTTATAAATGGGGTTGGCACCATCAGTTGTGTTGTGCAGAAGTCTGGTGGATACACTTTGAAGAACCTAGAATATAAGACATTTTCTTTTCAGTTGTTTCTCACTTTTTTGTTAATTAAATAATTCCACATGTGTTAATTCATAGTTTTGATGCCTTCAGGGTGAATCTACAATTTTCAAAGTCATGAAAATAAAGAAAACGCTTTGAATGAAAAGGTGTGTCCAAACTTTTGGTCTGTAATAAAAAAAATATATATACCGTGTATATATATATATATATATATATATATATATATATATATATATATATATATATATATATATATATATATATATATATATATATATATATATATATATATACACTTTATTGTGTATATTTATTAAGGAACAACTTTTATTATTGTATATTCACCTTTTTTTTATTTATTTTTAATAAGTACCGTAAATGGTAAAATTCTAGCTGCCTTCAGTCACCACTTGGGGGAGCTTACCGCATACTGTCCATATGCTAAGTTCGGTAATTAACAAAAAAAAAGGTTCTTTATCTCCCCCTAGTGATAGATGGAGGTAAGTGGAAATATGTAACATATGTAGGGAGGTGTAATCCCTATAAAGATCTCCTTGATGAAATTAATCAGCACAAAATGTTTGACTTGCTGTATGTAGACAAATATAACGATGAGTTTGATTTTAAAGGGGTTGTCCCTGCTTAAGTAATTCGGGGCCAACATAGAAAATAGAACTATATACTCCCCTCCTGACACGAAGTCAGCGCTGCTCTTTTTAGGCATGTGACATAACTTTGTGTCACATGACCGCTGCAGTCAATCAGCAGCCGCTGACAGGCTGTAGCTTTCATTATTTCGTAAGAGCAGAAGTCCACTCAGAGGGAATATTGATGTGCAGTAGCTGATTGGCGTCAGCAATAGGAATTGCAGTATCTGCATTGCTGGGACTGCGCCTCTACAGGAGGTGAGTATACGTTTTTTATTTCCTATTTAATTATTATGGATTGTTTAGTAATGTATAAACCCTGTTAACGCTTCTTTACAACAATGTATGAGGGAATGGAATCAAATGACGTCTTTTTAACCCCTTTCCGACGTTTGGCGTAATAGTACGCTTACGTCTGACTCCCCCGTTTGATGTGGGTTCCAGCGATGGAGCCCGCACCTTTCCGGGCACATGTCAGCTGTTCATGAATCATGTCGCTAATCCCACCCATCGGTGACCCAGTCACTTGATCGCGGGTGACTGATGGTCGGCATGACAGCCCAGAGGTCTGAAGCAGACCGCTATGGTTGTCATTACTAGATTGATGAGCGCCGCCCCGTAGTCAGCGCTCATAGCAAGTCAGCATTTCTGCTACAAACAGGCGAGATCTGATCATCACGTGTGTGTAGCAGAGGCGATCGGACAACTGCAGCTTCTAGCCTCCCATGGAGACTATTGAAGCATGCAAAAAGTAAAAAAAAAAAAAAAAAAAAAAAAAAAATTTAAATATTAAAAAATAAAAATATAAAAATTCAAATCACCCCTCTTTAGTCCCATTCAAAATAAAACAATAAAAAAATCAAGCATACACATATTTGGTATTGCCACATTCAGAATCGCCCAATCTATCAATAACAAAAAAAGAATCCAATCGGTAAATGGCGTAACGAGAAAAAAAGTCAAAACGCCAGAATTACTTTTTTTGGCAACCGCAACATTACAATAAAAAGATGGTATCTGTACCAAAATGGTATCATTAAAAATGTCAGTTCAGCGCACAATAAATAAGCCCTCACCCAACCCGAGATCACGAAAAATGAAGATGCTACGGGTATCGGAAAATGGCGCAATTTATTTATTTTATTTATTATTAAGAACCTAGACATGTTTGGTGTCTGTGAACTCGTAATGACCCGGAGAATCATACTGGCAGGTCAGTTTTAGAATTTAGTGAACATGGTAAAAAAAAAAGATAAAAACTGTGGAATTGCAGTTTTCTCTGTCGCCTCATTGGGGGACACAGAGACCATGGGTGTATGCTGCTGCCACTAGGAGGCTGACACTATGCACAAAAAAGGTTAGCTCCTCCTCCGCAGTGTACACCCCACCGACCAGCAGGAAATTCCTCAGTTTAGCTTAGTGTCAGTAGGAGGTGGACACGGGTCTTTCATTGGACCCATATCTACCTCAATGTGTGTCGTTCCTTTTCAGGTTTCAGGAGGGATACAGTGTGAACAGTCACAACTGTACTCCCCCAAAGAGGCTAGGAGTACGGCGTGTACTGCCACCCCGTATCCTCTTAGTTCTCCGGGCGGACCACAGGCTCAGCACAGGTGACGTGCCAGCGAAAACGGATGGTCCTTGCCCCCTGCCTCCCACCCACTCGCCCACCGGAGCCTGTCGGTTGGGCGAGGCGCGAATACGTAGAAGATGAGCAGACAGCGTGGATTACAGAAGGTACCTTTATTGGAGCACCGGAACATGAAGCCACAACATGCCTGGGAGCGGCGCCAAAGTAGCGCCGCAGATTCTCGGCTGCTCGCGCCTTCCGACGGTCGCCGCATCCCTTTGGGCCCCGGCTGCGGTGCTGGCCTTCTTCACCCCACCGTCGGTATTCTTGCGAGGGTTGCGTCTGGGAGCAGGGCTATGGCGGTGTCTCCTTTCGGGGCGGACGCGGCTGTGCCGTAGTTCTTCCACGCCGCCCCGTGCTGACAGGCGGCCGCCGTTTCAAATTTAGTCCCCGGCTTCAGTTTGGGCCTTCGCGCCCGTCGCGGCCACGCCTCCGTTCATTCTCATAGGCCGGCTGCGCTCCCGCCCGTTCCTAAGCCCTCCCACCGCCTCTCTAGTTTTGTGGCTGGAAAGGGGGGTCGGTTCTTCCCTCTGGTGCAGGCGGCTAGCTCCGCCTTTCTTCTTACATAGAAACCGCGCTTTTGCTTCCTCACATCAGGCTGCCGCCATCTTTGCAGCCTGACAGCCGGAGACTAAAGCAGATGCCAGCGCTCCCTGTCGGTCCCCGGCCAGTTACAAGAGCCTAATACGTCTCTTTCGGGGACACCGGACCGTGAGTAGTTCTGCAACTGCAGACTGACACCCTACTCTGCCTTTCTGTCCCCTAACCTTCCGGCATTTCCACAGGTTTCTTCTTTTCTTTCTTCCTTCACAATGTCTAATTCTAAGCCTGAACGTGGCTGTCCGCCGGCCCCCGCGGGCACCCTAGTCCAGTTTTTCGCATGCTCCTCTTGCAATCGCAAACTTCCCTCAGGACAGCCTACTCCCCTCTGCCTGGACTGCGGCAATCCCGTTCAGCAGGATGCCGTCCAGGAGCCATCAACTGCGCCACGTGAAATTGAACCCCCATTCCTGGCTGGGCCTCGTCCCTTTCACAATCTGTGGCAGACCTCATCAGGGTGTCTCAGTCCCTAGTGGCCGTTCTTGATAAGTTGCCCCTGGACACTTCTGCAGGGTCCAGCAGATCGCAAGACGTTCCATCTGAGCCAGCTAGCAGAAGCCGCAAAAGGCCCAGGCAGGATCCCCGGCCGGAATCCTCTCCTGGCCTCTCATCCGCACCTAGTCCTTCCCAGCAGTCGCCCTCCCGTGCCTCCTCACCCGAGTCAGGTGAAGCGTTTTCGGATATGTCTTCTGAAGGGATTTTAGAGCTGGACTCTGACCAAGACGCGGACATGAAGGTTACGGTACAGAACCTAATTGCGGCGATTAACCACACCTTCGAAATATCTGACTCCCCTGCGAATTCCTCAGATCAGGAGGTTTCGTTCAGACGGGCAGAAACACCATCCAGGGTATTCGCCTTCCACTCTGAGTTTGGCAAGATCCTTGCCAGGGAAAGCTAAAATCCGTCCAGGCGATTTCAAAGAGGGAAGCGCCTCGGCGTGCTGTATCCGTTTGCTAAAGAGCTCACTGACAACTGGCCTGCTTCCCCCTCGGTGGACGCACCCGTGTCCAGACTTTCTAATAACACAGTTCTCCCGCTTTCAGGTGTAGCGTCACTAAAGGATTCTAATGATAGAATTATAGAATCCTTGGCAAAGTCAGCATTCGAAGAGGCTGCAGCGGCGCTATGTCCAGTCTTTGCCTCATCTTGGGTGGCAAAGGCCATAGCCACTTGGGCAGAGGATCTCCGTAAGGGCATCCTAGATAAAGCCCAACCAGAGCAATTGGCTGATCTGGCCAACCAGATTTCCCGTGCAGGGGATTATCTGCTTTCTGCTTCCTTGGATGCCGCGTCTTGCGCTGTTCAGGCGTCAAGCAGCGTAGTGGCAATCCGACGTACAATTTGGCTCAAGGCTTGGCAGGCGGACTTGTCTTCTAAAAAGTCTCTTACCAATCTGCCTTTTCAGGGAGCGCGTCTCTTTGGGTCCCAGCTGGACCAGATTATTAAGGACTCCACTGGAGGCACGAGTTCCCTCCTCCCTCAGTCCAAGCCTCGCAGACCCCCGCCAAGGTGTCAGTTTCGGGCCTTTCGGGCTTACCGTCGCTTCAATACGGCAGAGAACTTCTCTAACCAACAAAGACCACAGGCACGCCAGGATATAAAGAAGGTGTCCTTCAGACCCACTCCCTCCTGGCGATCTCACTCCTCCCAGGGCAGAACCTCCAGGTCCAGATCTGGACGGTCCACATCAGCATGACTATCAACGATCTCCCGAGGGTCCCTCCCAATTGGGAGGTCGACTCCGTTTGTTCAGGGACATCTGGCTGGCCTCAGCAGAGGACGCTTGGGTCAGGGAGGTTGTATCTTCAGGGTATAAGATAGAGTTCATTTCTCTTCCACGGGATCGCTTCTTCGAGTCCCGTCCTCCAAAGGATCCAGCCTTAGTTCCGGGGTTCTTTGCATCCATCGCCTCTCTCCTCAGTTCCAGGGTGATTGTGCCCGTTCCCGAATCAGAACGTTTCACAGGGTTTTATTCAAACCTGTTTGTGGTGCCGAAAAAAGGCGGGATCGTTCGCCCCATCTTGGACCTCAAGTTACTCAACAGGAGAGTCCGACTGCGTCATTTCTGAATGGAGTCTTTTCAGTCGTAATCGCTTCCATGGAGACGCAGGAGTTCATGTGTTCAGTAGACATTCAAGATGCCTATCTACATGTTCCCATATTCTCCGGGCATCAGAAATTCCTGCGTTTCGCGATTCGCCAGGAACATTACCAATTTGTTGCACTGCCGTTCGGTCTCGCCACCGCACCCAGAGTATTTACAAAGATCATGGTGGCGTTGATGGCCTTGTTGAGAATCAGGGGTCTCGTTCTTTTTCCGTACCTCGACGACATTCTGATCAAAGCTCGCCAAAGTCTTACCATTGTCCTAGACACCCTGTCCAATTTCGGGTGGCTCATCAACAAAAAGAAGTCCTGTCTTGTCCCGACACAACGCCTTGTGTTTCTGGGTCTATTGTTCGACACTCGTCGATCGAGGGTTTTTCTCCCTCAAGAGAAAATTGGCTCCCTGCAACGGGATGTACGATCGCTGCAGATCATGAGACTTACATGTCTCCGGACAACCATGAAAGTCCTGGGAAAGATGGTGGCGGCAACAGAGGCGGTTTCCTTTGCCCAATTTCACTCCAGACCTCTCCAACTCGCCATCCTATCCCGGTGGAACAGGTCTGTCCTTTCCCTGGATCGCCCATTTTGTCTTTCAAACCGTGTCAAGCAGTCCCTCAATTGGTGGCTGACGTCTCCTCTCCTCTCCCTAGGACGGTCATTCCTCCCCATTCACTGGCAGATTGTGACAACAGATGCCAGCCTCCTCGGCTGGGGGGCAGTGTTCCGCACTCACACTGTTCAGGGTCGTTGGTCAACTCAGGAGTCAGCCCTGCCAATCAACGTCCTCGAGATACGAGCGATTTATCTGTCTCTCGTTCACTGGGAGGGACTTCTCAGGGGACTGCCTATCTGGATTCAGACAGACAATGCCACGGCGGTGGCATATGTCAACCGCCGGGGGGGACGCGGAGTGTCTCAGTCCTGGAAGAAGTGTCCAAGATTCTTCATTGGGCGGAGGTTTCAGTCCCGGCAATATCCGCGGTGCACATTCCCGGCGTGGACAATTGGGCCGCCGATTTTCTCATCCGCGAGGGTCTCGCGGCGGGAGAGTGGTCCTTACATCCAGAAGTATTTCTTCAGCTTTGCCGTCGTTGGGGAACCCCGGACGTAGATCTGCTAGCTTCTCGCCTCAACAGGAAAGTCCCACAATTTGTATCCAGGGCTCGAGATCCTCTCGCAGTGGGCGCCGACGCTCTGGCCATTCCTTGGTCGCAGTTCGAGCTCCCCTACCTGTTTCCTCCCCTGCCTCTTCTTCCCAGGCTGCTGAAGAAAATCAAGGTGGAAGGAATTCCAGTCATCCTCATCGCCCCGAATTGGCCCAGAAGGGCTTGGTTCGCGGACATCGTCAACCTTCTCGCGGACGCCCCCTGGAAACTTCCAGACAGGGCAGATCTGCTGTCTTAAGGTCCGATTTGCCACCCCAATTCTCGGCCGCTCAATTTAACGGCGTGGCTGTTGAGACCGAGGTTTTGAAACGATCAGGCTTTTCGGATCGAGTTATTCATACCATGATCTGGGCCAGAAAGCCATCGTCTTCCAAAATTTATTACCGTACTTGGAAAGCCTATTTCACTTGGTGCGAAGCCAACGACATTCCGCCCATGCGTTTCTCGCTCCCTTCTGTCCTGGCGTTTCTTCAGGCAGGGCTTGATGCAGGCCTCGCCCTCAGCTCTTTAAAAGGTCAAGTTTCGGCTCTGTCCATTTTATTCCAGAAGACCTTGGCCTCTCGTCCTCAGGTCAAAACCTTCCTTCAAGGAGTGGCTCATACGGCTCCTCCGTACCGAGCGCCCGTAGATCCTTGGGATCTTAACCTGGTTCTCGAGGTCCTGCAAGGTCCTCCCTTTGAACCTCTCAGGGAGGTTTCCCTATCTCTCCTTTCATGGAAAGTAGCCTTCCTAGTAGCCATCACCTCCATCCGGCATGTGTCGGAACTGGCAGCCCTCTCTTGCCGCTCTCCTTTCTTGATACTCCACCAGGACAAGGTATTTCTGCGGCCTCCGCCCTCTTTCCTTCCTAAAGTGGTATCCACTTTCCACCTGAATGAGGATATTGTTCTCCTGTCCTTTTGTCCGGGTCCAACTCGCCCTCAGGAGCGCTCCTTAAACAGGCTGGACTTGGTCAGGGCGATGAAGGTCTACCTAGCTAGGACGACTCCTTTGCGGAAGACAGACTCTCTCTTCATCATTCCAGATGGAGCGCGAAAAGGTCAGTCGGCCTCCAAAGCTACTATTGCTCGCTGGGTCAGATCGGCAATTTTGGAGGCCTACCGGGTCAAACATCGAGCGGCCCCTCCGGGAATTAGAGCGCACTCTACCCGGGCAGTGGGTGCCTCCTGGGCGGTACATCAGAGCTTCCGCGCTGCAGCTTTGCAAAGCTACAACCTGGTCATCAGTTCACACGTTTGTGAAATTCTACAAGGTCCACACCTACGCTTCGGCGGACGCCAGCCTAGGTAGAAGGATCCTGCAGGCTGCTGTAGTGAGTCCGCTGGCCTGATGGAAGTTTGTTTTTCCCACCCCAGGGACTGCTTTGGGACGTCCCATGGTCTCTGTGTCCCCCAATGAGGCGACAGAGAAAACAGGATTTTTGGGTTGCTTATCTTAAAATCTGTTTCTCGGAGCCTTCATTAGGGGACACAGCACCCTCCCATGTTCTACAACTCCTGTTATTATGTTTGTTGGTTGTTTACAGTTGAGTTGTCTGTTTTGTTTTCAATATATTCTGTTACTTCCCCTACTGCTTTCTCACTAACAGGATTTTCCTGCCGGTCGGTGGGGTGTACACTGCAGAGGAGGAGCTAACCTTTTTTGTGCATAGTGTCAGCCTCCTAGTGGCAGCAGCATACACCCATGGTCTCTGTGTCCCCCAATGAAGGCTCCGAGAAACAGATTTTACGGTAAGCAACCCAAAAATCCTGTTTTTTTGCAGTTTCACCGCACTTGGAATTTTTTTCCTGTTTTCCAGTTTTCCAGTACACAATATGTTAAAACCAATGGTGTCATTCAAAAGTACAACTCGTCCCGCATAAAAACAAGACCTCGCTTGGCCATATTGCCCAAAAAACAAAAAAGTTATGGCTCTGAAAACAAGAAGAGCTAAAAACGAAAACGCAAAAACCGAAATACCCCTGATCATTAAGGGGGTAAAGAAGCATTAACAGATTTTTTTATTTTTTTTTCACCTGTCTGTGCTGGTAACTTCCTGTGTGTGGTTTGTTTTTTTTTTTCTTCTTTTAAGGAACTAACAACAGAAAATGCAATTTCTGCTGAACTAATGAGGCTGCGTCAGGAATGTATCGACCACGAGAACAACTTCCTGAAGAAATCCGCCCCAAACTTAAAGGCCATAGAAAGACTTCAGACCATCGTCAACAAGTTTCAAGAAACCGCAGATGGTAAAAACCTGCAGTGGGTCTGTTGCACAAATAAAAAAAAATTCTTCCTGTTCATCACCGCTCCTCCGATCTCCCAGGGAATCACACAATATGGTCACATGACCACTGACTCCAATCAGTGACAGCCAAACCTTCTCTATTCTGTCAGAACAGAATAAAGAAGTCTGCAGCCAATCATCGACCACTGATTGTCGGCCGGCAGTGGTCACTTGGCATTACAGTTGGGGAGGTGATCGCAGGAGTGGTGCCGATCCAAGCGTTTTTGTTTTCTGTAGTAGACTGGAACTATTAAGAAGGGTAGAGGTTATAATGGCCAAAAATCCTTTAATGGTTCAGAATTGGAGAAAACTCCGATCCCGGTCATTTAAAGGTATTTTATGTTCTTTATTAAAAGGTTAAGGCAAAAAAAAAAGAATAAAAGAAGCAATACTTTGCTCCAGTTGTTTTCACATGTTTCAAAGTAATGACGTCTGGACCACCGCCGAGGCCACTGACCACTGGTGGTGGTCAGGATGCCATTCCTTCCGGATGGCCCAGCACAGTATGACCTCTCCTATTCTTTTATCAGGATGGTTTCCGATTACTAACTTTTGGGAAAACTTTGTTTTTAACCCTCTACCCCTTTTCAACATTCGGCGTAATAGTACGCTGATGTTGGACACCCTCCCTTTGATGTGGGCTCCGCGCTGAGCCCACATCTTTCCCGGCACGTGTCAGCTGACATGTGCCCAGAATAGCCGCGGGTGGAATCGCGATACACCCACGGCTATTAACCCGTTAAATGCTGCTGTCAAACGCTGACAGCGGCATTTAACATGCGCTTCCGGCAATCGAGCCGGAAATCTGCTCATCAGTGACCCCCGTCACATTGATTGCAGGTCACAGATGGGTTGGCTTGACAACCAGAGGTCTCCTGCAGACCTCTTTGGTTGTCACTGACGGATTGCTATGAGCGCCGCCTGGTGTTCGACGCTCATAGCAAGTGAGTAATTCTGCTACATACAGGCAATCTGATCATCACCTGTATGTAACTGAGCCGATCAGGTTATGGCAGCTTCTAGTTTCCCATGGAGACTATTGAAGCATGCCAAAAGTTAAAAAAAAAAAAAAAAAGTTCAAATCGCCCCCAAATCAAACATACAAACAAATAAAAACATCAAACATACACATATTTGGTATCGCCGCGTTCAGAATAGCCCGATCTATGAATAGAAAAAAGGATTAACATGATCGCTAAACGGCGTAGCAACAAAAAAAAGTCAAAACACCAGAATTACCTTTTTCTCTATCGCTTCATTGGGGGACACAGGAATCATGGGTGTATGCTGCTGCCACTAGGAGGCTGACACTATGCAGAAAAAAGTTAGCTCCTCCTCCTCAGTGTACACCCCACCGACAGGAAGTAGGATGTTCAGTTTAGCTTAGTGTCAGTAGGAGGTGGACACGGGTCTTTCACTAGACCCTTATCTACCTCAATGTGCGTCGTTTCTTTTCAGGTTTTCCGGAGGGATACAGTGTGAATGGTCACTACTGTACTCCCACACAGAGACTGAGTACGGCGTGTACTGCCACCCCGTATCCTCATACGTCTGGACGGCAGGACCCCATCCCCTAGCACAGAAGCGTGCTTAGGTGTTCCAGACCCGGTCCTGGCCCACTGTCTCCCACCTACTAGCCCACTAGAGCCTGTTAGTTGGATGAGACGTGACGTCCGGCAACTGTCAGGACGACTTCAATAAGAAGATAAGTAAAGAAGAGGAGACCCCTTGTCAGATGTAGACGGTCACTGGTAATCTAGGCCCCGGCTTATATTGGGGCCTAGTCCTCCCTTTCCCCTGGCCGCTCTCCTGCCGCACTTGTGGGGAGCTCGGTGGATCATGCACCCTCCTTTCGCCGGGAGCTGTGTGCTTCAGGCTTTCCTCAGTTATTGCCTTCCCTTAGAATAGGTGACAGTGGGCAGCAGCCTGCTCTCCTCAGCGCGGTGCCCCCGCCCCACCGTTTTTCCCGGTTAGTGCCTTCACCAGGCATGACCAGCTCTTTCCTGCCTATCTCCGCTCGGCCTAGTCAAGTACAATGCGGAGTATAAGCCCCTCATAGTAAAACTAAGCAGGGCCACACTTTCCGCAGGTCCAGTGAAGGAGCAGAGAATCCATTTTTGCTAGTGTGTCTCATGGATATGCGCTTTAGTCGTACCGTGCAATCGATAGTGGTATAGGGACAGTCATTAGCGGAATAGCACCCTGCAGCCGTACAGTCCCTGACGTAATGGTTCTCTGGAGCCGTACAGTCACGAGCAGAGAATCCATTTTTGCTAGTGTGTCTCATGGATATGCGCTATAGTCGTACCGTACAATCGATAGTGGTATAGGGACAGTCATTAGCGGAATAGCACCCTGCAGCCGTACAGTCCCTGACGTAATGGTTCTCTGGAGCCGTACAGTCACTAACGTAATGGGTTTTCTGGAGCCGTACGGTTTCTGACGTAATGGTACTCTGGAGTCGTGCAGTCATAGACGTTACAGTACTCTAGAGCCATACAGTCACTGACGTAATAGTACTCTAGAGGCGTGTAATTCACTGGCGTAATAATAACCTGCCACGCAGTCTCTAGTGCATCAGTATGTCTGGTGTCATAGCACACAGAGCCATGTAGAGCCACGCTGCTGTCTTCTGTAATTGCCACATGGCGTTTGTCTGGTAGAAGGTTCCACCTGCAATTGCAGGTGTGCCTTAATTTTCAGTAGAGCAAGACTCGACCATTGCCTCACACATAATGATGCTGGAGCCCTGGCATAGCAACTGCTTCCATATCTACTGCTCACAGGCACTCACCCTTCCTTTTTTCTGCAGCCCCGTCCGGACGCTGGCTTCACACTGCCCTAAGCAGAATAATGAGCTGCTTCTATCTCTTCATGTCTGCAGTGTTTTGGGCCGGACTTCCAGCTGGATAGAAGTCCGTGTTATCTGGCAATTGTCGGCTGTGGCTCAGTGAATAAGGAAGCTGTCCACAACTCGCAGGTCCAGGGGTTGGAACCCTGGCGCACAACAGAGAGTAGAGTTTAGTCTCTTTCTGATCCCAGACCTACTGTTCTACCGTCAAGAGAATTGACTGGTCAGAATCTGCTTTAATACAGACTTCATGGTACGGTTTTCTACAAGTGAAGCCGTTATTCTACCTAATGTCAGGTATCCAGACCGCAACACAGAAGCTGTTATTCTGCCTAAGGTCGTCAGGTATCCAGGCCTAGACCGCACCGCAACACAGAAATGGTTGTCTCCTATACCCTTCTCCGGGTTTTCTCCACGCTGATTTGTTCACAGGATACTTAGAGCCGATGGCAACTGTGTTATATCCGCTATCCAGGCTTCAGACGCACCACCTACCAGGTACAGTGGTTGAAATGGCCGTATTACTGTGGAGACGTGTCGGGGGTTGACTGGTTCAATGGTACTGGTGTTCTGTACCGTATTCAGGTAAGTCAGACGCCCACGTCTTCAGGTTTCTCGCGTCCTATTGCAGCAGTATTCTATCCCTTATCGAGCACTTGGATAGTCCTCTACCAGACAGGTTTAGTCAATACATGCCATCTTTCCGGTCACTCAAACGTACCCGAAGTCCATCGACTACACCGACCCAGCTCTACTGTCCCATTGTACGCCCTCTCTCACGTACCTTTCAGCTGCATATTTCATAGCCAATAACATCTGTGATTTGTTAACAGTTAAACGTAAAAGGCTACCATGTCCAAACGGAGTGGATCTCTGTACCACAGAGCGGACCTCAGTAGCAACATAACTGTATTTCTCGTTCGCCTTATTGGGGGACACAGAGACCTTGGGTGTATGCTGCTGCCACTAGGAGGCTGACACTATGCACAAAAAAAGATAGCTCCTCCTCCGCAGTGTACACCCCACTGACCGGCAGAGAATTCCTCAGTTTAGCTTAGTGTCAGTAGGAGGTGGACACGGGTCTTTTATTAGACCCATATCTACCTCGTTGTGCGTCGTTCCTTTTCAGGTTCTACGGAGGGATACAGAGTGAAAAGTTACATCTGTACTCCCACATGGAGTCTGCAAGTACGGCGTGTACTGCCACCCCGTATCCTTGCGGTTCTCCGCGGCAGGACCAGCCAGACGGACGCCGGCACCAAGACGTGTCAGCGACTCCAGGGGTCCTTGTCGCCAGTCTGCCTACCAGAGCCTGTCGGTTGGATGAGACGCAAGACTTCTTCAGACAGGTAACGGATCGTGGATAGGTGAGTATTAGGCCCTGCTGCCCATTCCCGACGGTCACCTCTTCAATGGTCACAGGGGTAGGCGCTGCGGTCGCTCGCAGTCGCCACAAGGCTATACGCAGCTCAATGTTGCTGGGCATCCCCCCCCCTTCCCTCCCCCCTTTCTGGGTACAGGGAGCAGGGGTTTTTTTCCCATTGGGAGCGACTTGCGACTGCGGCGTCCCACTTTTTCGGACTTCCGCGCCGACCCCCTGCTGACAGGCGGCCGCCGCAACTAATTTAGGCCCCGGCTTCAGTTCGGGCCTACCGCTGCGTCGCGGCCACACCCCCCGCCCCTTTCTTCTAAGCGGGCTTCTCTCCCGCTCTTCCCAGGCCCTCCCTCCGCCTGTCCTTCACCTGCCCAGCCTGCTATTGGCTAGAGGGCGGTGAATTTTAACCCTGCGAGGTGCTCCGCCCTCCCTCCTCTCCTAAGGCGGGCTTTTTCTCAGGACGGCGCCATTTTCCCAGCCTGTTAGCCGGGCACCAGCTCCTCACTGGACAGCATCTTCTCCAGCTGGTTTTTTTCAGGAGGTCTGTCGGCCGGATTTCGCTCTGACCTGCATCCACTGACAGGTCGCAGAGCATCGCTTCTGGGGACACCGGACCGTGAGTAGCTCTGCACTGCAGACTGACCCTTCTCCGCCCTCTGTCCCCCAACCTTCCGGCATTACCTCAGCTTTTCACTATGTCTAAGTCTGATCGTACCCGCCCCCCCCTGCACTTTAGTCAAGTACTTTGCATGTTCTTCGTGCAAACGCAAACTTCCCTCAGGCCAGTCCACTCCCCTCTGCCTGGATTGTAGCAATCCAATTCAGCCTGACGCCGTCCAGGAGCCATCTGCGGCCCCAGGTGAGAGTGAGACCCCCATGCCTGGCTGGGCCTCCTCGCTTTCTCAATCAGTGGCAGACCTCACCAAGGTGTCTCAGTCCCTGGTGGCCGTTCTTGATAAGTTGCCCCTGGACTCTTCAGCAGGGCCAAGCAGGTCCCAAATTGTTACATCTGAATCAGCCAGCGGTAGTCGCAAAAGACCCAGGCAAGATTCCCAGCCGGAATCCTCTCCTAGTCCCATCTCACCGCATAGCCCTTCTCACCAGTCTCCCTCTCGGGCCTCCTCTCCCGAGTCAGGGGAAGCGCTTTCGGACAGGTCATCTGAGGGGATTTTAGAGCTGGATTCAGACCAGGATGCAAGCATGAAGGTCACAGTGCAGGACCTCATTGCTGCGATCCATCATACCTTCGATATTGCTGACTCCCCTGCGAAATCCTCAGATCAGGAGGTTTCGTTCAGAAGGGCAGAAACTCCCTCCAGGGTTTTTCCTTTCCATTCCCAGTTTGGGAAAATTTTTACCAAGGAAAGAGAGGATCCGACCAGACGCTTTCAGAGAGGAAAACGTCTCGGCATACTCTACCCATTTCCTAAGGAGCTCACGGACAACTGGTCGGCCTCTCCCTCAGTCGATCCGCCCGTGTCCAGGCTATCCAATAACACGGTTCTCCCGCTTTCAGGCGTGGCGTCCCTAAAGGATTCTAATGACAGGATTATAGAATCCCTGGCGAAGTCTGCCTTTGAAGCGGCTTCAGCGGCGGTGTGTCCAATCTTTGCTTCATCCTGGACAGCAAAGACCATAGCCACGTGGGCAGACGACCTTCGGCAGGGCATCTTAGATAAGGCGCAACCGGAGCATTTGGCCAATCTCGCCAATCAGATCTCCCAGGCTGGGGACTATCTTCTCTCCGCTTCCTTGGATGCTGCATCCTGTGCAGTTCAGGCGTCAAGCAACGTTATTGCAATTCGACGTACACTTTGGCTAAAGGCATGGCAAGCGGACTTGTCTTCTAAAAAGTCCCTCACTAACCTGCCTTTTCAGGGGGTGCGCCTCTTTGGGTCCCAATTGGACCAGATTATTAAGGACGCCACCGGAGGCACGAGTTCACTCCTCCCTCAGTCCAAGCCTCGCAGACCCCCACTAAGGCGTCAGTTTCGACCCTTTCGGACTTTCCGCCGTTTCAATACGGCGGACAACTCCTCCAGCCAACAGAGACTGCAGGCTCGCCAGGAGAGAAGGAAAGTTTCCTTCAGACCCACTCCTTCCTGGCGACCCCACTCCTCCCAGGGCAGACCGTCCAGATCTAGATCTGGACGGTCTACTTCAGCATGACTATCATCGGGCACGCGAAGGGCCTTTCCAATTGGGAGGTCGACTTCTTTCCTTCAGGGACGTTTGGCTGGCCGCCGTGGAGGACGCCTGGGTCAGGGAGGTCGTATCCTCAGGATACAAGATAGAGTTCGTCTCTCTCCCACGGGATCGTTTCTTCGAATCCCGGCCTCCAAAGGATCCAGCCTTGATCCCGGGGTTCTCTACAGCTATCGCCGCTCTCCTCAGTTCCGGGGTGATTGTGCCCGTTCCCGAATCGGAGCGCTTCACGGGGTTCTACTCGAACCTGTTTGTAGTGCCGAAAAAAGACGGCGCAGTTCGACCCATCTTGGATCTCAAGCTGCTCAACAAGAGGGTCCGCCTTCGCCACTTCCGCATGGAGTTGCTTCGCTCGGTCATCGCCTCCATGGAGGAGCAGGAATTCATGTGCTCAATAGACATCCAAGATGCCTATTTACATGTTCCAATTTTCTCCGGACATCAGAAGTTCCTGCGCTTTGCGATTCGACAGCACCACTACCAGTTTGTCGCACTGCCCTTCGGTCTTGCCACCGCTCCCAGAGTCTTCACGAAGATCATGGCTGCGTTGATGGCTTTGTTGAGAGTCAGAGGCCTCGTTCTTTTCCCGTACCTAGACGATATTCTGATCAAGGCTCCCTCATTCCAACAGGCTCACCAAAGTTTGTCAATCGTCCTGGACACTCTTTCCAATTTCGGGTGGATCGTCAACAGGAAAAAGTCCTGTCTGGTTCCTACCCAACGCCTGGTCTTTCTAGGTCTTCTGTTCGACACTCGTCGGTCAAGGGTCTTTCTCCCACAAGAAAAGATTCTCTCTATGCAGCAGGAAGTACGATCGCTGCAGACCTCGCGATTCCCATCCCTCCGTACAGCCATGAGGGTCCTGGGAAAGATGGTCGCGGCAATAGAGGCAGTTCCCTTTGCCCAATTTCACGCCAGGCCTCTCCAGCAGGCCATTCTGTCGAAATGGAACAGGTCGCCTCAGTCCCTGGATCGCCCTGTCCATCTTTCTTACCGGATCAAGCGGTCTCTCAACTGGTGGTTGTCGTCACCTCTCATTCTATCGGGTCGATCCTTCCTTCCCATTCACTGGCAGATAGTAACCACAGATGCCAGTCTCCTCGGTTGGGGTGCTGTGTTCCGCAACCACACTGTTCAGGGTCGATGGTCGGATCGGGAATCAGCACTACCGATCAACGTTCTGGAGATTCGAGCGATCCATCTTGCTCTGGTCCACTGGGAAAGGCTCCTCAAGGGACTGCCGGTACGGATTCAGACAGACAACGCCACAGCGGTGGCATATGTCAACCGCCAAGGGGGAACACGGAGTGTTTCAGCCCTGGCGGAGGTGTCCAAGATTCTTCGTTGGGCGGAGATTTCCGTCCCGACAATCTCCGCGGTTCACATTCCCGGCGTAGACAACTAGGCCGCCGATTTTCTCAGCCGCGAGGGTCTCGCGGCGGGAGAATGGTCCCTACATCCGGAAGTGTTTCAGCTGCTCTGCCTTCGGTGGGGAACCCCGGATGTAGACCTCATGGCGTCTCGCCTCAACAGGAAAGTCCCACAATTCGTGTCCAGGTCTCGGGACCCTCTGGCAGTGGGCGCCGACGCCCTGGCTGTTCCTTGGTCCCAGTTCGAACTTCCCTACCTGTTCCCTCCTCTGCCTCTTATTCCCAAGCTGTTGAAGAAGATCAAGGCAGAAGGACTTCCGGTCATTCTCATCGCCCCGAATTGGCCCAGAAGGTCTTGGTTCGCGGACATTGTCAACCTTCTCGCGGACGCCCCCTGGAGGCTTCCAGACAGAACAGATCTGCTGTCTCAGGGTCCGATTTGCCACCCCAATTCTCGGCCGCTCAATTTAACGGCGTGGCTGTTGAGACCGAGGTTCTGAAACGAGCAGGATTTTCCGACCATGTAATTCAGACCATGATCCGAGCCAGAAAGCCATCATCTTCCAAGATTTACTACCGTACTTGGAAGGCCTATTTCACTTGGTGTGAGACCAATGACGTCGCGCCCATGTCCTTTTCGCTCCCTTCAGTCCTAGCGTTTCTTCAGGCAGGATTGGATGCGGGGCTTGCCCTCAGTTCCCTGAAGGGTCAAGTTTCGGCGCTGTCCATTCTGTTTCAGAAAACGTTGGCTTCCCGTCCTCAGGTTAAGACCTTTCTTCAGGGCGTGGCTCACACGGTCCCGCCGTACCGGGCGCCCGTGGATCCATGGGATCTTAATCTGGTTCTTGAGGTTCTGCAAGGTCCGCCCTTTGAACCCCTCAGGGATATTTCCCTTTCTCTCCTTTCTTGGAAGGTAGGCTTTCTGGTGGCCATCACCTCCGTCCGGCGCGTGTTGGAATTGGCAGCTCTTTCGTGCCGCTCTCCCTTTCTGGTTCTCCACCAGGATAAGGTAGTTCTGCGGCCTCCGCCCTCGTTCCTTCCGAAGGTGGTGTCCTCGTTTCACCTCAACGAGGATATCGTGCTCCCGTCCTTTTGTCCGAATCCAACTCATCCCCGAGAGCGGTCCTTGAACAAGCTGGACCTGGTTAGGGCGGTAAGAGTCTATCTGTCTAGGACGACTTCCTTGCGAAAGACAGAGTCTCTTTTCATTATCCCTGATGGAGCGCGGAAAGGTCACCCGGCGTCAAAAGCCACCATTGCTCGCTGGATCAGATCGGCTATCCTGGAAGCCTACCGTGTTAAGCGTCGCGGAGCCCCTCCGGGTATCAGGGCCCACTCTACTCGAGCAGTGGGTGCCTCCTGGGCGGTGCGCCACAGAGCTTCCGCACTGCAGCTTTGCAAAGCTGCAACATGGTCATTGGTTCACACGTTTGTGAAATTCTACAGAGTCCACACCTACGCTTCGGCGGACGCCAGCCTAGGTAGACGGATTCTGCAGGCCGTGGTGGTGAGTCCGCTGGCCTGATGGAAGTTTGTTTCCCACCCCAGGGACTGCTTTGGGACGTCCCAAGGTCTCTGTGTCCCCCAATAAGGCGAACGAGAAAACAGGATTTTTGGGATTGCTTACCGTAAAATCTGTTTCTCGGAGCCTTCATTGGGGGACACAGCACCCTCCCATGTTTTACAGCTCCTGTTCTTACTTTGGTTGAATGTTTACAGTTGAGTTGTCTATGTTGTCAACCTATTCTGTTCCTTCTCCTACTGCTTTCTCACTAACTGAGGAATTCTCTGCCGGTCGGTGGGGTGTACACTGCGGAGGAGGAGCTATCTTTTTTTGTGCATAGTGTCAGCCTCCTAGTGGCAGCAGCATACACCCAAGGTCTCTGTGTCCCCCAATGAAGGCTCCGAGAAACAGATTTTACGGTAAGCAATCCCAAAAATCCTGTTACTCTACCTTCATGTAGGTCAGACACTCTCATGTCAGGTACGGATGGTCGAGGTTTACTGTGGCATGATCTGGACCCTAAGTGTGAGTTGCTCCACAAGAGTTTTTGTCCCACCTTCTGATCAGTTTACAGTACTGTCCGCAGGCTATCTTTACTGCCCGGTGTGTTACGCCTATCATTAATGTTTGGCTAATAGAAGTTTATAGGCTCTAGTATGTCCTAAGGGCCTTCGAGCTACTACAATACCTAAGCTCTTTATTTGTCCGAACTTACCTATTCTTTCTTACAGACACCGGATAAAGCCTCCAGCAGCTCACAGATGTGACTTCTGGCCGTGACTGGGGCAAGTATCCCACCTCAGACAGGAGTGGGATCTCGCTCTGTGCAAGTATCGACCAGGGTAGATAGCTGCTCCAGTCTTGGACCTAAGGATGAGTCTGGTGATAACATGTTTCTTATTTCAGCTAGAATTGTATTTTTTAACTGTGATCTTGGGGCATGTGTTGTCTTAGGCCGGGGTCACACTGGCGAGGAATACGGCCGAGTGAGAGGCGCTAAAAGCACTCATTAGACACGGACCAATGATTCTCTATGGGGTCCCTCGCACCAGCCGTATATTTCTCATCCGTATTCTACGGTCCGTGCCAATCGCAGCAAGCTGCGATTGTCAGCGTACTACGACCGTAGTACGCCAATGCAAGTCTATGGGTGCGCAAAAAATACGGATTACACACGGACCACACATGTGACTTGCGAGAAATACGCACCCGGTGTCTTTTAGCAAAGGCGGCAATTCAGTGCGCTATATATATATATATATATATATATATATATATATATATATATATATATATATATATATATGTGTATGTGTGTATATATATATATATATATATATATATATATATATATATATATTATATGCACTCTATGTGTCTATATCTATTCTTTGGTTTCTGTTTAGAAACCCTGTCATAGGGCTCCATTATATGTCCATTTTGCAAGCCTGCGAGAAAATCTCGCCATACGGATTCCATACGGATGCTTACATGCGCAAAATACGCGACCACACCTTGATTACGGATGACATACGGAGCACTGTTTAGGGGCCATTCATCCGTATTACGCATGTAAAATACTGACCGTATTTTGCGTCGGTTAGTGTGACCCCGGCCTCAGACTTAGGCACGCGGATCTACACACTGCAATCCCTCCCTACTCCAGAGGGTCCAGGATGTATTTGGCCGTTTACATCGTCATAAAGATTGACCTTCCTTTCTTCAGCCTAGTTGTCTTTCTGGGGTCTATTTGATCTACCTAGAGCCAACTTTCTTTGCAGTTGACATACTCCATGTTTTGCCGTGGACTTTCCTTGCTCGACTATTCATTTTTATAAGTCCAGCTGGACTATTTTTTCCCATGTTCACCCTCATCCCTGTATGTTGGGTTTATCTTCCTCTTGATCTCAATCTGAAAAGTCATCCAGTAGTCTTCAGTCTACCTGCTTAATCGAGCAATCAGTTTTCTCTTCATAGCCAACCTGTGCCTACATCGCAGCGATGAGGTCAAGGTTATCCCCAGGTTCCATTCAGTATGTTTTCAGTGTTCGGTTCTTTAGCAGGTTCTCAGGGCCTGCTCTCAGGTCTTGTCATATTTTCATGGAACGGACTTCAGCCGTTTCCAAACAAGGGGGCGCCTTGGTATAGCCCCCACTCGTGTTGCAAAGTTCTATAGACGCGTGGCCTAGCTTGCTCAGAGCATTCTTTCTGGGGGCTGGTCGGAAGATTTGACCGTCCTCACTGTCCAAAAGTTTTTCTTGCATGGAGACATAGTTTTTCGCCTAATCGTTCCCATCTAAGGGTCCATTTGGCTTTCGGTTTCACAAGCGAAATTATGCCCAAAGAGGTCCCTCACCAACTTTCCGTTCCTTCCGTGTGGCTCCAATAGGCCAAATTATTAAGGAGCTTACCGGAAGGACAAGCGCTTCCCTTCCTTAGGCTAAGCCTCGTCGTTCTTCAGTGCTTTTTCCTCAGCATGACGTTTGGGGATCTAGGATTCAGTCCATCCTTGTTTTTTTCAGGAAGAAATTTTCTTCGTTCAACATTTACCTTCTGTGAATCGCATGATTTTTTTTCCTTGTTCCATGAAGCTCTTATCCAGGTCCTGATTTCTTCAGGGCTTTGGCGATGTCTGCTCTTGCAACGAACGGGTTCATTTTCCTTTTCAGTTGGTATCTTTCCCTTTCAGACTCTCAACCACTCCTGGGGTCTTACAGAGTCTGTAGCAGCTGTGGTGCACTTCCTGTGGATCAAGGGTCCACTCTCCGTCATTCTGAATTCCCTTTCTATCGTCCGCCTCGGACTTTTCCTTCGTGACGCCCTCTCATCAGGCTACTTGGCCACAGCAACTGTACTTCTCAAGCTCAGGCTTGAAGTATAGAGGTCATCTGGCCTTCAGGTTAGAGTTCTGTTCGCGGAAACTGGTCGGCATTAGTAAGGTTGCCGGCTCAGGAGGGACTGCGTTCTTTTGAGTACGACGCACTCTGCCCGGGCAGTGTGTGTCCTCTTGACGGTACTCTTTGGGCCTTCGTCTGGCACCTCTGCAGTGCGATGATATGTCCTCCACAGGTCTATAAGGTTTTCAAAGCCCATGCCTAGCTTCGGCAAGTGCCGATCGGGGTAAAAGACCTCACAGGTGACCTTGCAGGTAACGAGGGTGATTTCCTCGTCCTGATGGAGCTATTTGCTGTTTCCTCCCCTTGAGGACTGTTTTGGGACGTCCCATGGGTCCTGTGTCCCCCAATGAAGCGATAGAGAAAGCAGGATTTTTAGTTGCTTACCGTAAAATCTGTTTCTCTGAGCCTTCATTGGGGGACACAGCACCCTCCCAAGTTGAACGGCTCGGTTTACTGTATAATATTGTTACAGTTTGGATTTGTGTTTCTGTGGTTTTTATCTCATTTACAGATTGCTTCTCCTTCTGCTTTCTCACTAACTGAACATCCTACTTCCTGTCGGTAGGGTGTACACTGTGGAGGAGGAGCTAACTTTTTTTTCTTTATCGCCTTATTGGGGGACACAGATTACCATGGGTGTATGCTGCTGCTGCTAGGAGTCTGACACTATGCAAAAACAAGAAAATTGGCTCCTCCCCGGCAGTATACACCCACCGACAGATACCAAGTACCTCAGTTTGTGCTTAGTGTCTGTAGGAGGTGGACCGGGATCTTCTCAGATCCGCAGTTAATAATCCTTTTATTTCCTTAGGTGTTTGTCGAACTTTTTAATCTTTTCTCGCTTATTTCTTTCAGGTCTTCACATCAGGAAACAGGGTGTAGTTTTCACTCTGATTTCCTATATCAGGCGGCTGAGCGAGCAGTGTGGTGATTTCCCACATCGCAACTCTCAGTACCGCAGGCAGGACCTTTCCCTAACACCAGTCGGTGTTGTGGGCGGATGATGGGGGGCCGGTCCTTGCCAAAACAACCCCTCACCCCTCTCCTGGGACAGGGCTGAGAGGAAGACGGTGGTGGTCAACAGGCTATCCCTCGCTCCCAGCAAGAAAACGCCGTCTTCTACATGTCAGAGAGTAAGAGGTCTCCCAGCGGCCTGACTGTTATGCAGGGCCCCTGCGGTTATCCTCTTCAGGGACGTGAGGTAAGAGTCTGATCGTTTCCTTCAGCCGGCCTGTCTCTGAGCAACATTTGAAATTCCCGCCCTCCTCCCTCTCTGCCAGCCGCGCGCCTCATGCTGACAGCCGCGCTCCCCGCCGTGCACAGGCATCAGCGGTCCCCTGGACCGGTCGCTCCAGCTGAATGGGTCTTTTCATCACTGGGGGGGGGGGGGGGTTTCCAGAGCGGTGGGGGCGCAGCTCACCTCTATCTATCGGCGCCGTGGCCATTGCAGGCTAGAGATCCAGGCGGGGAAGGAGAGCGGTTTCACTTTCACTTTCTCTCCTGCCTCCCTGCTCAGGACGCGCTTCTCCTTTTCTCTCTGGCGCCTATGTTCAACCCTTCAACGGCGCTTTCTTTCAAGCCCACCGTTATTCACTACGCCTGTGCATGCTGTAAAAAGAAGTGGCCTTCAGGTCAGTCGTTGCCCCTCTGTCCGTCCTGCAGTCCCTCCGCCATATCAGCCTCTCAGGAGCACACAGATTCCCGGGATGAGGGTACCTCTTCTCTCCCAGAGTGGGCCGTGGCAATGTTGCAGTCGGTCTCTGATCTGACTAAAGTGTCTCAGTCCCTGGTCCAGGTCCTAGAACGTTTGCCTCAACTATCTACAGCCACCTGTGCACCGACTGCCTCGCAAGGTGAGTCGTCCGCACGTGACCGCGACCTTCAGAGGGACAGATCGAGTAGAATTACTAGGAAGCGTGTTCTCTTTGGCTCGTCTTCCAGCTCTCTAGGCCCGACTGCTTCTCCCAGGTGCCCTTCTCCCTCTTCAGGAGACGACACTAGGTCAAATGAGGATCCCCAATCAGGATCTAGCTCAGAAGCAGATGGCATGTCTAAAACTCGGAAGATGGTCGATAGCCTCTTTTCAGCTATCTTTCAAACCTTAGAAATTAAACAAGACAAGCCCCCTTCTCAGGAATGTTCCATTCCATTTAAGCGGGCAAGGCCTCTATCCCAAACTTTCCCAAACCATAAAGAGTTTGATACTACACTGACCAAACACTGGGAGCACCCCGAGCAGAGCTTCTCAGGCCGCAGGTACTTAGATGTCCTGTACTCCTTTGATGCGGATTTACGCGCAAAATGGTCCAAAGCCCCCGAAGTGGATCCTCCTGTCTCTTGCATAGCCTCAAAGATGGTCCTATTCCTCCCGGATGGGACATCACTTAAGGATCCAACAGACAGACAAATAGAGTCTCTAGCGAAATCAATTTTTGAGGCATCTGGTGCCTCCCTCTGTCCGATTTTCGCACCTGCCTGGGTAGCAAAGGTCATCTCTGCTTGGCAAAGATTCTTCGCAGGGGCATCTTAGCAGCAGCTCCTCAGGACGAGTTGGCGGATCTGGCAGATCAAATTAATCATGCGGGTAAATACCTTTTGGCCGCCGCCCTAGATGCAGCTGGGTGCGTGGCAAGGGCTAACAGCAACATAGTGGCCGTACGCCGAGTCCTTTGCCTAAAGTCATGGCATGCGGACACTACCTCAAAGATCGGCCTTCCGCCTCTAAGGAGCGAGAGCAGAAAAGACCATCTTACAAACCCGCTCCCCGCTGGAGATCTAGAGGTCAATACCCCAGGTCGTCAGGTACCCGGTCCGGTCGGTTTGCCTCCAAGTGACGGGTCACCCCCACCTGGAATTTCTTCCAGGGTGGGAGGCAGACTTTCCTTTTTCATGGACGCCTGCTGTTTGTTGTCAACGACGCTTGGGTCAGGGAAATCATCACATCCGGATACAATATCGAGTTTGCATCTCCGCCAAAGGGAAGTTTTTTCCTGTCCCGACATCCAAGACAGCGGCCTCACATTCCAGGATTCTTTCAAGCCGTCTCCTCTCTTCTTGCCGCCGGAGTGATCGTTCCGGTTACCGCACACGAACGATTTTCAGGCTTCTATTCAAGTATGTTCGTTGTCCCAAAAAAGAAAAAAACGGTTCTTTTCGGCCAATCCTGGACCTCAAATTGCTCAATCGCCAAGTAAAGATTTTCCACTTAAGAATGGAGTTTCTTCGGTCGGTGATAGCCTCAATGGAACACAAGGAATTTCTCTGTTCTGTGGCCATACGGGATGCCTACCTTCACATCCCTGTGTGTTTGCAACATCAGAAATACCTTCGTTTTGCGATTCAGGAAGACCACTACCAGTTCACGGCTCTTCCCTTCGGTCTGGCCTCCACTCCCCGGGTTTTCCCGAAGGTAATGGCGACAGTCATGGCCATCCTCCGCTCCAGGGGGATCCTCATCATCCCTTATCTGGACGACCTTTTGATCAAGGGATCGTCCCGGCAAGACTGTCTTCAGAGTCTTCAGATAGTCCTAGACACTCTTTGCCGTCTTGGGCGGATAATCAACAAAGGAAAGTCCATTTTGATCCCCACACAGCTCCTGACCTTCCTAGGCATGGAATTCGACACAAATCTAGCCCGTGTGTTTCTTCCAAAGGAGAGATTTTCAGCTCTTTCCAAAGGGATCCGACTTCTCAAGCGGCCAACCCCCATTCCCCTTCGGTCCGGCATGAAGGTTCTGAGGAAGATGGTAGCTTCCATGGAAGCGGTGCCCTTTGCACAATTTCATCTTCGTCCCCTCCAGTTGGCTCTTCTTTCGGCCTGGGACAAGACCTCGCTGTCCTTGGACCGTCCCATTCTCCTTCCCCTCAGAGTGAAACAATCCCTGACTTGGTGGGCAAGGCCAGAGTCGGTCCTTTCTTCCGCTTCAATGGCAAGTCATCACCACCGATGCCAGCCTTCTAGGGTGGGGAGCGGTGTGCCATCTAAAAACTTCTCAAGGCCGGTGGAACCCACAGGAGGCTCTTCTCCCCATCAATCTTCTGGAGATCAGAGCAATCTTCCTGGCTCTTCTTCACTGGCAGCCTCTCTTCCTCGGCAAGCCGGTCCGCATTCAGTCGGACAGCGCCACGGCTGTGGCATACATAAACCACCAGGGGACCACGCGCAGCAAGCAAGTAATGGCGGAAGTAGCCAAGATACTGCGCTGGGCAGAACGTCACGTTCCTGCGATCTCCACCGTTCACACTCCAGGGGTGGAAAATTGGGCGGCCTACTTTAAGTCGTCAAGGTCTAGCATCAGGCGAATGGGCCCTTCACTCCTCAGTCTTCCATCAGATATGCCAGCGCTGGGACACCCCAGATGTCGATCTCATGGCATCTCGGATGAACCACAAAGTTCCGCAGTTCGTAGCCAGGTCCAGGGACCCTCTAGCCGTCTCTTGCGACGCCCTGATAATTCCGTGGTCCCAGTTCCGACTTCCTTATCTATTTCCGCCTCTTGCCTTGATCCCTCGAGTGGTCAAAAAGATAAAATCGGAAGGCGTACCAGTGATTCTGGTGGCCCCAGACTGGCCAAGACGCCCTTGGTACGCGGAGCTGGTGAACATGCTCGCGGACATTCCCTGGAGGCTTCCAGACCGTCTGGATCTTCTCTCGCAAGGCCCCCTTTACCACGAGAATTCTCAGTCTCTGAATTTAACGGCATGGCCATTGAGGCCGCGATCCGGAGAGAATCAGGCTTGTCTGACCAGGTGATTCAGACTATGATCAAAGCCAGAAAACCGGCCTCTTCCCGCATTTACCATAGGTGCTGGAAGACCTTTTTTCCGTTGGTGCGACAGTAAAAAAAAAAAAAAAAAAAAAGTCTTTCCTATGTCCTTTTCCATTCCATCTATTCTGGGGTTCCTCCAGTCTGGTTTACATGTGGGTCTGTCCCTCAGTACCCTCAAGGGCCAGGTCTCCGCCCTGTCTGTCCTCTCCCAAAGAGAGCTGGCGGCCTTACCGCAGGTTAAGACTTTTCTCCAAGGGGTCGCCGATGTGGCTCCTCCGCATTATTCGCCGATAGATCCGTGGGATCTCAATCTCGTCCTTAGCGCTCTCCAAAAGGCGCCGTTCGAGCCTATCCAGGACATTCCTTTATCCTTTCTCTCGTGGAAGGTAACTTTCTTGATTGCCATTACATCCATCAGAAGAGTTTCTGAATTGGCGGCCTTGTCATGCCGTTCCCCGTACCTGATTCTCCATCAGGATAAGGTAATTCTCAGACTCGTTCCTTCCTTTCTCCCAAAGGTCGTATCCTCTTTCCACATCAATGAGGATATCGTTCTTACATCTTTTTGCCCGGCTCCGTCTCACCCTATTGAGAAGTCCCTTCACAAACCTAGATGTAGTCAGAGCCTTGCGTGCTTATCTCGCCAGGACTGCTTCTTTTCGTCAATCCGATTCCTTGCTAGTCTTCTATGAAGGTCGCCGGAAAGGGTTCCGGCGTCCAAATCCACGATAGCTTGCTGGATTCGTTCTACCATTCTGGAAGCGTACCGACTTCAGGAAAAGCGGCACCCTCCGGGAGTGAGAGCCCTCTCTACCCGGGCTATGGCAGCTTCGGGGGCTGTGCGTCACCAGGCTTCGGCTTTACAGATTTGCAGGGCCGCGACCTGGTCGTCCTTTCTCACTTTTGCGAGGTTCTACAGGGTTCATACCCAGGCCTCGTCTGATGCAGTTGTTGGTAGGAAGGTTCTGCAGGCGGCGGTGGCTCACCGGCCGACCTAAGCCTTTCCGGTTCTTTCGTTCCTTTTTGCTGTTCCCGCCCTTGGGACTGCTTTGGAACGTCCCATGGTAATCTGTGTCCCCCAATAAGGCGATAAAGAAAGATGGATTTTTGGTTCTTACCGTAAAATCTCTTTCTTGGAGCCTTCATTGGGGGACACAGCACCCCCCCTGTTTAAGTTGTACCGTGTTGGGCTTTGAGCTCCTTGTTGGGTTGGTACATATGTTTAAAGTTCCGTGGCTTCTCCTACTGCTTTCTCACCAACTGAGGTACTTGGTATCTGTCGGTGGGTGTATACTGCCGGGGAGGAGCCAATTTTCTTGTTTTTGCATAGTGTCAGCCTCCTAGCAGCAGCAGCATACACCCATGGTAATCTGTGTCCCCCAATGAAGGCTCCAAGAAAGAGATTTTACGCTAAGAACCAAAAATCCATCTTTTCTGCATAGTGTCAGCCTTCTAGTGGCAGCAGCATACACCCATGGTTCCTGTGTCCCCCAATGAAGGCTCAGAGAAACAGATTTTACGGTAAGCAACTAAAAATCCTGTTTTTTGGTGTCCCCGACATTGCTTTAAAATGCAATATCGGGATCTTTTGATCGTCCATCTGCACCAAAATGGCATCCATAAAAATGTCAACTCGGCGCACAAAAAAATAAACCCTCACCTGGCCCCGAATCACAAAAAATGGAGACGCTACAGGTCTCTGAAAATGGCGCAATTTTTATTTATTTTTTTTAACAAAGTTTGGTATTTTTTTTCACCACTTAGTTAAAAAAGAACATACATGTTTGGTGTCTGTGTACTCATAATGACCTGGAGAATCATAATGTCAGGTCAGTTTTAACATTTGGTGAACATAGTAAAAAAGCAAAACAAAAAACAAGTGTGGGATTGTACTTTTTTTTGCAATTTCACTGCACTTGGAATTTTTTTCCCGTTTTCCAGTACAAGATATGTTAGAACCAATGGTGTCGTTCAAAAGTACAACTCGTACTGCAAAAAACAAGCCCTCACATGGCCATATTGATGGAAAAATAAAAAAGTTATGTCTCTGTGAAGAAGGGGAGCAAATGCGAACATACCTCCAGGCATGAATGGGTTAAGCACAAATTGCTGCACAGACAAAGAAAACGGGGGGGGGGGGGGGGGGAAGGGGGTAAACGAGACGGAGGACATTTTGACTTCCCTGTGTCTAATAAAGCCCCTTTTATCCAAGGGCTGTCTAGTGATATTCTCTTGTTATATGCTGTGAATGCTCAAACTGACACACCACTCACTGACAGTAATGTAGTCTGTGGATATATGAAAAAAAAAATTAAGTCCCCCTTATGGGACTAAATGAAAAAAACAATAAAAAGGCTTGTCTTACAAAAGAAAAAAACATCAAATAGTTATGGTGTCTTTAAAAAAAATGATATACAAATATAGGGATGAAAAAGTTTTGAACACGTCAGCAAATCAATTCTAAAGGTGCTCTTGACATGAAATTCTCACCAGATGTTGGTAACAACCCGTAACAACCCGTCCAATCCACACAGTCAAAGAAATCAAACCACAGATGTGATGAGAAATGACACAGGGAGAAAGTATTAAACACATGAAGAAAGAGAGGTGCAAAAAGCCATGGAAAATCCTGACACCAGCTAAAGTCAGTAATTAGAAAGCAATCATGACACTTAATGAAAAATATCGGAAGGTTCAACTGATGGTGTATAAAAAAAAAAAGCGTCTCATTACCAAGGTGCCACACAAGAAACATCTCATGATGGGTAATGGGTGAGTTGTCTCAAGACCTTTTAGAACCCTATTGTTGAAAAACATACTGATGGCATTGACTACAGAAGAATTTCTAAACTACTGAAGGTTCCAGTGAGCACTGTTGGGGTCATAATCCAGAAGTGGAAAGAATATCATTTCCCTATAAACCCGCCATAACCAGGTGCTCCCTGCAAGATTTTAGACGAGGAGAAAAGAATTATCAGAAGAGTTGTCCAAGAGCCAAAGACAATCTGCGGAGAGATACAGAAAGACCTGGAATCAGCAGGTACAATGGTTTCAAAGAAAACAATCAGTAATGCACAGAACCTCCATGGCATGTATGCACGCTCACCACACAACATCCATGGCCTGGATGCACGCTCACCACACAGGTCTCCATTGCTGAACAAATATCTTGATCAAGAGCGTTTACAGTTTGCTCAACAACATTAAGACAAGCCTGTGAAATACTGGGAGAATATAGTCTGGTCAGATGACACCAAAGCAAACTCTTTGGAGGCCATAATACCATGTTTGGAGGCCAAAAAGCACTATATCACCCCAAAAACATCATACCAACAGTGAAGTTCGGAGGTGGGAACATCTTGGTGTGGGGCTGATTTCTTTATCGCTTCACTGGGGGACACAGATTACCATGGGTGTATGCTGCTGCCGCTAGGAGGCTGACACTATGCAAAAAAAAGAAACTTAGCTCCTCCCCGGCAGTATACACCCACCGACAGGCACCAACTACATCAGTTTGTGCTTAGTGTCTGCAGGAGGCGGACCGGGATCTCCCAGATCCGCATTTAACAATTCCTTTTTTCTCTTTTAGGTTTTGTGTGTGTGTATTAATCTTTTCCCATTTATTTTTCAGATTAAACTCTGGGAAACGGGGTAAATGTTCACCCTGCTTTCCCATATCACGCGGCTGAGCGAGCAATGTGGTGTTATCCACATCGCAACTCTGAGGACCGCGGGCAGGACCTTTTCCCTATCACCCTCGGGTGCTACGGGCTGACTACAGGTGGCGGGTCCTAGCCGATTCCCCTCCTCACCCCTCTCACGGGACAGGGCTCAGAGGAAAACGGAGGTCACTGGCGGTGACTCTCCCCTGCTGGCAAAGGGTTGGCGCCGTCTTCTGCACTATTCCGACATAGTGCGGGGCAGAGGACCTTCATTACCAGCGCCCCCCCCTCATCGCGGGCCCCTGTGGTCATCCTCTTATGGGAGCATGTGGACGCCAGGTAAGCAGCCTGAAGGCTACCATCAGTCCCATGCTCGCCCCACATAGAAGTCAGTGAGGTTTGTGCCGCTGATAGCAGACATTGACTCCATTTGAATTTCCCGCCCATTCGTTTGCAGGCGTGTGCTTCTCAGCTCCCCCACGCCAGGTGCTCTTCTCTAAAGCAGCAGTCAGCGGGTCCCCTACCTCTTACCTCCCTCACCGCTGCGGTGTCACGGGCATCGGGTTCATCGCTTCAGGATCAGGGACTCCGGGGGCAGAAACCGGCGCATCCCGTTTTTACTTTCACTTTCGCTCCGGTTCACGCCCTCTGCAGAGCGCGTGCTTTGTTGGCGCCTTTTATTAGCCCATCACAGGGCTACCTTCTGTTCATAGATCCTCAGCCTCCTTCCTGCTTTCCTCCTCAGAAGACTACCTTAGGTCAGACAATGATTCTCAATCGGGATCTGACTCAGAGGCAGACAATGTGTCTAAAACACAGGACATGATAGATAGTCTCATATCGGCTATTTTCCAGACGCTCAAAATAAAACATAAGGCTCCCCTTCAGGACGGCTCTGTCCCCTTTAAACGAGCGAAACCTCCCTCCCGAACCTTTCCTAATCACAAAGAGTTCGAGACTACTTTAACAAAACACTGGGAACACCCTGAGAAGCGTTTCTCAGGCCGCAGGTACTTAGAGATCCTGTATCCATTTGATGCGGACCTTCTTACAAAATGGACTAAAGCCCCCGTAGTGGACCCACCAGTTTCCCGTCTCTCTCCTCTAAGACGGTTCTATCCCTTCCGGACGGGGCATCCCTGAAAGATCCAACAGACAGGCAAATAGAATCGCTGGCTAAATCAATTTTTGAAGCATCCGGCGCCTCGCTCTGCCCCATTTTCGCTTCTGCCTGGGTGGCGAAAGTCATTTCAGCTTGAGCAAAAATTCCTCGCAGGGGTATCCTATTGTCTGCCCCTCGGGACGAGCTGGCAGATCTAGCAGACCAAATTAATCATGCGGGTAAATACCTTTTTGTCCACCTCCTTAGACGCGGCTGGGTGTGTAGCAAGAGCAACATAGTACATAGCTATATGCCGTATCCTTTGGTTGAAGTCATGGAGTGCGGACACCACCTCCAAGAAGTCGCTCACCAACCTGGCATTTCACGGCTCTAGACTCTTTGGCTCCAAGTTGGACCAGATAATTTCCGATGCCACTGGTGGTAAAAGTACCTCCCTTCCTCAGTCTCGGCCTAGACGTTTTTTCAACAGAAAGGCTCCTCGACCGTTTAGGTCCTTTCGCCCCTTCTCTTCCGCAGAAAGATCATCCCAGCAGGACCGGCCCTCTGCCTCCAGAGATCGCAGAAAACCATCGTATAAACCCGCTCCCCGCTGGAAATCAAGAGGCCAACCCTCCAGGTCCTCAGGCTCCCGCTCCGGTAGATTCTCCTCAAAGTGACAGGTCACCCCCACCTGGAATTTCTTCCAGGGTGGGAGGCAGGCTCTCTTCTTTCATGGACGCATGGTTGTCCGTGGTCGACGACGCTTGGGTCAGGGAAATCATCATATCCGGATACAAGATCCAATTTTTTCTCCCCCAAACAGTCGCTTCTATCTTTCTCGACCCCCAAGACAGCCGTCCCAGACCCCAGGGTTCCTTCAGGCCGTCTCCTCCCTTCTTTCCGCCGGAGTTATCGTTCCCGTTCCTTCAAACAAATGGTTTTCAGGGTTTTACTCGAATCTCTTCGTAGTCCCAAAAAAAAAGACGGTTCCCTTCGCCCAGTCTTGGATCTCAAGTTGCTCAATCACCACGTGAGGATCCTCCACTTCAAGATAGTCCCTGCGCTCGGTGATAGCCTCGATGGAACCCGGAGAGTTCCTCTGCTCTGTGGACATACAGGATGCCTATCTTCACATCTCTGTTTGTTTGCAACATCAGAGATATCTCTGCTTTCCGACTCAAGAAAATCACTATCAGTTCACGGCCCTCCCCTTCGGCCTAACCTCCGCTCCCCGTGTCTTTACGAAGGTGATAGCAACAGTCATGGCCATTCATCGCTCCAGGGGGATTCTCATTATTCCTTATCTGGACGATCTGCTGATCAAGGGCTCGTCCCGTCAGGACTGTCTCCAAAGTCTTCAGATAACTCTGGATACTCTCGCCCGTCTCGGATGGATAGTCAACAAAGAGAAGTCCATCCTGCACCCTACTCAGCGTCTGACCTTTTTGGGCATGGAATTCGACATGAATCTAGCCCAAGTGTTTCTTCCGAGGGAAACATTTTCAGCCCTTTGCAAGGGGATCCGATCCCTGAAACGGTCAAGGCCCATTCCCCTTCGGTCTTGCATGAGGCTCCTGGGGAAGATGATAGCTTCCATGGAAGCAGTGCCTTTCGCACAATTTCACACTCCTCCGCTCCAGCTGTCCCTCCTTTCGGCCTGGGACAAGACTTCGGTTTCTCTGGACCGTCCCATACTCCTTCCTCTCAGAGGAAGGCAATCTCTGACTTGGTGGACAATACCGGCGTCCGTTCTACAGGGAAGGTCCTTTCTCCCGCCTCAGTGGAATTCATCACCACCGACGCCAGTCTTCTAGGATGGGGGGAGGTTTTCCATCGGAAGACGTCCCAAGGGTGCTGGAACGCCCAGGAGACTCTTCTTCCCATCAACCTTCTGGAAATCAGAGCGATCTTCCTTGCCCTCCTCTGCTGGCAGCCTCTCCTCGTAGGCAAACCAGTCCGCATTCAATCGGACAACGCCACGGCCGTGGCGTACATAAACCACCAGGGCGGTACTCACAGCAGGCAGGTAATGTCAGAAGTGGCAAAGATACTGCGTTGGGCAGAGCGTTACGTTCCAGCGATCTCCGCCGTTCACATTCCAGGGGTAGAAAACTGGGCAGCCGACTTCCTAAGTCGCCAGGGCCTGGCGTCAGGTGAATGGTCCCTTCACCCCACAGTCTTCAACCAGATATGCCAGCGTTGGGGAACCTCGGACGTCAATCTCATGGCATCTCAGATGAACCACAAAGTTCCTCGCTTCGTAGCCAGGTCCAGGGACCCTCTAGCCGTTGGTTGCGACGCCCTGGTAATTCCGTGGTCCCAGTTCCAATTTCCTTACCTGTTTCCTCCCCTTGCCCTGATCCCAAGGGTGGTCAAGAAAATAAAATCAGAAGGCATCCCAGTAATTCTGGTGGCTCCGGACTGGCCAAGACGACCTTGGTACGCGGAGCTGGTGAACATGCTCGCGGACGTCCCCTGGAGGCTTCCAGACCATCCAGATCTTCTCTCTCAAGGTCCCCTTTACCACCAGAATTCTCGGTCTCTCAGTTTAACGGCATGGCCGTTGAGGCCACGATTCTAAGGCAATCAGGTTTTTCCAACCAGGTCATTCAGACCATGATCAGAGCTAGAAAACCAGCCTCCTCCCGCATTTACCATAGGTACTGGAAGGCTTTTTTCCGTTGGTGCGACGATAGCAATGTTTTTCCATTGTCGTTCTCCATTCCATCCATACTTGGCTTCCTCCAGTCCGGCTTAGATGCGGGCCTGTCCCTCAGTACCCTCAAAGGCCAGGCATCGGCTCTGTCGATTCTTTTCCAAAGAGATCTGGCCCCATTACCGCAAGTTAAGACCTTTCTCCAGGGGGTCGCCCACGTGGCTCCTCCTCATCAATCTCCGATAGATCCGTGGGACCTCAATCTCGTTCTTGTTACTCTCCAGAAGGCGCCGTTCGAGCCTATCCAGGACATTCCTCTTTCCCTTCTCTCATGGAAGGTAACTTTCCTGATCGCCATTACATCCATTAGGAGAGTGTCTGAGCTGACGGCTTTATCCTGTCGTTCCCCGTACTTAATCCTCCATCAGGATAAGGTCGTTCTCAGGCCAGTTCCATCTTTCCTTCCAAAAGTGGTATCTCCTTTCCACATTAATGAGGATATCGTCCTCCCCTCTTTTTGCCCTGCGCCTGTTCACTCGCTGGAGAAGTCGCTCCACAAACTGGATGTAGTGAGAGCCTTGCGAGTTTCTTGCCAGGACCGCTTTTCTTCGTCAATCCGATTCCCTGCTTGTCATCTCTGAAGGTCACTGGAAAGGGCTTCCCGCATCCAAATCCACATTCGCTCGCTGGATTCGTTCTACCATTCTGGAAGCCTACCGACTTCAGGAGAAACGGCTCCCTCCGGGAGTGAGAGCCCACTCCACCCGGGCTGTAGGGGCTTCGTGGGCTGTGTGACACCAGGCTTCGGCCTTACAACTTTGCAGAGCTGCGACCTGGTTGTCTTTGCACACCTTTGCAAGGTTCTACAGGGTTCATACCCAGGCCTCGTCTGATGCAGCTTTTGGTAGGAAGGTTCTGCAGGCGGCGGTAGCATGTCGACCGACCTAAGCCCTTCCTTCTTTAGTTCCTTTGTTGCTGTCCCCACCCTCGGGACTGCTTTGGAACGTCCCATGGTAATCTGTGTCCCCCAATGAAGCGATAAAGAAAGAGGGATTTTTGGGTTCTTACCGTAAAATCTCTTTCTTGGAGCCTTCATTGGGGGACACAGCACCCTCCCTGTTTAAGTTGTACCGTGTTGGGTTTTCAAGTCCCTTGTTGGGTTGTTACATATTTTGAGAGTTTTTGGTTGCTTCTCCTACTGCTTTCTCACCAACTGAGGTACTTGGTGCCTGTATACTGCCGGGGAGGAGCTAAGTTTCTTTTTTTGCATAGTGTCAGCCTCCTAGCGGCAGCAGCATACACCCATGGTAATCTGTGTCCCCCAATGAAGGCTCCAAGAAAGAGATTTTACGGTAAGAACCCATAAATCCCTCTTTTCAGTATACGACACTGGCAAACTGCATATGATTGAAAGAAGGATCAATGGATAAATGTAGAGAGACATTCTTAATAAAAAATCTGCTGCCATCTACCAGTATTTTGAAGATGAAAGAAGAGTGGACATTTCAGCAATACAATGATCCCAAACACACAGCCAAGGAAACTCTCAA
Source organism: Dendrobates tinctorius (assembly GCF_039654945.1). Taxonomy (NCBI): domain Eukaryota; kingdom Metazoa; phylum Chordata; class Amphibia; order Anura; family Dendrobatidae; genus Dendrobates; species Dendrobates tinctorius. The sequence goes on from NW_027361688.1 coordinate 11,406,338, forward strand.
TTGGTTTAAGAGAAATACAATAAAGCTGCTAGAATGGCCGAGTCAATCACCTGAATCCAATAGAAATTTTATGGAAGGAACCTAAAGCTCAGAGATCATAGAAGGAGCCCGTGGGGACCTTCAGGATATAAAGAGTGTTTGTGTGGAAGAATGGGCCAAAATCACAGCTGAGCAATACCTGCGACTAGTTTCTCCATACAGGAGGTGACTTGAAGCTTCATCACCAAAGGCTTTTGTACGAAGTAATAAATTTCAGTAAGCGTGGTCCATACTTTTTCCTCGTGTCAGGCTGGTTTCACACTTGCGTTTTTTTTCGCGGGATTTTAGCGCTAAAAAACGCATGCGTTTTTTTTTCCTATACTTTGCATGGGATGCGCTTATGTGCGCATACACACGCGTTTATGCGTTTTTGCGCGCATGCGTTTTTTTGCGGTATGAGCTCGGGCGCACAAAATGCATCCTGTTGCATTTTTTGGGCGTCCGACTTGCCTCAAAAAAATGCATGCGAGCGCAATGCGTTTTTTTACAGCAAGACACCCATTATAAGTCTATGGGTGCGCATATGTGCGCATTGGCATGCTTATGTATGCGTTTTTTTGCACATGCGTTTTTTTTGTTAACCATGGAATTTAGGGGTTTGGGTTAGAGTTAGGGTTAGTTAAGGGGGTTTAGGGTCAGGGTCAGGGTTAGGGTTAGTTAGGGTTTAGGGTTTGGGTTAGGGTTAAGTATGGTAGGGTTAGGGTCAGGGATAGGGTCAGGGATAGGGTCAGGGATAGGGTCAGGGTTAGGGTCAGGGTTAGGGTTAAGTATAGTTTGGTTAAGGGTTAGGGTCAGGGTTAGGGTTAGTAAAGTCATGGTTTGGGTTAGTGTGAGGGGCCACCTAATGTTTGGAAAAAACGCAAACGCGGTAAAAACGCACTAAAAACGCTGCGTTTTTTTCATGCATGCTCCTAAAAATGCTTGAAAAAAACGCAGCAGTTGTATGCTTTTGTATGCGTTTTTTCAATGCGTTTTTTTGCGGGAAAAACGCGCTGCAAAAAAAAAGCAAGTGTGAAATTAGCGTCATTTCTCATTATTGCACATCATTTATTGACATCTATAGTGTAATTTCTTTTCCTGTGTGGATTGGGAGGGTTGTTACCTATATCTGGTGAGAATTTCATGTCAATTTCATGTTCACTAGAACAGGGGTCCCTATTATCTATGGGACAGATGGAGAGAGGAAAAACCTGACCTGAGAAGGGAGTAACGTGGGGGTGGGAAAGGGGCTCTTGTTCTAGTCATTGGTGGGGTCCCACCCCTTTAATCTAAGTTAAATAAATAGCATAAAATTGTTGATTGTGTGATGTGGGCCTGGTGGCGGTCAGACGCTTTCTCTCTAATGCTCTGACCGTCCGTCTTCTCTTTCCCGTAGCTTTTGAGGCCAGCAGAAGGAAAGCCATTCTGTGTAGGAAGGAATATGAGCAGGTGAAGCAGAGGAGATATGAGCTATTTAGCCAGTGTTTTGAGCATGTTTCTGTAGCTATCGATGAGATCTACAAGAAGCTCTGCAGAAATACCAGCGCTCAGGTTTGCGTCATTTACCGCATTCAGTTTCTCATAGAGTATAATAACTAAGCGTAAAATCGGCCTCACTGAGTGCTCAGATTCCCCTGAGGATCCCGACATCCGGCAGACTGTAGACTGCTATACCCTACAGCCAGGAAGGGAGAGCGAGGCCTCGGGGGCATGTGAGCGCAGTCAGCAGGACGCAGGCGCCACGTAATGCAACTGAAGGCGGTGCTATAACGTCCCCCTCAGGCACATATATCCGCTTGTGTCCTGCTGACAGTGAGAACTGTGACCACGTTATATTCTCAGAATAGAATGACATTGTATTCATTGCTAAGAATCCCCCCAAGATCTGATCATTTACATGTGTTATAATGTATGTGCTTTCCATTAAAGGGGTACTCTTATAAATAATGACAGGTGGGGTCCGACTTTTACGACCCAGAAAATTAGGAGGTGCATCAGTAATGTAGTTTTGGGTACATTAGCGGGGTTCAAATATTGGTGATCTATACTTAGGAAATCAGACCACCACGGATCAACTGTCGGAGAGGGGCAACTACACGGTATATGGAGCTCTCTGTACATCTGATAACGGCTAGTCAGTAGGGGTCCTTGATCTGGATGTCAGACCCCCCCCCCACAGATCCTTTCCTAAGATTCGATCATCAATATTTAACAACCCCTTTAAAGTGAATGGGGCTGACTGCATCTCTTAGAAAGGGGAAAACCAAGAAGGGGACCAGCGCTGTGTCCTTTTCCATTTCTGTGGCTCCCATCAGTCATAAAGTGATGACATGTCATGATCAAGGTGACCCTTCTCCCCTGGCATCCATTGGCCATATCTGGTTAGTGTCATGGCTCTTAAATACGTGAAGCCATGTTAGCTGTTAAAGGGGCTTTCTAGGAGTTTGGCATTAAAGGTGCATCCCTACGACAGGCTGTCAATATCAGATCAGTGGGGGACAGGCCTCTGGAGCTGTGTAATACCAAGCACGGCCACTAGTAATTGTATGGCGGCTGTATCTGGTAAGACACGATCCGTTCAAACAGCTGATCTGTAGGGGACCCGAGGGTCGGACCCCCTACTGATCTGATAGCACCTTTGTAAATCATACTTTGTGACGTAGCTGTGGGTTAACAGTATAGCGATGGAGCTAATTGTGATTTCTCAACAAAACGGGAATGGTACGGCACGTGGAACGGACGCCGCCCAATTGCTTCTTATTGCCGAGTGTTAAAGTCCTGCGTTTTATGCATTTAGGCCTTTCTGAGTCCTGAAAATCCAGAAGAACCTTACCTGGATGGCATTGGGTACAACTGCGTGGCCCCAGGAAAGCGCTTCATGCCGATGGACAACTTGTCTGGAGGGGAGAAAGCTGTGGCCGCCCTCGCCCTGGTGTTCGCCATTCACAGGTAAAACTGTGCAGATGAACCATCCCAACAAGCAGGGAACTAAGAAACCCATCAGCAAATATCAGTTTTTTTCTTCCCAGAGCCATAACCTTTTTATTTTTCCATCAATGTGGCCGTATGAGGGCTGGTTTTTTGAATGACACCATTGATTTTACCAAATAATGTACTGCAAAATTGGAAAAAAAATTCCAAATGCGGTTAAATTGCAAAAAAAAATGCAATTCCACAATTGTTTTTTTTATTTTTTTATTTACAATAGCTGAAGAGCCCGGCGCTGCCCGGGCATAGTAACTGTTATAGCAAATTATAATTATCCTCCATCCCATAGTCCCGTGCCCATATACCCATCATACATATCCATGATCCCATAGGCCCGTGCCCATATACCCATCATACATATCCTCCATCCCATAGTCGAGTGCCCATATACCCATCATACATATCCGCCATCCCATAGTCCCGTGCCCATATACCCATCATACATATCCTCCATCCCATAGTCGAGTGCCCATATACCCATCACACATCCTCCATCCCATAGCCCAGTGCCCATATATATACCCATCACACATCCTCCATCCCATAGTCAACCATTATAACATCATAATAAGCGGCGGGGCTTGCAACCTATGATGACATCAGCGTCGCCATGGCAACCATTGACATAATGAGGGGCGGGGTTTGATACACTTTTTCCCCATTATGTAGATAGGGGCTAAATTGTTTGGTGAATTGGAACGCGCAGGGTTAAAATTTCGCCTCACAACATAGCCTATGACGCTCTCGGGGTCCAGACGTGTGACTGTGCCAAATTTTGTGGCTGTAGCTGCGACGGTGCGGATGCCAATCCCAGACATACACACACACACATACACACACTTGAGCTTTATATATTAGATGTTCACTATATGGTAAAACTGACCTGGTAATATGATTCTCCTTGTCATTACGAGTTCGCACACGCCAAATCTGTATATAGGTTCTATATTCAAGTGGTGAAAAAAAATCCAAAATTTATATGAAAAAGATGGATTTTTGGTTCTTACCGTAAAATCTCTTTCTTGGAGCCTTCATTGGGGGACACAGAATACCATGGGTGTATGCTGCTGCTGCTAGGAGGCTGACACTATGCAAAAACAAGAAAATTAGCTCCTCCCCGGCAGTATACACCCACCGACAGGTACCAAGCACCTCAGTTGGTGAAAAAGCAGTAGGAGAAGCAACGAGAAAAAACTCGAACCATATGTACCAACCCAACAAGGGACTCTAAGACCCAACACGGTACAACTGAAACAGGGAGGGTGCTGTGTCCCCCAATGAAGGCTCCAAGAAAGAGATTTTACGGTAAGAACCAAAAATCCATCTTTCTTTATCGCCTTATTGGGGGACACAGAATACCATGGGACGTCCCAAAGCAGTCCCAAGGGTGGGAACAGCAATAAGGAACGAAAGTAACTGAAAGGCTTAGGTCGGCCGGTGAGCCACCGCCGCCTGCAGAACCTTCCTACCAACCACAGCATCAGACGAGGCCTGGGTATGAACCCTGTAGAACCTCGTGAAGGTGTGCAAAGATGACCAGGTTGCAGCCTTGCAAATTTGCATGGCCGAGGCCTGGTGACGAGCAGCCCACGAAGCCGCCACAGCCCGGGTGGAATGAGCTCTTACTCCCGGAGGGGGCCGCTTTTCCTGAAGACGATACGCTTCTAGAATGGTAGAACGAATCCAGCGAGCGATCGTGGATTTGGAAGCCGGAAGGCCCTTCTGGCGACCTTCAGAGATGACCAGCAAGGAATCGGACAGATGAAAGGAAGAGGTCCTGGCAAGATAGACACGCAGGGCTCTAACTACGTCCAGTTTGTGGAGAGACTTCTCAAGAGGATGAGATGGAGCCGGACAAAAGGAAGGAAGGACGATATCCTCATTGATATGGAAAGCGGAAACCACCTTCGGAAGAAAGGAAGGAACGGGCCTGAGAACGGCTTTGTCCTGATGGAGAATGAGGTAAGGGGAACGACATGACAAGGCCGCCAATTCAGAAACTCTTCTGATGGATGAAATGGCGATCAAAAAGGTGACCTTCCAAGAGAGAAGGGACAAAGGAATGTCCTGGAGAGGCTCGAACGGCGCCTTCTGGAGCGCGCTAAGGACGAGGTTGAGATCCCACGGGTCTATTGGCGAATGATGAGGAGAAGCCACGTGGGAAACCCCTTGTAGAAAGGTCTTGACCTGTGGTAGAGAAGCTAGCTCTCTTTGGAAGAGGATAGAGAGAGCGGAAACCTGGCCCTTGAGTGTACTGAGGGACAGACCCGCGTCTAACCCAGCCTGAAGAAACCCCAGGATAGACGGGATAGAAAAAGACATTGGGAAGACTCTGTTATCCCACCAATGGAAAAAAGCCTTCCAGTACCTATAGTAAATGCGGGAAGAGGCTGGTTTCCTGGCTCTGATCATAGTTTGAATAACATGACTGGACAGACCTGATTCCTTCAGAATTGCGGTCTCAACGGCCATGCCGTCAAACTCAGAGACTGAGAATTCTCGTGGTAAAGGGGGCCTTGCGAGAGAAGATCTGGACGGTCTGGAAGCCTCCAGGGAACGTCCGCGAGCATGTTGACCAGTTCCGCGTACCAAGGCCGTCTTGGCCAATCTGGAGCGACTAGAATCACTGGTACGCCTTCCGATTTTATCTTTTTGACCACCCGAGGGATCAATGCCAGAGGCGGAAACAGATACGGAAGTTGAAACTGGGACCACGGAGTCACCAGTGCGTCGCATGCGACGGCTAGAGGGTCCCTGGACCTGGCTACGAACTGCGGCACCTTGTGGTTCATCCGAGATGCCATGAGATCGACATCCGGGGTGCCCCAACGGTCGCATGTCTGAGAGAAAACCGCGGGGTGCAGGGACCATTCGCCTGACGCTAGGCCCTGGCGACTCAGAAAGTCGGCTGCCCAATTTTCCACCCCTGGAATATGGACGGCGGAGATTGTCGGAACGTAACGTTCTGCCCAGCGTATTATCTTGGCCACTTCTGACATTACTTGTTTGCTGCGCGTGCCCCCCTGATGGTTGATGTACGCCACGGCCGTGGCGTTGTCCGACTGAATCCGGACCGGCTTGCCGGAGAGGAGGGGTTGCCAATGAAGAAGGGCCAGGAAAATAGCCCTGATCTCCAAAAGATTGATTGGGAGGAGAGATTCCTGTGGCTTCCAGCGGCCTTGGGCCGCTTTCTGATGGAACACGGCTCCCCATCCTAGAAGGCTCGCATCTGTGGTGATGATTTGCCACTGAGGCGGAAGGAATGACCTCCCTTGGAGAACTGACGCTGGCCGTAGCCACCAAGTGAGAGACTGCCTCACTCTGAGAGGAAGCCGAATAGGACGGTCCAAGGACATCGTGGTCTTGTCCCAGGCTGAAAGCAGAGACAGCTGGAGGGGGCGAAGATGAAACTGTGCAAAGGGCACTGCTTCCATGGAGGCCACCATCTTCCCTAGGACCTTCATGCAGAACCGAATGGGAATGGGAGCAGGCCTCTTGAGAGTTCTGATGCCCTTGGACAGAGATGTAAATTTTTCCTTTGGAAGAAAAACATGGGCTAGCTCCGTGTCGAATTCCATACCCAGAAAGGTCAGACGCTGGGTGGGGATCAGAATGGACTTCTCCTTGTTGACCAGCCAACCTAGGCGGCTGAGAGTGTCCAGGGTTATCTGAAGGCTCCGGAGACAGTCCTGGCGAGACGAACCCTTGATCAAAAGATCGTCCAGATAAGGGATGATGAGGATCCCTCTGGAGCGAAGGATGGCCATGACGGTCGCCATCACCTTCGTGAAAACCCGGGGCGCTGAAGCCAGGCCGAAAGGAAGAGCTGTGAACTGAAAGTGGCGTCCCTGAAACGCAAATCGAAGATACTTCTGGTGTTGCACACAAATTGGAATGTGCAGATAGGCATCCAGAATGTCCACCGAGCAGAGAAATTCCCTGGGCTCCATGGAAGCAATCACCGACCGAAGAGACTCCATTTTGAAATGAAGAATCTTCACGTGGCGATTGAGCAATTTGAGGTCCAGAATAGGACGAAGAGAGCCGTCTTTCTTCGGGACCACAAAGAGATTGGAGTAGAACCCGGAAAACCGTTCGTCTGAGGGAACGGGAACAATGACTCCGGCGGAAAGAAGGGAGGAAATGGCCTGCAGAAAACCCGGAATCTGGGTCCGCTGTCGCAGAGGCCGAGACCGGAAAAACCGTCTGTTCGGGAGTGAAGCAAATTCGATTTTGTAACCGGACGCGACGAGTTCTCTGACCCAAGCGTCGTCGACAACGGACAGCCAAGCATCCGCGAAAAAGGAAAGTCTGCCTCCCACCCTGGAAGAAATTCCAGGTGGGGGTGACCCGTCACTTAGACGAAAATCTGCCGGAACTGGCTCCTGCAGACCTGGAATATTGACCTCTAGATCTCCAGCGAGGAGCGGGTTTGTAGGAAGGTTTCCTCTGATCCCGCTCCCTGGTGGCAGGCGGCCGATCCTGTTGAGTGGCTCTCTCCGTGGCAGAGAAGGGACGAAAGGGCCTGAACGGTCGAAACCCCCTTCTGTTGAAAGGACATTTTGGTCGAGACTGGGGAAGCGAAGTACTTTTACCTCCAGTGGCATCGGCAATTATCTGATCCAGCTTTGCTCCAAAGAGCCTAGAGCCATGGAATGGCAGATTGGTAAGCGACTTTTTCGAAGTAGTGTCCGCATTCCATGACTTTAGCCAAAGGACTCGGCGTACAGCTACTATGTTGCTGTTAGCCCTTGCTACGCAGCCGGCCGCGTCCAAGGAGGCAGCCAAAAGGTATTTTCCCGCCTGGTTAATCTGATCTGCAAGATCTGCCAACTCGTCTTGAGGAGCTGACGCTAAGATGCCTCTGCGAAGAATTTTTGCCCAAGCGGAAATGACCTTCGCCAACCAGGCGGTTGCGAAAATAGGACAGAGAGAGGCGCCAGATGCCTCAAAGATAGACTTAGCCAGAGATTCAATCTGCCTGTCAGTAGGATCTTTGAGCGATGCCCCGTCTGGCAGAGAGAGCACCGTTTTTGAGGCTATCCGGGAAACTGGAGGATCTACCTCGGGAGCCTTGGACCACTTTGAGAGCAGTTCTGCGTCAAAGGGGTACAGAACGTCCAAGTACTTGCGGCCTGAGAAACGTTGCTCAAGGCGCTCCCAGTGTTTGGGTAAGGTAGTGTCGAAATCGTCGTGATTGGGAAAGGTTCGAGACGGAGGTCTGGCTCGTCTAAGGAGAACAGAGCTTTCCTGAGTTGGAGCCTCATCCTGTTTAAGTTTTAGTGTTTGGAAGATAGCTGCAATAAGACTATCGACCATGTCCCGCGTTTTAGAAACGCTGTTCCCCTCTGAGCTAGCCTCCGAATGAGAATCCTCGCCTGATTGAAGATTGTCATCCGAGGAAGGAGAAGGAGGCCTGGGCGCAGAAGGGCCCTGCGAGCCCGAAGACGAAGTGGACAGAGCCCGCTTCTTAGAAGTCCTTCCCTGTCTGTCTCTCTGAAGGTCGCGGTCAGGTGCGGACGACTCACCCCGAGAGGTGGTCGGAGCAGAGGTGGCTGAGGATAGCTGAGGTAATCGTTCTAAGACCTGGACCAGCGACTGCGATACTTTTGTCAAGTCAGAAACAGACTGTGACATTGTAACGGCCCACTCCGGGGGGGAGAGAGGAGGGAAGAGCGCCCTCCGCCCTGGACTCTGTGCGTTCCTGAGATGCTGACATATTTGAAGGACTGCAGGGGGGGCAGAATGGGGACGACTGACCCGATGCCCACTTCTTTTTACAGCGCGCACAGGCGTAATAGGTAGCGGTGGGCCTGAAGCAGAGATCCCCTGAAGGGTTGGGCATAAGTAAACTGCACTGATTGGCTGCAGATATTAGGGAATAACTGCCGAGGGGAGCTAATCCCTGTCCCAGAGCCGAGCCTACCGAGATTCTGTGAGCAGCAGAAGAAAAACGCCGAAGTGTCTCCCAAGCAGCGCAGGAAAGAGTGGTTCAGGCATCAGGAAACGCTGTGCTGGGAGATGGGGGCGGAGCTTAGTGGCCGCGCCGTGAATGGTTAATAGCGCCTGGGGAGGGCATGGCAGAAGAGGGGGCTGGCATCCAAGAGAGAAAGAAGCCCTGTGATGGGCTAGAAAGGGCGCGCTGAAAAGAGCGCGCTCAGGAAGGGAGGAGGGAGAGCAGAGGAATTCCCCGCACTGAGGGGAAAGTGAAAGTGCCTCCCACCGTGACGGCGCCGCAGCCCCAAGCCCGACATACCGTGCTAAGGATGATCTGACAGGGTCCTGACGCTGCGGTGAGTGAGGGGATCCCCGTAGACTCCCTGGCTAGAGCAGGGAAAGTGAAGGAAGGCAAGCGCTGAGCGCGCGACAGGCAGAAAAGGGCGGGAGATTCAAACTTGTGGAACTGCAAAACCAGGTCCCTTCTTCTCCCATGTCACTGGAGCTTATGCGGGGCCGGAGGGAACGTACAGGCACTTACCTGACGTCCCAGAAGAGGATGACCACAGGGGCCCACGGAGAAACGGCAGGCCGCTGGGAGGGGAAGGAGTCCTCTGTACCCGCATCCTGCAGAAGACGGCTTGAAACATCTGCGATCGCCGTCTTCCTCTCAGCCCTGTCCCGAGAAAGGGGTGAGGAGGGGGATTCGGCAAGGACCAGCCACCTGTCCGTAACCCTTGTCACCAGAAGGTGATAGGGAAAAGTCCTGCCTGCGGTACTGAGAGTTGCGATGTGGGTGACACCACACTGCTCGCTCAGCCGCATGATATAGGAAATCAGGGTGATAAATATACCCTGTTTCCCGATGGAAAAGAACCTAAAAGAGAAAAGACGGAAAAATTAAAAAGTTCAAACTAAACCTGAAAGGAAAATTGGATTAAAAACAGCGGATCTGGGGAGATCCCGGTCCGCCTCCTACAGACACTAAGCACAAACTGGGGTGCTTGGTACCTGTCGGTGGGTGTATACTGCCGGGGAGGAGCTAATTTTCTTGTTTTTGCATAGTGTCAGCCTCCTAGCAGCAGCAGCATACACCCATGGTATTCTGTGTCCCCCAATAAGGCGATAAAGAAAAGGTTTTGCTTGTGTCGCCATTTTCCGAGACCCATAACGCTTTTATTTTTCAAGATCTGGGGCTGGGTGCGGGCTTATTTTTTGCGCACCGAGCTGAGGTTTTTATTAATACCATTTTGGTGTAAATACCGTATGATGTATTGATCGCCCGTTATTGCATTTTATTATGACATTGCGGCAACAAAAAAAACGTTATTCTGGCATTTTTTGATTATATATTTTTTTTTTTTCTCGTTACGCCGTTTACCGATCCGGTTAATTTATTTTAGATTTTGATAGATTTAATTTTTTTGAATGCAGCGATACCAGATATTTCTTTTTAATTGCTTTATTTTCAGTAGGGGAAAAAGGGGGTGATTGAACTTTATTTTTTTTTTTTTTTTTTCATATTTTTAAAACTATTTTTTTGGGGGGACTTGAAGCTGCGATCATCCGATCACCTATGCTACAATATAAGCAATACTACAGCCCTGCTATGTGTAGCAGAAATCACGATCTATGAATGCCGGCTACGGGCCAGTGTTCACAGGAGTATCGAAATGACATGAACGGGGCTCTTCTGCAGACCCCCAGCTGTCATGAGAACCCATCGGCTCCTCGCAATCATGTGACAGGGGCACCGATGCGCAGCCGAAATGATGGTCTTTTGGAGGGAGCTTGTTAAATCCTGCTGTCAGAGATTAACAGCAGAATTTAAATGGTTAGCAGCCATATCAAAGACATGTGACGTAAATATATGTCGTGAAGGGGTTAACCTGAAGAAAGATCGGTGCTAAACACCGGCAAGATGTCTTCGAGATTTATCAGCTCAGATCCCTAAAATTAATTACATGACAAATCAGACCCCCCAAATTTAAAGAGACTCCAAACAAGCCCCTCACTTATTTAGACCCCTAGCAAACCCCTAAAAGTTTTTCTGTTCCTTGCTGTGCCTTTAAAATGAATCAAATCTTAAACTAGACCCCTAAAATATTTTCAGACCCCAGATTAGGACCTCTGTCCCTTACTGTGATGGCCTCACAATGTATTACCTCTTTACATGCAGAGGATTTGGAGCTCTGTGTAAGAAAACCACTGCTCTGCTACATATATATTGGGGGGCGGGGGAGACAATGAGCGTTGATATTCTCCTTTCCGCTTTCAGCTTCCGCCCTGCACCGTTTTTCGTTTTAGACGAGGTGGATGCGGCTTTAGACAACAGCAACATCGGCAAGGTGCGTGACCGGACATCACAGCAGGTTGGTCAGACCGACCATGAGCTGCACTCCCCCCTTATGGTTTATCTGACACTGCGCCATCCCTTTTGAAGTGGCTGTGCCTGGTACTGCAGTCAAGCTAATGGTACTAATCTGCAATTCCAGGCACGGTCACAGGTTCATCCACGGGGGAATCCTCCCAACACGTATTATACCTGTAACGTTACCGACTCTGCTACATCTGCCTGCAGGTTACTCATTACATTAGGGAGCAGTCCAGGGAGCAGTTCCAGATCGTGGTGATTTCCCTAAAAGAGGAGTTTTATTCTAAGGCGGATGCATTAATTGGAGTGTGCACCGTGGTAAGAAAGGAATATTTATACAGAATATGTTGTTTTTTTTTATAATTTGACTCTTTTTTTGATGCTTTGTCACAGCTGCTGCAGAACCTCAAAATATACATAACCACAGTGTTCCCTTTGATAGATTTTTCCTCTGTGTGACTTCGAACTTCCAGCTGATCTGTATTATGGGTTTTTTTCTCTCTTCTCAGCAAAAAGAATTATCCAGCCAGGTGCTCACTCTGGATCTCACCAAGTTCGTAGACGATGAGGAGGAGGACTCTGAGCAGGGATCATAAGACGGGAAGCTCCTCTCCTGGCCGGCCAGTTTTCTGCTGCGCATTTCCGAAGCTTTGGGACGAATTATCCCACACTGGTTTTTTATTGTTTCGTTATAAGGAATAGTTCTGCGTTTTTTTTTCCCTATATTTTTTTTTTTTTTTTTTGTTTTCATTTCTCTTGAGCAGAATGAGCAGATCATATGTTATCGTTTGTGAAAAAAATAATCAACTCTTTTCTGTTTCGTAGAGCACGAGACTTTTCCTCTAATAGTTGTTTTTCATGAACAGAGTCAGAGCTTTTGCTTTCCATAATGATAAAATGTTGTTAATCTCCGGCAGCCACTAGAGGGAGCTCTCAGTGTACCGTATTGAGTTCAATAGGAGCTTCATCTGCAGGGAGCTCCCTCTGGTGGCAGACTGAAAGAATGTTTCTGTATGAAAGGGAAGCAGCGGATTTGGCGTTCTGTCACAGTAGTTGTATGTGACATTTGTTTTCTTGTTTTTTTTTCTGTAAGGATGAAATGTAACTGTTAAAGGGGTTTGGAAGTAAATGAAAAAAAACCAATGCTGCTTTCTTCCAAATTTGTCCGCCATAATCCCTTTAAGAAATCCTAAAATAAAATTTAAAAAAGTTTGCATCCAACTCAAAAAAGAGAAATAAACATATTTGTTACTGCTGCATCCGTTAAAGTCTGATCTAGCAAAGTAAAAAATTATTTCAACTCCTACTGTAAATATGAAGAAAAACGGATATATTACAGGGTTGAGAAAATGGTAATACGAGCCAACATTTTAAGAAATGTTCTAAGCTACTAAAATAATTATGGATGCCAGATACAAAGCACTGGCTGTATGCAGGTCTTAAGGGTACGTGCACACGCTGTGGAATGCTCTGCGGATTTGGCCGTGCGGATTTTGTAAAATCCGCAGGTAAATCTGCAGGTCAAAAGACCTGTGGATTAGCCTGTGGTTTATCATCTCTACAATGGAGGAGATGGTAAACCGCAGCGGAATCCGCAGAAAGAATTGACATGTCAATTCTTTCTGCGGTTTAGAAACCGCAGCAAATCCGCGCGGAAAAATCTGCACTGCGGTTTTTGATATCCATAGGATATTATGGTACTGTACACCGCAGCAGTTGCAGCGGCCAAATCCACTGCGGATCCGCAGCGTGTGCACACACCCTAAAGGGGAAGTGTTCACTATTTTTTTGCCAAGACCCCCCCCCCCCCCGGCCGTCGTCTGAAAAAGCTTGTGCATCTTTCTAGAAATAGTCTGGTACGGAAATGTCGTAAAAAGCCATGTACAAGGAACGTACAGGAGCCTGGGGCTGAGTTTATTACCTTTTCCCCCTAGAATTAACCGCTGACCTCCAGTCAAGTCTATTTCTCTTTAATTACTCTTCTCTCACCTTCCCTCTGTCAGTTCTTCCTGGCAACCAATCAAGCTGCAGTGTGTAAGGGTCCTGTTTCACATGGCGACGCACCAGCGATGCTGACAACGATACGACCTGTTAAGGATCACTGGTGCGTCGCTTAATGGTCAATAGTAAGTTGCCAAACGGGCAGATCTCTTCAACGAAGCAACAGCGATCCGGCGATCCATATATAACGACCTCGGCGGTCGTTGGTACCTTGTCACACAGCAGCTATTCTGAACGATTCCAGCCTGCGTCCCTGAGTTCTTCGTCAAAAACGAGGTAGCTCGTCGGCGTCAAACACAGCGATGGATGCTGGCCAGCGGGACGCAGACGATGAAAAAATGGCGCAGGACATTCGAGCACGATCAGTGATATTCAGCGGGGGAACCGGTCGCCGCTATGTGTCACATGTAGCGAGATCGCTGTTGCGTCACAAAATCGGTGATGCTTTAGTGATCTTGCTCTGTGAGATGGGGCCTTAAGCCTGGGTACCATCTTTTGTTATACCTAGATCTTCTGGTTATAACAAGTCGTCTCCTATACTCGGGTTACATATCTACTATATCGGTGGGGCTCTGATAACCTGACCACTGATACCCCCACCGTTCTTGGGGGAATCTTATGTCTCTTCTTACACGGAGCAGAAGCAGGTTAAAAGATCCCCCATTTTCAGGTCCTGGCATTGTGCCAATTACCAGTATAGCCACTGCAATAAATCTTACCCAATTTTACAAAGATCATTAGGGGTAAATTTTTGCAGGGTTGCATCTCCCACCCCTGATACATTGTTAGTCCAGCAGAGACTGGTAGCGTACCTTGTTATTGGGGCGTATCAGTACCTTGCACCTCTTCAGCGCCATGCGGGGGGGTGTGTTACTGGTTCTCGCTGTCCTAATAGGACCCCAATATTGTGGCTCTGCACCCACCACATATGCTGATACCCAATACGAGAACAGATACATAAGTCACGTACCAAAACAAAAGAAATGCAAGAATCTGACCCAAAAACCAGTCTGGCTGCATTCCTAATGCGCTATGTTTACCAAGATACCTATGCCACAGAGATCAGACATCCTCCCCTCAGTGGGGGTCATGTGTCACACAGTGTTGAAATAAATTGTATGTAACGGTCGGAAAGTTTATCAAGATTTAATCAATTGCTTGTCACTATCCCCACACCCTTAAGGCTATGTGCACACGTTGTGGATTTTGATGCAGTTCCGCAGCGGTTTTGGATGTGCGGAGTTGCCTCAAATCCGCGGAGCAGTGTGCACACAATGTTAATGGGAAATGCAAAAATGCTGTGGAAAATTCCGCGCGGAATCGCAGCGTTTTATTTTCGGCAGCATGTCGATTCTTTTTGCGGATCCGCAGCTGCGGTTCATTCCCTCCCTCCCTCTCTCTCTCCTCCAGAAGCACAAGGGAGAAAGTTCACAAACCAAATAAATCCGCATCAATTCCGCAGGAAGCTGCGTTTTCTGCCAAGAAATGCGGATTCTATGCAGAAAATTCCGAAGGCTAATCCACAACTTGTGCACATACCCTAAAGCATTGAAGGGGAACTCCATAATTATGGGGAATATGATTATTTATCATTTTTAGAATCAAGGAGCTGATTGCAGGTCTTAGCCCTGAATATCATCTGCTCGGTTGCAGGAATAAGTAAAAACTTCTATGGCTGCAGCAGACATGGCGATACATCTTCTATATAACCACCATGGGAAAGATTTGGTAATATGTACAGAGCTCTATGATGGTGGTTGCAATATTTTTTCTTAAGCTCGATGGCTTCTTTGCAAGAGGATCACCAAAACATTAAAGGTTTTTTGTTTGTTTTTTTTTTTTTTCAAATGGGCTCATTCTAAAAAGCTAAAAGAAGAAGAGATACTTGTCCTCATTAATTCCCTGATGCTCCTGTTCAAGCATTCACTGTCTTGTAGTTAGGAAATGATCAGTCAGCAAATCACTAGTTAATGAAAAGATCCGCTTCAGGGGTAGAGATCAGTGGGGATTATAGAAGTATCAAAACACGAGCAGCATTCAACCACTGAAAGCAACCATAGCTCCTCCCTACAATGTCTGTGTCTGCCTCTAGCTCCTCCCTAGAATGTCTGCGTCGGCCTCTAGCTCCTCCCTAGAATGTCTGCGTCGGCCTCTAGCTCCTCCCTAGAATGTCTGCGTCGGCCTCTAGTTCCTCCCTAGAATGTCTGCGTCGGCCTCTAGTTCCTCCCTAGAATGTCTGCGTCGGCCTCTAGCTCCTTCCTAGAATGTCTGTATTGGCCTCTAGCTCCTCCCTAGAATGTCTGACTGCCTTTAGCTCCTCCATAGAAAGTCTGTGTCTGCCTATAACGCCACCCTAGAGTGTCTGTGTCCACCTCTAGCGCCTCCCTAGAATGTCTGTCTGTCTCTAGTTCCGCCCTAGAATGTCTGCGTCAGCCTCTAGCTCAGTTTTTTAATTTGTGAGTTGCTCTCCTTCCCGGAGCCATAACTTTTTTTTTTTTTTTTTTGGTTAATATGGCCATGTGAGGGCTTGGATTTTTCAAGGATGAGTTGTACTTTTAAACAACACCATTGGTTTTAACATAGTGTACTGGAAAACAGGGAAAAAAAAAAATTCCAAGTGTGATGAAATTACAGGAAAAGTGCAATTCCACAATTTCTTTTTTCTTTTTTTACCATGTTCACTAAATGCCAAAACTGACCATTATGATTCTCCAGGTCAATACAAGTTCAGACACCAAACATGTCTAGGTTCTCTTTAAGTGGGGGGGAAAAAAAATAAAAAATTCCCAAATTTGCTAAAATTAAAAAAAACACCATTTTCTGAGACCCATAGCATCTCCATTCTGGCGTTAATTTTTTTTTCTTTCTTGTAATGCTGTTTAGCAATCAGGTTTTTTTTATATTGATAGATTGGGCGATTCTGAACATGATGATACCAAATGTGTAGATTTAATTTTTATTTTGAATGGGGCAAAAGGAGGTTTTTTTTTTTTTTTTTTTTCTTAACATGCTTCAATAGAAGCTGCAGCTCTCTGATCACCTCCGCTACACCCAGACGATTCGATCACCTTTATGTAGTAGAAATGCTCACTTACTATAAGCACCGACCACAGGGTGACGCTCATAGCAATCCGGCAATGCCAACCATAGAGGTCTGCTTCACACTTCTGGTTGTCACGCTGACTCAGTGATCTGCGATCATGTAAGGCCTGTTTCACATTTCCGTTTGTTGCCATCAGTCAAAACCCGCCGTTTTGCAAAAAAAAAAAAAAAAACACGGATCCGCCATTTTTTTGGCGGATCCGTTTTTTTCCCCCATTGACTTGCATTAGCGGCGAGTTTTGACGGATGGTCATCCGTTGGATCCGCTTTTTGACGGATCTACCAAAATTTTGGTGTCCGCTGACTTCAGTGGACGGGCAATGAAGCTTTTTTTGGCTGCGTCAAGATAGCGGACAGCAACGGATCCGCCATTCATAATGACGTCGGATCCATTGCCTACCGTTTTTTGACGGAATCCGGCAACGAATCCGCATTTTTACACTGAGCATGCCCGGAAGAATATATATATTTTCATTCTCTTCCGCGGTTCCTTCAAATTTCCCCCGCAAGCAACTCCAGCGGATCCGTCGACATAAGTTTCTCACACGACAGAGACTGATCCGTTTTTAATGGCTCTGGCGGATTTAGCTGGCCGTCAAAATACGGAAATGTGAAACAGGCCTAACGGGGGTCACCGATAGTTAGGATTTGCAAAGTGCTTCCAGTAAGCGCGAGTTAGATGCCGATGTCTTGAGTGTTCACCTTCAGACCACCCATCACGCCCTATGCAGGTGGTGATATAACAGAACCCAGGACCCTTTTTTTAGCAGCTTGATATTTATTATCAAAACTTGAGATTGAGCTCTGAATTTTTTTTTCCTCTTTTTATATAGTTACATCCAAGACTGATCACTTACACAAAACATTTTATTTAGAAAAAAAAAAAAAAAAAAATTACAATTTCCTTAAAAACCACTTCAGCCATAGAAGCCTCTAATACTTTTCCAACTTTACAATGTCTCTAAAGTTTGACTATAACACACAGGGCAGTAGGCAAGTACAAGAAGTCAGGGATCTCATGTCTCAAGATTTAGTCAGGAGTTGTGTAAAGAAAGGGGCGGCCATTACAGATCTTGTAAAAAAAATAAACAAAAACCACCTTTACTGACCAAGCATTGCCTCCAGTATCTGAATCTGTTCCTTAGAAAACCAATATTGGCATGAAAGTGTGGTCCTATGAGGCAAGAGGGGGGGATACAATCTGTACTGAAAACAGGCAGCCTTGTACTTGTCGCAAGAGCTCAATTTGTGAAAATGTAACATTTAAAGGGATTGTTCAATACAAAAAAAAAAAAAAAAAATTGGCCAGAAACAGCACCACACATGCCTAGAGGTAGTTTGTGGTATTACAGCTCAGATCAAGTCATAGCACAAATACCAGGAACATCACATGGGCACATAATAGGTTGCTACTAGAAGAAAGCAGCCATGGTTCTCCCAGACAACTCCCTTTAAAATGTGGTTTTCCAGGTTTTTAATATTCTATCCTTAGGATAGATTGGGGGGGGGGGGGGTGTGACAAACTCAAAGTACATCTGCCCATTAACTGAGCAAAGGAGGCACATCGCTCCCGCTTGATGGGAGGGTAGACAGTGACTGATGGCCACACAGGTCTCACAGCTAGAAGATCGCCCCGTGTAATGTAGGTGGTCGCATTGTGACCCGAAGGGTGCCGAGCGAAGCTGGTCAGAGTGATTGTCAGCAGCGTGATGTGTTGTGGCCAAAGTCACCACCCAACCCCAGCCTAAATGTCTTCACAGCTCAATTGAATAGTGTTGCAATACCCAGCTCCGCCACTATGAGATGTATGGAGTAAGTAATGAAGAGGCCATATTGCTCAATGGACTGTTGCGACCCCAGTGGAGTTGGACCCCTACCTACTTAATATTGATACGCATGGGTAACCAATATTAAAATCTCAAACCTCATTAAATTTTCATTAGCCACATCAGTCATAGGATACAACAAAACCCCAGTAATCGACGATCTCCGCCACCCCCTCCTCCCTCCAACTTGAAATCAGACAGTCTGCATTTAATTCATGACTTCATAAAATGCAGCTCATCAGTTCTTTTTGCAGAGCTTCTTCAGGATTGCATGTTGGTGGTAGAGTAGCGTTCACCGCCCTCGACGGCAGTAGCTCCTCCTTCCAGACTCTGCGGCACAGCATGACCAATCCGGCTTTCGTGTCTTGTAGGTTCCAGTTCTTTTGTCGGAGACCTGTTTGGAAGAAGAATAGATCAAAACAGAAGCTTTCGTTAATGGTTCCAGCATTTTTATAGAAAAATCTCATTAATAACAGGAGGAGACTGGCAAGACACGACCGAAATTTGTAAGTTTTCATTATCGTGACGGCCTTTTGTAGGAAGCGGTCATGCAGTATGTCGGTAGATTAAGCTTCTGAAAAGGGGAACAAAGGACAACTACTGTTTTAGTAATCAGATTTTTGGAGAAAAGTTTAGGTGGAGAACCAACTATGTAGACCTCAATTCAATGACCTAAATCTTTGCGGTACAAATACTCCTGTAGGTCATGTAGCGGGTGCCTGTATACACAGGATACTTTGGCTTTAGTAATCAGATTTTTGTAGCGTCTACCGACAACCTCCTGTATTTGTGCCACACATGGGGTCATGGAATGGAGCTTTGATATTGAGATCTGCCAAGTAGATGCTCCACCGAAAGATCTACAAGAATCTGATTACTACATCCACCGTATGTAGACATTATTGAAGACTACTTGGTTAACATCTATATACAGTGGGTGTAGTAATCAGATTTTTGTAGAAAGAAGTTTAGGAAGAGAACCAACAAAGGAGACCTCAAGTCTTAGGTGGCTTCAGCGATCTAAATCCATGTGATACAAATATAGGAGCATTTCTCAGTAAATATATAAATCTGATGACCAAGGCCAAAGTAGTCCATGTCTATGCTTATACCTGCTATATGACTTGCTATTCTCACATCTCACAGATTTAGGTCACTGGAGAGAGCGCGGACTTTGACTTCACCTAATCTACAAAAATTTGATTACATACTATGGGCCATAGAAGTCAGATTTTTGTAGAAAGAAGTTTAGGTGGAGAACCAACCAAGACAAAGTCCAAGCTTGCTTCAGGTGACCCTAATCTATCCAATACAAGTACAGGAGGCGTTAGTAATCAGATTTGTGTAATATTGACATGTTGTGTGGCAACCTCATATTTGGACCACAGAGAATCAGAACCCAGTTGAGCGAGCCAATTCTGAGGTCTCCTTAGTTGGTCCTCCATCTAAACTTCTTTCTACAAAAGCTAGTCGTCAGTAAGAACTGGGCAACTAGATTAAACCCGAGACTAAGAATAGCCATAAACATGACAGCCTTCGGCTTAAAAACTTTGACCTTTCTGTCCATCCCCGGAAGTGTTTGGATATTAGACAATTGGCAAATTCAGCCACTTTGGCTAGTTATGGAAATTATACAAGAATCCACCCACCAATTGTTAGTCTTGGGCTACTCACTTCCATTTGGCACCCCATGATTTCTATGCCAGCCATATACTCACATGAAATAAGTAATTATCGCAGCCACCAGACCTGCCAAAACGAAGAAGGTCAACACGCTAAGAATGGAGGTGATGACAATCATCCCACCGCTTCTTCTACCGGGCCAGGTGTCTATGTTGGTTGAAGATACTCCTAAATTAAAAAAAAAAGAAAAAAAAAAAAAGAAGAGGGGCGGGGTTAAGTAATACCATTCATTGATTGTCAGACCCCTATTAGTAGCAGCTTTCCATGATGGCTAAAAAGAAATCCCTCAGTCTGGAGGTCTCAGCATGTTTAGGTACAGCTCAGTGGATTTGCATGTGAACTGTGTAATACCTCACTTGTCCTGCGGAGGCAGTGTAGGGAAATTGCTCAGATTAGAGATCATGGCCAACTGGAGAGTTAAACTGAGTCAACAGGAGACAACACTTTTTTTTTCTTCTCTCCCCCCCCCGGGCAATGATCATCCCATCGACCATAGAAATAATCATTCCCGATTGTTGCCTGGTGTAAGCAGCCAACATCCGCCAAACAATACTACAACCGTATGAGAGAACTATTGCACAATTTATCTTTTGTACAAAACCCTCTCAATGATTGGAGGTGGTCACTGGTCGTAAGTGAGCATGATTGACTTAGGATTTATTAGCATCAGATCTCGTCGCAAGCAAGTCAGCGATCAAAGATCACATCGATCATAGGGATCTGCCATTACCGCACACAGTGATCTTAATGCTTACCTTGCTTAGTGGTGATTGGAGCCGACCAATCTGACTCGAACAGCAATCCATTACCTGCATCGTAAAATGCATACTTAAACCTAAAAAAAAAAAAAAAACTGTAACAGCGCCACCCTTGTAAGTAGGTAGTGTTTGGTACTGTAACTCAGCCCCATTTACTTGAATTTGTGAATACCTGTAAACCGTGTTGTTGGCAAGAGGTCCATTGCAGTATGCGCTATTGAAGCAGTTCACATTACTGCCCACGCGGTAGACGTATCTCTCAACATCAGCGGTGGTGGGGTTCTCAGCACATTCAGGATTTGCAATAGTATCAGCTACATACGGACCTGTACTTCCACCATTTGTCGTGAAGTAGGTACTGGCCAGCGCTAGTTGCTGGCTCACAGCAGCTTAAAGAAACAAATCGCAACATACTAGTTATATTTTTGCACATGGGGCAGTATTACAGTAGTTATATTCCTGTACATAGGGGCAGTATTATAGTAGTTATATTCCTGTACATAGGGGCAGTATTATAGTAGTTATATTCCTGTACATAGGGGCAGTATTATAGTAGTTATATTCCTGTACATAGGAGCAGTATTATAGTAGTTATATTCTTGTACATAGGAGCAGTATTATAGTAGTTATATTCTTGTACATAGGGGGCAGTGTTATAGTAGTTATATTCTTGTACATAGGAGCAGTATTATAATTCTTATATTCTTGTACATAGGGGGCAGTATTATAGTAGTTATATTCTTGTACATAGGGGGCAGTATTATAGTAGTTATATTCTCGTACATAGGGGGCAGTATTAGTTATATTCTCGTAGATAGGGGCAGTATTATAGTAGTTATATTCTTGTACATAGGGGCAGTATTATAGCAGTTATATTCTCATAGATAGGGGCAGTATTAGGGTATGTGCACACGCTGCGGATTCCGCTGCGTTTCCGCAGCGGTTTTGGCCGCTGCAGACCCGCAGCAGTTTTAGCTGCGGTGTACAGTACCATTCAAATGAATGGTAACAAAAAAAACGCTGTGTAGACGTTGCGGAAAAATCCGCACGGATTTGCTGCGATTTTGAAACCGCAGAAAGAAGTGACATGTCAATTCTTTCTGCGGAATCCGCAGCGGGTTCCTATCTCCACCATTGTGGAGATGTGAATCCGCAGCACCAAACCGCAGATAATCCGCAGGTCTTTTGACCTGCGGTTTTTGCTAAATCCGTGCGGATTGATCCGCAGCGTCTGCACACACCCTTATAGTAGTTATATTCTTGTACATAGGGGCAGTATTATAGTAGTTATATTCTTGTACATAGGGGCAGTATTATAGTAGTTATATTCTTGTACATAGGGGGCAGTATTATAGTAGATATATTCTTGTGCATAGGGGCAGTATTATAGTAGTTATATTCTTGTACATAGGGGGCAGTATTATAGTAGTTATATTCTTGTGCATAGGGGCAGTATTATAGTAGTTATATTCTTGTGCATAGGGGGCAGTATTATAGTAGTTATATTCTTGTACATAGGGGGCAGTATTATAGTAGTTATATTCTTGTACATAGGGGCAGTATTATAGTAGTTATATTCTTGTACATAGGGGCAGTATTATAGTAGTTATATTCTTGTACATAGGGGCAGTATTATAGTAGTTATATTCTTGTACATAGGAGCAGTATTATAGTAGTTATATTCTTGTACATAGAAGCAGTATTATAGTAGTTATATTCTTGTACATTGGGAGCAGTATTATAGTAGTTATATTCTTGTACATTGGAGCAGTATTATAGTAGTTATATTCTTGTACAGAGGGGCAGTATTATAGTAGTTATATTCTTGTACATAGGAGCAGTATTATAGTAGTTATATTCTTGTACATAGGGGCAGTATTATAGCATATGGGTGATGTTAGTAGAGTTAAATCTGACACCAGTATAGTCCGTCATCAGTATATACCGTCCCGCTTGTTTCCTGGACATTTCCATACACAGAATATAAGGCAGCTTTTGCACTTACAGTTCATCACTACGTATAAGGCGACTTTGTCCGCGGTCTTTGTATAGAAGCAGTAGGGCCTCTCTAAGGTGACGGTATTCTGGGTTGGATTGATGTTGCAGACACTGGAGCGGCACAATAAAGGCGCCACGGCGTGAGCTAGAAATTAGAGTGATCATGAATAATTTGCCCACTCAGTTTCAGACTCCATTCAAAACTACAACAAACCTAAAAAGCATTCTACAGAGTCTATCCTGCAGGATCATTTCTTCCTACAAACCTCAGATCGGACTTACACCACCCCCCTGTTAATTTATGGCTGCAAGACCAACATCATCCACCTCTGCCTCCCCGCTCCAAAACAGTTCTCAGACGTAAATAGATGGGACATAGTGTAAAACTGAAGGCTTGTCCAGGATTAGAAAAATAAGACACTTCCTCCAAAACCAGCACCACACCAGTCCACAGGTTGCATATGGTATTGCAGCTCAACCTTACTCACCAATCTGCACATAAAACCCTCCAGGATATTTTTATTTGCCATTTTTCCAGAACAAAAAAAACAAAAAACAAAACTAAGTTTGCAACTTTTTCCAAATTTTGTGCTTTTCATGACACTCACATTCCTCCTAAATTTCACCATCTACATGGATTTATGTAAGAGCTCCACTCCAGAAGGGGTGTAGACAATCTGGACATTTTTTTTGAAGGGGGGGGGGGGGAATCATCTAGTCCAGCTCACAGCTGCAGGGCTCGTTACAGTGTATCACTTTCAGCAGTTTGGACAGAGTCATGTTTAGGTTTCAGTGTAAGCATGAATGTTACCATTCACTGACAGGCAGCAGAGATTGTGAAAGATTAAGAATTATCAAAAAAAAAAAAAAATTTAATTTCTGGGTTTTTTTTTTTGCAACTCTTGCAGGTTGCGATGCCATTCACTTGCTCCATGCTTCATCCAAAGTCGCCCCAATATAAACGTTGATGCATAGCACCAATCTTATCAGTCCACCTGATGATCATCCATCTCCATGCACGCACAAATGTAGCAGAGCCGATTGTGTGATTTGAAGCTGCAGCCAGATCCCAGAGGGTTTCATTAGGCAGGAAATCCAAAGAAGTCCAACATTCCGTTCCAAAGCTGAACAATCCGCTGGGTGCAGCTCAGCTCTGCTACATCTGTATCTACAGAATGAGATCAGGCACCTAAGAAACCCATAAGAGTCACTTACCCAAATCATTCTGCAACAGGGCGACCCCAAAGACAAGCAAACACCTCCAGACCCCCATAACTCACGAGCAGCCACAGGAAACCTGTGTCCAGATCAGCAGCTGAAGTCCTGACTCCACCGCATGGGAAATGTCCTGCAGGTGTGTACTGGCCCACCCACCGCTGCTGGCTCGGCCCATCACCTCCAGCCAATCACAGACTGCCTAAAAAAAAAAGGTGTAGGTGTGACATATCAAAATCTGGGTATCCTAAATGCCAGCAATGCGTTGGGCCTCATTCAGATGTCCGATTTTTACACGTATGGAAAAAAGAAAAAAAAAATGATTTTTTTTTTTTTTTTGGGATGAAAGTTTTCAAAAAGTGGCAAAAGTTTTTTATACTTGGAGGAAAATGAAGAGTTTCTCCACTTTCTCCTTTCTGACGGTCCGGGATGCCGTTGGATTTTTTGTACGTGCCAATTTTGAGTCGACCGTCGGATCACAATCTTCTACGCACCACTCTGTCCACGAAAAATCACGGACATGTGAACGGGGCCCCACAGAGCATCACAGGCCGCACGGAAAACGGATGTGTGAACGAGGTCTGAGGCTGACCGCACATACTTTTTTTGAGGGTGCCAAAAATGCTGAATTCTTTTTTTTAGAGTGTTTATGGAGAGTTCTCTCTTCCAAACGTATTTTTAGTAGAATTTTTTCTTAAAATTTTTCAATTTTTTTTAATTTTATTTCTATTTTTTATAGAATTTTTTTTAAGTTTTTAATTTGTTTTATAGATTTTTTTTAAATTATTTTAAGCTTAATTTTTTTATTTTGTTTTTTTAGCCTTTTGATTTTTTTTTTATAGAATTTTCTAGGATCCGCTTAGAAAAAGTGAAAAATACTAAGAAAAAATAAATATCAAAATTGCATAAATTGCGATTTTGTATAAAACCACACACATATTCTTGTTCTCGCAATACCACCGTCCTGTGAAGTATATGTGTGCTGCGCTCTACCGCATAGTGAGCATACGCATGCGGTAGTAATGGTGCACTATGTGTTCAATCACGGTTTTCCCATGATTTGCCCACATTTCCTATATCTTCCATATACGGCACTGAACAGAGCACCATATGGCGGCACTACTCGCCCTATTCTTAGTCATGTATCACCCACCTACCATTCCACTTCTTTTAGATCCTGAGTTTTGGGTGACATGTACGGTGATTCTTGTTTATTTGATCAGGGCCTTTATCATACAAATGATCGGCTCCTCTCGCATTGTGCTGTGGAGTTTCAGGTGGGCTGGTGGAATGTGGTTCGTCCGGAGGCGGCGGGTCCGTTCCGCTGGTTGTTGTAAAGCATCCAGTTTTTCCGCATCGTTAGAAAAATGTGTTGTCCTTAGTTTACACAGCTTCAAACTTTCCTATACACTCTATTGTGTTAGTAGCTAATGTGAAAAAAAGAAAATAGCGAAAAATAGTTTTTCGTATTTTTTTTTGCTAACTTGATGGAACAGGTCCAAAGTGTAGTTTTGAGAGCATTTCCTTTCTCCTGTTCGAAACCTTAACATTTTGAGGTCACATATTACTAGGCTCATAGTAATCTAAAGAAGACCTACCACCGGATCACCAGGGACATGGAACTGCACCATTAGACCACCAGGGATTAGAAACTGCGCCACTAGACTACCAGGGACTGGAAACTGTGCCACTAGACCAACAGGGACCGGGCACTGCACCACTAGACCACCAGCGACTGGGTACTGCACCGCTAGACCACCAGGGACTGGACACTGCACCACTAGACCACCAGACACGACACTGCATTACTAGGCCACCAGGGACTGGGAACTGCACCACCAGACCACCAGGGACTGGGCACTGCATCACTAGACCACCAGGGACTAGGTACTGCACCGCTAGACCACCAGGGACTGGACACTAGACCTCCAGGGACTGGACACTACACCACTAGACCACAAGGGACTAGGCACTGCACCACTAGACCACCAGAGACTGTGAACTGCACCACTACTCCAGGGACTGGAAACTGCATTACTAGACCACGAGGGACTGGGAACTGCACCACTAGACCACCAGGGACTGGGCACTGCACTACTTTAAAGCCAGGGACTGGGAACTGCACCACCAGGGACTGGGCACTGCACCACTAGACCACCAGGGACTGGGTACTGCACCGCTAGACCACCAAGGGCTGGACACTGCACCACTAGAACACCAGAGACTGGACACTGCATTACTAGGCCACCAGGGACTGAGAACTGCACCACCAGACCACCAGGGACTGGGCACTGCATCACTAGACCACCAGGGACTAGGTACTGCACCGCTAGACCACCAGGGACTGGACACTAGACCTCCAGGGACTGGACACTGCACCACTAGACCTCAAGGGACTGGGCACTGCACCACTAGACCACCAGAGACTGTGAACTGCACCACTACTCCAGGGACTGGACACTGCATTACTAGACCACCAGGGACTGGGAACTGCACCACTAGACCACCAGGGACTGGGCACTGCACTACTAGACCACCAGGGACTGGTCACTGCACTATACCACCAGGGACTGAGCACTGCACCACTAGACCACCAGGGACTGGACACTGCACCACTAAACCACCAGAGACTGGGCATTGCACCACTAGACCACCAGGCACTGGGCACTGCACCACTAGACCATCAGAGACTGGGCACTACACCACTAGAACACCATGGCCTGGGTATTGCATCACTAGACCACAAGGGACTTGGCACTGCTCCACTAGACCACCAGAGACTGGGTACTGCACCACTAGACCACCAGGAACTGGGCACTGCACTACTAGACCACCAGGGACTGGATATGGTTCTACGACCTCGCAAGGTAAAAGACATTGCACAGAGTAGCCATGGCCTGAATCTTAGGCTGTGTGCACACGCTGCGGATTTTGCTGCGGTTCCGCAGCGGTTTTGGCCGCTGCGGACCCGCAGCAGTTTCTGCTGCGGTGTACAGTACCATGATTCCCTATGGGAATCAAAAACCGCAGTGCAGACGGTACGGAATTTTCCGCGCGGATTATGTGTGGTTTTCAATCCGCAGAAAGAATTGACATGTCAATTCTTTCTGCGGATTCTCCTGCGGTTTGCCATCTCCTCCATTGAGGAGATGAAAAACCGCAGGGCAAAACCGCAGAGCAATCCGCAGGTAAAACCGCAGGTATTTTGACCTGCGGTTTCACCTGCGGATTTTACAAAATCCGCGCGGATGAATCCGCACCTAATCCGCAGCGTGTGCACACAGCCTAAAGGACACTGGGTTAAGGTAAGGACAATAATCCTGTACTGGACATTACATGATTGGACCACCAGGGCTTTATACTGCATTATCAGGGATCGCTAGAACAGTGACACTAAACTATTGGCTCAGCAGGGTCTTGATGCTTCACCACTGGGTCACAGAGTACTGGGTGGTAAACTAGTGGGACATAGTTACCTGAATTTTTCACCACTGGGTCAGGAGTTACCATGACTCCTAAGAACAGACATTAAAATACAGGGTTGACTAAAGACACTAAACCTCTGGATCACCAGGGTCTTGATGCTTCACCAATGAGTTACAGTGTATTGGGGTACCAGGCTCTAAATACAGCACAACTGCGTCACAGAGAACTACAGTAGATATCTCCTCTGGGCCACCAGGAGTTTTATATTGCATGATGAGAGCATATTAGGATACTAAAGGGTAGACTAGAAGTGACATTAAACCAATGGGTTACAGGGTCATGGTGGCGCACCATCGGGTCACAAAATACTGACTCATGGGACACCAGGGACTATATCCTGCACCCCTGGGTCACAAACTATTAGACTAGTGTGGCATCAGGAACTATATCCTGCACTCCTGAGTGCAAAGTATTGGATTAGTGGGACACCAGTAATTATATTTTGCACCCCCAGGTCAAAGATAGCTGGACATTTCACTCCAGTGTCACACAGTTCTGGAAATTTCACCCCTGGGTTACAGAGTACTGAGTCAACTTGGTATCCAATGCTATACCACTGGGACACAGTGTTTTCAATATAACATTACGGGGTCACTAGGGTTTCTATGGGGCAATATATCTAGATCTCTAGCACCTCTTAGATCCCACACTGAGCCACGAGTAAGGTGGTGGTGGGGTGATAAGCGGCTGTCTCTTCTGTAGCCGCATATCTTAGGCAAAGAGTTCAGTTGGCGAATATCACGTGCACCTCAGTACAACTAGGATGTCTTCTCTAGTCCTATTTCGGGCTCTGACCAGAGACCAGACCTGAGATAAGTGACTCCTTACTCCTATATCAGATTTGTGCTGAGATTCCATCTCTTTACCTGCAACATTCTTACAATTGTTTCTATTCAATGAATGTAGCAGAGCCTGTTCCTGCATGATATGCTGAGAATGTGACCCATTCCTAACCGCACTGAGAATTCAGTGTATTCATCTGTGTGCTTCCCGGGTCTGGGGACTCTCATCTGCTGTGGTCACATGTGTAAAAACAGGTGATATAGGAAAAAACACCACAATGGTCTCCCATAAACATGCTAGATAATAATAAGCCCCGCAATGGCAGAAATTATAGGACAGTCATGTTCCCCTCTACTCATTACACCATCTGCAAAAATCACCAAGTCCAGCAGGCCGTTATCCTATGTACAAGAATATAATTACTATAATACTGCCCCTATATACAAGAATATAACATATAATACTGCCCCCTATGTACAAGAATATAACTACTATAATACTGCTCCTATGTACAAGAATATAACTACTATAATACTACCCCTATATACAAGAATATAACTACTATAATACTGCCCCCTATGTACAAGAATATAACTACTATAATACTGCTCCTATGTACAAGAATATAACTACTATAATACTGCCCCTATGTACAAGATTATAACTACTATAATACTGCTCCTATGTACAAGAATATAACTAATATAATACTGCTCTTATGTACAAGAATATAACTACTATAATACTGCCCCTATGTACAAGAATATAACTACTATAATACTGCCCCTATGTACAAGAATATAACTAATATAATACTGCTCCTATGTAGAAGAATATAACTACTATAATACTGCCCCCTATGTACAAGAATATAACTAATATAATACTGCTCCTATGTACAAGAATATAACTACTATAATACTGCCCCCTATGTACAAGACTATAATACTATAATACTGCTCCTATGTACAAGAATATAACTACTATAATACTGCCTCCAATGCACAAGAATATAACTACTATAATACTGCCCCCTATGTACAACAATATAACTACTATAATACTGCCCCTATATACAAGAATATAACTACTATAATACTACCCCTATGTACAAGAATATAACTACTATAATACTGCCCCCATGTACAAGAATATAACTACTATAATACTGCTCCTATGTACAAGAATATAACTACTATAATACTGCCCCCTATGTACAAGAATATAACTACTATAATACTGCCCCTATGTACAAGAATATAACTACTATAATACTGCTCCTATGTACAAGAATATAACTACTATAATACTACCCCTATGTACAAGAATATAACTACTATAATACTGCTCCTATGTACAAGAATATAACTACTATAATACTGCCTCCTATGTACAAGAATATAACTACTATAATACTGCCCCCTATGTACAAGAATATAACTACTATAATACTGTCCCCTATGTACAAGAATATAACTACTATAATACTGCCCCTATGTACAAGAATATAACTACTATAATACTGCTCCTATGTACAAGAATATAACTACTATAATACTGCTCTTATGTACAAGAATATAACTACTATAATACTGCCCCCTATGTACAAGAATATAACTACTATAATACTGCTCCCTATGTACAAGAATATAACTACTATAATACTGCCCCTATGTACAAAAATATAGCTACTATAATACTGCCCCTATGTACAAGAATATGACTACTATAATACTGCTCCTATGTACAAGAATATAACTACTATAATACAGCTCCTATGTACAAGAATATAACTACTATAATACAGCTCCTATGAACAAGAATATAACTACTATAATACTGCCCCCTATGTACAAGAATATAGCTACTATAATACTGCCTCCTATGTACAAGAATATAGCTACTATAATACTGCCTCCTATGTACAAGAATATAACTACTATAATACTGCTCCTATGTACAAGAATATAACTGCTATAATACTGCTCCCTATGCACAAGAATATAACTACTATAATACTACCCCTATGTACAAGAATATAAGAATTATAATACTGCTCCTATGTACAAGAATATAACTACTATAATACTGCCCCTATGTACAAGAATATAACTACTATAATACTGCTCCTATGTACAAGAATATAACTACTGTAATACTGCCCTTATGTACAAGAATATAACTACTATAATACTGCCCCCATGTACAAGAATATAATTACTATAATACTGCACCCTATGTACAAGAATATAACTACTATAATACTGCCCCCATGTAAAAGAATATAACTACTATAATACTGACTCCTATGTACAAGAATATGACTACTATAATACTGACCCCTATGTACAAGAATATAACTACTATAATACTGCCCCCTATGTACAAGAATATAACTACTATAATACTGCCCCCTATGTACAAGAATATACTATAATACTGCTCCCTATGTACAAGAATATAACTACTATAATACTGCTCCTATGTACAAGAATATAACTACTATAATACTGCCCCTATGTACAAGAATATAACTCCTATAATACTGCTCCTATGTACAAGAATATAACTACTGTAATACTGCCCTTATGTACAAGAATATAACTACTATAATACTGCCCCCATGTACAAGAATATAATTACTATAATACTGCACCCTATGTACAAGAATATAACTACTATAATACTGCCCCTATGTACAAGAATATAACTATTATAATACTGCCCCCATGTACAGGAATATAGTTACAATAATACTGCCCCCTATGTACAAGAATATAACTACTATAATACTGCCCCTATGTACAAGAATATAACTACTATAATACTGCCCCCTATGTACAAGAATATAACTACTATAATACTGCCCCTATGTACTAGAATATAGCTACTATAATACTGCCCCTATGTACAAGAATATAACTACTATAATACTGCCCTCTATGTACAAGAATATAACTACTATAATACTGCCCCCTATGTACAAGAATATAACTACTATAATACTGCTCCTATGTACAAGAATATAACTACTATAATACTGATCCCTATGTACAAGAATATAACTACTATAATACTGCCTCCTATGTACAAGACTATAACTACTATAATACTGCCCCTATGTACAAGAATATAACTACTATAATACTGCTCCTATATACAAGAATATAACTACTATAATACTGCCCCCTAAGTACAAAAATATAACTACTATAATACTGCCCCCTATGTACAAGAATATAACTACTATAATACTGCTTCCTATACACAAGACTATACTATAATACTGCTCCTATATACAAGAATATAACTACTATAATACTGCCCCCCTATGTACAAGAATATAACTACTATAATACTGCCCCCTATGTACAAGAATATAACTACTATAATACTGCCCCTATGTACAAGAATATAACTACTATAATACTGCCCCTATGTACAAGAATATAACTACTATAATACTGCTCCCTATGTACAAGAATATAACTACTATAATACTGCTCCCTATGTACAAGAATATAACTACTATAATACTGCCCCCTATGTACAAGAATATAACTACTATAATACTGCCCCTATGTACAAAAATATAACTACTATAATACTGCCCCTATGTACAAGAATATAACTACTATAACCCTGCTCCTATCTACAAGAATATAACTACTATAATACTGCCCCTCTGTACAAGAATATAACTACTATAATACTGCCTCCTATGTACAAGAATATATCTACTATAATACTGCCCCCCTATGTACAAGAATATAACTACTATAATACTGCCCCTATGTACAAGAATATAACTTCTATAATACTGCTCCTATGTACAAGAATATAACTTCTATAATACTGCCCCTATGTACAAGAATATAACTACTATAATACTGCCCCTATGTACAAGAATATGACTACTATAATACTGACCCCTATGTACAAGAATATAACTGCTATAATACTGCTCCCTATGTACAAGAATATAACTACTATAATACTACCCCTATGTACAAGAATATAACTACTATAATACTGCCCCCTATGTACAAGAATATAACTACTATAATACTGCTCCCTATGTACAAGAATATGACTACTATAATACTACCCCTATGTACAAGAACATAACTACTATAATACTGCCCCCTATGTACAAGAATATAACTACTATAATACTGCCCCCTATGTACAAGAATATAACTAGTATAATACTGCTCCCTATGTACAAGAATATAACTACTATAATACTGCCCCCTATGTACAAGTATATAACTACTATAATACTGCCCCCTATGTACAAGAATATAACTACTATAATACTGCCCCCTATGTACAAGAATATAACTACTATAATACTGCTCCCTATGTACAAGAATATAACTACTATAATACTGCTCCTATGTACAAGAATATAACTACTATAATAGTGCCCCTATGTACAAGAATATAACTACTACAATACTGCTCCTATGTACAAGAATATAACTACTGTAATACTGCCCTTATGTACAAGAATATAACTACTGTAATACTGCCCCCATGTACAAGAATATAATTACTATAATACTGCACCCTATGTACAAGAATATAACTACTATAATACTGCCCCTATGTACAAGAATATAACTACTATAATACTGCCCCCTATGTACAAGAATATAACTACTATAATACTGCTCCTATGTACAAGAATATAACTAATACTGCCCCCTATGTACAAGAATATAACTACTATAATACTGCCCCTATGTACAAGAATATAACTACTATAATACTGCTCCTATGTACAAGAATATAACTACTATAATACTACCCCTATGTACAAGAATATAACTACTATAATACTGCTCCTATGTACAAGAATATAACTACTATAATACTGCCTCCTATGTACAAGAATATAACTACTATAATACTGCCCCCTATGTACAAGAATATAACTACTATAATACTGTCCCCTATGTACAAGAATATAACTACTATAATACTGCCCCTATGTACAAGAATATAACTACTATAATACTGCTCCTATGTACAAGAATATAACTACTATAATACTGCTCTTATGTACAAGAATATAACTACTATAATACTGCCCCCTATGTACAAGAATATAACTACTATAATACTGCTCCCTATGTACAAGAATATAACTACTATAATACTGCCCCTATGTACAAAAATATAGCTACTATAATACTGCCCCTATGTACAAGAATATGACTACTATAATACTGCTCCTATGTACAAGAATATAACTACTATAATACAGCTCCTATGTACAAGAATATAACTACTATAATACAGCTCCTATGAACAAGAATATAACTACTATAATACTGCTCCTATGTACAAGAATATAACTACTGTAATACTGCCCTTATGTACAAGAATATAACTACTATAATACTGCCCCCATGTACAAGAATATAATTACTATAATACTGCACCCTATGTACAAGAATATAACTACTATAATACTGCCCCCATGTAAAAGAATATAATTACTATAATACTGACTCCTATGTACAAGAATATGACTACTATAATACTGACCCCTATGTACAAGAATATAACTACTATAATACTGCCCCCTATGTACAAGAATATAACTACTATAATTCTGCCCCCTATGTACAAGAATATACTATAATACTGCTCCCTATGTACAAGAATATAACTACTATAATACTGCTCCTATGTACAAGAATATAACTACTATAATACTGCCCCTATGTACAAGAATATAACTCCTATAATACTGCTCCTATGTACAAGAATATAACTACTGTAATACTGCCCTTATGTACAAGAATATAACTACTATAATACTGCCCCCATGTACAAGAATATAATTACTATAATACTGCACCCTATGTACAAGAATATAACTACTATAATACTGCCCCCATGTAAAAGAATATAACTACTATAATACTGACTCCTATGTACAAGAATATGACTACTATAATACTGACCCCTATGTACAAGAATATAACTACTATAATACTGCCACCTATGTACAAGAATATAACTACTATAATTCTGCCCCCTATGTACAAGAATATACTATAATACTGCTCCCTATGTACAAGAATATAACTACTATAATACTGCTCCTATGTACAAGAATATAACTACTATAATACTGCCCCTATGTACAAGAATATAACTCCTATAATACTGCTCCTATGTACAAGAATATAACTACTGTAATACTGCCCTTATGTACAAGAATATAACTACTATAATACTGCCCCCATGTACAAGAATATAATTACTATAATACTGCACCCTATGTACAAGAATATAACTACTATAATACTGCCCCTATGTACAAGAATATAACTATTATAATACTGCCCCCATGTACAGGAATATAGTTACAATAATACTGCCCCCTATGTACAAGAATATAACTACTATAATACTGCCCCTATGTACAAGAATATAACTACTATAATACTGCCCCCTATGTACAAGAATATAACTACTATAATACTGCCCCTATGTACTAGAATATAGCTACTATAATACTGCCCCCTATGTACAAGAATATAACTACTATAATACTGCCCCCTATGTACAAGAATATAACTACTATAATACTGCCCCCTATGTACAAGAATATAACTACTATAATACTGCTCCTATGTACAAGAATATAACTACTATAATACTGATCCCTATGTACAAGAATATAACTACTATAATACTGCCTCCTATGTACAAGACTATAACTACTATAATACTGCCCCTATGTACAAGAATATAACTACTATAATACTGCTCCTATATACAAGAATATAACTACTATAATACTGCCCCCTAAGTACAAAAATATAACTACTATAATACTGCCCCCTATGTACAAGAATATAACTACTATAATACTGCTTCCTATACACAAGACTATACTATAATACTGCTCCTATATACAAGAATATAACTACTATAATACTGCCCCCCTATGTACAAGAATATAACTACTATAATACTGCCCCCTATGTACAAGAATATAACTACTATAATACTGCCCCTATGTACAAGAATATAACTACTATAATACTGCCCCTATGTACAAGAATATAACTACTATAATACTGCTCCCTATGTACAAGAATATAACTACTATAATACTGCTCCCTATGTACAAGAATATAACTACTATAATACTGCCCCCTATGTACAAGAATATAACTACTATAATACTGCCCCTATGTACAAAAATATAACTACTATAATACTGCCCCTATGTACAAGAATATAACTACTATAACCCTGCTCCTATCTACAAGAATATAACTACTATAATACTGCCCCTCTGTACAAGAATATAACTACTATAATACTGCCTCCTATGTACAAGAATATATCTACTATAATACTGCCCCCCTATGTACAAGAATATAACTACTATAATACTGCTCCTATGTACAAGAATATATCTACTATAATACTGCCCCTATGTACAAGAATATAACTACTATAATACTGCCCCTATGTACAAGAATATAACTTCTATAATACTGCTCCTATGTACAAGAATATAACTTCTATAATACTGCCCCCATGTACAAGAATATAACTACTATAATACTGCCCCTATGTACAAGAATATGACTACTATAATACTGACCCCTATGTACAAGAATATAACTGCTATAATACTGCTCCCTATGTACAAGAATATAACTACTATAATACTACCCCTATGTACAAGAATATAACTACTATAATACTGCCCCCTATGTACAAGAATATAACTACTATAATACTGCTCCCTATGTACAAGAATATGACTACTATAATACTACCCCTATGTACAAGAACATAACTACTATAATACTGCCCCCTATGTACAAGAATATAACTACTATAATACTGCCCCCTATGTACAAGAATATAACTAGTATAATACTGCTCCCTATGTACAAGAATATAACTACTATAATACTGCCCCCTATGTACAAGTATATAACTACTATAATACTGCCCCCTATGTACAAGAATATAACTACTATAATACTGCCCCCTATGTACAAGAATATAACTACTATAATACTGCTCCCTATGTACAAGAATATAACTACTATAATACTGCTCCTATGTACAAGAATATAACTACTATAATACTGCCCCTATGTACAAGAATATAACTACTACAATACTGCTCCTATGTACAAGAATATAACTACTGTAATACTGCCCTTATGTACAAGAATATAACTACTGTAATACTGCCCCTATGTACAAGAATATAACTACTGTAATACTGCCCCCATGTACAAGAATATAATTACTATAATACTGCACCCTATGTACAAGAATATAACTACTATAATACTGCCCCTATGTACAAGAATATAACTACTATAATACTGCCCCCTATGTACAAGAATATAACTACTATAATACTGCTCCTATGTACAAGAATATAACTACTATAATACTGCCCCCTATGTACAAGAATATAACTACTATAATACTGCCCCTATGTACAAGAATATAACTACTATAATACTGCTCCTATGTACAAGAATATAACTACTATAATACTACCCCTATGTACAAGAATATAACTACTATAATACTGCTCCTATGTACAAGAATATAACTACTATAATACTGCCTCCTATGTACAAGAATATAACTACTATAATACTGCCCCCTATGTACAAGAATATAACTACTATAATACTGTCCCCTATGTACAAGAATATAACTACTATAATACTGCCCCTATGTACAAGAATATAACTACTATAATACTGCTCCTATGTACAAGAATATAACTACTATAATACTGCTCTTATGTACAAGAATATAACTACTATAATACTGCCCCCTATGTACAAGAATATAACTACTATAATACTGCTCCCTATGTACAAGAATATAACTACTATAATACTGCCCCTATGTACAAAAATATAGCTACTATAATACTGCCCCTATGTACAAGAATATGACTACTATAATACTGCTCCTATGTACAAGAATATAACTACTATAATACAGCTCCTATGTACAAGAATATAACTACTATAATACAGCTCCTATGAACAAGAATATAACTACTATAATACTGCTCCTATGTACAAGAATATAACTACTGTAATACTGCCCTTATGTACAAGAATATAACTACTATAATACTGCCCCCATGTACAAGAATATAATTACTATAATACTGCACCCTATGTACAAGAATATAACTACTATAATACTGCCCCCATGTAAAAGAATATAATTACTATAATACTGACTCCTATGTACAAGAATATGACTACTATAATACTGACCCCTATGTACAAGAATATAACTACTATAATACTGCCCCCTATGTACAAGAATATAACTACTATAATTCTGCCCCCTATGTACAAGAATATACTATAATACTGCTCCCTATGTACAAGAATATAACTACTATAATACTGCTCCTATGTACAAGAATATAACTACTATAATACTGCCCCTATGTACAAGAATATAACTCCTATAATACTGCTCCTATGTACAAGAATATAACTACTGTAATACTGCCCTTATGTACAAGAATATAACTACTATAATACTGCCCCCATGTACAAGAATATAATTACTATAATACTGCACCCTATGTACAAGAATATAACTACTATAATACTGCCCCCATGTAAAAGAATATAACTACTATAATACTGACTCCTATGTACAAGAATATGACTACTATAATACTGACCCCTATGTACAAGAATATAACTACTATAATACTGCCACCTATGTACAAGAATATAACTACTATAATTCTGCCCCCTATGTACAAGAATATACTATAATACTGCTCCCTATGTACAAGAATATAACTACTATAATACTGCTCCTATGTACAAGAATATAACTACTATAATACTGCCCCTATGTACAAGAATATAACTCCTATAATACTGCTCCTATGTACAAGAATATAACTACTGTAATACTGCCCTTATGTACAAGAATATAACTACTATAATACTGCCCCCATGTACAAGAATATAATTACTATAATACTGCACCCTATGTACAAGAATATAACTACTATAATACTGCCCCTATGTACAAGAATATAACTATTATAATACTGCCCCCATGTACAGGAATATAGTTACAATAATACTGCCCCCTATGTACAAGAATATAACTACTATAATACTGCCCCTATGTACAAGAATATAACTACTATAATACTGCCCCCTATGTACAAGAATATAACTACTATAATACTGCCCCTATGTACTAGAATATAGCTACTATAATACTGCCCCCTATGTACAAGAATATAACTACTATAATACTGCCCCCTATGTACAAGAATATAACTACTATAATACTGCCCCCTATGTACAAGAATATAACTACTATAATACTGCTCCTATGTACAAGAATATAACTACTATAATACTGATCCCTATGTACAAGAATATAACTACTATAATACTGCCTCCTATGTACAAGACTATAACTACTATAATACTGCCCCTATGTACAAGAATATAACTACTATAATACTGCTCCTATATACAAGAATATAACTACTATAATACTGCCCCCTAAGTACAAAAATATAACTACTATAATACTGCCCCCTATGTACAAGAATATAACTACTATAATACTGCTTCCTATACACAAGACTATACTATAATACTGCTCCTATATACAAGAATATAACTACTATAATACTGCCCCCCTATGTACAAGAATATAACTACTATAATACTGCCCCCTATGTACAAGAATATAACTACTATAATACTGCCCCTATGTACAAGAATATAACTACTATAATACTGCCCCTATGTACAAGAATATAACTACTATAATACTGCTCCCTATGTACAAGAATATAACTACTGTAATACTGCTCCCTATGTACAAGAATATAACTACTATAATACTGCCCCCTATGTACAAGAATATAACTACTAT
This sequence comes from Dendrobates tinctorius, assembly GCF_039654945.1. Classification (NCBI taxonomy): domain Eukaryota; kingdom Metazoa; phylum Chordata; class Amphibia; order Anura; family Dendrobatidae; genus Dendrobates; species Dendrobates tinctorius. The sequence continues at coordinate 11,445,463 of NW_027361688.1, forward strand.
AATACTGCCCCTATGTACAAAAATATAACTACTATAATACTGCCCCTATGTACAAGAATATAACTACTATAACCCTGCTCCTATCTACAAGAATATAACTACTATAATACTGCCCCTCTGTACAAGAATATAACTACTATAATACTGCCTCCTATGTACAAGAATATATCTACTATAATACTGCCCCCCTATGTACAAGAATATAACTACTATAATACTGCTATGTACAAGAATATATCTACTATAATACTGCCCCTATGTACAAGAATATAACTACTATAATACTGCCCCTATGTACAAGAATATAACTTCTATAATACTGCTCCTATGTACAAGAATATAACTTCTATAATACTGCCCCCATGTACAAGAATATAACTACTATAATACTGCCCCTATGTACAAGAATATGACTACTATAATACTGACCCCTATGTACAAGAATATAACTGCTATAATACTGCTCCCTATGTACAAGAATGTAACTACTATAATACTACCCCTATGTACAAGAATATAACTACTATAATACTGCCCCCTATGTACAAGAATATAACTACTATAATACTGCCCCCTATGTACAAGAATATAACTAGTATAATACTGCTCCCTATGTACAAGAATATAACTACTATAATACTGCCCCCTATGTACAAGTATATAACTACTATAATACTGCCCCCTATGTACAAGAATATAACTACTATAATACTGCCCCCTATGTACAAGAATATAACTACTATAATACTGCTCCCTATGTACAAGAATATAACTACTATAATACTGCTCCTATGTACAAGAATATAACTACTATAATACTGCCCCTATGTACAAGAATATAACTACTACAATACTGCTCCTATGTACAAGAATATAACTACTGTAATACTGCCCTTATGTACAAGAATATAACTACTATAATACTGCCCCCATGTACAAGAATATAATTACTATAATACTGCACCCTATGTACAAGAATATAACTACTATAATACTGCCCCTATGTACAAGAATATAACTACTATAATACTGCCCCCTATGTACAAGAATATAACTACTATAATACTGCCCCTATGTACTAGAATATAGCTACTATAATACTGCCCCTTATGTACAAGAATATAACTACTATAATACTGCCCCCTATGTACAAGAATATAACTAATACTGCCCCTATGTACAAGAATATACTATAATACTGCCCCTATGTACAAGACTATAACTACTATAATACTGCCCCCTATGTACAAGAATATAACTACTATAATACTGCCTCCTATGTACAAGACTATAACTACTATAATACTGCCCCTATGTACAAGAATATAACTACTATAATACTGCTCCTATATACAAGAATATAACTACTATAATACTGCCCCCTAAGTACAAAAATATAACTACTATAATACTGCCCCCTATGTACAAGAATATAACTACTATAATACTGCTCCCTATACACAAGACTATAACTACTATAATACTGCCCCCCTATGTACAAGAATATAACTACTATAATACTGCCCCCTATGTACAAGAATATAACTACTATAATACTGCCCATATGTACAAGAATATAACTACTATAATACTGCCCCTATGTACATGAATATAACTACTATAATACTGCTCCCTATGTACAAGAATATAACTACTATAATACTGCTCCCTATGTACAAGAATATAACTACTATAATACTGCCCCCTATGTACAAGAATATAACTACTATAATACTGCCCCTATGTACAAGAATATAACTACTATAACCCTGCTCCTATGTACAAGAATATAACTACTATAATACTGCCCCTCTGTACAAGAATATAACTACTATAATACTGCCCCCTATGTACAAGAATATATCTACTATAATACTGCCCCCTATGTACAAGAATATAACTACTATAATACTGCTCCTATGTACAAGAATATATCTACTATAATACTGCCCCTATGTACAAGAATATAACTACTATAATACTGCCCCTATGTACAAGAATATAACTACTATAATACTGCCCCCTATGTACAAGAATATAACTACTATAATACTGCCCCCCTATGTACTGCCGCTGTCTATGGGATGGGGGTCGCATACTGCAGCTGTCTATGGGATGGAGGCTGCGTTCTGCCGCCGTCTATGGGATGTAGGCCGCGTCCTGCCGCTGTCTATGGGATGGGGGTCGCGTCCTGCCGCTGTCTATGGGATGGAGGTCGCATCCTGCCGCTGTCTATGGGATGGAGGCCGCGTCCTGCCGCTGTCTATGGGATGGGGGCCGCGTCCTGCCGCTGCCTATGGGATGGAGGCCACGTCCTGCCGCTGTCTATGGGATAGGGGCCGCGTCCTGCCGCTGTCTATGGGATGGAGGCCAAGTCCTGCCGCTGTCTATGGGATAGGGGCCGCGTCCTGCCGCTTTCTATGGGATGGAAGCCGCGTCCTGCCGCTTCCTATGGGATAGGGGCCGCGTCCTGCCGCTGTCTATGGGATGGAGCCCGCGTCCTGCCGCTGTCTATGGGATGGGGGCCGCGTCCTGCCGCTGTCTATGGGATGGGGGCCGCGTCCTGCCGCTGTCTATGGGATAGGGGCCGCGTCCTGCCGCTGTCTATGGGATGGGGGCCGCGTCCTGCCGCTTTCTATGGGATGGAAGCCACGTCCTGCCGCTGTCTATGGGATGGGGGCCGCGTAATGCCGCTGTCTATGGGATGGGGGCCATGTCCTGCTGCTGTCTATGGGATGGAGGCCGTGTCCTGTTGCTGTCTATGGGATGGGGGCTGCGTCTTGCTGCTGTCTATGAGATGGAGGCCGTGTCCTGTTGCTGTCTATGGGATGGGGGCTGCGTCCTGTTGCTGTCTATGGGATGGGGGCTGCGTCCTGTTGCTGTCTATGGGATGGGGGCCGTGTCCTGCCGCTGTCCATGGGATGGAGGCCGCGTCCTGTTGCTGTCTATGGGATGGAGGCCGTGTCCTGTTGCTGTCTATGGGATGGAGGCCGTGTCCTGTTGCTGTCTATGGGATGGGGGCTGCGTCTTGCTGCTGTCTATGAGATGGAGGCCGTGTCCTGTTGCTGTCTATGGGATGGGGGCCGTGTCCTGTTGCTGTCTATGGGATGGAGGCCGTGTCCTGTTGCTGTCTATGGGATGGGGGCTGCGTCCTGTTGCTGTCTATGGGATGGAGGCCGTGTCCTGTTGCTGTCTATGGGATGGGGGCTGCGTCTTGCTGCTGTCTATGAGATGGAGGCCGTGTCCTGTTGCTGTCTATGGGATGGGGGCTGCGTCCTGTTGCTGTCTATGGGATGGGGGCTGCGTCCTGTTGCTGTCTATGGGATGGGGGCCGTGTCCTGCCGCTGTCCATGGGATGGAGGCCGCGTCCTGTTGCTGTCTATGGGATGGGGGCCGTGTCCTGCCGCTGTCCATGGGATGGAGGCCGCGTCCTGCCGCTGTCCATGGGATGGAGGCCGCGTCCTGTTGCTGTCTATGGGATGGGGGCCGTGACCAATTTCACAAATGAAAGGAGACAACGGTCACATGTGACCCTCAGGTCGTCCCTTGATTGCCAGGACCCCTCAGTGTACTCCTCGCCTCTGTTCACACTGGTCATTATAGCCTCTCGTCTTCCTCGTCTGTTAAAGGAGCGATTCCAAAAACTTTTTTTTTTTTCAAAAAGCAGCGCCACCCCTGTCCTCAGGCTTGTTGCGGTATTGCAAGTGAGATCCATTCACTTTAATAGAGCAGAGCTGCAATACCAGAAACATCCTGATGACAGGGGTGGCGCTGTTTTTTTTTTGTTTTTTTTTGGGGGGGGGGGGGGGGAGACATTTTTTCTATTCTCAGCCCAGTGCGACAACCAACCCAGCCACCATTATATAACCCACCGAGGTTGTCAGGAAAGCCTGAGCTGATGAACACATCTCCGGATAGGGGCGATCTAGACTGGGGGGACATTTGATGGGTTTTAGACCCGTAAACATTTTTTTCTGTGATATCTGTGGCGGATTTCACACGTTTTAAAGCCGACGGGAAAAATCAGCAGCGAAACTTACATTTTCCACATGCAGATTTTGCTGCTGATTTGCACGAGTGTCCGATTTTTCCGCGCCGTGTGGTCGTGCCCCCATAGAGAAAGGCAGCCATATTAGGATTGTCAGGCTTGGTTTCGTGCATGATAGGAATCCTGGCCCCTGAGACACAGACGCGGGGCCGCACCCAGCAGCAACGATGATGCATTCAGGTCACACACATTCCGGGGGATCGTGTCTGCGGCGCACATGTCACCTAATACATTCAATGTCCCTTTAAACCACAGCGACAGGTGATTGGCTGTTGAATGCCCGTCCCATGCCCCTCTCGATGCACTGATTGGATAGGTGTCACTACCACGCCCGCTGTCATTCTTTCCCTGCTTCCTATTGGTTGTTTATTCCCACAGACTCGCCGCTTACTTGTAATTTCTCCTCGAGCTGATTGGATGTCTCTCGTTTGGTTCCGCCCCTGTCTGGTCTATCCGGCCGCTGATTGGCTGTGTCTCCATAATGTTGCAGGAAGCTCCCAGCTGATCCGCTATGAGGGCAGGAAGTGTCGCCTGACTGGGGGTCTGTGTCACCGGCCGCGGGGCGATGAGAGGATCGGCGGCAGCGGCGGACCCTGATGGATGATGGCCGCGGTGAAGAGTCACAGCCGGGTGGGGAAGAGAGAGGAGGAGAACGGGGCTCTGGACCGCTCCCTGCAGCAGATGATCTCAGCCATAGTGGACGAGAGGAACCGCCTCAACATCCGCCAGGAGCTCAGCGGCCTGGGTGAGTGAGGCTCCGGGGGATGACGGAGGGGGACACTGGGCGGTGTGATCGGGCTGAGCCTCCCCGGTGTGAGCCGTCCCAGGGAGCAGGAGCAGCGCCTCCTCCGTGCAGGAAGCGTGTATGTGTGTGGTCACACGGTGCGATCACTATGGGAGGAGCGGCGGGTCCTGCACCGGGGAAGAGCAGCTGTCAGATGGAGGGACAGAAACTGCACGGTGTGACGTGTACAGAGTGTGTGTGTGTGTACAGAGTGTGTGTGTGTGTACAGAGTGTGTGTGTGTGTACAGAGAGTGTGTGTGTGTGTGTACAGAGAGTGTGTGTGTGTGTACAGAGAGTGTGTGTGTGTGTGTACAGAGAGTGTGTGTGTGTGTGTACAGAGTGTGTGTACAGAGTGTGTGTGTCTCTCCTCCTGTCCGTTCCTGTGAGGTTGTGGCTGATGTCACCGGTCTGCGCTGTGTTGTCGGCTTCTACCTCTCTACAGTGTCACATTATTCTGCTGACATTCTTTTTTCTTCCATCCTTCCTATATTGAGCCTCTCTTGCTGGTTTCCGGTTGCTGTATTGGGGTCCGGTGCTGACCTTCGGGGGGGGGGCCCGTCTCTGTCCTCTCTCGTCAATAATGTGATGTTAATTTACCCACGATTTAATTTCTAAACTGCTTCTACCTCCGATATGAGTAGGGGGTCCTGCATTTCGTTGCGGGGTCCTGATTGCCCCCCTCCTCTGCCCCGGATTCGTCTTTCATGCTGATTGTGACGTCTTTTTAAGGGACCCTAACCCCTCAGGACGTTCCTGACCCCGTTTGTGCCACAGCTGAATATACTTCTATTGTAATCTGATGTCAGCCGGTCCAGGCTAAAGACAGTGAACATAAAAATCCAGACCGGTCTCCTAACTCCTTGCCGCCATAGGATGTTCTATCCCAGCTCGCTTTATGGCAATGCTGCACTATTATAAGGTGATTCCTTTAAATGTATCATCCCTTTAAGAGAGCCCCATGCAGCTGTGGTATCTGGTGAGGTGGAGGTTCTGGAAGCGTCAGACATGTCTTTTGTTCATGAGTTGAAAATAGGTGTTGTAACATGATGTCATTTAAAGGGCCAGAGGCCTCAAATAGTGCAGGCGAAAAAGTCTATTACCAGAATTGGATTGTTCTGAAATCCCTCGTCCTGCTCACCCTGCGGAGACTGTTGGCAGATCTATGGCCCCTCCGATCGTATCTGTATTTTCATCGTCTGTAGTTCTTAAAGGGGAACTCCACCTCAACATGACACACAAGACTATCCATCATCGATGGCCAGATCTAGAAGGATGCTGCCGATGTCTGAAAAGGATTTGCCCCTTTAAGTGAATTTTTACAAAATTTAATCAGGAAGTTATAAATAATGTGCAGATCTGTCCGTTCTGGTTTCTGATCACACAAATAATCTCAGTTCCTCATTTCATGTAACCCAAGAAAAAGTCCTCCTTCCTCTACTGATTGTGCGCAGATAAACCTCAAACATTACACAAAGGATTGGGCGCAGCTCTCACCCCGATTCCCCTCTGTATCAGAAAGTTAGGTGCTTTTATGTGTCCAGGTTATTGCGGAACTGCAATATTGTAGTCAGTGGTAATATGTAACCCCGTATTCACTACCAGACACTGGTCACTTTCTAAATTCATGACATTACTGATCCTGAGTTACCTCCTGTATTATATTCCAGAGCTGCACTCACTTTTCTGCTGGTGCAGTCACTGTGTACATACATTACTGATCCTGAGTTACATCCTGTATTATACCCCAGAGCTGCACTCACTTTTCTGCTTGTGCAGTCACTGTGTATATACATTACATTACTGATCCTGAGTTACACCCTGTATTATACTCCAGAGCTGCACTCACTATTCTGCTGGTGCAGTCACTGTGTACATACATTACTGATCCTGAGTTACATCCTGTATTATACCCCAGAGCTGCACTCACTTTTCTGCTTGTGCAGTCACTGTGTATATACATTACATTACTGATCCTGAGTTACACCCTGTATTATACTCCAGAGCTGCACTCACTATTCTGCTGGTGCAGTCACTGTGTATATACATTACATTACTGATCCTGAGTTACATCCTGTATTATACTCCAGAGCTGCACTCACTATTCTGCTGGTGCAGTCACTGTGTACATACATTACTGATCCTGAGTTACATCCTGTATTATACCCCAGAGCTGCACTCACTATTCTGCTGGTGCAGTCACTGTGTACATACATTACATTACTGATCCTGAGTTACATCCTATATTATACCCCAGAGCTGCACTCACTATTCTGCTGGTGCAGTCACTGTGTACATACATTACATTACTGATCCCGAGTTACCTCCTGTATTATACTCCAGAGCTGTACTCACTATTCTGCTGGTGCAGTCACTGTGTGCATACATTACATTACTGATCCTGAGTTACATCCTGTATTATTCCCCAAAGCTGCACTCACTATTCTGCTGGTGCAGTCACTGTGTACATACATTACATTACTGATCCTGAGTTACATCCTGTATTATACTCCAGAGCTGCACTCACTATTCTGCTGGTGCAGTCACTGTGTACATACATTACATTACTGATCCTGAGTTACATCCTGTATTATACTCCAGAGCTGCACTCACTATTCTCCTGGTGCAGTCACTGTGTACATACATTACATTACTGATCCTGAGTTACATCCTGTATTATACCCTAGAGCTGCACTCACTATTCTGCTGATGCAGTCATTGTGTACATACATTACTGATCCTGAGTTACATCCTGTATTATACTCCAGAGCTGCACTCACTATTCTGCTGGTGCAGTCACTGTGTACATACATTACTGATCCTGAGTTACCTCCTGTATTATACCCCAGAGCTGCACTCACTATTCTGCTGGTGCAGTCACTGTGTACATATATTACATTACTGATCCTGAGTTACATCCTGTATTATACTCCAGAGCTGCACTCACTATTCTGCTGGTGCAGTCATTGTGTACATACATTACATTACTGATCCTGAGTTACATCCTGTATTATACTCCAGAGCTGCACTCACTATTCTGCTGGTGCAGTCATTGTGTACATACATTACATTACTGATCCTGAGTTACATCCTGTATTATACCCCAGAGCTGCACTCACTATTCTGCTGGTGCAGTCACTGTGTACATACATTACTGATCCTGAGTTACTCCTGTATTATACCCCAGAGCTGCACTCACTATTCTGCTGGTGCAGTCACTGTGTACATACATTACATTACTGATCCCGAGTTACACCCTGTATTATACCCCAGAGCTGCACTCACTATTCTGCTGGTGCAGTCACTGTGTACATACATTACATTACTGATCCTGAGTTACATCCTGTATTATACTCCAGAGCTGCACTCACTATTCTGCTGGTGCAGTCACTGTGTACATACATTACATTACTGATCCTGAGTTACCTCCTGTATTATACTCCAGAGCTGCACTCACTATTCTGCTGGTGCAGTCACTGTATACATACATTACATTACTGATCCTGAGTTACCTCCTGTATTATACTCCAGAGCTGCACTCACTATTCTGCTGGTGCAGTCACTGTGTACATACATTATATTACTGATCCTGAGTTACCTCCTGTATTATACTCCAGAGCTGCACTCACTATTCTGCTGGTGCAGTCACTGTGTACATACAGGATGTAACTCAGGATCAGTAATGTAATGTATGTACACAGTGACTGCACCAGCAGAATAGTGAGTGCAGCTCTGGAGTATAATACAGGAGGTAACTCAGGATCAGTAATGTATGTACACAGTGACTGCACCAGCAGAATAGTGAGTGCAGCTCTGGAGTATAATACAGGATGTAACTCTGGATCAGTCATGTAATGTATGTACACAGTGACTGCACCAGCAGAATAGTGAGTGCAGCTCTGGAGTATAATACAGGATGTAACTCAGGATCAGTAATGTAATGTATTATACTCCAGAGCTGCACTCACTATTCTGCTGGTGCAGTCACTGTGTACATACATTACATGACTGATCCAGAGTTACATCCTGTGTTATACTCCAGAGCTGCACTCACTATTCTGCTGGTGCAGTCACTGTGTACATACATTACTGATCCTGAGTTACCTCCTGTATTATACTCCAGAGCTGCACTCACTATTCTGCTGGTGCAGTCACTGTGTACATACATTATATTACTGATCCTGAGTTACCTCCTGTATTATACTCCAGAGCTGCACTCACTATTCTGCTGGTGCAGTCACTGTGTACATACATTACATGACTGATCCAGAGTTACATCCTGTATTATACTCCAGAGCTGCACTCACTATTCTGCTGGTGCAGTCACTGTGTACATACATTACTGATCCTGAGTTACATCCTGTATTATACTCCAGAGCTGCACTCACTATTCTGCTGGTGCAGTCACTGTGTACATACATTATATTACTGATCCTGAGTTACCTCCTGTATTATACTCCAGAGCTGCACTCACTATTCTGCTGGTGCAGTCACTGTGTACATATATTACATTACTGATCCTGAGTTACCTCCTGTATTATACCCCAGAGCTGCACTCACTATTCTGCTGGTGCAGTCACTGTGTACATACATTACATTACTGATCCTGAGTTATATCCTGTATTATACTCCAGAGCTGCACTCACTATTCTGCTGGTTCAGTCACTGTGTACATACATTACATTACTGATCCTCAGTTATATCCTGTATTATACTCCAGAGCTGCGTTCACTATTCTGCTGGTTCAGTCACTGTGTACATACATTACATTACTGACCCTGAGTTACATCCTGTATTATACTCCAGAGCTGCACTCACTATTCTGCTGGTGCAGTCACTGTGTACATACATTACATTACTGATCCTGAGTTACCTCCTGTATTATACCCCAGAGCTGCACTCACTATTCTGCTGGTGCAGTCACTGTGTACATACATTACATTACTGATCCTGAGTTACCTCCTGTATTATACTCCAGAGCTGCACTCACTATTCTGCTGGTGCAGTCCCTCCGTTGCTCGGTGTCGCCTCCTCTTCTCACTGTACAGCTGGATTCTTGGTGACTCTCGCACTGCGGTTACACAAGTCACACGGAGCCTCCAAATAGTTACAAAGAGTAAACAGGAAAATATTGGCTGTGGCTCCTGTGTTCACACCCGGGGGGCGATGTGCAGACTGAGGGGGCTGTCATCCTGCCGCTATCGGTGTGGGGGCGATTCTGGACCCTTACTCTCACTTGTGATCTCGGCGATCGGACGGCCTGCAGGTGATGAGAAGTACTGATAACGGGGAACAAAAACGCCTTTTATATTATAATCCCATATGGGACTCAAGTAATGCCCCCGTATTCAGTGTCCGTATAATGCTGCAGTACAGTGCCCCCTGCCGTTCTACATTAATGCCGCTGTGCTGGGCTTGAGTGTGGGATCTGTGCTGCAGTGTCGCCTGTGATAGTTAGGATTCGGCAGACAAGTCTGTGCCTCTGTTGTTCCTCCTGGAATTTTACGAATGAATGAGTTGACGGCTGGGTGATCTCCATGTCCTGCCGTGTGTCCTCCCAACTCTCTGATATTAGTTGGACTTTTACAAGAGGAGTGAAATCACAAGTCGCACATTTCCAGGAGGAATTACAGAGGGACGGCATAAAAAAAAAAAAAAAGTTGGGAAACCCCAAAGGTGCGGTTTATGGGACTTGTCCCTGTGTCACTGTCCGGTGTTGCTGCTTACAGTGAGTCCTGCTGACCAGACCAGAATGATTTCCGTAACTTGCCGTAGGATGATCCAGAACCTTCTCTGGATGGCTCTGGTAACCCACCTGACCTGTAGCAGAGCAGTGCTGCAGTGTAAAGCATGGAGAGAAATTGAGGACTCATTGCCAGGGTGTACGTCTAAGTACGCCACTTCTTTTAGTCACCATTAGATATGACACCCAGTGAATCTATCCATGATCCTTCCCCTGCCACATGCTGAGAGCTAACAAGTCCTCTCATGACGTGTTCTACCTGTGTCCACTCCCTGGCAGCCATCCAGTCCACCCGTCCCACTCCTGCCCACACTTTGGGCATCCACCCTGTCAGTCTATCACTTGTCCTACCCATCCCTCATCCTGGACAGCCATCCAGTTCTCCCATCCCTCTTTCTACCCCTGCCCAGACCCTAGGCTGCCACCCATCGCTCATCCTACCCTGGGCCACATCCTAGGCTGCCACCCATCTCTTATCCTACCCCTGCCCCATCCTAGGCTGCCACCCATCTCTTATCCTACCCCTGCCCCATCCTAGGCTGCCACCCATCTCTTATCCTACCCCTGCCCCATCCTAGGCTGCCACCCATCGCTCATCCTACCCTGGCCCACATCCTAGGCTGCCACCCATCGCTTGTCCTACCCCTGCCCCATCCTAGGCTGCCATCCATCGCTCATCCTACCCTGGCCCACATCCTAGGCTGCCACCCATCGCTTATCCTACCCCTGCCCCATCCTAGGCTGCCACCCATCGCTTATCCTACCCCTGCCCCATCCTAGGCTGCCACCCATCGCTTATCCTAGGCTGCCACCCATCGCGTATCCTACCCCTGCCCCATCCTAGCCTGCCACCCATCGCTCATCCTACCCCTGCCCCATCCTAGGCTGCCACCCATCGCTTATCCTACCCCTGCCCCATTCTAGGCTGCCACCCATCGCTTATCCTACCCCTGCCCCATCCTAGGCTGCCACCCATCGCTCATCCTACCCCTGCCCCATTCTAGGCTGCCACCCATTGCTTATCCTACCCCTGCCCCATTCTAGGCTGCCAACCATCGCTCATCCTACCCCCGCCCACATTCTAAGCTGCCACCCATCGCTTATTCTAGGCTGCCACCCATCTCACATCCTACTCCTGCCGCATCCCTAATCTTAACCCTGCCACATCCTAGGAGCTAAGAAGTCCGCCATGACGCATCCTACCTGGGTCCACTCCCAGTCCACCCGTCCCTTGTTCTATCCCTACCCACACTTTGGGCATCCACCCAGTCCGTCTATCACTTGTCCTGCCCGTCCCTCATCCAACCTTTGCCACACCATGATAGGATAGGCGCACAGGGTAACCATTGTCCTACCCCTGCCACACCATAGGCTGCCACACCCTGGATAGCCATCCAGTCCTCCCATCCCTCGTTCTACCCCTGCCCAGACCCTAGGCTGCCACCCATGCCTAGTCTTACTCCTCCTGTATCCTAAAGAGCCATCCAGTCTGCCCATGACATGTTTTACCGTTGTCCACTCCTTGGTCAGCCATCCAGTCCTCCCATCCCTCGTCCTACCCCTGCCGCTCCATGTGCCCACTTGGTGTCCTTCTCATTAGGACTACATGGCGGTGGGTCTGCTAATAACGCACCAACACTACTCCTGTATTGGCCCTGACCTCAGATCCCCCGTGTTTCTGGGGGAAGATCTGGGATGAGATCGCCGTCACGTGACAAAGATGGCAGAATATTTTTCATGAAATATTAATCAGACGGAGCGATGATAGCGGTGAGAAGCCGGCGCGTCTGTCTATGGAAACCATTACAAAACAATGTCGGTACTTTTCCATTAGCCGAATGGCAGTGACCCGCGGGCGGTCCGAATCCCCCATACGTGTCCATCATCCAGACCCACCACTGACTTAGGGTCTCTCCAGTCCATGGCGTCTTGGTACTGGGTAGGCCCAGTACTTGTCCGGTCTTGGAGATGAGGCTCTGGCACCAAGCAGAGGGCCTCAGACCATTTCCTGACGCTCGGGGGCTCGAGTGGGGTGAGGTTTTGGGGCGAAAGCATCATTGGGGATTCGGCAGTGATGGGGGGGGGGGGGGGGGAAAATCACGTGGGCACAAACGTTCCCCATTTCTTTTGCCGGATACCCTATGTCCATGGTCGGGGCACCTGTGGTGGCCATGGGTCTGTGTTTTTTTTTTTTAAGGGGGAAAAAAAAAGCGGTGCAGACTGTTCACAAATTTTGCTCAAAATTGCGCTTTATTTGTCTCCAACCTTTTTGTGCAATTTATTTATTTTAGTGTAAAAAGCAACACAAAAATTGTGCAAAAAAACCTAAAAAAAACTGCGTAAAAACTTAATAAACTTTTTAAAAAGTCACAATTAACGAATCGTCCAAAAAAAAAGATCAAAACCCCAAATTCCGTTCACAATGACCTTTAAAAAATGGCGCAGGTGAAAAAAATCCCCAAAAAACGATAAATGCAATAACTGGCCCCTGTTTCTGAGGGGCCCAATGAATTGAGGATCCATTTACTAAAAAAAAAACCCAAACCTTAAATTTGTTATTTCTGTAATAGAGCAGTGCTGCAGTGTAAAGCATGTGGCGTACATATAACGTCCAATCCTTCCATCTAGTGAAAAAGCAGTCATGTTTATTTTTTTTTTTTCCTACTCTCCCGACAACCCCTTTAAGTAAATGGCCCGCCTCTGCTATAAGGGGGTTCAGCTCTCCATACAAAGACTTCCTGCTTTTTTTTACCAAGCAGTCAATAGGAACAGCACTGGGGAGGAGTCTAGACAGGAAGAGCCGGTGACTTCATCAGAAGTGAGACAGGAAGGCGGAGCTCAGACTACAGCCCATTCTCCGGGGCGTGCAGAGCAGCTGCAGTTGCAGATCAGGGCTGAGCCCGTTTTTAGCAGAGCTAGGGCAGTGCAGAGGTTGTAGGAGCGAGCTTACAGGTAAGTGGCACCCATAGGTGCTGCTGGGTGGGCGATGTAGCCCGCACTGCCCCTCGGCTTTAACTGCACGTTATGTGACCTGTGGACCCCGGGGCTTCTCCTGCTGCAGCATTTCTTAGCTTTCTCCCTCTTTTTTGGGCTTTGTTCACATTGCTTTGCCACATTCAGAGCGCTCAGTGGGGACACGGCGTGCGACATCCAGGTAGCCAGAGCCTCCTCATCTCCGCAGATGGCAGCCCCCCTCCCTCCTTCCCCCCGTGCAGCTCCCAACTTTCAGCCCTCCTCCTCTTCCTCGCCCTTCCTGCTGCACACACTAGCCCCGTCCTCCTCCATAGTCCTGGCCGCTCGCACACAGCAGTCACATGAGACACGTGCAGCCGCACAGGCTTTTTCCAATTTGGCAAGCCCCCCCATTGATCAGAGGCGTATGGAGGGGCAGCCCTCTTCCCCATGTACGTTCCCAGGAATAACGAGGCGCTGGATTTATAACGTTGCCCCGAGATGAGCGGCATCGAGTGTTCGTTAGCCACTTCTCACCCAAGATCTGAGTCCGGGGTGAATGATAGGGCGCAGTCCATCAACCAAAATAAAGGAAGATCTACCTGCTGACTGTTTCCACTGAGCCTCTGTATGTGTATACAGCTTAGTTCCCTTTTTTTTTTTTTTTTGAAGGTGGGGGGTGTTTAAGTATATACAGCAGCTGCGCCTTATTTTTTCAGGAAGTTATCTTACATGTGCGGTCATAAAATACCCCTCCCTTTTGAGAGAGGATTAGGAAAACATGGCTGTTTTATTTCTATTAGCAGCGCCACCCTTGTCCACAGGTTGTTTGTGGTATTGCAGGTTATTTCCATTCCCTTTTAATAATACTGGGTTGCAGTACCAGATATGACCTGTTGTGGCTCGGTTTTTGAAAAATGTACCCCCCCCCCCACCCCTTAAAAAGAAATATCTGGGTGCCCCTCTGTATATTCGTGCAACCCCCTTCCTACCCCAGATTTAGCGACGATAAATAATAGCCGGACATAGGAACCAAAAAGTAAGTAAAAAAAAAAAAATTAAATTGTGACCTTCCGATACTCTCTGCCCATTACCTTCTAAACTTTGCCTTTAGCATCACACAAAGGCGGCACTGAATAGGCGAGTACCTCACATTTTGGGCTTGCGGGGACCATTAATATCAGGTCGGTGGGGGATCAGTTGCTCTTGGTGCCGGCCCGGAAGTGATCGTTGCAAAGCAGAACTCCACAGCGCCATCAACTGTATAGTGGCCGTGACCGGATACTGCACTTCTGCCCCCCTTTAAATGAATAGGGCCAGATCTGCAGTACCTCACTTTGGCCACTATACAGTTGACGGAGCTGTGTGATTTTTGTTCCACAACTGAGCACCGAAACCGGCTATTCAGTGGGGATTCTGAGTGTCGCCCCCTCTGATCAAATATTGATGTATCGGACAAGGGGTGTACCATAAACAGCATAGTTACCACCCATAATATGGCTAGGAGATATGTGATCGCTAGGGATTCAACCCCCTCCGTTAATCACATGAACATAGGTCACAAAATTCAATGTATGGAGAGAGTGGTACTGAGCATGTGCGGACAATGCTTAGGAGCGTGGTGGTCGCACATGCTCAGTAACTCCTCATTCACACAGATGACTTTGAGACCATGGTCCCATCAGTGGAGAACCCTCGTGATTAATATAACTCTGCCCTGTCGTCTAGATTTAACGTGTTCCTCAAATCTGGTTTTGCTGTGTTCTAGGATGCCTTCTTGTATAGTACACGGCTGTACCTCCTCTTCGAAAACCAAAGACCCGGCTCCGGTTCTTCACGCCTTCCCACCAGAAATTGAAAATGTGAGGACGTGGCTCCTACAGACGAAACAAGATTTCGGAAACCTGAAGGAATTCAGTAAAAAAGTTTCGAAAGCGCCAAGAGGAAGTTACCGCATGTGTTCTCTTCACTTTGGCAGAGAGTGCTACGAAATTAGAGGACGCTCGTATTTTCTGAAAAGGGGAGCAATCCCTACCATCTTCGACTTTCCAAAAAAAGCCCCCCCAAAAGCCCCAATAGAGCAGAAAGAAGAGGAGCCAAACACTCCCGTAAAAAAAATAAAAAGGGGTGCGAATGTGACCTTAACAGAAGCGGAAATGGCCGCCATGGACCACTGCTATGCCGGGTCGGTACCAGACGTGTCCTCCATTGACCAGACGTGTGGTAGCAGCAGTTTAGCCGAGGAATCCATAGTGGATGTAGAAGTCGTGCCCGATTCTCCAACGAACAGTCCCTTCGAAGACCTCGCTCCAAAATTTGCTAAAAGAAAAAAAATCAAGTTACCCCCACCCAAAAGAGTGGTGTCGAGAGTGACCGATTTTAACCCTCGTCCGACGCACCGCGGTTCAAACACCGACCCTTATTTTGGAAAAACGCACAAAAGAATTTCCGCAAATCTACGTCCCAAACATTTTTCTGTCGGCGTCCAATGTAACTTGCCAATTTTACCCCCAATGTCTCTCGAAGTGAAACAATGCCAGGCGGTGCCCTCGATTGGTACAGGAGGTTTGTCGAGGAGAAATATACGGAAGATGGTGCTACATCGGGGAAAGGTTTATGTTATGATTTAGTCGAAGATGATAAAATTTTGGACAATTTGTGTCTCTATTGAGTGAGACCACCGCATTCTGGTTACCAGCTGGTAAATAAAGTCCTACGGGGCGTTGTAATGAGTCAGTTGGATGGTGACTTCTTCACCCAACATCAGAGATGGTCGTAGTGAAGATGGCTTCTGGAATTAAGTATCATTAGTACGATTTCCCCCCCAAATCTTTGGTACTTTGTGCCTCACGTAACTTGTCTCCGCCAGGATTTGGTAGCATCACCTACTTTTGGTGCTCGTTGGCAAATAAGTACTAAAAAAATTAGTCTAGATGGGGAACAAATGGCTTGAGAAGTAGTTTTAAGTAATTGGTTGGGTCAAACAAATTTTGTCCACTTGTGAAAATCAACGGCCAGTTGAGGACATCTTCGTCATCTCTCCTTCTCCTATGTTTCTAATACTGTAAAGGTGGGATAGACGTCTATGACCAACCATAGACCAATGGTGACTTCAAAGCCGTAGAAGGTGGCTACGTGAACTGTCAAAAGCCAGCAATAAACCTGAAGGATACTTCTCGAAGCCATGTCGAAGAAGTGGTATCCCATCATAACAATAGCCCAATATATTCTTCATAGTGTGAAGACCTTTAAGGATGGTTCCAATTGTGGTTGGTTGGTGGTTGGTTGTAGACCCTAACCAGGAACCGTTGCGTTTTGGTCGGTTGGTTGTAGACCTTATTCAGGAGTATTGGTAGAATTCTGGTGGAAGTTCTTATTTCTTGTAGTACCAGATATCAGGTTTGACGAGATGAAAAGCTAACGAGATGTTGCAGAAGAAGAAGGTTAACGTAGATGAATCTGAACTTTTTTTTTGAGGTATAACATTTAGAAAAGAAAATGTAATTCTTAACAAATTTCAGTATTTGTGTTTTTGTTTTTTTTTCTTTATATCGACCGTTGACTTGGGTGCACGAGAGGGACGTATGAAGTTTGTTGGTTTCTTTTTTTTTTTTGTTTTGCTCGATTTAATAAAGACTTTTTGGTTCTCGTGTATTCGTGTTTGGTCAAATGATTTTTCATATAGAGGCATCTTAAAAAGAGAAATTTTGCACAAAAAAAATCTGAAAGAAAAGTTTTGCATGATTTAAAAGTTTCTAATGGCACCAGACGAAAAACTGTCGAGAACCCATGACGGAAGATATTGAGGGGTGACAGGGTCGGAGTTAAAAAGCAGAGGCCACTATTCCATTTGATATAACCAGGCGTGGATACGGATGAAATGGCGACCAAACTCTCAGACGTCCGTGGAGCTCTGGTCAAGCTTGGACTGGCCGTGGGTCTCTTAACCGGTGTGTGAAAGCCTCATAGAAGTGTATATATGGGTCGGGAGACCTGCGACCAGTCCGAGGTCGGACGATTTACACGTCTGAATGTCCGCCTCCAGTAGGCGTATACGCCCGAAAATAATGCACGACACAGCACATGTTAACTTGTCTGCTCCATTTATGGTCTATGGTCCTGTTGACACATACGCCCAAATCTTTTCTTTATGGGGTTGTTGGGATGCAAGCTGCGACGGGATCAATGAATGTGGGACACAACGCAGTGTGAAAGGAGCCTTAGGGCTCATACACATGTCAGTGATTTTTCTTGTACGAGAAAAAAAATCTGGAGTGTGGTCGTAGTGTGGTCGTAGTGTGGTCGTAGTGTGGTCGTAGTGTGGTCGTAGTGTGGTCGTAGTGTGGTCGTAGTGTGGTCGTAGTGTGGTCGTAGTGTGGTCGTAGTGTGGTCGTAGTGTGGTCGTAGTGTGGTCGTAGTGTGGTCGTAGTGTGGTCGTAGTGTGGTCGTAGTGTGGTCGTAGTGTGGTCGTAGTTTTGCTAATGTGATTCATGGACAAGAGGGGTGGGAAATATCGCTGCCTACAAGAACCTCGTATTGGGACCTTCCAACCATCCAATGTGGAAATCCAGCTTTTCCTCAATCAATAGATGGAGTCCGGGGACCGATCGGACATGCTGAATTTTGGTGCCCAATCCTTTTGTTCCCGTGATAGATACTTCGCCACCACCCCCCCCCCCCCCCCCATTAAATAAAAAACAAAAAACGGAGGAAATGGCAGTACATGTCGATAGAATCTCACAAACGTAGTTATTTGGTCATAGTATTAACTTTTTAAAAAGTCACAGTTGGTGAAATGGCCAAAAAACATCTGGAAAATAATAATAAAATGAATAAAAACCGGCCCATTGTGGCAAACGATTATAAAAACCAAAACATGTATGAAATACTTTTAAAAAAGATGCAAGTTAAAAGAATAAATTGGCGCAAATGAAAGACTAAAAAAAAAATCACAAAAAATAAAGTGAACACAATGAATCGGGCACATGGTGCTTTATGTTCTTGTAGATGGGCAGAAAAATGGAACTAAAGGGAGTGATGGATATGTCACCTTACCAATGTTGGCGCTGCCCAATAGAGTCCACAGCCATAGGATCCCGTACGATCTACCATGTTTTAATTTTTATAACATTTTAAGAATTATTATTAATGTTTACCACAATAAAAACACACAATATTGAAAAAAATAAATAAATAAAATGTAAAAATATATATATATATATATATATATATATATATATTTATTTTTTTTATTTATTCCTCTGTCTTTTCAGGCTGCTTTAAAGATGACCGCATTGTATTCTGGACCTGGATGTATTCCACCTATTTTATGGAAAAATGGGCTCCTCGGCAGGACGACATGCTGTTCTACGTGCGGCGGAAGCTTTCTTACGTAAACGCGGACGGAAGTGAAGGCACAAAGGTGACTACCAGAGGCGTACCCCGCAGGGTAAATGCTACATCCCCTTTCCCTAAAATCCATCATTTATTCATTGATGTTTAGCTCTATATACAGGACTGTTTATAAACAGAGGGATTCCACAATGCGGAGTTCCAGGTAAAGAGTTCTATGATTTTTTTTTTTTTTTTTTTTTTTAATATAGGTGATGCGAAAATAATTAAATAGTCGCATCACCTGTTAAAAAAAAAAAAAAAAAAAAGATTCATAGAACTCCTCCACATGGTCCCTCTGTTTATTCCTCCTGGAAATGGATAAAGTTAAAACCTAGAGGGCGTGTCATTACATACCTTAACACCATACCAATCAGGGCAGGCGGTCTCTTAACTGTCAACTGACACGACCCAATGAAATGGGGATCCGGTTATGAATTTCCAGGAGGAACAACTGAGGGACAACATGGAGAAGTGCACAGTGATATCTGAGGCATGGGGGGAGGTACAATATCTGTACTGTAGTTGTACTATTATGAGATCTGAAATTGTCCATCTGCTTTCATGTAAGAACCCCCCCAAGGGAGGAAATTCGAGCGAGAACTAAATACTCAGATTTAGTTCTCTAAATAAATAAATAAATAAATATATATAATTTTTTTTTTTTTTTTTTTATTTATGATTTTGCTTAATAAACTCAACTTTTTTTTTAAATTTTATTATTATGAGTAATGCCTCCACCATGGTGGTAACATTTTTGATCTAATAGCTTCGTATCTCATGATTTTAGTTCATGCTTTACCACTTTAAATTGCTTTTATCACTTCCACTCATCCGTGCCTAGAAATAAAGTTTATGGGTTGTACAAAATTTAGAAATACTTGGTCGCTTTCTTCCAGAAATGGTGCCACCCTCTGTTCACAGGTCATGTGTGGTATTACAGCTCTGCTACAGTGCAGTGAATGGGGCTTAGCTGCAATACCACAGTCAACCTGAGAACAGAGGTGGCGCTGTTTTAAGACGCAGTCGTGTGTTGGTTTTTGTTTGGTTTTTTTTTGCTTTGGACAACCTTTTTAAGAGACAGGAACAGTCTAGTGTTTTGAAGGCTTTTGTACGAATCCCCCATCAGGGCCATTGACGTTACATAGGCAGAACGTAGAACTTTAGACTCCATTTCACCTTCTTTCTGGCGGTGTCCTTCATTTTTAGCAGAGGCAGCATTGGAGGAGCGCAGGGGCACTGAAGCTGGTCGGATCCAGCGAGCTTCAGAGCAGCGCTTCCAAGCTCTATAGCGCAGAGCTTGTAAAAGCTGAGCTCCTCGCCAAGATTAGCCGCCGCTGATACTGTAGAGGTGGCCGGTAACGTAGGCAGTAAGCGTTAAACTATGAAAATTTAAAACTGAAAAGTAAATTGCTTGCTTTTTAAAATAAAAGAAAAAAAAATTACAAGCCCTTTGCAATTTTTTTTTCCCATTTATGAAGAGGAGATTCCAGATCCTGGAAGAACATAAAGTAGAGTCCAGAAGTTTCATGTTTTGAAGCACAATGGCTTCATTACAAGAAAAAAAAACCAAAACAACAAAAGACTAAAATCATTAAAAAAAGAAAGCAAAAGACTAAAATCTTTCAAAAAAAATGTGCACAACTGATAGCAAGAAATGAAGAAAAAATCCAACTAGAGACATAAAAATATATACTGAACTAATAAATACCTAAACACTGTACTAAACTGATGGGGGGGGGGGGGGGGGAGGGAAAGGATTCTGGGCAAATTAAAAATACAAATGCCGAATTAATAAAAATAAAATCTATACTTGACTAATAAAAGTAAAACCTACTATACTAGTAACATTAAAATATGAAAAAAATCATTAAAAAAACAATGCCGAGGTGGGGGAATTACAGAATTAATTAAATATATTAAGCTATAAAAATATAACAAAAATACTGAACTAAAAGGGAAACTATAAATACCAATCTATTAAAACATGAGCCGTACCTGACATAGGAATATGCTGAACTAATGACAGAAAAAATAATAAAACTACGCCAATAAAAAAAAAAAAAAACAATTTTAAAAAGATGCAATATAACAAATACTGGAAAATAAAAAAATAAATTGAAAACTAAAGTCCGAGACTTCCTGGGTGATGGAGGAAAAATGATCAATATGGTCAATAATCTACCGACCAAGTTCACCCTTTTGGATTCTGCTTCTTTCAGCAGGTGGATGTTGAGGTTTATCGTAAGGACTCGAAGAAGCTTCCTGGCCTTGGAGACCCCGACATTGACTGGGAGGAGAGCGTCTACTTGAACCTTGTTTTGCAGAAGGTGAGTAATTGTGCGTTGTGTATGGAGTTGTGGGTTTCTCCCTCGCATGCCGCTGCCGGAGGAGAGGTGGCTGCATACGCGCGGTTCTCTCTATTAGTCTGTGTGGGTAATATATCTAAAAAGATCAAGCGATCCCATTCACTGCCATAGGCTGACTGTGCGCTCAAAGGCAAAGGAAACCTGATGATGCAAGACCCGACCGAAGCCACAAAATCCTGCGAAAGTCTTCAGTATCATCCATACCCCCCGAAATAATATTACTGGTGAAACTACTCCCAAATTCTGTCTTCACAGCAAAGTCAAGACGCGCAGTGTCCTCACCAGCCCTCCCTATTTAACCCCATTTTCTCACTCTGCCAGATGACCATCACTTTGCTATGGACTTGTGAAAGCTGCTTATCTTGACTCGGGCAGTACTACACTGTACTGTGAAAGCTGCTTCTCTTGTCTCGGGCAGTACTACACTGTGTGATCTGCTTCTCTTGACTCAGGCAGGACTACACTGTGTGAAAGCTGCTTACCTTGACTCGGGCAGTACTACACTGTACTGTGAAAGCTGCTTATCTTGTCTCGGGCAGTACTACTCTGTGAAAGCTGCTTATCTTGTCTCAGGCAGTACTACACTGTGTGAGCTGCTTCTCTTGACTCAGGCAGGACTACACTGTGTGAAAGCTGCTTATCTTGACTCGGGCAAGACTACACTGTGTGAAAGCTGCTTATCTTGACTCAGGCAGTACTACACTGTGTGAAAGCTGCTTATCTTGTCTCGGGCAGTACTGCTCTGTGAAAGCTTCTTATCTTGACTCGGACAAGACTATACTGTGTGAAAGCTGCTTCTCTTGACTCAGGCAGTACTACACTGTGTGAGCTGCTTCTCTTGACTCAGGCAGGACTACACTGTGTGAAAGCTGCTTATCTTGACTCAGGCAGGACTACACTGTGTGAAAGCTGCTTATCTTGACTCAGGCAGGACTACACTGGGTGAAAGCTGCTTATCTTGACTCGGGCAGGACTACACTGTGTGAAAGCTGCTTATCTTGACTCGGGCAAGACTACACTGTGTGAAAGCTGCTTATCTTGACTCAGGCAGTACTACACTGTGTGAAAGCTGCTTATCTTGTCTCGGGCAGTACTGCTCTGTGAAAGCTTCTTATCTTGACTCGGACAAGACTATACTGTGTGAAAGCTGCTTCTCTTGACTCAGGCAGGACTACACTGTGTGAAAGCTGCTTCTCTTGACTCAGGCAGGACTACACTGTGTGAAAGCTGCTTATCTTGACTCAGGCAGGACTACACTGTGTGAAAGCTGCTTATCTTGACTCGGGCAAGACTACACTGTGTGAAAGCTGCTTATCTTGACTCAGGCAGTACTACACTGTGTGAAAGCTGCTTATCTTGTCTCGGGCAGTACTGCTCTGTGAAAGCTTCTTATCTTGACTTGGACAAGACTATATTGTGTGAAAGCTGCTTCTCTTGACTCAGGCAGGACTACACTGTGTGAAAGCTGCTTCTCTTGACTCAGGCAGGACTACACTGTGTGAAAGCTGCTTATCTTGACTCAGGCAGGACTACACTGTGTGAAAGCTGCTTATCTTGACTCAGGCAGGACTACACTGTGTGAAAGCTGCTTATCTTGACTCGGGCAAGACTACACTGTGTGAAAGCTGCTTATCTTGACTCGGGCAAGACTACACTGTGTGAAAGCTGCTTATCTTGACTCAGGCAGTACTACACTGTGTGAAAGCTGCTTATCTTGTCTCGGGCAGTACTGCTCTGTGAAAGCTTCTTATCTTGACTTGGACAAGACTATATTGTGTGAAAGCTGCTTCTCTTGACTCAGGCAGGACTACACTGTGTGAAAGCTGCTTCTCTTGACTCAGGCAGGACTACACTGTGTGAAAGCTGCTTATTTTGACGCAGGCAGGACTACATTGTGTGAAAGCTGCTTATCTTGACTCGGGCAGTACTACACTGTGTGAAAGCTGCTTCTCTTGACTCAGGCAGGACTACACTGTGTGAAAGCTGCTTCTCTTGACTCAGGCAGGACTACACTGTGTGAAAGCTGCTTCTCTTGACTCAGGCAGGACTACACTGTGTGAAAGCTGCTTATTTTGACGCAGGCAGGACTACATTGTGTGAAAGCTGCTTATCTTGACTCGGGCAGTACTACACTGTGTGAAAGCTGCTTATCTTGTCTCGGGCAGTACTGCTCTGTGAAAGCTTCTTATCTTGACTTGGACAAGACTATATTGTGTGAAAGCTGCTTCTCTTGACTCAGGCAGGACTACACTGTGTGAAAGCTGCTTCTCTTGACTCAGGCAGGACTACACTGTGTGAAAGCTGCTTATTTTGACGCAGGCAGGACTACATTGTGTGAAAGCTGCTTATCTTGACTCGGGCAGTACTACACTGTGTGAAAGCTGCTTATCTTGACTCGGGTGGTTCTACACTGTATCTGTGAACTTGGATACTTTTACTGGAGAGGAGAGTAACAGCATTAATAACACTGATATTTCATAGCTGATTAATAGTTTGGGGTTCTAGCCCTATCATCTGACCTCCCCTACCATTTCCCTACGAGTTACCACTCAGCTGTTCTGGACTCCAGAAAGGCAGAATTGCCAGAATATACAGCGATGGCGGCTGGATGTATCCTCATTTCTGTGTATTTTCTTTTCCCCACAGCTGGATTACATGGTGACCTGTGCGGTGTGCACACGCTCTGAGGCCGGAGACATCCACATCCATAAGAAGAAATCCCAGGTGGGTGCACGGTCTACCGAGACGCTGCCTAAACGTCAATTTACTTTGTATTCATACAGTTGTAGCGGAGTGGAGTTTTTCATTTGATATCATGATGTAGGTTTACATGGGACTGCAGGGTAAGGCCTCTTTCACACTTCAGTTTTTTGCATCAGTTCAAATCCGCCAAAAAGACAAGCGGATCCGTTCTCAACTGGTGTGAACGGATGCCACAGGAGGGAGGGAGGTTATGCCAGGAACATGTATTGTCTATCCATAGGGTAGGTGGTAACTGGCATCACTGGGTGTCTGACTGGATCTTCTCGGTAGTGCGCATGCGCGACCTCCACCCTAATTACTATTATGGGAGCGGTCATGCACAGCTTCCATGCACGGTGAGTAGTTGCATGGGCACTGCCGACGCATGGGCACTACCGCTCTACTCACTGGACTGTGGTATTTTTGTGTGCTATATGTATATATAATTTCATATTTTATTTTTCTAAAATGTGTGATCAGCAAGTATTCGCTTCTCCAAGCAAACACCCCATGGACAGTAAGGGAGAAGAGTCGAAGATCAGTTATCCCAATATCTTCTACATGATAGACAACTTTGAGGAGGTAGGGCGCGTGTGTGTATGTAGGGCGTGTATGTAGGGCGTGTGTGTGTGTGTGTGTGTGTGTGTGTGTAGGGCATGCGTGTGTATGTAATATGTATATATGTTACAGCATGGTCACTATGGAGCGTTGTTGTCTTTTAGGTGTTCAGTGACATGACCGTAGGGGAAGGGGAGATGGTTTGTGTGGAGCTTGTGGCCAGCGACAAGACAAACACCTTTCAGGGAGTCATATTCCAGGGATCCATCCGATACGAGGCTCTAAAGAAAGTATACGACAACCGGGTAAATATGTGATTTGGATAGTCGGACAGGGTGGGCTCTCCTCGCTCCACAGACCCCCCTATATGTGCTATGCTATAAGGATGCAGATATGTGGGAAAACCTCTTAAATAAATGTGACTGTCCTGTAATGTAATGGGTAATAGATTTCTCCTGTTTTGGGCCCAGGTCAGCGTTGCGGCAAAGATGGCCCAGAAGATGTCGTTCGGCTTCTATAAATACAACAACATGGAGTTTGTGCGGATGAAGGGGCCGCAGGGTAAAGGGCACGCGGAGATGGCTGTGAGCAGAGTGTCCACCGGGGACACGTCTCCATACGGCACCGAGGAGGATTCCAACCCCGGGTCACCCCTGCATGAGCGGGTGAATTACGTTCTGCACAGTCATAACTTTCCAAATCCAGAGTACCCCTTTATAGATCTAATTTGATGTAATATTTGACTATAAAATGAAAAATTTCACACACGCACGATTCTTCTATAACCAATGCCATAGGTTTGTTTCGCAACAATAAGGTTGTTAAGGTCTTGAGACAGCTCACAAATTATATCTTTTTGTTTACATTTTCTGTTTTTTTTTTTTTTTTTTGTGTGTGTGTTCATTTACCATTTTTATATCTCCCCTCCCCACCAGGTCACATCATTCAGCACTCCCCCCACTCCCGAACGTAACAACCGTCCTTCCTTTTTCTCGCCATCCCTGAAAAGGAAAGTGCCGAGGAACCGAATCGCTGAGATGAAGAAATCTCACTCCGCCAATGACAGCGAGGAATTTTTCCGGGACAGCGATGATGGGGGAGGTATGGATTGATCAGATATTGATGTGAGAGGGAGTATTTAAAAAAAAAAAACAAAAAAAAAACTCTGTTAAAGGGGTTCTCTACTTTTGGCAGCCCTTGTGTGAAAGTCATCTTGAAAATTTAGTTTTTCACAAAGTGCCTTCCATCTTGGAGCTCCCCTGATCAGCTGTGATCTGTGGAAACACTTGGCAGCAAGTGCTCAGTTTCCCTACAGTGCCACCACAGGCGAAATTAAATATTACACAGAGGTCCATTCATATCAATAGTGCAGGTTGGGTCCTCCAGAGAGACGCTCTTTATAACCGATATCTACTCTTCCTGACAGATGAGGATCCTGAACACAAGACCCTCCTCTAATAACCCAGGATTCCTATAAAGGGGTAGTCCAGCTTAGAGAGGCCATTTCTAGACCCTTTTAAAGTGTATCCTTATAGTTTTAGAATCTGAATAGATCCAAAATCGATGTAACCATACTTATGTTTTTTTAGAGAGGTCAGAGCTGTAGACGTGCATAGACATGGGGATCAAAAATGTAATTCTTTCTGCCTGAAGCCTCCACTAGGGGGAGCTCTCTGCATAGAGATGTATACAGATGCTATTGAAAGCAATAGGAAACTAGTTCTTTTTACCTAGTGACTAATTAATGGGGCGGGTCACAATGAGCTGCCAGTCATTAAAGGAGCCTCTCTTGTACCCCCTCTCCGCAGATATCCATAATGTCACCAACCTGAGGTCGCGCTCGCTGTCTGGGACGGGGAGATCCTTGGTCGGGTCGTGGCTGAAACTGAACAGAACTGACGAGAACTTCCTACTCTATGCACACCTGACCTACGTCACTTTGCCGCTGCAGCGCATCTTGTCAGGTGAGCCTTAGCGTGTAACACTTAATTTCGACCCAATCTTCTGCGCCTTCTTTACAGTGTGACGTGTACTCTCAGTTACTGTGGTCACAGCGCCACCCCTTTCTACAAGTTGTGTCTGGTATTGCAACTTGTATTCAAAGCTTTTTTAATTATATATCAAAAAATTTTAATTTACTACAATTGCAACCCCAAAGTGTCAATTGTGGCCCCTTCCTGTAGCAATTATTTTTATACATTGTGTATATATATATTTTTAATATTTTACACATTGTTCCCCCCCACAATATCATTTTTGGGGTCATATCAACATTTAAATACATTTTCACTGTTGCTGACTTCCCTGTAACTGGGGCCGGCATATTGTCTCCCAGGTACAAGGCAGATTTCAGCTCCTCGCTGTTACAGCAGGACTGATCTGGGGATCTCAGGACCTCGGCTGCTCCCTTCCTGGCACATGCTGATGACCTGGGTCTGGAGGAGGCGCAGCACTCCGGTATACAGCGATCAGGAAGGCAGAGATGGTATTAATCCACCTCTGCCTGGGGATTTTTTTTTTTTTTTTTTTTTTTTTTTTTTACAGCTTTTCGATCCTCCATGAAGCTGTTGCCTCTACAGCGCAGCTTATATACGGACCACCCAAGTGTTATAAATCATTGGGTGGCCTTCAAAGAGTTAAATAACTAATTCATTTCCTTTGAGGGAAGAATATAATAATAAAAAATATAAATATATATTTTTTTTTTTTCCCCCTGCAGATATTTTGGAAGTTCGACAGAAGCCAATCCTGATGTCATAGCAAATACAGTCGGCACTGCCTTTGGGAAAACTGCATTTTTCACTGCCATAGTGCCTAACCTGACCTGCAGTGTTTTTTTTTTTTTTTTTTTTCCCGTGAGCGGCACTACCACCTAGTGTCCACCCAGTGTACCTGCACCGAACAAAAGACGAGAGCGACGGGGACAAGCTTGTGCTTCCTACTGCCTACGACGGACCCCGCAGCAGTAGGAAAGAAATACCAGCCAGTCTAAAGTGCCTCTTTTTAACCCTTTCACCCAGCCTCGCTCTCGCCATCTAGTGGTCCTGTGGGGACTTTCTAATGAAAATAAAAATGAAAAAAAAAAAAGTCTCTAACTGCGGCCCGTCACGCTTTATAAACTATTTCTTATACCTTCTTTTATTGCGCGGGTTGGGGGAGGGGAGAGCAGGCTCGTCTGTGTACGTACGCGGGTCCGGTCCGAGAATTTCAATGATTGTGGACTCTGGACTTACTCTGTATTTTGATGTCTTTCGTCCGCCCTCCTGTCCTGCGAGTGATGTGTGCAGACGTCCGCGTCTGGGAACTTTTTTTTTTTTTCTGTATTTTTTTTTTATATATATATATATATATATATATATATATATATATATATATATATATATATATATATATAATATTATTTTTTTTTTTTTTGTGTGTGTAAAAGGGAAAAAAATTGAGCAAAAAGGACAAATTTCATCTTGTGATTTTTTTTTTTTTTTTTTTTTGTGAACTTGGAAAAAAAAAAACTTGTATAAAAGTATTAATGATGTGATTGTTGTACCTTGCGCAATACAGACGAGGTCCCAAGACTGGAATTCGGTGGCTTTTTTTTTTGGCTGTAGCCAGTAACAGGGCTGTAAGGAGAAAGAACACAGAAAATGAAAGTGCACTTACGGGTTTTGTACAGCAGAGGGCGCTCTTTGTCCAATTAGAATATTGAGTAACGCGGCTCCTCTCTCTTCTGCAGGTGGGCGGGGAATCAGTGCCGTCACTTCCACAGATCTGTGGCCGCTATCACGTGTGAGCAGCAGTATTTTTTTTAGAAAGTTGCCCATGTTCCTCTGTTATTCCTCCTGGAAATGTAGATCGACAATTGGGTGTTACAACTGAATGACAAATGAAATGGTGTCCTTCCAATTGGAGCATACCGTGCGGACTGCACCCCGCTGATGAGGGAACTGCTGGCATCTATTTCCAGGAGGAGTAACTGAGGAGCAGCCACTGACCACAGAAGGATGAATATATAATGCAGGTCCCTATTGTATGATGTCCCTGTGTAGAGCTCTGGCCGCAGACACTGATTATTTCCACGTGTTTGAATCTCCAGGGACAGGAGGCCTCTGACTACTGACATCTTGGTACATAAGTAATGGCACCGTGTCAGCAATAAACCTGTCACCATGTTGCTTTTCCCCATCTGTATAGATTTCCGGTGTCGGGAACAGATCAGAGACTGGAGTCTAAACTCTGCCCGGTAACATAAAGGGAATCTGCACGGTGTACATAAAGGGGTCACTATGTACGCGCATCATGTTACCTCCTGTATTATACCCCAGAGCTGCACTCACTATTCTGCTGGTGCAGTCACTGTGTACATACATTTACATTACTGATCCTGAGTTACCTCCTGTATTATACCCCAGAGCTGCACTCACTATTCTGCTGGTGCAGTCACTGTGTACATACATTACATTACTGATCCTGAGTTACATCCTGTATGTACACAGTGACTGCACCAGCAGAATAGTGAGTGCAGCTCTGGAGTATAATACAGGATGTAACTCAGGATCAGTAATGTAATGTATTATACTCCAGAGCTGCACTCACTATTCTGCTGGTGCAGTCACTGTGTACATACAGTTGTGGCCAAAAGTATTGACACCCCTGCAATTCTGTCAGATAATACTCAGTTTCTTCCTGAAAATGATTGCAAACACAAATTCTTTGGTATTATTATCTTCATTTAATTTGTCTTAAATGAAAAAACACAAAAGAGAATAAAGCAAAACATTTATCATTTCACACAAAACTCCAAAAATGGGCCAGACAAAAGTATTGGCACCCTCAGCCTAATACTTGGTTGCACAACCTTTAGCCAAAATAACTGCGACCATCCGCTTCCGGTAACCATCAATGAGTTTCTTACAATGCTCTGCTGGAATTTTAGACCATTCTTCTTTGGCAAACTGCTCCAGGTCCCTGATATTAGAAGGGTGCCTTCTCCAAACTGCCATTTTTAGATCTCTCCACAGGTGTTCTATGGGATTCAGGTCTGGACTCATTGCTGGCCACCTTAGAAGTCTCCAGTGCTTTCTCTCAAACCATTTTCTAGTGCTTTTTGAAGTGTGTTTTGGGTCATTGTCCTGCTGGAAGACCCATGACCTCTGAGGGAGACCCAGCTTTCTCACACTGGGCCCTACATTATGCTGCAAAATTTGTTGGTAGTCTTCAGACTTCATAATGCCATGCACACGGTCAAGCAGTCCAGTGCCAGAGGCAGCAAAGCAACCCCAAAACATAAGGGAACCTCTGCCATGTTTGACTGTAGGGACTGTGTTTTTTTTCTTTGAATGCCTCTTTTTTTTCTCCTGTAAACTCTATGTTGATGCCTTTGCCCAAAAATCTCTACTTTGGCTCATCTGACCAGAGAACATTCTTCCAAAACGTTTTAGGCTTTTTCAGGTAAGTTTTGGCAAACTCCAGCCTGGCTTTTTTATGTCTCGGGGTAAGAAGTGGGGTCTTCCTGGGTCTCCTACCATACAGTCCCTTTCCATTCAGACGCCGACGGATAGTACGGGTTGACACTGTTGTACCATCGGACTGCAGGGCAGCTTGAACTTGTTTGGATGTTAGTCGAGGTTCTTTATCTAACATCTGCACAATCTTGCGTTGAAATCTCTTGTCAATTTTTCTTTTCCGGCCACATCTAGGGAGGTTAGCCACAGTGCCATGGGCTTTACACTTCTTGATGACACTGCGCACGGTAGACACAGGAACATTCAGGTCTTTGGAGATGGACTTGTAGCCTTGAGATTGCTCATGCTTCCTCACAATTTGGTTTCTCAAGTCCTCAGACAGTTCTTTGGTCTTCTTTCTTTTCTCCATGCTCAATGTGGTACACACAAGGACACAGGACAGAGGTTGAGTCAACTTTAATCCATGTCAACTGGCTGCAAGTGTGATTTAGTTATTGCCAACACCTGTTAGGTGCCACAGGTAAGTTACAGGTGCTGTTAATTACACAAATTAGAGAAGCATCACATGATTTTTCGAACAGTGCCAATACTTTTGTCCACCCTCTTTTTTTATGTTTGGTGTGGAATTATATCCAATTTGGCTTTAGGACAATTCTTTTTGTGTTTTTTCATTTAAGACAAATTAAATGAAGATAATAATACCAAAGAATTTGTGTTTGCAATAATTTTCAGGAAGAAACTGAGTATTATCTGACAGAATTGCAGGGGTGTCAATACTTTTGGCCACAACTGTACATTACTGATCCTGAGTTACCTCCTGTATTATTCTCCAGAGCTGCACTCACTATCCTGCTGGTGCAGTCACTGTGTACATACATTACTGATCCTGAGTTACCTCCTGTATTATACTCCAGAGCTGCGCTCACTATTCTGCTGGTGCAGTCACTGTGTACATACATTACATTACTGATCCTGAGTTACCTCCTGTATTATACTCCAGAGCTGCACTCACTATTCTGCTGGTGCAGTCACTGTACATACATTACATTACTGATCCTGAGTTACATCCTGTATTATACTCCAGAGCTGCGCTCACTATTCTGCTGGTGCAGTCACTGTGTACATACATTACATTACTGATCCTGAGTTACCTCCTGTATTATACTCCAGAGCTGCACTCACTATTCTGCTGGTGCAGTCACTGTGTACATACATTACATTACTGATCCTGAGATATTCTTTATTATACTCCAGAGCTGCACTCACTATTCTGCTGGTGCAGTCACTGTGTACATACATTACATTACTGATCCTGAGTTACATCCTGTATTATATTCCAGAGCTGCACTCACTATTCTGCTGGTGCAGTCACTGTGTACATACATTACATTACTGATCCTGAGATATTCTTTATTATACTCCAGAGCTGCACTCACTATTCTGCTGGTGCAGTCACTGTACATACATTACATTACTGATCCTGAGATACATCCTGTATTATACTCCAGAGCTGCACTCACTATTCTGCTGGTGCAGTCACTGTGTACATACATTACATTACTGATCCTGAGTTACATCCTGTATTATACCCCAGAGCTGCACTCACTATTCTGCTGGTGCAGTCACTGTGTACATACATTACATTACTGATCCTGAGTTACCTCCTGTATTATACTCCAGAGCTGCACTCACTATTCTGCTGGTGCAGTCACTGTGTACATACATTACTGATCCTGAGATACATCCTGTATTATACTCCAGAGCTGCACTCACTATTCTGCTGGTGCAGTCACTGTGTACATACATTACATTACTGATCCAGAGTTACATCCTGTATTATACCCCAGAGCTGCACTCACTATTCTGCTGGTGCAGTCACTGTGTACATACATTACTGATCCTGAGTTACCTCCTGTATTATACTCCAGAGCTGGACTCACTATTCTTACCTCATCTCAAAGCTGGATTCATATCGCCACCGCTCAGTACTACTGTGTTGTCTTCCTTGCTGTAGCTGGTCTGTGTGTGCTGGGTAGGGGGAGACATAATCGCCTTTCTATATGCAGCAGCTCAGAGTCAACTGCAAATTAGTCTGCAAAACCAGCCTCACATATCACTAATGTGCTTGATGGGAGATAAGTCTGGAGACGCTGCAGGCTATGGCTGCTCTTCGAGGTATGACCAACATGCGGCCTGGCAAACCGGCTACTGGGACAGTTTGGAGAAATGGCCGTACCACATCAGTAGCTAAGTCAGCCTTTGAAGCAGCTGGCACCTTCTGTCCTATTTTTTTTTTTTGCCTCCTCCTGGGTGGCAAAGTCTGCCTGGGCAAGAGTATTTAGTCAGGGTGTTCTAGCGGCAGCTCCTCCGGATGAGATGACAGATTTGGATGGTCATATTGTCCATGCTGGCAAATACCTTTTTAACTGCTTCCTCAGATGCGGCCGGTTGTTCTGCCAGGGCTACCAGCAACATCGTCGTTATACACCGCATTCTCTGGATGAAAGCGTGGCATGCAGATCCACAGATAGTGACATACCGTTGAAAAGTCATCTTTTCTACCCCCCAGGAAGAAGTTTTCTTTCTGTCGCGCCAGCCGAAACATCCGTCTCAGGCTCCAGCGGTTCTTCAGGCCCTCTCCCCTATTTCGTACAGGGTTAATCGTACCAGTTCCCCGGAACGTACGGTTTCCAGGAAGTTTATCTTCATCTTCCTGTTTGTGTTCAGCATCAGAGGTTCTTACGGTTTGTTATCCAGGTGGATCACTAGCAGGTCTTGGCTCTTCCCTTCGCCCTGGCCTCAGACACCAGAGTATTCTTGAAAGTCATGGCAGCAGTCTTGGCCATCCTTCACTCCAAGGGATTCCTTACGTTGGATGATCTTCCGATCAATGGGGCAGTCTTCCGAGACTGCGACCAGTCTTCAGTTCATGATGGACACTCTGGTCCATGTAGGTTGGATTGTCAGCAGAGAGAAGTCCTCCCTGACTCCAGCTCCTGGTGTTTCTGAGCATGAGGTTCAACACTGCCCAAGCCCGCGTCTCCTTTCCAAAGGAGAGCTTGTTATCCCGCTCCCAGGGGTTCCACACTCTAAAGCAACCGGCTTCTCTCTCCCTGCGGTCCTGCATGAGAATTCTGGGGAGGATTATTGCCGTCATGGAGGCCATGCCTTTGGCCCAGGTCCATACCTGTCCTCTTCAGCTGGCCGTCTAATTGGCTTGGGAGAAGACCGTCTCTCTGGACCGACCTGGGCTTCTGCCTCTTAAGGTGAGGCAGCTCTTAATTGGTGGACTCTATCTGCTTCAGTCCTGTGCGTGAAGTCTTTCCTTCCGCTCTGGCGGCAGGTCTTCACCACCTGCACCAGTCTCCTCAGTTGGGGGGACGGTCTTCTTCATCAGCACAGGGTCGCTGGAACGCCCAAGAAGCTGTTCACCATCAATTTCCTGGAGAAAAGGGCAATTTTCCTTTGCCGCTGTCAGACCCTCCTCGCAGGCCAGCCGGTCTGGATCAGGGCTGTGGAGTCGGTAAGCCACAGTTGCGACTCCGACTCCTGGATTTTATCAGGCTCCGGCTCCGACTCCTTCATAAATGGCCAATTCATAACAACAAATTTACTGTTGTAAGGCTAGTTTCACACTTGCTTTTTTTTGCAGCGCGTTTTTCCCGCAAAAAAACGCATTGAAAAAACGCATACATAAGCATACAACTGCTGCGTTTTTTTCAAGCATTTTTATGAGCATGCATGAAAAAAACGCAGCGTTTTTATGCGTTTGTATGCGTTTTTAGCGCGTTTTTACCGCGTTTGCGTTTTTTTCCAACATTTTAAGGTGGCCCCTACACTACCCAAACCATGACTTTACTAACCCTAACCCTGACCCTAACCCTGACCCTAACCCTGACCCTAACCCTGACCCTAAACCTTAACAAAACCATACTTAACCCTAATCCTGACCCTAACCCTGACCCTAATCCTTAACAAAACCATACTTAACCCTAACCCTGACCCTAACCCTGACCCTAACCCTTAACCAAATCATACTTAACCCTAACCCAAACCCTAAACCCTAACTAACCCTAACCCTAACCCTGACCCTAACCCTGACCCTAACCCTAACAAAACCATACTTAACCCTAACCCTGACCCTAACCCTAACCCTAACCCTGACCCTAACCCTTAACAAAACCATACTTAACCCTAATCCTGACCCTAACCCTGACCCTAATCCTTAACAAAACCATACTTAACCCTAACCCTGACCCTAACCCTGACCCTAACCCTAACCCTGACCCTAAACCTTAACAAAACCATACTTAACCCTAATCCTGACCCTAACCCTGACCCTAATCCTTAACAAAACCATACTTAACCCTAACCCTGACCCTGACCCTAACCCTGACCCTAACCCTGACCCTTAACAAAACCATACTTAACCCTAATCCTGACCCTAACCCTGACCCTAACCCTTAACCAAACCATACTAAACCCTAACCCTGACCCAAAACCCAACCCTAACCCTGACCCTAACCCTAACCCTAAACCCCCTTAACTAACCCTAACTCTAACTCAAACCCCTAAATTCCATGGTTAAAAAAAAAAAACGCATATGCAAAAAAACGCTTACATGAGCATGCCAGTGCGCACATATGCGCATCCATAGGCTATAATGGCCCTTTTTAGCGCAAAACGTGCGCATATGTGCGCATGCGCTTTTTTTCAGGGCCAAAAAATGCAACATGATGCGTCTGGAAAATCCAATCGCACACCCCAAAAAAACGCAGCGCATGAAAATCGCATACATGCGCTTACAAGCGCGCAAGTATGCGCACCCATGTTAAAGATAGGGGAAAAAACGCATGCGCAGGTTAGCGTTTTTTTCCAGCGCTAAAAAACGCAAATGTGAAACCAGCCTAAAATATTAAACATCGTGCTTATTCAGTTTCTCACCATCATATAAGTAATCAGACCACTTAGAGCAAAAACTACATTTATTAGAATACAATTAGAATATAGCAAATAACTTTTATAAACTTTTCTAAACTGTAAGTAAATATGCAATAAACACTTTTATGCAGTTAATAAGAAATCTATAAATTTGACCTCAGAAAAAGTATTGCCTCTGTCAGATCCTCCTTCATGGATGCCCTGAAATCTGATCTAATTATTTTGAGAGCAGAGAACAACCTCTCTACACTAACTTGTGTTGGTGGCAAAGCAGTAACCACTCGGGCAACATCTCTGACAATGTCAGGATACAGAGGAATCGCTTGTTGCACTGTTATTTTTGATGAACGGTCAAATTTCTCAATTTCTTTTAGTGCACATGAAAAATTCTGCTGAAATGTACTGGCTGTGTTCCTTGATGGGGATGACTCTTCTTCTATGCGGGAACGCTTTGCACGGTCCTTGTGATCCAAATAATTTTCAAAATTAAATTCTTCATCAGTTGATGATGAGGGTGAAGATGTGGCAGGACGACCAAATTCTTCTTGTTCCTCCTGACTGTTCTGCAACCCTTTCATCCTTACTGCTATTTCAAGCAGAGCTTCTTTTCCTTTACTTAGCTGTTGATCCTCTAGAAGAATCCGATGCATTGGGTCTACATAAACAGCTGCCAAAAGAATGTTATTTTGTAATAGTAGCTCCTCCGTTTCATTGATGTAGCAATGCCACTTGAAATTAACCCTCCTCTTTGGGACAGGCGAAACATCAGGTTCTTCCACTCCTTTAAGAAAATACCTGGAGTTAAGTCCTCTGCTTGTAATTTTTTAGTCACTGTAAATGGGTGCTCTAGCAATTTTTCCAGCTCAGTCACCTGATTCCACTGACTTTCATTTAGCGTCAGTTGAGGGTTAGCCATGTCTACAAGAAAGGTTTTCAGTTCAACCAAGCGCTGAATCATTAAGTACTGCCCCATCGTGTGGCTTGATCAATAATTGCCCCTTTTCCAGCACGTCTCTTCAAAATTGAGTCAACTTTAGGGGTTCTGGCAACAGTAGCCAATTTTTTCACCTTGCCAATCAGTGCAGCAGCATGTCCTTCTTGCAGACTGTCTCTTATAGCCAGCTGTAGCGTATGCACAACACAGCGCATGTGATGAATGAAAGAACATTGACACAGTTTCAACAAGATCATCTAAACTATCATGTTGCTGTTCATCTGAAGCAACTTCAGTTTGCTCCTCAGTTACAATACTGTGTTCCTCTATTTCAAACATTTCTGTGTCTGTGGACCCAGAATGTTCTTCTAGCTGCTGGTCACCATCATTACTCTCATTCATTAGCTTAATAGTACTTATCATATTTGAAGCATTGTCAGTTACGACAGAAAGAACTTGCTCTTTTTTAAGTTCATAGTCTTGCAGAACCTTTTCCACCAAGACCTGGAGAAACTCACTGGTGT
The DNA here is from genome assembly GCF_039654945.1 of Dendrobates tinctorius. Lineage (NCBI taxonomy): Eukaryota > Metazoa > Chordata > Amphibia > Anura > Dendrobatidae > Dendrobates > Dendrobates tinctorius. The sequence continues at coordinate 11,481,905 of NW_027361688.1, forward strand.
GATGAGCTTTGGTGTCTTTTACTGCCAATGTCTTGGTAACTATTTCATTTTTGTCACAAACAAATCGGACATTGATGGCAAAATAGTTCACTCTGTGACGTGTGCAGGCATCCATTTTAAGAAACAGAAAGCGTCCCTTGAGAGTTTTTTTAAGTTCTTCCTTTTGTTTAAAAGCTTCTTCGATTACTAATTTTCTAATACTCTCTCTCTCCAGAGAAACACCAAGCTTGCGGGCCATTTCCCCATTCAGACACATAAAAGCTGGTCGTGAAAATAATGAAATAGGCACACTATCCTTTACAACAAGCTCTATGATCTGTTTTTTAAATGTATCTACTGTCATTGTCACAGTAACTTTGTCACTGACAAAATATCTTGTAACTGATGGCTGCAAAGTTCTCTGCTCCTTTGTTTGGCTGGAAGAGCTGGGCACTGGTTCATTGGTTTGGATGCAGTCTCTCTCATCCACTGCTTTCAGTACTTCTGGATGAAAGAGCTGTAAATGTCTCTTTAGATTAGAAGCTCTGGTAGGAGCATTTTTATCTTTGCCTGAATATGCACTCATCTTGGCTTCACAGCATTTGTTTTCGTCTGGATCATTTGTCATACACTGACAGACATAATGTTTTCTATCTTGAGTGATGGTGAAATGTTCAAATACAGCTGATTTAATGTGATGCTTCTTTGACATTCTCAGGTTTTTAATTCTGCATTCACAATCCAAATGACAATTGTTTTTCCTAAAAACAATTGTACAAAATTATTGCCAGGTCGTACAACTGATATAGTGGTCAGTAATACTGTTATTATTCCTCATGTTCTCACAGTTAACTGATGCAAAGTTTGTTGAAAGGATAATACTTCTTACAGTCTTCCTCTTCTGAGTAGCAGGCAGCTGTGAGATGCTTGGAAGACGCACACCTAGTATGATCTAGTCTAGAGGAGGAGCTTTACTACTAAGAATTTGCAACACATTTTCAGTTTCATACATTGTAAGTAGGGGGGTTGGGGCAGCATGAGGTTAACCAAGTATAAGATTAGATAAGGGCAGTGGAGAACAGTGACACACAAGAAGTAAGGGTACCGTTACACCTAGCGACTCACCAGCGATCCCGACCAGCGATATGACGCGGTCAGGATCCCTGGTGAATCGCTAGGTGGTCGCTAGTGAGCTGCCACTCAGGCAGATCTCACCAGCGACATCGCTGGGGACAGGGGTCGCTACTTACCTTTCAGACGTGGCGATCCTGCGTCCTCCCGCCCGGCTCCACGCGTCGCTCGTCAGCACCACAGGAAGCACCGCAGGAAGTGGACGACGAGGAATGGTCCAGCAGCTTCTCGCGCGATCAGCGATAACCGGCGGGGGAGCCGGTCGGAGGTAAGTATCACATGCAGCGATATCGCTAGTAATATCGCTGTAACGTCACAAAATCGGTGACTTTACAGCGATATTGCTAGCGATATCGCAGTGTGTAACGGGGGCTTAAGAAATGTCTCTATCTCCAGCAGAACTGCTTATCACTGTTGTTCATAGTTTGATAGAACATATATATTTGAGTAACATTTATAAAATTCATATGAAAGTTCAATTATGAAATATTAATACATTTTTTTTTAAAGCTGGAGTCGGAGTCGGTACATTTCTACCGACTCCGACCAAAACTAACTCCGACTCCGCAGCCCTGGTCTGGATACAGTCCGACTATTCCACTGCCATGATTTTCATAAACCATCAAGGCGGGTCTCGCAGCTCTAGGTTATAGTACAGGTATCCAGAATTCTGCATTGGGCAGAATCATAGAATCGTAGAGTTGGAAGGGACCTCCTGGGCCATCTGGTCCAACCCCCTGCTCAAAGCAGGATTCGCTAAATCATCCCAGTCAGATGTCTGTCCAGCCTCTGTTTGAAGACTTCCATTGAAGGAGAACTCACCACTTCTCGTGGCAGCCTGTTCCACTCATTGATCACTGTCAAAAAGTTTTTTCTAATATCTAATCTGTGTCTCCTCCCATTCAGTTTCATCCCATTGCTTCTAGTCTTTCCTTGTGCAAATGAGAATAAAGTTGATCCTTCTACAATGTGACAGCCCTTTAGATATTTGTAGACAGCAATTAAGTCTCCTCTCAGTCTTCTCTTTTGCAAACTAAACATTCCCAAATCCTGCAACCTTTCCTCATAAGACAGGGTTTGCAGACCGGTCACCATTCTGGTCGCTCTTTTCTGAACTTGCTCCAGTTTGTTGATGTCTTTTTTAAAATGTGGTGCCCAAAACTGGACACAATATTCCAGATGAGGTCTGACCAAAGAGGAGTAGAGGGAAATAATGACTTCACGTGATCTAGACTGTATGCTTCTGTTAATACATCCTAGAACTGCATTTGCCTTTTTTGCTGCTGCATCACACTGTTGACTCATATTCAGTCTGTGATCTATTAGTATACCCAAGTCTTTTTCACATGTGCTGTCACTTAGCCCTATTCCTCCCATTCTATATATGCTTTTTTCATTTTTATTGCCCAGATGTAGTACTTTGCATTTCTCCCTGTTAAAAACCATTCTGTTAGTTACTGCCCACTTCTCCAGTTTATTTAAATCTTTTTGAATCCTCTCTCTCTCTTCTCTAGTATTAGCTATCCCTCCTAGCTTTGTGTCATCAGCAAATTTAATCAGTTTACCCTCAATTCCTTCATCTAAATCTTTGATAAAGATGTTGAACAATACAGGGCCCAGGACAGAGCCCTGTGGTACCCCACTTGAGACATTCTTCCAACTGGATGTGCAGCCATTTACGACCACTCTTTGGGTCCGATCACTAAGCCAGCTATGAATCCACCTAACAGTTGCCTTGTCCATTCCATACTTAGTCATTTTTTCAATAAGGATTGTATGAGAGACTTTGTCAAATGCTTTGCTGAAGTCAAGATATACTATATCTACAGCATTTCCTTGATCCACCCAATCAGTGATACCGTCATAGAAGGAAATTAAGTTAGTCTGACATGACTTATTAGTTACAAACCCATGCTGACTCTGTTTGATCACTTCATTCTTATCCAGGTATTGACTTACATGTTGTTTAATAATTTGTTCAAAGATCTTTCCTGGTATAGAAGTCAGACTCACCGGCCTATAGTTGCCTGGGTCCACCTTCTTCCCCTTTTTGAAGATAGGAACAACATTTGCTCTTCTCCAGTCTTCTGGCACTTCTCCTGTTCTCCAAGAATTTTCAAAGATTATGGAGAGTGGTTCAGAAATTTCTTCTGCTATCTCCTTCAGTACTCTGGGGTGTAATTCATCTGGACCTGGAGACTTGAATTCATTTAGGTTAGCTAAGTGTTTCCTCACTATCTTTCTGTTTATAGATATCCTGGATTCTTCTATTCCCTTAATAGGACAGTGAATAACAGTTGGTGTTACATTTCCCTTCTGAGAGAAAACAGATGCAAAATAGGAATTTAAAAGTTCAGCCTTCTCAACATCCTGTCTTACCATTTCATCATTTTCATCCTGTAAAAATCCTATAGCATCTTTGACTTTTCTTTTACTTTTGACATATCCCCAAAATCCTTTATTATTGCTTTTGACATCTTTTGCAAGCCTCAATTCATTTTCAGCTTTAGCTAATCTGATTTGTGCCCTGCAGATTCTGCAGACAGCATTATATTCTTTAGATATGCCTCCCTCTTTCCATTTTATAAACATTTTTTTCTTCCTTTTTAGCATGTGCTTAAGTTCTGTGTTCACCCATCCTGGTTTCCTTAAATGCTTCCTATTCTTCCCTCTTTTCGGAATTGTTTACAACTGTGCTTTGAGAATTTCATTTTTCAAGATTTCCCATCCTTCCTGGACATTTTTGTCTTTAAGGATATCCAGCCATTGGATCCCTCCAATTATCTTTCTGAATCCCTTAAAATCTGCCTTTCTGAAATCTAACCTTGACGTCTGAGTCTTCACAGGTCTTCCGCCTCAAGTTATCCAAAATTCTAGAATGTCATGTTCCCGCCATATCAGCCGTGCACATTCAGAGGATGGAAAATTGGGCAGCCGATTCCCAGACCTGTCAGGGTCTCCTATCGGGCGGGTGGTCATTCAGCCCCTTGTTTTCCAAGAATTGTTAAAAAGTTCAAGACAGAAGGGATTCCTGTAATTGATAGCTCCTGATTGGCCAAGATGGGTTTGGTGAACATGCTCATGGATGCTCCATGAAGGCTTTCAGATCATCTGGATCTTCCTTCGCTAGGCCCCTCTTCCACCAGAGTTCACAGTCTCCAAGTTTAATAGCATGGCTGTTGAGGCTGCAGTTCTGAGAGAGGCTGTTATTTTTTTTCCTCATAAGGTCATTCAGACCTTGATTAGGGCAAGAAAACCAGCATCCTCACGTATCTACCACAGATGCTGGAAGGCCATCTTCCTGTGGTGTGAGGACAACAATTTGATTCCCATGTCCTTTTCCTTCCATCCTTTTTTCCCCACAAGCAGATCTAGTCTCTGGCCCATCACTCAGTACTCTTAAGGGGCAAGTTTCTGCTCTGTCCATTCTTTTCCAATGAGATCTGGTGTCTTGTTCCCAGGTAAAGTTTTCTTCAAGGAATCGCCCGCCTGGATAGATCTATGGGATCTTAATCTTGTCGCACTCTTTTATTTGAGCCCATTCAGTTTTCTCTTGTCATGGGAGGTTGCCATTACAGCCATCAGGGGAGTTTGCGTTAGCGGCGTTATGCTGCCGCTCTCCGTTCCCGATTCTACGTCAGGACAAGGTAGTTATCAGAACTGTTTCTTCCTTTTTACCAAAGGTGGTCTTTTCATTTTACATTAATATACATTGTCCTTTGCCTGGAGTACTCCCTCCTGGGCAGCTTTGTCACCAGGTCTCAGCTTTACAGATGTAAGGCTGTGACCTGGTCATCTTTGCACACCTTCATGAGGCTTACAGGGTTCATACTCATGCCTTGTCTGATGCAGGCCTAAGAAGGAAGGTATGGCAGGCGGCAGTTTCGCCCTTTGGCAAGTTTTTTTTTTTTTTTTGGTGTTACGTTCTTTCTGTTCCCACCCTTGGAACTGCTTTAGGACATCCCATGGTTCCCTGTGTCCCCCAATGAAGAAAGAAAGATTTTTGGTAATCACCATAAAATCCTTTGGAGCCCTAATTGGGGGACAAACAACTACCATTTTTGGGCCTACGTGCCTTTGTTGTTGAGTTGGTGCATATGTGAAGTTTTTGGTTGCTTCTCCTACCGCTTTAACACTTAACTGAGGTGCTTGGTTCCTGTCAGTGGGTGTATACTACTGAGGAGCCATTTTTCTTTTTTGCATAGTGTCAGCCTCTTAGCGACAGCAGCATATACCCCATAGTTACCTGTGTCCACCAATGAAGGCTCAAAGAGATTTTACAGTGAGTACCAAAAATCCTTTTTTGTTTTACATCATTTGCAGATCATGTGAAAGAAAGCCGCCATATATTTTACCATCACACAACTACCATTAATGACGATGTACAGAGGCCATCTGCCAGAACATTAGTTTCCATGTTTTACCCTCAATTCAAACTTGTAAAAATATCTGCCCCCCTCAAGACTTCAAATCTGATCATCCCAACTCCATTATGGTGATTTTTTTTTTTTATTAATCAGGTATTTTAGTATATTCCTGTGCAATCTGACAGAAGGGTGTAAAACACAAGTGGAGGGGGAAAAAAAACCCATTGTCAAGCATTTGTACAAAGATGTCCATTGCTCAGAGAAAATAAGAGATGGTATAAGGGGGGCAGGGGGTGACATATTTTACACCAGGAAGATGCACTCCTCAGGCAGCTTCTCACTTCCTACATTGATGATGTGACCAATTTCCTAATAGGCGGCGATGGTCTCTGCAGAACTACAAGTTCCAGAAGGTCAACAAAACAAACTAGTCAACTCAGATGTAAGGCGTGGAGAAATATGGTGGGTACAGGAAGTGTGATCCCTCAAAGGCGCTTTATAACTGTGGCTTTGACCTATGGAATCACCCCCTCCCCACGGGCTTACAACATGGCTTATTTGTGATGAGAGCTTTACATGACACTTAGTAAATACGGCCATAAAGGACAACATCCATCAGACCATTACACGGCATTCATTACACCTGTCGGCATAGGGGGGGGGGGGGATTGAATAATGAGCCCATATAGTCCCCAAAAATTAGGACTTTGGGTGTAAAGACAAAAGATCAAAAACCACTCTGAACAGCCGGGACCCTACAAGCTTCATTTATTTCACTGCCACTTACTCGCCATCCACTCTGGAAATCATCCAATCCCAAAAACACATTTAATTAGCACAATATTAACACGTACAAAATAGATTTAAGAGGGAACGGTCGCTAAGTTTGGAGCCACTGAAGCACCCGTCCTTATCAGTAAGTAAATGAGCTTACGGGTTTGCGAGAGGAGTCAAGATCTCTCCTCCTGCTCCCAGCAATGCCAAAGAATCCTGCGCAGGCCTCACGAGTGTAATACACGAGGCCACCAACCCAAGAGAAATTGAGCCCCCCCCGCAAAAGAGTAATACTTGAGCCCGCCACCCAACGAGAAGAGTCCCAGACTCATGGAAGGTAACCACTTCCAACCCAGTGCTGGAATGACCCAGGTATGATTGGAAATCCAGAACCCAAATGATGGCATCATAACCCAAAACCTAGCTACAGGTTCCCTTTTTAAAGGGGTTGTCTTGCGATGCCTACTTACACTTGACAACACCTTGAAAAAAAAAAAAAAAAAAATATTTAGCAGCCCTCATTTATATATAAAAACAAAACAGAAAAGCAAAACAATGACATAATTGATGTCAGAATTGAGTTTTTGCTCCTCAGATACACAAGTCTGAACTGGATGCATCAGTAAGAGGTCTGAAAATCTGGGATGTGAAGGACGGGTCTGAAAACGGAAACATCGAATAGATTTTTTTTATAAACGGTAAAAGGGATTCCCCATCAGCGAGATTTATCCCTGGTATCGAGCAGTTTTAGCCTAAAGTTTTCAAACACTCTTGCAAAGCACTCGTGTAATATGATGCAGTCAGTATTCAATAACTCCACGAGTCACCCGCAGTCTCATCTGGGAAAAGTTGCACCAAATCTGCATTCTGCATTAAATCGCACCCAAAGTAGTGATGACTACAATATCCTGCTTTGGGAACAGTAAAAACATCACTTCCCAGTGCAGATTCCACATGGTAAAAATATATTATATATTTTTTTGCAAGACTGTTTCTTTGCAATGAAAAAAGGTAAACGAGTAGGGTTCCTCAAGAGGCTGGTCTAGCAATAGGGGTGGATAACTGGGTAAACCTTTCCTCCTATATTGGGGTTTATAGTTTATGACATAGCACTAGTACGGCATCTCTTCATGATTACAGAATCCCTAACAATCCTGACACGTGCTGGTTTTGCAATGTGTGCCATTAGGTTGCCCCAGCCCAGTTGACAGGGACACTGCCTTTCATCCAAGATCAGACCCCCATCAATCATTGGGAATACCCCTTTTCATAACATTGGTCCTGATTCACGAGACCAATGTAAAATAGACATTTTTGCGATTTAATACAGAAATCATCCACAACAAGGAAAGTGAACATCAGTCACAACGGCGTTCAGCGCGCAGATGTCGAGCGGGAAGAAAGCAACGCGAGTCCTTGATCGTTGCATGACACTTCCCATTCCCTCACAGAGCAGTTGTATGTGAGGACCAACTAAGGCTTTGGCTGTGATAATCAGCCATTCACATTGACAGCAGGCAGATTACTTTCTTACTTGACACCTTTCCATAAAGCTTCATTACCATCCAAATCTTTCCTGACCAAAAAAAAATTAAACTTTGAAAAAAACATTTTCAATCTTTCTGTATTGAGAAGATACGTGGGCCTTAAGATCAGGAATGAGCAGCAACTTGGCAAAAGGAGGAAGAAAAATCCCATGAAGGCATTTGGGGTGGGGGGTATATTAAGCCCCTTTTTTCTCCAAAAGAATTTTGTGCAGCTCGTCAGCGTCCTCTGTGGTTTTTACTCGGATTAGCATGGTGGCAGGGACGGACTGGTTCTTCTCGTCGATGGGAGGGTTGGGGACGCAGACAACGATCACGTTGTTCTTTCCCATTCTTGAACACGGCATCGAGGGCTGGACCAAAATATTCAACAAGATGTTTCCTGCAATTATAAAAAGGGACATCTGTATTAGAAAATACTAAAAATAAAAAAAAAAAAAAAAAAAAGAATTCCAGCCTCTTAGTGAGCAATTCTGTATTATCATACAAGACAAAGCAGTCTGGAATAAATGGAGGAATACAAGGAGCCGTGTTGTTCCTGCAGCATCCGACTTGGTCATCGGCAAAATGCTCCACGTTTAGAGTGACGGAAGTCATCCATTGAGGGAGGACTTAGAGCTGCCACGAGATGAATCCATTATTTCCCTCAGGGGAGAAACCCTGCAGCTCAGAACATGAGGATTTTGCAGAAGTGGCTTGTAGTGACGAGCGAATGTGGACTGACATGATATGATATGATATGATATACGAGCACGCCCAGATGCTCTGATAACACGTCATCTCAGCACCTTCGCTCATCACTAGTGGCTTGGTCTTTATTTGCCCGCCTGTCACAGATACGCACGTCCTCTGCTTTGAGACAGTGATGAATACTTTGGAGGACAGAGCTTCCAATAGGTGTGTGCAACTGAGAAAGTTGACGTGATGACGTCACTACACTGCGTATACTGTGCAGAGTCCGTGCACCGGAGCAGAGAGAGGGGAGTAAGTTTTCTTTTTCCGTGTGTATGGGAGACGGGGACTCACGTTGCATCTAGGGAGGCCATGTGGGGGGCTCACGCTGCATCTAGGTGTCTGTGTGGTTTCAGACTGCATATACAAGGGCAGTGTGTGGGTTCATATGGTACAGTTGTGGCCAAAAGTATTGACACCCCTGCAATTCTGTCAGATAATATTCAGTTTCTTCCTGAAAATGATTGCAAACACAAATTCTTTGGTATTATTATCTTCATTTAATTTGTCTTAAATGAAAAAACACAAAAGAGAATGAAGCAAAAAGCAAAACATTGATCATTTCACACAAAACTTCAAAAATGGGCCAGACAAAAGTATTGGCACCCTCAGCCTAATACTTGGTTGCACAACCTTTAGCCAAAATAACTGCGACCAACCGCTTCCAGTAACCATCAATGAGTTTCTTACAATGCTCTGCTGGAAACTGCTCCAGGTCCCTGATATTAGAAGGGTGCCTTCTCCAAACTGCCATTTTTAGATCTCTCCACAGGTGTTCTATAGGATTCAGGTCTGGACTCATTGCTGGCCACCTTAGAAGTCTCCAGTGCTTTCTCTCAAACCATTTTCTAGTGCTTTTTGAAGTGTGTTTTGGGTCATTGTCCTGCTGGAAGACCCATGACCTCTGAGGTAGACCCAGCTTTCTCACACTGGGCCCTACATTATGCTGCAAAATTTGTTGGTAGTCTTCTGACTTCATAATGCCATGCACACGGTCAAGCAGTCCAGTGCCAGAGGCAGCAAAGCAACCCCAAAACATAAGGGAACCTCCACCATGCTTGACTGTAGGGACCATGATGTTTTCTTTGAATGCCTCTTTTTTTCTCCTGTAAACTCTATGTTGATGCCTTTGCCCAAAAATCTCTACTTTTGTCTCATCTGACCAGAGAACATTCTTCCAAAACGTTTTAGGCTTTTTCAGGTAAGTTTTGGCAAACTCCAGCCTGGCTTTTTTATGTCTCGGGGTAAGAAGTGGGGTCTTCCTGGGTCTCCTACCATACAGTCCCTTTTCATTCAGACGCCGACGGATAGTACGGGTTGACACTGTTGTACCCTCAGACTGCAGGCAGCTTGAACTTGTTTGGATGTTAGTCGAGGTTCTTTATCCAACATCCGCACAATCTTGCGTTGAAATCTCTTGTCAATTTTTCTTTTCCATCCACATCTAGGGAGGTTAGCCACAGTGCCATGGGCTTTAAACTTCTTGATGACACTGCGCTCGGTAGACACAGGAACATTCAGGTCTTTGGAGATGGACTTGTAGCCTTGAGATTGCTCATGCTTCACCACAATTTGGTTTCTCAAGTCCTTAGACAGTTCTTTGGTCTTCTTTCTGTTCTCCATGCTCAATGTGGTACACACAAGGACACAGGACAGAGGTTGAGTCAACTTTAATCCATGTCAACTGGCTGCAAGTGTGATTTAGTTATTGCCAACACCTGTTAAGTGCCACAGGTAAGTTACAGGTGCTGATAATTTCACAAATTAGAGAAGCATCACATGATTTTTCGAACAGTGCCAATACTTTTGTCCACCCTCTTTTTTATGTTTGGTGTGGAATTATATCCAATTTGGCTTTAGGACAATTCTTTTTTGTGTTTTTTTATTTAAGACAAATTAAATGAAAATAATAATACCAAAGAATTTGTGTTTGCAATCATTTTCAGGAAGAAACTGAGTATTATCTGACAGAATTGCAGGGGTGTCAATACTTTTGGCCACAACTGTATATGGGGGGAGTTGTCAGACTAACTCTGCTCAATATTGAGTGACACAATATGAAAGAAAAAGTTATACGTTAATATTGAGCAGAATTAATTTCAGCCTATTGGTTCGTTCACCACCACAGTCAAGTTTCTCATGTGGCCCGCCCTCGGGAAAGTTAATTGCCCACCTCTGCTATGGACTGATTGTCAAGTCTGCTCCCCTGGGGGACTTAGTGATTTTAGGTTGCACAGCAGGAACATCTACAGGTAGGAGTGAGAAAGTGCAGCAAGTCTTTTGCCGACACTCGAGACGTTATTAATTTTAATAAAGTAATTATAGCCCTGCTCTGACTTCAGCATGGAAAGTTTCACAGCTACTGAGATCTAAACCAGCTCTATATGGCATTTTACCATATTGATATTCGGATTATTTGACAGCGCCAATGACAAGTGTGAATAAGAGCCTATACCATGTGCTAAGGGTCTGGTACTCACCTAGGTTGGTATCTGCACGGATCAGCAGCTGCACCTTTTGATCTTCTAACATTTTTAGATGAAGGGTGCCGACTCCTTTCTCCTTAAATTCGTTATCTTTTTTGTAGAATAATTTGCACCTGGAAGGAAAAGGAGATTTTGATTTGATAAGTTTTGAGAATGAAATGACGCCGCACATCTGGTCCTCCAGTATATCTAGAAGAGAGAGAGTCTGTATGGATTACCACTAAACCTTGTAACCATATGTTGGTGAAGAGGAGAACCAGATTTTGTGGGCGATCTGAAAAGACATATTGGCAGAAGGAACATAAAAAAAAAATTACGTGGCCCTTTCTTCCAAGATAACAGTGTGAGCACTAGATAGAAAACCAATCCATTTTCCATCAGGTGCGACCATGAATTTTTATTTTTTTTTCTCTCCATGTCATCCAATGCCTGTAGTAGGATGCAATTAGAACATGGCAGGCAAGTTTTATACTTAAAAAGGAGTTTTACGCTCTATAATAAACAATACCAAAAGGATAAAAGTCATATTTAACCCAAAGTCCAACCGTACTGGAAGTAATGACTTCTCGACCATCAGTCACCCGGCCCTGCGGCCAATTAGTAGTCTGGTCACTCGTGGTTGCCACGTCTATTATTGGGGTGATATCCCATTGGTAACGTTTAATAACGTGCAAATTTATTTTTTACGAAAGCCAAGAGCATTCGATACTAACTTTTTGGAATAGAAGGCATCATCTTCTTTCACTTCTTGAACAACTTCTTTTGGCGGCTCATCCACTTCTTCCTCATCACCTCCTTCGCCTGAAATTTTTTTAAAAAAGGTGAAAGCATGAAAAAAAAGGAAAAACAAAATCCAGAAAATTTGTATCAGGGTGAAAAATACCTTTAACGACAAACTTTGAATCAAAAAGGAAACCACAACTTTCTTATAATTATAAAACAAACAAAAAAAAGTATCTTCAGGGGCTACTTTGTATTGCAGGGACCCCCACCGATCCTGAAAAGGAAGAGACGGCAGAGTGGACCGTTTTGGATAGGCTATCAATATCAGGATTGTGGGGGGGACCAAAGCCCAAAACACCCGCTGTAGTGGCAGGACTTGGACCCACACCAATCTGACCATGATGGACAATCAACGAGGAAATAGGTCTCACTAAAAACACAATTGGCCCCCAGATCCCATAGCTGTGCACAATGTATAGACAATAAATAATCCCCTATGATCCACTGTGACATATTCCGCAAACACAATCATTTAAGGGCACCTGCACATTTACCTGAATCTTCGCTCTTCTTGGTGGACGACGATACAACAGAGGAGGCTCCGATGCTGCTCTTGCTTGCATCTTTACCAAAGAGATTGGCAGCCCCAGCGACAAACGAGAATCCAGCCGCAGACCCAGAGCCAAAGGAAGCAAAGCTACTAGTGTCCGCCTTTTGGCTGAATGAGAAGAGAGAAGCAGCCGGCGGAGTCTTTTTTTCTGAAGAGGATGGAGCCAGTTGTTCAGATTTATTTTCTTTACAGGTAAAAGTAAAAGATGGTTTGGGTTCCACCATAGAGGCAGCGAACGATGGAATGGTCGGGACGCCCTTGGAGTTGTCGCTCTCAGATCCGCTGTCTGAGCTGGTTCCGTATTTCTGCTCGATGGTGGCTATGTGTTGTTCGTAGTCTTTAAATATCGGCGTCAGGTCGCACAGAGGATTGGCATCCACGTGCTTCACGATCCAGTCACGGACAGAGAAGTTTAGGGACGCTAACTGTTTGTTGTAGTCGCTGGAGCCGATGGACTTGTTTGGACCAGAACCAGAGGTAGATGAAGATTTCTCGCCATTGGTTTTTGCAGCGCTGGACGCTCCAGGGGTGGAAGATGCGGGACCATTTGTGAAGGAGGACCCTGTGGATGAAAGACAACGTAGTAAGGGAAAAGTGAAGCAAGACAAGCTATTTAAAAGAAAAAAAAAAAAAAAAAAAAAAAAAAAAAAAAAGGTAACCACAGTTTTAAAAATTTTTTCCAGAGAAATACACTTTCTTCCTGTTCCCGAACTGATCATTCTCACAACCAAACAGGAGGTGAGAGATAGGGCTCAAAGTTCTATGGAGAAGTGCGACTGCCGTTTCTCACACCAGAATGCCCGCGTCCGCCTCTGGCCCCCTCCCCCATGAAAATGCCTGTGACCACCTCCAGGCCCCCATAGAATGTCTACATTCTCTTCATAGGAGTTTTAAAAGCACCAACAGTAAAAAAAAAAAAAAACCAAAACCCTACTTCATCTGCGTCAAAATGAAGATGTAGTAAAGTTGAAACGAGCGTCGGGGTCTGAGGTTATAGTGCACCAAACCAAATAAACTAAACTATTCTCTATGCCAGCATTTGGTTTTCAGTCATAGAGGCATGGTGCGCCACTGGTGAGCATACAGAGCAGCCGCTGCACCAACTAACAGCCAGCCTCAATGCAGAGGGAGTGTTTGTCAGGGCTGGGAGCACAGCGATGACTGAACACCGAATGTTTGCAAGGAGAATAAAGATGGATTTTTGGTTCTTACCGTAAAATCTCTTTCTTGGAGCCTTCATTGGGGGGACACAGAATACCATGGGTGTATGCTGCTGCTGCTAGGAGGCTGACACTATGCAAAAACAAGAAAATTAGCTCCTCCCCGGCAGTATACACCCACCGACAGGCACCAAGCACCTCAGTTGGTGAAAAAGCAGTAGGACAAGCAACGAGAAAAACTCGAACCATATGTACCAACCCAACAAGGGACTCTAAGACCCAACACGGTACAACTTAAACTGGGAGGGTGCTGTGTCCCCCAATGAAGGCTCCAAGAAAGATTTTACGGTAAGAACCAAAAATCCATCTTTCTTTATCGCCTTATTGGGGGACACAGAATACCATGGGACGTCCCAAAGCAGTCCCAAGGGTGGGAACAGCAATAAGGAACGAAGGTAACCGAAAGGCTTAGGTCGGCCGGTGAGCTACCGCCGCCTGCAGAACCTTCCTACCAACCACAGCATCAGACGAGGCCTGGGTATGAACCCTGTAGAACCTCGTGAAGGTGTGCAAAGATGACCAGGTTGCGGCCTTGCAAATTTGCATGGCCGAGGCCTGGTGACGAGCAGCCCACGAAGCCGCCACAGCCCGGGTGGAATGAGCTCTTACTCCCGGAGGGGGCCGCTTTTCCTGAAGACGATACGCTTCCAGAATGGTAGAACGAATCCAGCGAGCGATCGTGGATTTGGAAGCCGGAAGGCCCTTCTGGCGACCTTCAGAGATGATCAGCAAGGACTCAGACAGACGAAAGGAAGAAGTCCTGGCGAGATAGACACGCAGGGCTCTAACTACGTCCAGTTTGCGGAGAGACTTCTCAAGAGGATGAGATGGAGCCGGACAAAAAGGAAGGACGATATCCTCATTGATATGGAAAGCGGAAACCACCTTTGGAAGAAAAGAAGGAACAGGCCTGAGGACGGCTTTGTCCTGATGGAGAATGAGGTAAGGGGAACGACATGACAAGGCCGCCAATTCAGAAACTCTTCTGATGGATGAAATGGCGATCAAAAAGGTGACCTTCCAAGAGAGAAGGGACAAAGGAATGTCCTGGAGAGGCTCGAACGGCGCCTTCTGGAGAGCGCTAAGGACGAGGTTGAGATCCCACGGATCTATTGGCGAATGATGAGGAGGAGCCACGTGGGAAACCCCTTGTAGAAAGGTCTTGACCTGTGGTAGAGAAGCTAGCTCTCTTTGGAAGAGGATAGAGAGAGCGGAAACCTGGCCCTTGAGCGTACTGAGGGACAGACCCGCGTCTAGCCCAGCCTGAAGAAACCCCAGGATAGACGGGATAGAAAAAGACATTGGGAAGACTCTGTTATCATCGCACCAACAGAAAAAAGCTTTCCAGTACCTATAGTAAATGCGGGAAGAGGCTGGTTTCCTGGCTCTGATCACAGTTTGAATAACCTGACTGGACAGACCTGATTCCTTCAGAATTGCGGTCACAACGGCCATGCCGTCAAACTCAGAGACTGAGAATTCTCGTGGTAAAGGGGGCCTTGCGAGAGAAGATTTGGACGGTCCGGAAGCCTCCAGGGAACGTCCGCGAGCATGTTGACCAGTTCCGCGTACCAAGGCCGTCTCGGCCAATCTGGAGCGACTAGAATCACTGGTACGCCTTCCGCTTTTATCTTTTTGACCACCCGAGGGATCAATGCCAGAGGCGGGAACATATATGGAAGTTGAAACTGGGACCACGGAGTCACCAGTGCGTCGCATGCGACGGCTAGAGGGTCCCTGGACCTGGCTACGAACTGCGGCACCTTGTGGTTCATCCGAGATGCCATGAGATCGACATCCGGGGTGCCCCAACGGTCGCATATCTGAGAGAAAACCGTGGGGTGCAGGGACCATTCGCCGGACGCTAGGCCCTGGCGACTTAGAAAGTCGGCTGCCCAATTTTCCACCCCTGGAATATGGACGGCGGAGATTGTCGGAACGTAACGTTCTGCCCTGCGTAATATTTTGGCCACTTCTGACATTACTTGTTTGCTGCGCGTGCCCCCCTGATGGTTGATGTACGCCACGGCCGTGGCGTTGTCCGACTGAATACGGACCGGCTTGCCGGAGAGGAGGGGCTGCCAATGAAGAAGGGCCAGGAAAATAGCCCTGATCTCCAAAAGATTGATTGGGAGGAGAGACTCCTGTGGCTTCCAGCGGCCTTGGGCCGCTTTCTGATGGAACACAGCTCCCCATCCTAGAAGGCTCGCATCTGCGGTGATGATTTGCCACTGAGGCGGAAGGAAGGACCTCCCTTGGAGAACTGACGCTGGCCGTAGCCACCAAGTGAGAGACTGCCTCACTATGAGAGGAAGCCGAATAGGACGGTCCAAGGACATCGTGGTCTTGTCCCAGGCTGAAAGCAGAGACAGCTGGAGGGGGCGAAGATGAAACTGCGCAAAGGGCACCGCTTCCATGGCGGCCACCATCTTCCCCAGGACCTTCATGCAGAACCGAATGGGAATGGGAGCAGGCGTCTTGAGAGTTCTGATGCCTTTGGACAGAGTTGTAAATTTGTCCTTTGGAAGAAAAACACGGGCTAGCTCCGTGTCGAATTCCATACCCAGAAAGGTCAGACGCTGGGTGGGGATCAGAATGGACTTCTCCTTGTTGACCAGCCAACCTAGGCGGCTGAGAGTGTCCAGGGTTATCTGAAGGCTCCGGAGACAGTCCTGGTGAGACGAACCCTTGATCAAAAGATCGTCCAGATAAGGAATGATGAGGATCCCTCTGGAGCGAAGGATAGCCATGACGGTCGCCATCACCTTCGTGAAAACCCGGGGCGCTGAAGCCAGGCCGAAAGGAAGAGCTGTGAACTGAAAGTGGTCTCCCTGAAACGCAAATCGAAGATACTTCTGATGTTGCACACAGATTGGAATGTGCAGATAGGCATCCCGAATGTCCACCGAGCAGAGAAATTCCCCGGGCTCCATGGAAGCAATCACCGACCGAAGAGACTCCATCCTGAAATGAAGAATCTTCACGTGGCGATTGAGCAGTTTGAGGTCCAGAATAGGACGAAGAGAGCAGTCTTTCTTCGGGACCACAAAGAGATTGGAGTAGAACCCGGAAAACCGTTCGTCTGAGGGAACGGGAACAATGACTCCGGCGGAAAGGGAGGAAATGGCCTGCAGAAAACCCGGAATCTGGGCCCGCTGTCGCGGAGGACGAGACCGGAAAAACCGTCTGTTCGGGAGTGAAGCAAATTCGATTTTGTAACCGGATGCGACGAGTTCTCTGACCCAAGCGCCGTCGACAACGGACAGCCAAGCATCCGCGAAAAAGGAAAGTCTGCCTCCCACCCTGGAAGAAATTCCAGGTGGGGGTGACCCGTCACTTAGACGAAAATCTGCCGGAACTGGCTCCTGCAGACCTGGAATATTGACCTCTAGATCTCCAGCGAGGAGCGGGTTTGTAGGAAGGTTTCCTCTGATCCCGCTCCCTGGAGGCAGGCGGCCGATCCTGTTGAGTGGCTCTCTCCGTGGCAGAGAAGGGACGAAAGGGCCTGAACGGTCGAATCCCCCTTCTGTTGAAAGGACGTTTTGGTCGAGACTGGGGAAGCGAAGTACTTTTACCTCCAGTGGCATCGGAAATTATCTGATCCAGCTTTGCTCCAAAGAGCCTAGAGCCATGGAATGGCAGATTGGTAAGCGACTTTTTTGAAGTAGTGTCCGCATTCCATGACTTTAGCCAAAGGACTCGGCGTACAGCTACTATGTTGCTGTTACCCCTTGCTACGCAGCCGGCCGCGTCCAAGGAGGCGGCCAAAAGGTATTTTCCCGCCTGGTTAATCTGATCTGCAAGATCTGCCAACTCGTCTTGAGGAGCTGACGCTAAGATGCCTCTCCGAAGAATTTTTGCCCAAGCGGAAATGACCTTCGCCACCCAGGCGGATGCGAAAATAGGGCAGAGAGAGGCGCCAGATGCCTCAAAGATAGACTTAGCCAGAGATTCAATCTGCCTGTCAGTAGGATCTTTGAGCGATGCCCCGTCTGGCAGAGAGAGCACCGTTTGAGGCTATCCGGGAAACTGGAGGATCTACCTCGGGAGCCTTGGACCACTTTGAGAGCAGTTCTGCGTCAAAGGGGTACAGAACGTCCAAGTACTTGCGGCCTGAGAAACGTTGCTCAGGGCGCTCCCAGTGTTTGGATAAGGTAGTGTCGAAATCGTTGTGATTTGGAAAGGTTCGAGACAGAGGTCTGGCTCGTCTAAGGAGAACAGAGCTTTCCTGAGTTGGAGCCTCATCCTGTTTAAGTTTTAGTGTTTGGAAGATAGCTGCAATAAGACTATCGACCATGTCCCGCGTCTTAGAAACGCTGTTCCCCTCTGAGCTAGCTTCCGAATGGGAATCCTCGCCTGACTGAAGGTTGTCATCCGAGGAAGGAGAAGGAGGCCTGGGAGCGGAAGGGCCCTGCGAGCTCGAAGACAAAGTGGACAGAGCCCGCTTCCTAGAAGTCCTTCCCTGTCTGTCTCTCTGAAGGTCGCGGTCAGGTGCGGACGACTCACCCCGAGAGGTGGTCGGGGCAGAGGTGGCTGAGGATAGCTGAGGTAAATGTTCTAAGACCTGGATCAGCGACTGTGATACTTTTGTCAAGTCAGAAACGGACTGTGACATTGTAACGGCCCACTCCGGGGGAAGAGAGGAGGGAAGAGCGCCCTCCGCCCGGGACTCTGTGCGTTCCTGAGATGCTGACATATTTGAAGGACTGCAGGGGGGGCAGAATGGGGACGACTGACCCGATGCCCACTTCTTTTTACAGCGCGCACAGGCGTAATAGGTAGCGGTGGGCCTGAAGCAGAGATCCCCTGAAGGGTTGGGCATAAGTAAACTGCACTGATTGGCTGCAGATATTAGGGAATAACTGCCGAGGAGAGCTAATCCTTGCCTCAGAGCCGAGCCTACCTAGATTCTGTGCGAGCAGCAGAAGAAAACGCCGAAGTGTCCCCCAAACCGCGCAGGAAGGAGTGATTCAGGCATCAGGAAACGCTGTGCTGGGAGATGGGCGGAGCTTAGCGGCCGCGCCGTGATTGGTTAATAGCGACTGGGGAGGGCATGGTAGAAGAGGGGGCTGGCATCCAAAAGAGAAAGAAGCCCTGTGATGGGCTAGAAAAGGCGCGCTGAAAAGAGCGCGCTCAGGAAGGGAGGAGGGAGAGCAGAGGACTTCCCCGCGCTGAGGGGAAAATGAAAGTGAAAGTGCCTCCCACCCTGACGGCACCGCAGCCCCATGCCCGACATACCGCGCTAAGAATGAGCTGACCAGGTCCTGACGCTGCGGTGAGTGAGGGGATCCCCGTAGACTCCCTGGCTAGAGCAGGGAAAGTGAAGGAAGGCAAGCGGCTGAGCGCGCGACAGGCAGAAAAAGGGCGGGAGATTCAAACTTGTGGAAGTGCAAAACCAGGTCCCTTCTTCTCCCATGTCACTGGAGCTTATGCAGGGCCGGAGGGAACGTACAGGCACTTACCTGACGTCCCAGAAGAGGATGACCACAGGGGCCCACGGGGAAACGGCAGGCCGCTGGGAGGGGAAGGAGTCCTCTGTACCCGCATCCTGCAGAAGACGGCTTGAAACACCTGCGATCGCCGTCTTCCTCTCAGCCCTGTCCCAAGAAAGGGGTGAGGAGGGGGATTCGGCAAGGACCAGCCACCTGTCCGTAACCCTTGTCACCAGAAGGTGATAGGGAAAAGTCCTGCCTGCGGTACTGAGAGTTGCGATGTGGGTGACACCACACTGCTCGCTCAGCCGCATGATATGGGAAATAAGAGTAACAACTATACCCTGTTTCCCGATGGAAAAGAACCTAAAAGAGAAAAGAGGGAAAAATTAAAAAGTTCAAACTAAACCTGAAAGGAAAATTGGATTAAAACTGCGGATCTGGGGAGATCCCGGTCCGCCTCCTACAGACACTAAGCACAAACTGAGGTGCTTGGTGCCTGTCGGTGGGTGTATACTGCCGGGGAGGAGCTAATTTTCTTGTTTTTGCATAGTGTCAGCCTCCTAGCAGCAGCAGCATACACCCATGGTATTCTGTGTCTCCCAATAAGGCGATAAAGAAAGTTCATTTTCTACCCGTGGCGTGCATGTGCCGGGCAGCATAACACTGCTAACTTTCAGATTAACCGCATACCTGCAGGTTAATAGCGTTATTTCTGGCGATAAATCAGAGTTACACGATATATTTGAAAATTTAGAAGGGTCTGTACCAAGACCCCCCCCACCCCAAACTAGATAAAAGCACTGTATAGCTTCCAACATACGGAGTTTTTTTTTTTTTTTTTCTTATCCAAATTGGCTCATTGGCTGTAAAATGTGGAAGCACATTCCCCCCTTATTTGCAGGACCCATGCACACTTCTCCATTTTTTACATAAAAAGTCAAATAAGCCTGTTCTGGAGTGAGAAGGACCCATGTGCCAATCATTTATGGCATCCTTCAAGTAAGACATGAATGTACCGGAGTGGAAGACCCTTCACGTGCTCGATAAGGGTGAATTCACATAAGAACGAACAGAGCAGCCGTTACAAGCAGAGGAGCTGCCTGGCGTAAAATATATCTGAATACTTGACACTGGGGACCACAAACTACAGGAGACTTTTGGGGGCAGGGGGGTTTCCTAGTGGAGACCCAGTTTGTCAGCCATTTATAGAGGTGTCCCATCCAGACAATTACGTCTAAGGCGGAATGCACACGTAGCTTATTAATGGAGCGGGTTTTGTAGCGGCAAGTCGGCAGCAAAAAAAAAAAAAAAAAAAAAAAAAAAAACTCACTGAATCTGTAACATGACAACTAAGCAGAGCTGTGACAACCCAGAAACTCACCGACAGACTGCTTGCTTTCCCCCAGAGGCTTTGAGGCGAACATTGATGGCGTGCGGTTCCCATTGGTCAGTCCATCGAATGACTTTGCAGCAGATTCGCTTCCAAATCCACCAAAACTTGCTCCGGATGGGGCAAATAAACCTTTAAATCCTTTAAAAGCTCCACTGCTCTCAGACTAGAGGGGGAAATACAAAGACGCAGGTTTAGCTTCAAGAAGATGCAGGTGACAAGTTACCGACATACCGCGGTTAATACCTCGCTTCCTAGATTCCTCCTCTTCGCCTTCTTAATTTCTCTGCTCTTCAAAACGTCCTGACTAGCGACACAGAACCTTCCTGCCTGTAAGACAGATAGACAGACGATGAGACGGACAAAGTAACATGGGTGAAAATTGTGCTCGTTATGCAAAAGCTAAAAGAACAAAGGGAGAAAACTTCACGGCATTTGTAAGACATTATAACCCTGGAAGAACTATTGGGTCACAAAGGCTCCAAACATTGCAGGATGACAGCATCGATTAAAGGGGGCTTTATGCTAAATACATTTATTGCTTATCCAGATCATCTCTATATATAAAAGTGAATATGTATGTATGTATGTATGTATGTATGTATGTATCACCAACCAATCACGAAGCATCTTTCATTTTACCAGAGCTGTTCTAAAGAAGTTGAGCTGTGATTGGTTGCTATGAGCAACAGTTTTCCTTGCAACCAATCACTAAGCATCTCTCACTTCACCAGAGCTGGTGAAAAGTAGCTGAGCTGTGATTGGTTCCTACGAGCAAATTTTCCCACTTGACAACACCTCAGCAGACATTGACATGGTGGGAGAAATCTAGCATCCCCAGGAACATAAGCTCCCAGCCATTGTCTGCCCCCCAGAAAGGAGCAGAGAGCACGTGACATAAAGGAATCCCCCCCTCCCGTGCCTATATACCCATCACACATCCTCCATCCCGTAGGCACATCTTCCCTCTTAAAGGGTTTATTGGTATGGAAGTCAGAGCAAATCCATCCAGGGGTTTGGTTTTGACCCCAGGCCTCTCTTAAAGGGATCCCTGGTATGGAAGATAGGACCGTTCCACTCCGCTCTGTGGTTCTGACCCCAGGGTCTCTTAAAGGGATCACTGGTAGGGAAGTTAGGGCAAATCCATCCAGCGCTTTGGTTCTGACCCCAGGCCTCTCTTAAGAGGATCCCCGGTATGGAAGTTAGGGCAAATCCCTAAACGCTCTGATTCTGACCCCAGGGTTCTATTAAAGAGATCATTGGTATGCAAGTCATGGCAAATCCACTCAACACTCTGGTTCTGATCCCAGTCTCTCTTAAAGGGATCCCCGGTATGGAAGGGAGGTCAAATCCACTCTGCGCTTTGGTACCGACCCCAGGCTCTCTTAAAGGGATCCCCAGTATGGAAGTTAGTACCATTCCACTCAGCGCTCTTGTTCTGACCCCAGGCTGACGGGATGATATGGGATATTAGGTGTAGTAGTCCAGTGGCTCTGGCTGACGGGATGGTGTGGGATATTTGCTAGTTGCCCATACAGCGACGTTTCGGTCCTGGGAGTTGTGGTCCTCTCTCAAATATATATACTCTTCAGCTATTAGAGTATAAAACCATAAAAACTCAAGTGCAAAACTGTGGGAGCAAAAAAAAAAAAAAAACCACGTGTGGACATAAATAGTTGCCATGCTTAATTTTTGGTTGACTGGGATTGTGTTTTTTGCTGAATGAGCTGAATTTTTTTTTTTTTTTTTTTTTTTTTTTACTTATAACGTTCTGGGGTCGATACCACTTGATTATCTTTCTTTATTCTTTTTTTCTGGGAGGCAAAGTGAAAAAACTCCTGCCACATCCATTTTTTGCATGTTTCAGTGTTCACAAGTATGGAATAAATATGACATTTTAGTAGTTTGGAAACACACTCGATTATTTTCTTTCCAGAAACTAGGGGCAATTCTAACATACATATATATGAATAGTGAACGTTTGATCTAATATACATTATACGCAGTCACCTGCTAAGCGCTTTTATAAAATACACCAATACTGTAAAAGTTGGGTCCACGATGTGATTTTTAAGCGTTTTTGCTGCGATTTTCGGAGCGAAAACATTTAAAAATCTTGTACATGACGCATCCCATGCATTCCTATGGCATTCCGCACATGCTGTGCTAATGCTGCACTTTTTTCCGCGGCGGAATCGCATCGCGGAAAAAAAAAAATCGCAGCATGATCATTCTTTTGTGCGGAATCGCAAAGAATTGCCGCGATTCCGCACCCATAGGAATGCATGAGAATCGCTTACTTCCCGCATGTGGCTATGCCCACCATGCGGGAAGTTAAGCGTCTCATGTGCGGTTGGTACCCACGGTGTGGAGGAGAGGAGACTGTCCTCCAGGCCCAGGGTACCATACCCCTGTAAAAAAAAAAAAAAAAAAAAAAAATAAAATATAAAAAAAAAAATAAAATAAAAAAAAAAAAAATCGGGGTATATTTACTTCCGATGTCCCGCGCTGCATTCCCGGGCCTCAGCGCTCCCAGTAATGCCTTGCGGCAAGGTCCTGTGATGACGTGGTCTCGCGAGATCGCTATAGTAACGCGAGACCAACGTCATCACAGGTCTCGCAAGGCATCGCTGAGAACGCTGAGGCCCGGGATGGCAGCGCGGGACGTCGGAAGGTAAATATACCCCGATTTTTCATTTTTTCATTTTTTTTTTTTAATCATTTTTAACATTTTATCTTTTACTATTGATGCCGCATAGGCGGCCTCAATAGTAAAAAGCTGGTCACACTTGTCAAACACTGTTTGACGAGTATGACCAAACTGTCAATCACTTTCCAAGCGATGCTTCAAATCGCTTGGAAAGTGCTTGAGAAAATCGCGGCAAAATCACGAACAGAATCGCGGTAAAATCGCGGTGAAAAAACTGCGTGATTTCTGGGAAGGAGTCCGATTTTCATTGTGCGTTTTAAAACGCTACGTGGGCCCATAGCCTTAAAGGGTTATTCCCCGTCCATACGATAGGGGATGACGTGATAGCTGGGGCTTGGATCTGTAGTACTGTCCACGACCTCGGGTTTAAGGCACTGAAGCAATAAACAAGGGCTTCAGACACTGCACTCCCATGAAGCGGTCGTCTGCTTTTATCCAACTTCTGCCAGCAGAAATAACCCCCCCCGCCCAAAATAAAAACCCCAAACCTCCCAAAACAGAGCTTGACTCAACTTCCACAGGTCAAGTGCTGAGTCTACGCACCTGATCCAGTGTCTTGTTTGGCTGCACAGTTGATGTCATGTCAACAGCGCTGCAGCCAATCACTGAGCTTAGCTAATGATTGAGCCTACAGGTAGATGTTTGGTGAAAGCAGAAACCTCCACAGTGGTGCGCATGCTCCTTGTACCGGCGTGGCAAAAAATGCCGACAGATCACAAAGCCGCATCAACACAACGGTAATAAAAAAAACCCAAAAAAACAAAAAAAAAAAAATTAAAGCAACAATATTCGGTTTCATAAATAGAGAGCGCAGAAAACAGACAACACTCACATCCTCAGTCTCTTCCTCTTGGTCCCAGTTCCGGTCCGTCAGCTCCTTGTCTGCTACTCTCTTGGCCATTTTCACCTGCACTGAAGAGACACGAAGATAAAGTTTTCTGTGGATCGTGCAATAATCACATCCAGAGAGTCAGTCCTGTAGAAAACATGAGCCGGTCTCCGGCCGTATCCACATCTGTCAATGTTATCTCTGGTTTCTAATTTCTCTTACTATAGCAGGAAGCAGAATTTGGAAAGTCCGGGCGACGATGTGAACACGTGTGATCTGATCAGCACTGCGCGGACGCAGTCGGTCTGAAGAGGCGCCTGATCCCTGCACAGAATCAGCTGCGCCATTACAGCATTTTTGTAATGCAATGACAGCAAATAAACATGTACAGCTTTTAGGAAACTCATGTGCTGATTTGCTGCGGATTTGTGACAAATGGGCACAGCCAACGGGGGTCACATACAGAACGATGCACAACGGATTTATTTTCTCTAACTAGCATGTATCTTCTTAGGCCTCTTTCACACATCAGGTTTTCGCCGTCAGGCGCGATCCGGCGCTTTTGACAGAAACCGGATCCGGCGAAGTGCAATGCCGGATCCGTTTTCCCCCCCATTGACTTGCATTTGCGCCGGATCGCGCAGGATGGCC
Source organism: Dendrobates tinctorius (assembly GCF_039654945.1). Taxonomy (NCBI): domain Eukaryota; kingdom Metazoa; phylum Chordata; class Amphibia; order Anura; family Dendrobatidae; genus Dendrobates; species Dendrobates tinctorius. Next base: position 11,506,486 of record NW_027361688.1, read on the forward strand.
ATGCGTTTCATCCGGTTTTCGCCGGATCCGGCAATGTGTCGCGATCCGGCGTCTGGAAAAAACGGTGACTGTAACGTTTGTCTCCGTCGAAAAAGCCGGACACGTCGGATCCGGCGCGTCCGGCTTTTTCACACAACGAAAGCCTATGAGCGCCGCAATGCGCCGGATCCGGTTTTTTGGTCTGAGCATGCTCCGTAGCTCTGCCCACAAGACATATATAAAAGCAAGACAGTGGGACCCACAGCCACACCCAACATGCCACCCAAGACAGCAACCAGGCGCAGGAGAAGGCAGGAGACCACTGCAGCACCATCCGCACCACCACCACCCCAAATGGAGCAGCAAATAGAACATGCTGAGGAGGGGAGGCCAGCAGCAGATGAGAGTCGGTAATTATCAAATCCCCCATTCCTCCAAACTAGGGCTATTGAATATCAAGATATTCATTGGCCCTTTGTTTCTCTTTATTCAACAGCCGCCCAATAGATGCAGCAGCAATGGCAGCAGCTGGACCACCACCCACAGGCATGGAGTGTGGCCACCAGGAAGACAGCACATCATCTTCTGGGAGCCCTCCCTCGCATCGTCAGCGTTTGACGGTAAGTTTTTATTTCCAAAATCCATCTTCTCTGTAATATATGTCTATTCATTGCCTTTTATTTCAAAACAGGAATCACAAGATGAAGAGGAGCTCCCAGAAGAAGGAAGGGGTGGACAGACACTTGGAGTGGGCTCACAATTCGTACGTTTTTTTGCATCAAACGCAGAAACACAACATCACACTACACACAACACATAGAAAACAATGTTCTGCAGACCACACACAGCAAACAAATGCCTACATCCAAAGACATAACTTTTTTTGTTTTCTTCTCTAGTCTTCCCAATCTGGTGCTTGGCCAAGAGGTCCTCGCAGTGCCTCCCAGGGTCGTTGGCGACAGCAACGCGGCGGTCACCAGCGTGTAAGTATAAATATTTTTGCTTTGTTTTTTTGCACTTTTTATTTCATTTCTTTTGTGGAGGCTAATTATGTTATTTTTGTCTTTTTCTTTAACAGCCTTCACAGCGTGCTACCGACTCTGACGGTGAGGATGGAGGGATTGATGTGGACCGCCTCATCGATCTCGTCAGAGAAAGGGAGCCGCTCTGGAATATGGCTGACCGCCGCCACGCTGACCTGATTGTTACCCGACGACTCTGGGAGGAAATCTGTTCTCTCCTTGTGGGCCGCTGGGAGGACCTCGAAGCTCGGGCCCAGATTAAAGAGCGTAAGTATATACAGTACCGGTTGCTTGATGTAAACCAGTGTTTCCCGAACTCCAGTCCTCGTGGTCCCCACGGATCATGTGTTCAGGATTTCTATTTACTATGGAAATCCTGAAAACATGACCCCTGGGGACCATGAGGACTGGAGTTTGGGAAACACTGATGTTGTATACTAACCACTCCTTTCTCGTTTCAGGGAACAGAATTGTGAATCGGTGGCGGTCTGTGAGGGATCGTTTCAAGAAGGAGTTCAATAAAGAGATGCGGGCCCCGAGTGGATCTGGAGGACGCAGGAGCAAGTACAAGTACGCAGAAGCCCTGTCGTTCCTCCGGGAAACAATGGTCACCAGAAGGTAAATATTACACACCACATGTGAAAAAAAATGTTATATGTAAAATTTTTTTTCAGCCAGGGCCATACCATGTCAGTATTTTAATTGTTTTTTTTCCTCTTTATTCCACAGCACGGTGAGCAGCACTCGGGAGCCGGCACGATTGGACCCTTCTGAGGCGATCCCTGAGGAGACCGGCACCGAGGGACACTTCGACCGCCCCGGTACATCTGCACCTTCCCAGCCTTCCCACACATTCGACCCATCTGTCCCATCCACCAGCACAGGAGCATCGTGGCCGCCTACATTACATGAAGCTGCTGGTGAGGAGATCGCTTTCCCTTTACCCCACCCTTCTGCCCCTGCCACCTCTAGTACACCTGCGGGTACTGGGCGGCAGCGGCAGAGGGGTCAGGAAAAGACTTATGCGCCAGAGTTCTTGCATCTGAATGCATCTTTCCAGAACTGTCTAAAAGTCTTGTCAGAGCAAATATCCGCAGGCTATCAGCAGATCAACTCCAGCATTCTGGAGGTGAAGACACTTCTGCAAACCATGCATTCAGAAGCAAGATCTTCGCCAAACCACACCTTTTTCAGGTCTGTTGTGGAGCGCATGGAAACGCTCTCTCCTGCCCAGCAGATGCATGTAATGCATTCATGCCACGCTGCTCTCCAGCAAGTTACCTCCCAACCTCCTCCTCCCACCACAGTAGTTCCTCCACCTGCACCCCCTCCAGCCACTTTCCATCCTCCCCCTCCTATTACGCACCAGCAACCTCCCCAGCACCAGCAACCTGCCCCGTACCAGACATCTCCCCACTTCCAGCAACCTGCCCCGTACCAGACATCTCCCCACTTCCAGCAACCTGCCCCGTACCAGACATCTCCCCACTTCCAGCAACCTGCCCCGTACCAGACATCTCCCCACTTCCAGCAACCTGCCCCGTACCAGACATCTCCCCACTTCCAGCAACCTGCCCCGTACCAGACATCTCCCCACTTCCAGCAACCTGCCCCGTACCAGACATCTCCCCACTTCCAGCAACCTGCCCCGTACCAGACATCTCCCCACTTCCAGCAACCTGCCCCGTACCAGACATCTCCCCACTTCCAGCAACCTGCCCCGTACCAAACTCCTTCCCCATACAACTTGCCATCAACATCATCTGCTCCTACAGTCCCTGCCCAACCCTCCACTCCACCACCTCTTCTGCTTCCCACATGTCCACCCATTCTGTAGTTTTTTCCACACCTTCACCTCTAACTGTTCCTTCCCCACCACGATCCCAGTCCTCTCTCCACACTCCCAGTGTCGAAGTGTCCCGCAGCCCCTACAGCAGTATTTCCACCACACACTACACAGAATTATAATGTGTGTATTTAAATAAAAATGACCAGTTTTATGGTTTCAGTTTTATAGTTTCAAAGTTTTATTAAACAAGTTTATTAAAATTTTAAAAAAGTTTACTAAAAAAAAACATTTTTCAATAAAAGTTAAATTATTTTACACTGGTTGTCTGTCATTTCTTTCTGCGGCGAAAAAGGTTAAATACAGGGTATTTAAAAGGTGAAATGGTATTCAAAACTAGGTATATAACTGTGGGTAAATTTTAGCTTTTTGCCACAGTTGTGTTCCTGGTTGTGTTTGAAGCAAAGTATTTCACCTAAAAAGTTGTGTTTATTGTTGGTGATTTCCTAACAATGTACACAACTTTTGTTAAAAGGTGAAATACTTTGCATAAAACACAACCAGGTACACACCTGTGGCCTAAAGCTAAAAATAGAGACCATGACAAGATAGCCAACTTTGGTTGGCAAAGGTATATACTGTTGGTCCAGAAGGTACACAAGTTTGGTTAGGGCACAAATCTTTCACACTCTGTCATCCTGCCAGTGTACTCTGCCTTGAGGTGACAAAGTATAGTGCAAAATTGTCCCTCATTACTGAAACCGTCACAGAACTTCTAGTGGTAATGTCATGGTAATCTTGCAAGGTGGTTTCTTCAGAGGTGTCCTCAATGGAAATGGGTTCCTTGCAGATAACAAAATTGTGGAGTACCACGCACGCTTTGATCACCTCGTCCACAGTTTCTGTCTTGAGGTTGATCGCAGTCAATAGGACCCGCCATTTGGCTGTCAGAATACCAAAGGTACATTCAACCATTCTTCTTGCTCTTGTGAGGCGGTAATTAAAAATGCGTTTTGGTCTTGTCAATCCTCTGCTAGAGTACGGTTTCAAAAGGTGTTCTGACAGCTGGAAGGCTTCATCCCCTACACAGACAAATGGCATAGGTGGACCAGATGTTTGCGGCAGCGGTCTAGGTGGTGGGAACTGGAAGGTGTTTCCATACAGTTTACGCCCCATGGCAGACAGTTTGAAAACTTGAGAGTCATTGGAGCGGCCATAGGCCCCAATATCAACCGCAATAAATTTGTATTCCGCGTCAGCGATGGCCATGAGGACAATTGAAAAATATTTCTTGTAATTGAAATATTCCAATCCCGATCCAGCTGGCTTTACAATGCGGATATGTTTCCCGTCCACAGCGCCCAAGCAGTTTGGAAACTGACATATCTGTTGAAACTTGTCAGCAATTTCAATCCACCTCTCTGTTGTGGGCTCTGGTAAAAACTCTTCAGCTAAGGAGTCCCACAGTGCACGGCATGTGTACTTCACAATTCCAGATATGGTGGAAATCCCGAGTCTGTACTGGAAATGCAGTGACGAAAGGGATTCTCCAGTTGCAAGAAATCTGTGGGGAATTAAAAAACAATAAATTAGTTTTAAATCACAGCATTACATACCAAAACTGACCTATAACACTTGGAGATACAAATTACCACCAACAAGATTGCAGTGAAAGTGTGCTCTGATGCGATCATATCCAATAAATGTGGCTTACCTTAAAGTCACCATCAGACGCTCTGCGGGTGAAACAGAGAAGCGGCAATAGGTGTCCGCTTTTCTTATGAGGTGTGCAATGCGCTCCACCAAGTAATCAAAATTCTCCATTTTCATCCTAACATATCCAAAAAATTTATCCGGGTTTCGTCGAAGGTCCATGCATAGTGTAGAATAGACCCCACGCGTCATTCTCTTGGCTGTGATGGGGTGGATCCACAAACGTCGTCTACGATGCCTGATGCGCTGCTGTCTCGCTCTCTCCTTCTCCAGAACAATCACCCTCAAACGATTCGCCTCCGCTGTAAAATCCGCCAAATTCTTCAAAATATTTCCAATCACAACATCCATCTTCGCCAGTAACTTGCTCTTCTCTCCAACCTGCACTTTCTCCTCTACAACCTGTCAAAGAAGGGCTGTAGGAACACGCTATATATAGTTTTCCAGTAGCCAATCCCGTTCGGAAGGCCACAAGGGTCAATTTTAAAAACCGGATCCGGCGTAATCCGTCGAAAAAACGGATAGAAAAACGGATGAACCGGATGAGACGGATCCGGTTTTGTCTGTCCAGAAAAAGACGGATCCGGCAGAAAACCGGATCCGTCACATCCGGTTTTAAGAAACATTTGCCGGATCCGGCGTTCCGGCACGACGCCGGATCGCGCCTGACGCCGAAAACCTGATGTGTGAAAGTAGCCTTAATTGGGAACCTCAAGCCTTGACCTATGGTGTTATGGGAGTGTTGTGAACCCCATCCTAGCGAATTGTCTTCTATATTGAAGGTATATTACAGGCCACAGATAGTTCTACAATCAACCCGCTGACCCTCCCGGACATGGGGGAGGGGGAATTCAACCTGCTGACCCTCCCGGACACAGGGGTGCTCATCCCGACGAGGTCCTGCTTCCTCTACGAGAGTTGCCAGTTGACAAGTCGGCCGGCCGTTCATCTCTGGGAGAAGAATGAATGATCAGCAGTCCAAATTCAAACATGTCCCATCAACATCCCTCCCAACTACTCACACATTAGATATCAGAGGGTTAAGCAGACATTACTCTGAGTATGGGGGGGCCTTATGACCAGTGTCTTTATTAAAGGGATATCTGACACAAAGTTTAGGAAAATTCCCTGCTGTCACACCTGTGACGGCTGAATTCACAACTGCGGCCGCTACCACTTGGAGACTAAAGGTCGCCCACAAATCCCTGGCAACGACAAACATCCTCACAACTATTACACGTCAAGCCAAGTCTTGCACCATTTCTCCCCCGCAGAGGAGAACAGGAGTCACATTGCATCAGATCCCCATGTGGCGGAGTCTGTACAGCACCTTATCACCAACCCAGCCTCCGCACTGCAGCCTTCCTGAAGATCTGTTGACCCAGACAGATGCTGCCCATACACCATGAAATCTGGCCGAATCTGCCGAGAAGACCCATTTGTAATGTGTAAGTGGTAGGCTCAGGGACACCCACATGTCCTGAGAGGTTTCCTTGCACAACTATATTTTCATCCATGACAGGGACGTGGCAGGACACCAGACCTGACCAAATGATCGCAATGTTTAGAGTAAAACCCCGTTACACACTGCGATATCGCTAGCAATATCGCTGTAAAGTCACCGATTTTGTGACGTTACAGCGATATTACTAGCGATATCGCTGCATGTGATACTTACCTCCGACCGGCTCCCCCGCTGGTTATCGCTGATCGCGCGACAAGCTGCTGGACCATTCCTCGTCGTCCACTTCCTGCGGCGCTTCCTGTGGCGCCGACGAGCGACGCGTGGAGCCGGGCGGGAGGACGCAGGATCGCCGCGTCTGACAGGTAAGTAGCGATCCCCGTCCCCAGCGATGTCGCTGGTGAGATCTGCCTGAGTGGCAGCTCACTAGCGACCACCTAGCGATTCACCAGCGATCCTGACCGCGTCATATCGCTGGTCGGGATCGCTGGTGAGTCGCTAGGTGTAACGGTACCCTTACTCTTTAACCCCTTCACCCCCAAGGGTGGTTTGCACGTTCATGACCGGGCCAATTTTTACAATTCTGACCACTGTACCTTTATGAGGTCATAACTCTGGAATGCTTCCATGGATCCCGGTGATTCTGACATTGTTTTCTCGTGACATATTGTACTTCATGTTAGTGGTAAAATTTCATTCAAATAACTTGCGTTTATTTGTGAAAAAAAACGGAAATTTGGCAAAAATTTTGAAAATTTCGCAATTTTCCAACTTTGAATTTTTATGCCCTTAAATCACAGAGATACGGCACACAAAAAACTTGATAACTAACATTTCCCACATGTTTACTTTACATCAGCACAATTTTGGAACCAAAATTTTTTTTTGTTAGGAAGTTATAAGGGTTAAAAGTTGACCAGCGATCTCTCATTTTTACAACACCATTTTATTTTTAGGACCACATCACATTTGAAGCCAGTTTGAGGGGTCTATATGATAGAAAATACCCAAAAGTGACACCATTCTAAAAGCTGCACCCCTTAAGGTGCTCAAAACCACATTCAAGAAGTTTATTAACCCTTTAGGTGCGTCACAGGAATTTTTTTGAATATTTAAAAAAAATGAACATCTAACTTTTTTTCACAAAAAAAATACTTCAGGTTCAATTTTTTTTATTTTACCAAGGGTAACAGGAGAAATTGGACTGCAAAAGTTATTGTGCAATTTGTCCTGAGTACGCCGATACCTGATTTGTGGGGGGGGGGGGGGGGGACGACTGTTTCGGCGCATGGCAGAGCTCAGAATGGAAGGAGCGCCGTTTGACTTTTTCAATGCAAAATTGGCTGGAATTCAGATCGGACGCCATGTCACGTTTGGAGAGTCCCTGATGTTCCTAAACAGTGGAAACCCCCTACAAGTGACCCCATTTTGGAAACTAGACCCCCCAAGGAACTTATCTAGATATGTGGTGAGAACTTTAAACCCACAAGGGCTTTACAGAAGTTTATAACATACAGCGGTACAATTAAAAAATCATTTTTTCCACAAAAATGATCTTTTCACCCTGTTTTTATTTTTCCAAGGGTAACAGCACCCTAAAAGTTATTGTGCAATTTCTCCTGAGTACGCTGATACCCCACATGTGGGGGTAAACCACTATTTGGGCGCATGGCAGAGCTCGGAAGGGAAGCAGCGCCATTTGACGTTTTTGGCTGGAATTGAGATCGGACACCATGTCGCGATTGGAAAACCCCTGATGTACCTAAACAGTGGAAACCCCCCACAAATAACACCATTTTGGAAACTAGACCCCCAAGGGACTTATCTAGATGTGTGGTGAGCACTTTGAACCCCCCAGTGCTTCACAGAAGTTTATAACGCCCGGGCGTGAAAATAAAAAATTCGTATTTTTTCCACAAACATGATCAATTAGTCCCCAATTTTTTTATTTTCCCAAGGGTAACAGGAGAAATTGAACCCCAAAAGTTGTTGCCCAATTTGTCCTGAGTACGCTGACGCCCCACATGTGGGAGAAAACTACTGTATGGACACACGTCGGGGCTCGGAAGGGAAGCAGTGACGTTTTGGAATGCAGACTTTGAGGGAATGTTCTGCGGGTGTCATGTTGCCTTTGGAGAGCCCCCAATGTACCTAAACAGTGGAAACCCCCCACAAATGACACCATTTTGAAAACTAGACCCCCTAAGGAACTTATCTAGATGTGAGGTGAGCACTTTGAACCCCCAAGGGCTTCACAGAAGTTTATAATGCCCGGGCATGAAAATAAAAAATTCGTATTTTTTCCACAAACATGATCAATTAGTCCCCAATTTTTTTATTTTCCCAAGGGTAACAGGAGAAATTGGACCCCAAAAGTTGTTGTCCAATTTGTCATGAGTACGCTGACACCCCATATGTGGGAGAAAACTACTGTATGGACACACGTCGGGGCTCGGAAGGGAAGCAGTGACGTTTTGGAATGCAGACTTTGATGGAATGGTCTGCGGGTGTCATGTGCGTTTGGAGAGCCCCTGATGTACCTAAACTATTGAAACTCCCCACAAGTGACCCCATTTTGGACACTAGACCCCCCACGGAACTTATCTAGATGTGTGGTGAGCACTTTGAACCCCCCAGTGCTTCACAGAAGTTTATAACGCTCGGACGTGAAAATAAAAAAATCATTTTTTCCACAAAAATGATATTTTTGCCCCCAATTTTTTTATTTTCCTAAGGGTAACAGGAGAAATTGGACCCCAAAAATTGTAGGCTGATACCCTACATGTGGGGGTAAAACACTGTTTGGGCGCATGGCAGAGCTTGGAAGGGAAGGAGCACCATTTGACTTTTTCAACTCAGAATTGGCTGGAATTGAGATCAGACGCAATGCTGCATTTGGAGAGCCCCTGATGTGCCCAAACAGTGGAAACCCCCAATTCTAACTCCAACCCGAACCCCAACACACCCCTAACCCTAATCTCAGCCCTAGCCCTAACCTAACCCTAATGGAAAAATTGAAATAAATACATTTTTTTTATTTTATTATTTTTCCCCAACTAAGGGGGTGATAACGGGGGGTTTGATTTACTATTTATGGCGGTTTTTATGTTTGGCGGCTGTCGCACGCTAAGGCTAGTTTCACATTAGCGTTTTTTTGCGCAGCGCATCGGGCGCATAAAAAACGCAAAGAAAAACGCAAAACAAACGCGCTTTTTTTAACGTCATGCGCACGCTGATGTGTAAAAAAAACGCAGCGTTGTTTGCGTTTTACATGCGTTTTTTGCATGCGTTGGCGTTTTTTATGCGCATGCGTTTTTAAGTGTGACTTTTTTCCATTGTCTAGAGAACATTCCAGACTTGTTTACCTCAAAAACGCATGCGCAAAAAAACGCAAGCGTGCGCAAGACCATGCGCACGCATGCGTTCCCATAGGCTCCAATGTGGTGTTTTTGCGCATTCCGTGCGCAAGCGTGCGCATGCGTTTTTTTGACGAGACAGGGCGGAACCAAAAATGCAACATGTTGCGTCTGGCGCACCTGGCGCAAAAGACAAAAAAACGCATGCGCACGAAAACGCAAGTATGCGCAAGACCATGCGCACGTCATGTTAAGTATAGGTGCGCAGTGCGCATGCGCACGGGTGCGCACGATGCGCTGCGCACAAAAGCGCTAATGTGAAACCAGCCTAAAAGACGCTTTTTATTGTAAAAATAGTTTTTGCATCGCCACATATTGAGAGCTATAATTTTTCCGTATTTTGACCCACCGAGTCATGTGAGGTCTTATTTTTTGCAGGACGAGTTGACGTTTTTATTGGTACCATTTTCGGGCACGTGACATTTTTTGATCGCTTTTTATTCCGATTTTTGGGACGCAGAATGAACAAAAACCAGCGTTTCATGAATTTCTTTTGGGGGAGTGCGTTTACACCGTTCCGCGTGCGGTAAAATTGATAAAGCGGTTTTATTCTTCGGGTCAGTACGGTTACAGCGATACCTCATTTAGGTCGTTTTTTTATGTTTTGTCGGTTTTTATGCAATGAAAACTATTTTATATAAAAAATAATTATTTTTGCATCGCTTTATTCTGCGAGCTATAACTTTTTTATTTTTTCGCTGATGATGCTGTGTGGTGGCTCGTTTCTTGCGGGACAAGATGACGTTTTCAGCGGTACCATGGATATTTATATCCGTCTTTTTGATCGCGCGTTATTACACTTTTTGTTTGGCGGTATGATAAATCATTTTTTGCTTTGTTTTTTATTTTTATTTTTTAAGGGGTTCACTAAAGGGGTTAACTAATGGGACAGTTTTATAGGGCGGGTCATTACGGACGCGGCGATACCTAATATGTGTACTTTTATTGTTTGGTTTTTTTATTTCCAAAAAATGGATTTATTTGGGGGAATATTTTTTTTTGTTTTTCTAATTTATTTGCCAATTTTTTTTTTAATTGTTTTTACACTTTTTTTTTACTTTATTACATAGTCCCAGGTGGGACATCACTGTCCTGTGACAGATCGCTGATCTGTCACATCACAGATCACTGTGACAGATCAGCAATCTGTCACAGGCATTGAAGAAGACGTCCTCTTGCCTGCGCTTTGCAGGCACTGAGGAAGCCAGCTTCCTGCAGGCTCCCGAAGGCCCCCCGTCGCCATATTGGATTCGGGGGCCTGCAGAAAAGGAGCCCCCCGCAGCAGCGCTGCACATTGCGCTGCCGTGGGGGGCTCAGGGAAGCACGGAGGGAGCCCCCTCCCTGCCGATGCTTCCCTTTAACCCCCGGTACACCGCAATCGTGTTTGATCGCGGTGTGCAAGGGGTTAACGTGTCGGGGGCGGTCCGTGACCGCCCCTGACACATTATCACAGCTGACACCAGGCACAATCAGCTGACACCCTGCCGCGATCAGCGGCGCTCACCACGTGGGCGCCGCTGATCGCAGTAGACGTACTATCCCGTCTATGGGCATAGGGGCCTGGGTCCCATGGACGGGATAGTACGTCTGATGTCAGAAAGGGGTTAAGCCAGCTTCTGTAGCCATGTGGGACATCCGGGCACTTTGGTTGGAGGAGAGATTGTATGTCCACTGTGTTAAATCCACCTCAGAGTCCTGCCCCGAATACTAAGAAGGGAGAGAAGTGGCTGCCGGACTGGATCGCCCGGACGGTTCAGATATGGACAGGCGCCTGGACCACTGGGCAGACGATCATCGCACCAGTAGATCATTACCCCAACTTGACAGGTTGATTACTCATGTCTGAATTCCTATTTGGTTATCCTGGATAAGATTAGTGAACTGCAGAGTAAATATGGACGTTAGTCCGGTGATAGTTTCCGGTGAAAACTACGGGTCCATCCCAAGTCAGACGTGTGTATAAAGCCGGCTCAGGAGCAGTGATCGATCACCACTTAAAGAGAATCTGTCAGCAGGATTAAGCCCTATAAACCAAAGGCATGGCCATAATGGCACCGTGATGCAGATTAGTCTGATGTCAATGTATCTGGCTGAATACTCACCTCGTGAAGTTTTCCTCAAGTGACGTCTTCTGTGCCGGCCGTGGGATCAGGGTCTTCTAGGCCCCCCAGCCTCCTTTACCAAAAAGGTTGCACCGCCATGATTGTGTGGGTGGTGCGTGCACAGTGCGAGTTGGGTGTCCTTCAATAAAATGGCGCCAATATCTCGATCTGCGCTGCATCCGGCACCATTATGGCCATGCCTTTAGTTTGTCAGCAGGATTTAGCTCTATAAAGTCTCTTGAAAGGGGTTGTGTCAACTTTGGAAATTATCCCCCCCAAAAGTGTAGAAGAGAACTACTACTCAATCGCTGATGGTCCTAAGAACCAGGGCTCTCGTGAACACAGCCGGTGGTAGGTCAGGAGCCATTTATTCCTACAGGGGGTGTGTGTGCTAAGAGCAGCGGACACAAGTGGTCAACCATTACACGCCCCGATTATTGGGATGAGGGCCCGAGACACGACAACAACTTCCAAACTTGAGAATACCCTGTTGAATGCCTCGGTCAGTCTCCAACAGTGACATCTAAACGGAGTCTGAGGCCGTCAGCACCCCCCCATGAAGCAATCAGAGGGTACTCATGGGTTGCCATGGCAGTGGATGGCACCAGATGCCGCCATCTTTGAGCCCAGGTACACATGGCGGTTCCCAGTAGGATTAGGTGGATTTCTCCATTATGCAAAATTAAAGAAAAGAGGAAAAAAAAAAAAAAAATATATAAACAAATATCTAAAAAGTATGAATATGTAAAATATATAAAAAAATTTATAGTATATAAAAATATATAAATAGAAGTATATAAAATTAAAGAAAATAAATATATATATACAAAATTATATAAGTAAATTATATATATATATATATATATATATATATATATATATATATATATATATATATATATATATATAAAAATAAAGAAAAAGATATATAAACAAATATATAAAAAAATAATATAAAATAAATACAGAAATATATAAAACAATATAAAAAGAGAAAAAATATATAATTATATATAAAAAAAATACAAATAAAAAAGAAGAAAAAACTGGGTTAAAAACAGGAAAAAATAGACAACTTGTATCAATGCGTCTGGGAGAAATCGGATCTGTCGGGCGAAATACATATATAAAACGAGAAATAGCTATTTTTTGGCGGCGATCAAAACGTCGCACGGACCCTGAAGTGGCATCGATAAAAACTACGACTCGACGGAAAAGAAGAGACGTTATACGGCTTCGTAGGCGGAAAAATATAAAGTTACAGCGCTCGGAAGAAGGCGAGAACATTAATGGGGGCAGAAAACTGAAAAAGGCTTCACAGGAAAGGGTTAATGTAAGGCACTAGGCGGTATACCGCACAGCACGCGGTCATATACCGCGTCCACGCCGCCATGTGACAGGATCCCGGGCCCGGCCTCCTCCACCCCCTCAGCCTCCATATTTACCTCCACAGGACGCGAGTGAGGCCTGCTCGCTCCACAGCCGCGCACACGACGACGCCCAACCGCCACCTCACACGCACATTCCGCCCGGCAACACGAAGAAGGCGGGAAACGTCTTCAGGCCGCCATTTTGTAAGAGCGCCGACAGGTCCAAGCGCCAGTGCGCAGACTCCAGCAGCAATGGCCGGAAGGAGGCGGAGGGGAATGGGCTGAGCTACGGCGCTCCATTCATGAAAAGAGAAGTTGCGACTGCGCATGCGTTGCGGGAGTGAGTGACGTCATTGCCCAGCGAGCAAAAAGTGAGGCGCATGCGCGGTTTCTTCTGATTCCAAAACAGTGAAGTGCTGAAGTGATTCTGGTGCTGTGGAACTAAAAGTCCCAGCTGTGGGTTTCTGATGAGATTTGTAGCAGCTGCATTATTTCACTAATATGGTGGGAGGAGCCAGCATTGACCAGCCCCCTCCACTAGGTGGAGCTCACTTCTCACCTGCATATTCGTCATATGTAGTATGGGCATATATAGTGTCCTAGAACCTAGTATGAAGACATACGTGTCCCCCCCAAACAATCGCAGCCCCTTCCTTAGTCATGTCCCCATCCTGAGTCCCTTCCTGTAATATTGTCCCCCCCATCTTGGGCCCTTCCAGTAATAATGTCCCCCATCCTGGGCAGTCTCATTTTGGTGTAATGTCCTCCATCCTGGCTCCTTCTTTAATAATCATCACCATTCCAGACCTCTTCTTGGTATAATGTTTTCCATCCTGGCTCCCTCTAGTAATAATGTGTCCGATTCTGGGCCTCTCCTTGGTCTAATGTCCTCCATCCTGGGCCTCTCCTTGGTATAATGTCCCCTATCCTCGGCCCCTTCGTGTTGAAATGTTTTCCATCCTGGCCCCTTCCAGTAATAATGTCCCCCATTCTGGGCCTCTTCTTGGTATAATGTCCTCCATCCTGGCCCCTTCCAGTAATATTGTCCCCCATTCTGGGCCTCTTCTTGGTCTAATGTCCTCCATCCTGGGCCTCTCCTTGGTATAATGTCCCCTATCCTCGGCCCCTTCGTGTTGTAATGTTTTCCATCCTGGCCCCTTCCAGTAATAATGTCCCCCATCCTCGGCCCCTTCCAGTAATAATGTCCCCCATTCTGGGCCTCTTCTTGGTATAATGTCCTCCATCCTTGCCCCTTCCAGTAATAATGTCCCCAATTCTGGGCCTCTTCTTGGTATAATGTCCTCCATCCTGGCCCCTTCCAGTAATAATGTCCCCCTTTCTGGGCCTCTTCTTGGTATAATGTCATCAATCCTGGCCCCTTCCAGTAATAATGTCCCCCATTCTGGGCCTCTTCTTGGTATAATGTCCTCCATCCTGGCCCCTTCCAGTAATAATGTCCCCCTTTCTGGGCCTCTTCTTGGTATAATGTCCTCCATCCTGGCCCCTTCCAGTAATAATGTCCCCCATTCTGGGCTTCTTCTTGGTACAATGTCCTCCATCCTGGCCCCTTCCAGTAATAATGTCCCCCATTCTGGGCCTCTTCTTGGTATAGTGTCCTCCATCCTGGCCCCTTCCAGTAATAATGTCCCCCATTCTGGGCCTCTTCTTGGTACAATGTCCTCCATCCTGGCCCCTTCCAGTAATAATGTCCCCCATTCTGGGCCTCTTCTTGGTATAATGTCCTCCATCCTGGCCCCTTCCAGTAATAATGTCCCCCATTCTGGGCCTCTTCTTGGTACAATGTCCTCCATCCTGGCCCCTTCCTATAATAATGTCCCTCACCCTGGTCCCTTCCATGTATAATGTCCCCCATCCTCGACCCCTTCCTGGTATAATATCCCTCATCCAGCTCCCATTTTACGTTCTATCATTATTTCCCTGGAGCTTCTTATTTTTTTTTGCAGGAGATGCTGTACTTTCCATTGCAATAGCAAAAACAAAAAAAACCTGCCAGGACAAAAATAACAACATGAATTAATTAAAAATTAATGAACTTTATTGAATACAGATTATAGAAACATGACAATTTTCAACAAAGTTAATTCATTTTTAATTAATTAATTCTATTATTTTTGTCCTGGCACGTTTGTTGGTATAGCTATGGCTGTTAGTGCCTTCCGGGACAACTTACATCTATCTTTTTAATCGCGAGTCGATGAGGTGATAACCGGAGCCGCTTCTCTCTGTCTAACCGCTTAGATGCTGGTCGCTGTTAACCACAGTGTTTAGGGGGTTAATCAGGCTGGGATCAGAGTTATGTGGAATATTACGGCTCTGCATGGTGCGGGCTCAGCTCCTGCACCTGCGCCATTATTATGCTGTACATACATACCCTACAGCTATCCATGCCTGGGTACCCCACTGATCACCTTCCTCTTCCTTAGAATAAATAAAGGAAGCATAAAGTATCCCTGTCCTTTCCCATACAAGCTGTAGAAAAGCCCTCCTCCATTAATCATAATCTATTCTGCCAGCACTATAGGTGTTGGACCTTTCTTTCCCCTCACTATTCAGTAAACATCGCCCCCTACTGTTGACAAATGACTTGCCTGCCCTGAACAGAAAGCCATTATGCCTGTAAACTGGAAGAAATGTTCTCCTGCTTGCTTAGGTCTCCGTCGGTACTTTACAGCTGATATTGACGATGATAATGAGATGACTTTGCTGATTTTGTCCCAGTCTACACAGCAAAGCTACATACTGTCTAATGTGAAAGCTGTTTTTATTTTCTTTAAAAAAAAACTGTAGTTCTAATACAGTTCTAAAACTGTAACTGTTCTAATAGAAACCTGACTTTCCGGACATAATGTTCTAAAGCAGAAATGAGCTCAGAACAGTAGTCACTTCCCTTCTCCCGCTAAGCGACGAGGTATGAGAAAGCTCTTTCCTGGAACACGGTAATGCAAGCAATGATATCACCTGAAGCACATGGGCCCCAATGCAAAATCTCCAAAGGGTCCCCCTGGTCTTTAATAGTACTGGTCTCTAAAATGAAGCAAAAGGACCTTTTTAAGTAAAGTATGATGTTTCTGGAACATTCTAGAATCTCCCATTTCACTCTGAGGAGAAAATCGCCTTGTCACACAGCTGCAGCCCCCCATCCTTTTGTTTCTCCCTCCTTAGCAGCTGTGTGTGTGTGCTGGTCTGCCTGCTGGTAACAGGACACCGGCCATTTCCTCTCGTGGCTTTTTCCTCCCCCCTCCCTGCACAGCTAAGTGAAAGGATGTCTTTTGTTTTTAAAACTAGGGGCTTGAATTCAGCTATGGGAAGTATTAAAACAAGTCATATTGCAAAAACCATACACCGCAGAGATATAATATTTACATTTCTGCGAAAGGCACGAAACCAGCTTTTCTACCCCTAGTTTTCACGGCTCTAACCCCTCCAGAAACTGAGATATGGATTGCTCCCAAATGGAGTGTCTTAAGTATGGCATGTTTGATGTTGTTTTATTGGGTTCGATAAACTACAACCAATTAGACCCTCGGTGAGTTTATACGAGCTTTTCTCGTCTAGATCAGGGGTCCCCAACCGCCAGTCCGCGGCCCAGCACCGGGCCGCTGCAGTGCCCTTGCCGGTCCGCGGACAAAAGGGGAGCCAGGGGCGGTCAGTGGCGTAGCGGGGCCCTCATGTGTAGCGGCGGCAGGGAGCGATCCAAGCAGCTCCGCTGCCTGCAAGAGGGAATAGCAGGAGCGGAGCTGCAAGGACCCGTCCACTGCGTCCAGCTTCCTGCCCACCGCCCGCGCTTCCTGTCTCTGACACAGAGAGGAGCGCGCTGCTGCTGTGTCAGAGCGAGGAAGCGCGGGCGGCGGGCAGGTGAGAGGAGAGAGGTGGTGTGTATGTACGTATAATATGTGAATGTGTGTGTGTGTGTGTGTGTGTGTAGCCTGGCCCTGGAGGAGATGGGGACATGAGGAGAAGGCCATGAGGGGAGTGATGGAGAGACAGCAGTGATGGGGAGAAGGGAGTGATGGGGTGAAGGCAATGATGGGGAGAGGGGAGTGATGGGCTGAAGGCAATGATAGGGAGAAGGCAGTGATGGGGTGAAGGCAATGATGGGGAGAGGGGAGTGATGGGCTGAAGGCAATGATGGGGAGAAGGCAGTGATGGGGTGAAGGCAATGATGGGGAGAGGGGAGTGATGGGGTGAAGGCAATGATGGGGAGAAGGGGGTGATGGGCTGAAGGCAATGATGGGGAGAAGGGAGTGATGGGGTGAAGGCAATGATGGGGAGAGGGGAGTGATGGGGTGAAGGCAATGATGGGGAGAGGGGAGTGATGGGCTGAAGGCAATGATGGGGAGAAGGGAGTGATGGGGTGAAGGCAATGATGGGGTGAAGGCAATGATTGGGAGAGGGAGTGATGGGGAGAAGGGAGTGATGGGGTGAAGGCAATGATGGGGAGAGGGGAGTGATGGGGTGAAGGCAATGATGGGGAGAGGGGAGTGATGGGGTGAAGGCAATGATGGGGAGAAGGGGGTGATGGGCTGAAGGCAATGATGGGGAGAAGGGAGTGATGGGGTGAAGGCAATGATGGGGAGAGGGGAGTGATGGGGTGAAGGCAATGATGGGGAGAGGGGAGTGATGGGGTGAAGGCAATGATGGGGAGAAGGGGGTGATGGGCTGAAGGCAATGATGGGGAGAAGGGAGTGATGGGGTGAAGGCAATGATGGGGAGAGGGGAGTTTTGGGGTGAAGGCAATGATGGGGAGAGGGGAGTGATGGGCTGAAGGCAATGATGGGGAGAAGGGAGTGATGGGGTGAAGGCAATGATGGGGTGAAGGCAATGATGGGGAGAGGGAGTGATGGGGAGAAGGGAGTGATGGGGTGAAGGCAATGATGGGGAGAGGGGAGTGATGGGGTGAAGGCAATGATGGGGAGAGGGGAGTGATGGGCTGAAGGCAATGATGGGGTGAAGGCAATGATGGGGAGAAGGGAGTGATGGGGTGAAGGCAATGATGGGGAGAGGGGAGTGATGGGTTGAAGGCAATGATGGGGAGAAGGGAGTGATGGGGTGAAGGCAATGATGGGGAGAGGGGAGTGATGGGGTGAAGGCAATGATGGGGAGAGGGGAGTGATGGGGTGAAGGCAATGATGGGGAGAAGGGAGTGATGGGGTGAAGGCAATGATGGGGAGAAGGGGGTGATGGAGCACTCATTCAAAACCTATGGTGAGTTGAGTCACATTATAAATGTTATTTAATTATAAGTATGCACTGCTACACTACAACCGTGTCCATAGCCACGCCCCCTTATGACCAAAGCCCCGCCCCTGCCACACCTCCATCCCCGCCCTGCCGGGCCATGGAAGAATGGTCTTGCTTGAAACCGGTCCCTGGTGCAAAAAAGGTTGGGGACCACTGGTCTAGATATAGTTAGTATAAGTTTTTAGTTAAATTGCAACCTAGAGAGTAGGGGGGCAGACCTCCAGACCGCCCCTTTCATGAGGTCACAAATCCAAAGGGATAAGGTATTCCCTCCCAAAATTCATTCAGTTGTAGCTGGAGATTTGATGCTGACAAGACGTGCAGATGTCTTGGGATATTTGGCTGCTGCCCATCCCCCAGCCACATGGGTTTGCCTAATACCAACTAAGCACATGTAAGTGTTAATCTCTGTTTTCTTAATCCTTGTTATTTTATATTTGCATTGTACATATCTAATGTCTCAACTTTGTAACAACTTTTATCTGTGTAATCACTGCCCGCATTTTGGGAATAAATGATAAAATTATCAGTCTGCCTTCATGCTCTAAGAAACGAACTATGCGCCTTTTTTAGATAATCGCTACTAATTTGGGGGTTTGCCACGGACCCTCTTAATTAACTCTTTGATTAAGTGAATCGTGGCTGGTGGCAGCGTGGTGTGTGCGGTTGGTTAGGCTAGTTGGCAGTACGGAAGGGTCTTATATTGCTGAATGAGTGTCAGGCTGAGGCCAAAGCATTGATAATTCCCTTACTGCAGTAGTCTAATTGCCCGTGCACAACAAGCAGCCCATCCGGCGGCTAATTATCCTAGGTGCAGTTCCCTGACTGACCTGAGTGTAAGGGGGGCGCCGGAGAGCTGCGAGTTCCATTGTGGAACTGAGAAGGTGGGATATCCATATATCCCCGCAGTTCTTGGAAGGTTGTTAGCAGTGGTGGGGCAACCAAAATACCCCCCTGCGGTAAATTGTTAGAGCGAGATTAGCTTGCTGTATATTTTTGTCACATGGTGCCAGCGGTGGGATAACTAAGATAAGCCCCCACTGTGCCTGTGATAGCCGTGTGCCAGCAGTGCGTCGCGTCCCTCCGTCCGCTGACATACTGGTGCCAGTGGTGGGATCGTGACATATTGGTGGCACAGGGCGTGCTTGTGCTTTCGTTCGTCACAGGTAATGCAAGCAATGATATCACCTGAAGCACATCAGCCCCAATGCAAAATCTCCAAAGGGTCCCCCGGTCTTTAATAGTACTGATCTCTAAAATGAAGCAAAAGAACCTTTTGGGCTCCAGGACCTGGATGTGACTGTAACCCCGGCACCCTCTATAGTTAGAGACATGATTCCTGGATTGTAATACCCTTTAAAAGTGAATCTGTCACCAGGTTTTTGCTATGGAATCTGAGAGCAGCATGATGTAGGGACAGAGACCCTGATTCCAGTGATGTGCTACTTACTGGGTTGCTTGCTGTAGTTTTGATAAGATCACTGTTTTATCTGCTGCACATGTAGCAGAGCTCAGAATGCTGAGCCCTGTATAACCCTTCCCCCACCACTGATTGGCAGCTTTCTGTGTCCACTGTGCATAGGCAGAAAGTTGCCAATCAGTGGAGGGGCGGGGTTAGAGCAGGAGGACTAGGAGACATGGGACCCCTAGTCCTGTAGTGATAATTTCCTGCTGATAAAACACTGATTTTATTGAAACAACAACACACAGCCCAGTAAGTGACACATCGCTGGAATCAGGGTCTCTGCCCCTACGTTATGCTGTTCTAAGAAACCTGCTGACAGATTCCCTTTGAAAACAAAAGCAGAGTCTTTGTGTTTTTTAAGACACATGTCGTTCACTTCTTTAGTGATACTAATCTGCAATACCACTCAGAGCCTGTAGTCAAAGGGGGGCACTGTTTAAGCCAAAGCAATCATGATTAACTAGACACCGGGTCGCACACCGTACCCTCTGTTTTATCGCCATTAACCCAATGCTGCCATTACAATTATCCCACGTCTCCCGTAAAGTACCCCCAGCTATGAATAAGAGCTGCCCCCCAAAAAGATAGATTATAATAGCTTTTTTTTTTCAAAGGGGTTGTAAAGAATAAAAAAAAAAAACAAGTCTGCTTTCTTAAAAAAAAAAAACAGCACCACACTTGTCCACATGTTGTGCGTGGTATTGCAGATCAGCCCCACTCACTTCTATGGATCTGCAATACCAGACACAACCAGCAGATGGGAGTGGCGCTGTTTCTGGAAAAATAAGCCGGTTTTTTCTTCTAAATTGGAAAATGATGTACTGTCTATACCACTGACAACACCCCTGTATATGCATGCTCCATTTCAAGGCTCTATGTCAGGTCCGGTGGAGGCTTGCATCATTGTAAGTGATGTGTAATAGCGCTGAGGACATTATCTCGGCCTTCTATTAACATGAGGCAGCAGATACAAGTGGCAGCGTTAGCGCAGAGCTGCGAGCAAACGCCGAGCTGTCCGTCACCACACGTTCAGACTGTTAAACCCGTAATGAATGATAGACACTGATCTCCCAGGAAAATCTATAATAGGATCTGCTATAATAGAGCAAGAGACATCAGGAAATATCCAGGAACGGCCCATGAATGAGAATGAAGTTCTCGGCTATTCACGTCGGAGCACCACGATACGTGCAGAATTTCAGGACTTTTATCAGAGACGCATAAGGACTTTCATGATTAAAGGGGTAGTCCAGGCTTGAGGCTCAAGTTTGCAGTCACTCTATGGGACTACAGATGTGTGAATCCTCATGGTGCGCAGTTTGGGAACCTGTCAGCATTCTCCAGTCCCAGGAGCGGCGCACGCGTAACTTCAAGAATGCGATCAGCATACATGCGGTCACATACCGACTAGACGTGTGCAGCAGTGAATTGAGCAAGTCTAGTTGGAATGTGGCTGCCCGCTGGAGAACCCTTTGGTTTCGGAAAGAGAGCTCAGCCACAGAGACTGGAGCACAGGTTTGGGTTTATGGAGACCCTGAAATGGCAAAAGAGAAAATGGGGCTGAGGCAACGTGTAGGCTGGACTTGGAAGCTTTACTGAAGAAATACTAGACCTGACCAGGTCGGGACACAGAGGAGGAAGCATTGGGGCCCAAACCATGTAACGGAAGTGTTTGTCACAAGTAATGTGCCACCGCAATGCCTGAACCTCCGTCTAGCGCAGAAACTTTATCTGCTAAGTCAAGCACTTGCTACCAACTCTTCATTTTTGCACACCAGAGTGACTCCTCCTGTGACAAAAATGTGGATTCAAGATTCAAATATGTTTCTGTCAATTTATGGCATGCAACCATAGAGGAAGATTTCTAAGGAAATTACTGCCACACACACACACCACGCACACACTGACACTCTGTTGTACTCCACGTTAGGGTTTGCAGATGGCTTGGTGTGATCCCATTTGATCATCTGCCTGGACCTATACAAGGTCTAAAAAGACACACATCTGTGTATTGGTATTAAGACTTCTAAGTGCTCCAGAGGTCTTACTTCCTGCAGCCTCCAGGTCCTCTGCAACCTGTTCCCAGTCACTTTAGACTTTAGGACTTCTTCTACCTGTCTGCGGTCTCCAGGATCTCTGCCACCTGTTCCCGGTCTCCTATCTACCTGCAATCTCCAGGTCCTCTGATACCTGTCTGCGGTCTCCAGGACCTCTGCTGCCTGTTCCTGGTCTCCTGTCTACCTGCAATCTCCAGGACCTCTGATACCTGTCTGCGGTCTCCAGGATCTCTGCCACCTGTTCCCGGTCTCCTATCTACCTGCAATCTCCAGGACCTCTGATACCTGTCTGCGGTCTCCAGGACCTCTGCTGCCTGTTCCCGGTCTCCTGTCTACCTGCAATCTCCAGAACCTTTGCTACCTTTATGTGGTCTCCAGGACCTCTGCTGCCTGTTCCCGGTCTCCTGTCTACCTGCAATCTCCAGGACCTTTGCTACCTCTCTGTGGTCTCCAGGACCTCTGCTGCCTGTTCCCGGTCTCCTGTCTACCTGCAATCTCCAGGATCTCTGATACCTGTCTGTGGTCTCCAGGACCTCTGCTGCCTGTTCCTGGTCTCCTGTCCACCTGCAACCTCCAGGACCTCTGATACCTGTCTACGGTCTCCAGGACCTTTGCCACCTGTTCCCGGTCTCCTGTCCACCTGCAACCTCCAGGACCTCTGATACCTGTCTACGGTCTCCAGGACCTTTGCCACCTGTTCCCAGTCTCCTGTCCACCTGCAACCTCCAGGACCTCTGATACCTGTCTACGGTCTCCAGGACCTCTACCACCTGTTCCCGGTCTCCTGTCCACCTGCGACCTCCGGGACCTCTGATACCTGTCTGCGGTCTCCAGGACCTCTGCTGCTTGTTCCTTGTCTCCTGTCTACCTGCAGTCTCCAGAACCTTTGCTACCTCTATGTGGTCTCCAGGACTTCTGCTGCCTGTACCTGGTTTCCTGTCTACCTGATCTCCATGACCTTTGCTACCTCTCTGTTGTCTCCAGGACCTCTGCTGCCTGCTCCCGGTCTCCTGTCTACCTGCAATCTCCAGGACCTCTGCCACCTATTTATGGTCTCCATGACCTCTGCTACCTGTTCCCGGTCTCCTGTCCACTTGCTGTCTCCAGGAACTCTGCAACCTGTCTGTGGTCTCCAGGACCTCTGCTATCTTTTCCTGGTTCTATTGTCCACCTGCTGTCTCCAGGACCTCTGCTCCCTGTTTTCTGCACGCCTCACCTGCCTGCTCCACCGATGCCCGTGGCCTGTAAGCCCACCAGGACCTTGGGCTTTCAGGATTCATCTCACCAGTCGAGCCTAACATCCCCATATGTTTCTTTTCCTGTTGATATGTTCCCGTGTTTTTACTTTATGTGTTTGTTTCCTTTTGTGATGCTTATGGGTCGCCCTCCCAGGGCTGTGGGGTACTCGGTACCGGGCCGTTCTCTCAGAGGGGAATGTCACAGCAGCGGTGACCCGGTCCGTGGCCCTGGGCGCCCATGTAAAAGGGATGAAGTGATGGAATAAAGTTTATTAGTGAATGATTCGTGACGCCACCTGTAGTGTTCGGCAATGAATGATGTTAAGCCGACGCTGCAGACAGATCCTCTGGGACAGATGGTGTGGTGCAGCAATGATGGTATAGCCCTCCACAGGCAGGGCTGTTGTCCCAGGGAAGAGTTGGTGAAGTGACACTGAGATGGTGTAGTGTCAGGCGCAGGGAATGTAGCAGTGCCTGGCGGGTTGACGCAGGAATAAGTGGAGGACACCAGGGCATGTAGTTCCAAAGCTTTACTCACAGTCTGTTGCGGCACAAGAGCTCGCATCCACGCCTTGTCCTCCGGGTCAGGAGCTCAGCCAACTTCCAGGCAAGATGAAGTCCTCCTTTCCAGCACTCCGCCAACATGCGCCTTTTCTGAACGTCTCCCTCTTAGCGCCTTTAGTGAAGTACTCACAGTACTGAGTTACACTGGAGTTCCTCCTTTCAGATGTTCCTATGAACTCTACTTGTACGGCAGACAGCTGTAGCCTGCTTCGGCGACTCCTTGTTACTAAGTCCCGGCTCACTATCGTTGCTGTTGTGCCCCCCAAGTCTTGTGTGGGAATAAAGTGGTGACAACTTCTATTCCTCCAGTGTCTGCTGCAGGACCATTAGTATCCAAACAACCTCGGGGACCGGACCCCGGCCTTGCGCTTAGAACTTGGGAAGGGTTCTCCTCTAACCCTAATCCTTAGTTCTGTTCTTCTCTTCACGTTCCATACTAATTCTTTCCTTCTTATGGAGAGTCAGGCTTTCTATCGGTGTTCCTTTCCTGTGCCAGCGGACCCAGATCACTGAGGTCGGGTGCAGCACTTCCTTCATCCATCCCACTCCGGGGATCTCCTTTCACAGACTGACCTTGTCAGACTCCTATGACTAACTCCCTAATCCTAGACCACTTCCCGCTCTTTTAGTGCAAAACTAAACTCCACCCGCCTCCCAGCACGCTTCGTGCAGTACCTCTGTGGCGACTGAACCCTCAGGGGCACCACACTTACCTTCCTTGGTATTTTGGTTGCCGATGTTCTGTGGGCCACAGTATATAGTGCTGCATTTAATCCCTTACATATCAGTCTGTAGGAGGTGTAGGAAGGACAGGCTGAGGCAAGGTTTGATGCTGATTAAGGGGCAGTGTTATGGCACTGTCTGTTCCTGGTAGCCTGGCAGGTCTTATTATGGCTTTGCTTATACACAGGAGCTCTGTATATAGTGTGTAATACAGTGATCACTGGTGACATTATACACAGGAGCTCTGTATATAGGGTCAGTGTACAGGTAATACACTGATTACCAGTGACATTATACACAGGAACTCTGAATATAGTGTCAGTGCACAGGTAATACAGTGATCACCGGTGACATTATACACAGGAGATCTGTATATAGTGTCAATGTACAGGTAACACAGTGATTACCAGTGCCATTATACACAGGAGCTCTGTATATAGTGTCAGTGTACAGGTAATACAGTGATCACCGGTGACATTATGCACAGGAACTCTGTATATAGTGTCAATGTACAGGTAACACAGTGATTACCAGTGCCATTATACACAGGAGCTCTGTATATAAGGTCAGTGTACAGGTAATACACTGATTACCAGTGCCATTATACACAGGAGCTCTGTATATTATGTCAGTGTACAGGTAACACAGTGATTACCAGTGCCATTACACACAGGAGCTCTGTATATAGTGTCAGTGTACAGGTAATACAGTGATCACCGGTGACATTATACACAGGAGCTCTGTATATAGTCTCAGTGTACAGGTAATACAATGGTCACCAGTGACATTATACACAGGAACTCTGTATATAGTGTCACTGTACAGGTAACACCCTTTTTAAATCATTTTATTAAAAAATAAAGTTTTTCATACTTCTCATACGATCCCCTGCAGATGCAGCTCTGCTTGTGGGGACTTGGTGAAAGGCGCACGTACATGCCGGCGCAAATGCGCTGACGTCATCGCGTATGCACCGTCATGAGCACGTCACAGAAGAGGTGGAGGAACTCCTTTGGAGCTGCACAGCTGTTCCGTGCAGCTCCAGGAAGGCCCCCCGCGCCGAGATGTGTGCTGCTGTTGGTGGTGTGCTGGAAGTAGCACACCCTACTTTATTATACCCCGGGGCCAGGTGAGCAGAGGTCCAAAAGGGGGGCTCAGACTGGGTCTGGGCTTCTCCTCTTTAGTTCTGCTCACCGGGCCCCATACAACAATAAGGGCAGTAACGCTCTTATGGCGGCCCTGTATCCAAGCAATGAAAATCGAGGCTCTCAGAAGGATCCTCAGTGCCTGCCCTCACCTACTAAACTCCCTCCCCTCTCCTTAGACTTCAATAAGTAGCTGTAATCTGATCCCTCAGTGAGCAGCCAGTCCTCTTGTTTTGACCCATATGGATTTTACCAGGAGGAAACGGGAAAAGAATTGGCTAGTAATGTCACGCACAGTGTGGGAAGACTAAGTGCAACACAGGGGGAAGAGGAGGGGGGAGCTCAAACACTAGGGAGGTGGGGAGTGGAGACCCCTAGGCAGCTCTAACCTCACCCTGTCTGCCCTAAATGTCCCTATATAGGTTCTGCACCTATCGCTGAGCATGAACCTAATCCCTGCCTGACCCTGGTTAGGGAGAGGATGGGGTATGCAATAGTCAGTCCCCACTATAACTTAATACAGAGAGGATAGACAAAAAAGGGGAACACTTATCTTGAGCAGACTCAGAGAGGTAACACCAGACGTCCTCCAACAGCACCAGAGAGGAAGATAGCGGACTGCTATAGCTCCAGGTCTTCACAAGGGAGGAATGTGAATATCACCAGCGATTCCCAGAAGCAGACTGGGAGTCTATAAACACCCAGATCCATGTGTGTCAATTAGAGCCAGAGGGAGGTTACCACTGGGTCCAAGAGTAAGAAGGATTAAGAAGGCATCTGCAAAGCCAAACGCAGAAACCTTCTGCAGCCAGATGCAGAGCGACTGACTTACAGCATCTGACACACCCGTGACACATAGGTGAAGAAAGAAGCCTATTTTTCTGATAAGAAAAATTGAATTTTTTTCATTTTACACTTTGCAGTTTGCTTTACGATGAAGCTTCCTTAAATCCTTTCAGACAATGAGCGCTCATTCGTTTGTGTTCCCATCTATAGGCGTATAAATAAGGCTGACTTCTCACTTTGGGTATATCTGGAGTACATTTTGCTTTGATTACACCACTGAAGACATCGTCGCACAGGAGAAGTCATTACCTGTCACATTTATAATCCAGTAATGGCCTGTAAACAGCTCAGTACTGCAGCGTCTTCTCCAATAATCACTCTCTGATGGTTATAATCCCCCCCACTCACCGCAGCTTTACAGAGCAAACACTTAAAGTCTCGCTCTTGACGTTCTGATCAAATGATGCTTGAAAGATTAAGGGAGGAAAGGAAAGAGCAAGGTGTTTGGCCCGCATAGACTTCATCATATTCCGTGGTGTGTGGGATACGACGAGCTCTTTTTATGGTCAAGTATTGGAAAATTGACCCTCTAAACCACAAATCGCTTGGCGCAGGTTAATCCAGGGTGTGTAATCTAAGGAATCCCAAGGTTTTCTTACTCAAGAAGGTGCAGACTTGTTTGCAAGAGGTTGAGGTCCATGAGATAGCCACAAATTGGTGGTGGTGACGCTACCAGAGCGAAACATGCTAAGGGTCAACTATCACCTGAATGTGTGTTTGGATGGTGGAAATTGTCCCTTCAGAGAAGAAGAGGACTTGAACTCTAGTGCTATGTATTGGAAGTAGCAATCCTAAAAGTCAATATCGACTCTTTAACAAGCCTTGTCACGTGACTTAGGCCAAACCAGAATCTCAATATGCAGACGTGTTTCGGCGTGTTCTATCTCATCAGTGTAAAGCATAAGATCTGATTTGGCTGTGTTAGAGGTCTGTGACTGGGGTCTAAAGGGTAATGTTTCTCCTTATGACGAGTGACATGTCTGACATGCCAGGGTGAGGAGGCCTATAGGCTATGCAATGCCTTATTACCCTGGAATATCAGGCATGTCACTCTCCATAAGGAAAAATGGTATCCCTTTGAATGGTGGGGAAGAGGAAATCTTCAAGGTGCACTGCTTTCCGAGAGATTTGGTGTTGCCCAGAGGACCCTCCTTTATCCGGTTGCTTCATGGATATATCAGGAGGTTTAGCAAATATGGTTGATCACCCACCGGATAGGCCACCTAGCCGATATTAGGAGATGATATTGGTCGTGACAACCTGATGCCAAGAACCAGGAGAAGGAGAGCCACTGCCTGGAGCAGGAGGAAGAAAGACTAGGCTGCCCAACAACCCAATCCAGATGACAACTGATACCGAGAGCTGGAGCGAGGAGTCATGAGTATAGATGATTCTAAATAGCATTTATTTTGAAAAAGGCAAATGCCACCTTATAGCGCCTCCTCATGGTTCTGAAAGTGACCGTGCGGAGTAATGTACCTACCAGGCTGCTTTCAGTGCTTACAGTGACACTGTAATAATGACGTCCTGCATCCACCTAGTTGTGGCTGCATGTTGCCAAAACTTTCATTTATCAGGTCTGAGCTTATTTATCAATGCAGCTCGTCTGTTCAGATATATTATGAAACTATTTGGGACCTAAAAATTAAATTGTGGACATTAAATTTAATATTGGAGCAGCAAATTTGTCGATGCTTGTGGGTCCTATGATTTCTGTGTGGCCTTCATTACTTTATCATGCCAGTTTATCATGTATCAACAAAGCTTCCGGATAAATACATATTATGAATTCAATCACATCGTTTTGAACCAAAAAATGGAATAGAGAATATAAACTTTAATACTAGTATAGTAAATTTGTTGGTGCTATGACGCTTTAAGATTTCTGTGTGGCTCACATTTCTTTAGGCAGAAACACTAAGAGTGAGCCACAGGCATACTATTAGTGTTTTTGCCTTCCATTTCCCTTAGTGCATTTTAATATTGGTGTTGCAAATTTGTCAAAGCTAAGGGATCCTATGATTTTTGTATAGGCCCCATCTTGTTTGGTATTTAGGCAGAGACACTAAGAGTGAGTCACAGGCTTACTATTAGTGTTTCTGCCTTCCATGTCCCTTAGGGTTCTGTAATATTGGCGTTTGAAATTTCTCAAATCTAAGGAAGCCTTTGATATCTGTGTGTGTTTCTCATGTCTTTAGTCAGAAACACTAAGAGTGAGCCCCAAGCTTACTGTTAGTGTCTCTGCCTTCAATTTCCCATAGTGCTTTTTAATATTGGCATTGTATATTTGTCAAAGCTAAGAAATCCTATTATTTTTATGTGGTCCCTATTAATTTAGGCAGAAACACTATGAGTGAGCTACCGGCTTACTATTAGTGTTTCTCCCTTCCATTTCCTTTATTGCTTTTTATTCAAAGCTAAGGGACCCTATGATTTTTATAGGGCCCCATTTCTTTCGGCAGAAACACTAAGAGTGAGTCACAGGCTTACTGTTAGCGTTTCTGTCTTACATTTCCTTTAGTGTTCTTTAATATTGGCTTTGTAAATTTGTTAAAGCTAATGGATCCTATGATGTTTGTATGGGCATCATTTCTTTAGGCAAAAACAGTAAGAGTGAGTCACAGGCTTTCTGTTAGTGTTTGTCAGGAACACCGCACTGCACTTGCTCACTGAGCCAGTGCGCGTGTCCTGAGTAAGTCAACCTGTGCTCAGAGATACCTGTGGAGCGGGCAGCAGCAGAGAAGATGCGTGCTTCAGACCCACAGGACCTGAAGCATGTGACTGCTGGGGGCGTGGCCTAAACTCCCGAGAGTTAGGAGCTGCAGGAAAACTTCTAGAATGGTAACTACGGAACAAAGTTACTAATAGGCATAGACAGGGAAATAAACCAGATCAGGCCGGGGTCAAAGCACGAGATAGCATGACAATTACCAAAGGGCAAGAGAGAACGGATAGTCAAGACGTAACCAAGAAGTCAGAAACCAGAGAAACAGATATACAGTACAGAATCAACAGGCAAACTCACAACGGGGGACAGAACCGGATCAGAACCATATAAGCAAGCTATAAGACAACGAACAGGCACACAGGGGTCAAAACACTCGGCCAAAGGCAAAAGTATAACTGACAGGGATTGGAGTATCTCAGGGCAATAAAAAGCTCTCCCTGAACCAAAGAGAGGCCATAATAATTAACCCCAGGCGTGCAGG
The DNA here is from genome assembly GCF_039654945.1 of Dendrobates tinctorius. Lineage (NCBI taxonomy): Eukaryota > Metazoa > Chordata > Amphibia > Anura > Dendrobatidae > Dendrobates > Dendrobates tinctorius. Next base: position 11,535,845 of record NW_027361688.1, read on the forward strand.
TCAAAGCCTGCACTGAGCTCAAGACATTAACCCCTGACGTGCAGATCAAAAACCTGCACTAGGATCATGACAGTACCCCCCTCTCAATGGGGGGGCCTCTGGACCCCCAGGCTTCCCTGGGTACTTGGCATGGAAAGCCCGAACTAGGCGATCTGCATGTACAGAGTGAGCAGGGACCCACGAGCGATCCTCCGGTCCATATCCCTTCCAGTGGACCAGGTACTGCAAAGAGCGGCGCACCCGCCGAGAGTCCACAATATGTCCAACCTCATACTCCAAGTGACCCTCCACCAACACTGGAGGAACAACAGACTCGGAGTCCTCCTTGACAGACCCCATGGGTTTCAACAGAGATTTATGGAACACATTGGATATCTTTAAGGAGGCGGGGAGACGCAACCTATATGCCACTGGGTTGACTATCTCCACAATCTCGTACGGACCAATGAACTTTGGTCCCAATTTAGCTGACGGTACCTTCAAGTTGATGTTACGTGTGGGAAGCCAAACCTTCTCCCCCACCTGAAACATGTGTCCCGGGGCCCTCTTTTTGTCAGCAAAATATTTGTACCTCCCCTGGGCCCGAGAGATATTACGCTGGACTTCAGCCCAGAGGTTTTTTAACCGTTGGACGGACCCCTCTGCCCCTGGACAATCGGAATCCACCCATGAAAACTCCCCAAAATGAGGATTAAACCCATAATTGATTATGAATGGGGACATGTTGGTGGACTGACTCACCCGGTTGTTAAAAGCGAATTCCGCCAACGGTAACGCATCACACCAATCCTCCTGTCTGGCGGAGGTCAGACACCTGAGAATTTGTTCCAGGGATTGATTGGTGCGTTCCGTTTGACCATTACTCTCTGGGAGATATGCCGACGAGAAGGAGAGTGAGATGCCCAATTTCATACAGAATGCCCTCCAAAATTTGGCCACAAACTGCACACCTCTATCAGACACCACATTCAGGGGTACCCCATGCAATCGGACCACATGCTGCACGAATAACCTTGACAATGTTTCTGCTGAGGGTAGTGCTGCCAAGGGAATGAAATGGGCCTGTTTAGAAAACCTATCCTCCACCACCCAGATCATGGTATTGCTCCTGGAAGGTGGAAGACCGGTAATAAAATCCATGGAGAGATGAGTCCATGGCCTATCAGGGACCGGTAAAGGTATGAGTTCCCCAGCCGCCCGGTTATGCGAGCTTTTGGAACGGGCACAAACTCCACAAGCAGCAATGAATTTCTTGACATCGGACCCCAGTGAAGGCCACCAAAAAATCCTGGCTACTGCCTCTCTAGTGGCTGTGATACCGGAATGAGCACTCAGCCTAGACTCATGAAACTCCTGCAGAAGTCTAGGCCGCAATAAATCCGGAACAAACAATTTATCCCCTGGCCTGGTCGTCGGAGCTAGGAACTGAGCCCTCAAAATTTCTTGTTCCAACTCTGATGAGACCCCCGCCACTACCACCCCTGGGGGAAGAGGGGAAGAATGGAGGACGGCGGCTCGGGGGGAGACACAGGGTCAAAACTTCTGGACAGGGAATCCACTTTAAGATTTTTGGACCCTGGTCGAAAAGTAATGGAGAATTGAAAGCGTGAAAAAAAAAGTGACCAACGGGCTTGTCTTGGAGTAAGCCTCTTAGTAGATTCAAGGTATGCCAAATTTTTGTGATCCGTGATAACAGTGATAGGGTGAGCCGCCCCTTCCAAAAAGTGCCTCCATTCTTCGATTGCCAGCTTGACTGCAAGAAGTTCTCTATTGCCTACATCATAATTTCTCTCGGCGGATGAGAACTTCTTGGAGAAGAAGGCACAGGGTTTGATATTAGTAAGGGTGGCCGGACCTTGGGACAACACTGCCCCCACCCCTACTTCAGAAGCATCCACCTCCACAATAAATGGTTTGGACGGGTCTGGCTGGACCAACACCGGGGCGGACATGAAACATTTCTTAAGACCTGAGAAGGACACCTTTGCGAGTTCCGACCAATTTTTTACATCAGCCCCCTTCTGGGTAAGATCTGTGAGTGGTTTAACCACTTGAGAGAAACCTTTAATGAATCTCCGGTAATAGTTTGCAAATCCCAAGAAGCGCTCCAGCCCCTTGAGATCATGAGGCTGAACCCAGTCAGCAATCGCCAGCACCTTCTTAGGGTCCATATAAAACCCTTCACAAGATACAATCACCCCCAAAAAAGACAGTTCCTGTACGAAAAACGAACATTTTTCCAATTTAGCAAACAGGTGGTTCTCCCTGAGTCTCTGGAGAACTGTCTGTAGATGTTGTAAGTGAGACTGACTGTCCGGGGAATACACCAAAATGTCATCCAAATAAATGACAACAAAACGGCCTATCAGATCAGAAAGCACAACATTGATAAAGTTCTGGAAAATAGCTGGGGCATTAGTTAACCCAAAGGGCATAACCAGGTTTTCAAAGAGTCCCTCAGATGTGAGGAATGCAGTTTTCCACTCGTCCCCTTCCTGAACCCTTATCAGGTTGTAGGTGTGGCGACCCCAGGAGTATGGTCGCCACACTGGCTTTGCCTTCCTCCAGGGGAGGGTAATGCCAGGCTTGGAAGCAGTGATGGGTCTCTCCAGCAGTTAACCTAATGCATGCAACACAGTTCCACTCCGGGCCAGCAGGGGGGACTCTGAACCAGGATTCTAGAGAGGAGTGTCCTCTGAGGGCCAGGAGGAAGAAGGGTCAGATAGTCTGCGGAGGGTGAAGTGTGCAGACGGGAGGTGCGAAGCTGAGAGGTTGAGCTGCAGAAGGCGAGCTCCCTCAGCTTGAGAGTGCACAGAACTGGAGCCTGGTCTCCACGGTGGTACGGATACTGACGGTCCTACCACAGATACCAGAGGAGTAGGAGGCTGTAAATGCCCTGCTCCCAGCAAAGACTTGGGACACAACAGCAATTGAATTGAGAGCCAGGACTCAGGAGAGGAGTCCCCGAGAGAGGCTACAGCTGTCTGTCATACAAGTATAGTTCTAGGAACATCTGAAGAGAGGCATTCCAGAGTAACTAAGTACTGGAGTGCTTCACACTACAAAGCGCTAGGAAGGAGACTGCACAGCCCTTCTGCTGAGAGAGAATCCTGATCTGCTTCCAGGCTAACCTGCTCCAATACCATCTGTAATCAGGACTCTGGACTGCATACACTCAGTAAAGGTACAGAAACTGCAACCGCTGTGTCTTGTCTGTTCCCTACGCTTTCGGCACTGCTACATCCCCATGCCAGCTACATCTACACTGCCCTGGGACTACAGCTCCACCTGTGGGGAGCTTTACCATCTAAGCTGCACCTACCATCAGTCCCAGCGGATCTGTATGCAGCGTTGGCCTAACACCATATTTGCGAAACACCACGGGTGGCGTCACGAACTATCCTACCATTAACTACATCTCCCCATTGCTTGGGCGCCCAGGGCCACGGACCGGGTCACCGCTGCTGTGACACATCCCCCTGACACCGGCCCGGTACCGAGTACCCCACAGCCCTGGGAGGGCGACCCATAGGCCCCCCGGAGATCTAATTTGGAGAACCATTGGGCTCCAGATAACTGGTTACATAGGTCTGGGATGAGGGGAAGTGGATAAGTGTTAATAACCGTTATCTTGTTAAGTTCCCGAAAGTCGAGGCATGGCCGCAAACCACCATCTTTCTTCTTCACAAAGAAGAATCCTGCTGCCACGGGTGACACAGAAGGCTTGATATGCCCTTTGCGGAGACTCTCAGTTATGTACTCCTTCATGGCTTGGCGCTCAGGCCCGGACAAATTGAACAATCGAGCCTTAGGTAAAAGTATATAATAAAGTAACTTGGCATTCAACTGAATAATCCTTTGCAAATTAGATTTATTTTATAATTTATTGCAGTCCTGGAAACGTTTCGGCCTATTATCGGCCTTCCTCAGTCCGACTGCTATCGTGAAATACTAATCCGGTACCCAAGTAAGCAGCTGACGAGCGGGGGAATACCGCGTCCCACCAGTGTATGCCGCTTCCATATTTAAACCAGGCATTTAAATCACTTTATCTACTCTTATAATAGTAGGAGATACCATTTAGATCAACATGACATTCTGAAGTAGATCTCCATAGGAATTCTTACTTGCGTACCGGATTAGTATTTCGCGATAGCAGTCGGACTGAGGAAGGCTGATAATAGGCCGAAACGTTTCCAGGACTGCAATAAATTATAAAATAAATCTAATTTGCAAAGGATTATTCAGTTGAGTGCCAAGTTACTTTATTATTCACTTTGGTCTGGGTAACCTACTTGCGCACCCTGCGGTAGTGCCACGCTATATTTGACTTAGGTAAAAGTATAACTGACAGGGAGTATCTCAGGGCAATAAAAAGCTCTCCCTGAACCAAAGAAAGGCCACAATAATTAACCCCAGGTGTGCAGGTCAAAACCTGCACTGAGCTCAAGACATTAACCCCTGACGTGCAGGTCAAAACCTGCACTGGGATCATGACAGTGTTTATCCCGTCCATTTCCTTTAGTGCTCTTTAGTCAAAGCTAAGGGATCCTATGATTTTCATATAGGGCCCCATTTCTTTCGGCAGAAACACTAACAGTGAGTCACAGGCTTACTATTAGTGTTTCTGCCTTCCATTTCCCTTAGTTTCCTTTAATATTGGCTTTGTAAATTTGCTAAAGCTAAGGGATCCTATGATGTTTGTATGGGCCTCATTTCTTTAGGCAGAAAGAATAAGAATGAGCCGCAGGCTTACTATTAGTGTTTCTGCCTTCCATTTCCCTTAGTGCTTGTTCATATTGGTGTTGTAAATTTGTCAAAGCTAAGAAATCCTATTATTTTTATATGGTCCCTATCAATTTAGGCAGAAACACTAAGAATGATTTACAGGCTTACTATTAGTGTTTCTCCCTCTCTTTACTCAAAGGTATGATTTCTTTAGGCAGAAACACTAAGAGTGAGCCCCAGACTTACTATTAGTGTTTCTGTCTTCTGTTTCCTTTAGGACTTTTATTTCTACATAGACAATAGTGTAGAATTTAGTGCTCATACATGGGCCGCGTACCGATTTCTAGAAGCAAGGGGGTTGCATTTTTTTTGCTTTGGATGTGAATTGGGAAGAAAAATGAATGAGAAAGAATAAGTGAAAATATAAAGCCTCTACAACGTACTGTGAAAGATCTTCGAAGCGCCCAATAGAGAAGTAATGTCGTTTTGGCGGAGTATACGGTTTATTTTACTAGGCGGTGTGAATTTCATGCACTTTTCATTCGGCGTTCTTTATGCGCCCATCACGAATAAAACTTTTTCGAGTGTTAAACCTTTACCGTCGCCGAGAAGAGATTCACCTTCTCCTGTCGTATCAGAGGCAGATAAATATAATTTTATGGATGGCCGACATAAAATAAGAGGCAGTATCTTTTCTGAGGACCTCGGCTGGCATCATAAACCATAAGAGGGAGATGTGCCGTTCTAAATGTCACCGCCAGACAGATAAAAAAAAAAAAAAAAAATGAAATGTTTCTATCTCTGTCTTTCATATCGGTCACATTATGTACGGAAAATTTCCAAAAGGAGGAGGAAACTGATAAGGGAAGCAAAGATATGCAGAAATGATGGGATGTCTGGCGAGACAACAGGGAGAAAATATTCGTCCTGTTGTATGAAGTCTGTTACAAAGACAAAGTTAAACATATACCCTTAAAGGGGAGAATCACTTGTGTTTTCAGCCATCATGACTGTTAAAACCATGCTCAAAAGTTTTGATGACATTTCTCTTGATTTCCTCAGGACAGGGTCTAATATTGCACTGTAAATGCTGGTCGATATGCGAAAGACTAAACTCCGAGGTCCAGTAACATCCTCCATAATTCCAACCTCCTAATCCAGTCTCGAAAAAAATTTCTCTTGTGCTGCACCATTTCTCTAGAATGCGCTACCCCAGGCAATCAGATTGGTTCCTATCATTATTTCCCATCGAACGGGCTCTAAAAAACCCTACATCCCCTTTTCTAACAAGATTTCTGTCCTTTTAACCCCTCCACTTTTTCATTATTCCTTTTACAACCTATGAAGGCTCCTTCCCTTCCATACGTCCTGCTGATAAGAGTCACCCTGATGGGTTTTTTTCTGAGCCTTCTCTTCAAAATAGGACAAGAAATGAAGTGAGAAGCGAGGTGCAAGTGCTCGTAAATTATCCCGTTATCACCACCGGAGAGATACTTCTTTCTTGCTATCAGTTCTTTAATTCCTGGGCTCCCAGGCTATATTTTTCTAACTTTATTAATTACCTTTACTCTAAAATTTGACAATTTCTGGATTGATACAACTTTATTGCACTGTATTAGCTCCCCCTAGTGGTGACTGCATCACCCTGAATTTTATCGCTTACCCCTAAAAGCTGGTGGTGAAGGGGCTTGTATTTAGAAGGGTTTTATAGTATGGCGATTTGTTTTTATGGTGCCAGGGGTCTATAATAGAAAACTGGTGATAAGGGGACTTTTTTGGGGAAATGAATGGTAAGAAAAAGGGCAGATGTAACAGGCTGGGGTCGGGTAAAGACAGTTTTGAAAGACACCATTAATTTTACCATATAAAAGACCCTAAAATTAAATGTGCCATTGTTTTTATGGAGGGGCCTCTGTTTTTCCATCTATACTTATGCAGATCAGATATGATTATTCCGATACCAAAATTGTATGAGCTTTTTTTATATTTTAATACCAAAAAAAATTCTCAACTTTATAAAAAAAATTAATAATAATTGGTGTTTCACCATTTTCCAAGATCCAAAATGTTATTACATTTCCACTAATGAAGCTGTCATGTATAATAAGTGAGTACACAGACAAAACAGCAGGAGCTCACAGCTGCGCCTTTCTGCGGTAAAACATCTCCCTACCTGTTTTATCACAGGAGCGAGTGTTTCTCCAGTCTACAGACCTCAACATTAAAGTCTTCAGCTGACGGTGATTTTATATGTCACTGACTTGATTTATGACAAGCTCAGAGGGTTGGAAACGTGGCAGAAACACTCATTCATTCCTGTGATAAAACAAACAGTCAGGGATATGTGTTCACTCACACAAACAGATGCAAGGCTTTGCTGTTTCGTCTCTACACCCACTTATTATAAGTGACTTAGGCAGTATTATGTGGTATATGCCAACTATAAACTGGAGCAGCTCTTCATGGTCAGACACAGCCATAGCAGGGGCACATTTATAATATTATTTCAGCACAGGAACATTTTTTTTAACCGCATCTAATTGTGGAAAGTATTATTATTCTAAGATCTATTAATTAGAATGTACTTTGTTTGTGGGACAACTCAATTAAATGCCACTGTCAGTAGCATTTAAGTGGTTAAACAGCAGGGATTGCTGCTAACTCCGATCACGGATGTTAGAAGCAGGTGCTGTCTGTATAGAGCGGCCAGCACTCCATACACTTACATGTTCCGTACTTGTAAAGCAGATGTCAGGAAAGGGTCTAATGAAATTAATAGGAAAGAGATACAATACCACATACAACCTGTGGACGGGTGGGGCGCTGTTTCGGTTTTTTTTTCTAATTCTTTAAAGCAGTTATCTGCATAGAATAACCTTTATGAAACAAAATAACTTTCGAGTATTCGTAGCTGAGAGTTAATTGCTGACTTGGCTGGATTTCCCGTATTCACAGAACGAGAATCCCCACCCGTCGTTTTGAAAATCCACAAAGCTCGGAGCCAGCGCCGCACGTACCAAAGTCATTTGTAAATCCTCCAGATAACTGGCATGCTGACTTCCATATGGCCGGGAACAGCAGTTGTTAACTACGGGGTGCCGGGATCACGCAGGCAGACGACACCACGATTATACCAACCTCTACTTCAGGGCGTGTGACAAATGAAACAAATTAGATTTGTGGTTCAATGTGTTGGTGGAAGTTTGTTTCTGTAATTAACATCTCAGGCTTTAATGCCGCCACTTGCTCTTTTTCCCAGCGGCGGATAATCAGCCACCATTCCTAGGGTGCTAAACTTGACCCCGGCGTTCTTGTATTACAAGATATTTGTGTCTGCCCAGGAAACTGGGACATGGTGAGTTCAGACGAGGACACAAGTGCGATGATGTCTGCGTTACTCGTCTAGGTGAACTGTAAGCTCTTGGGTCAAGGGAGAAAAAGTAACATGGAGGCCGAGCAGAATAATTGTATTTTGGTTGTAGAGGAAGCAACAGAGAAACTTGTCATCATGGACTTCCATTTTCCTTGGCATCAGATCGTGCAACCTGTGAGCTAGGAGGAGGGATACCCCCTCTCCTGGTCCCTGGACATCGACGGTATCTGCATCTGATCCAGCTGTGCGTCTAAGTGCCAGTGCAGCAGGCACAATGATGATACTAGATGGCGCCGGCTGCGCAGAGTCTCAGTCCATGCACTGCACAGACCACGGCTGTTCATCAGGGGGAATGGGGCTAGGTAAGTACAGGTGCTTCACACAAAATTAGAATATCATCAAAAAGTTAATTTATTTTAGTTCTTCAATACAGAAAGTGAAACTCCTATATTATACAGAGCCATTACACATAGAGTGATCTATTTCACATGTTCATTTCTGTTAATGTTGCAGCCAGCCAATGAAAACTCAAAAGTCATTATCTCGGGAAATTAGAATAATTAACAAAAATCACCTGCAAAGGCTTCCTAAGGGTTTATAAAGGTCCCTTAGTCTATTTCAGTAGCTCCACAATCATGGGGAAGACTGCTGACCTGACAGATGTCCAGAAGGCAGTTACTGACACACTCCACAACGAGGGTAAGCCACAAAAGGTCATTGCTAAAGAAGCTTCTGTTCACAGAGTGCTGTATGCATGCATATTAACCACTTTGCGACCTTCGCCGTACTAGTATGGCGCAGGTCGCTTCCCTCTCTTTGATGTGGGCTCTGGCGATGAGCCCACATCTTTCCCGGTACATGTCAGCTGTTTTGAACAGCTGACATGCCCTGAACAGCCGGCGGGGTTGGAATCGCGATCGACCCGCGGCTATTAACTCGTTAAATGCCGCTGTCAAACTCTGACAGCGGCATTTAACGTGATCTTCCGGCCATCGGGCCGGAAACCCGCCCACCAGTGACCCCGTCACGTGATCGCTGGTCACCGGTGGGTTGGCATGACAACCAGAGGTCTCCTGGAGACCTCTATGGTTGTCAGTGCTGAATTGCTATGAGCGCTGCCTGGTGGTCGGCGCTCATAGCAAGTGAGTAATTCTGCTACATACAAGGCGACCTGATCATTGCCTGAGTGTAGCAGAGGAGATCAAAGTACTGAAGCTTCTAGTCTCCCATGGAGACTATTGAAGCACGCCAAAAGTTAAAAAAAAAGTTTTTAAAAATATTAAAAAAATATAAAAGTTTAAATCACCCAGCTTTTGCCCCATTTAAAATAAAGCAATAAAATAAAATAAAACATACACACATTTGGTATCGCCTCATTCAGAATTGCCCGATCTATCAATACAAAAAAAGGATTAACCTGATCCCTAAACGGCGTAGCATTTAGCATTTAGTGAATAATGGTAAAATAATTTAGAAAAGTTTGCGAATTTGCAATTTCACTGAACTTGGAATTTTTTTTCCCATTTTTGAGTACACGATATGGTAAAACCAATGGAGTCATTCACAAATACAGCTCGTCCTGCAAAAAACAAGCCCTCACATGGCCATATTGACAGAAATATAAAAAAGTTACCTGGAAGAAGGGGAGCGCAAAACAGAAACGCAAAAACAAAAAAGGGCAAGGTCTCAAAGGGGCTAATGGAAAGTTGAGTGGAAGGAAAAAGTGTGGTAGATAAAGGTGCACGAGCAACCGGGATAACCGCAGCCTGGAAAGGATTATTAAGAAAAGGCCATTCAAAAATTTTGGGGAGATGACCTGACCTTAACTCCATAGAGAATCTATGGAGTATTGTCAAGAGGAAGATGAGAGACACCAGACCCAACAATGCAGACGAGCTGAAGGCTGCTATCAAAGCAACCTGGGTTTCCATAAACCCTCAGCAGTGCCACAGGCTGATCACCTCCATGCCATGCCGCATTGATGCAAATGTAAGGAGAAGACCCGGACCAGGCCTACCTACTCCATGACGGATCCGGAACTGTCGGGGCTGTCATCCCGGTTTCACGGGGGAAAGCTTAGGGCCCTGGACCGACCTCTGCACCTAGGAGTAGGGGGCGTGGCTAAGATGAAAGGGCAACAGCGCGCAGAAAATCAGTCGGTTGCCGCAGGAAAGGGCAGCACGCATGAGGGCAGTGTCAGGGCTTTTGCGAATAAACAAACTGCTAGATCAGGCCTAAACGAGCAGAGGCAAAAAGCTGCTAACAGAGACTGCCGACAGCGACGTATCCAGTCCCCGCTGACAACGCTGACCGTGAGTGACAGGACGCCCAGTCAGGACATCAGCGTGCGCATGCATCGACGGGAGAATTGGGACACTCGCTGTAAGGGGTTTCCCTTTATACCTGAGTCGAGTCGCTCGTTGTCCCTGTACGCTGACAGGGGGAAAGACTGTGCCCGTGTGCCACGCAGGCGCAGCGCAGTGCCCCTGTATTACTGTACCCGTGAGCCCATTTTACTGTGCCCATATACCACACAGTGCCCATGTTACTGTGTACGTGTGCCCGTGTGCTACGGTGCCCATGGGCCACGCAGCACCCATGTGTTAAACACTGCTCGTGTGCCCAGCAGCACCCAACACTTGTATGCCACGCAGCACCACTGCGTTGCTGTACTCGTGCCCCTGTACCACAGTGCCTGGATTACAGTACCCATGAACCACAGTACCCGTGTTACAGTACCCCTGTGTACCACACAGCGCCCATGTTACAGTGCCCGTGTGCCCCTGTTACTGTATCCCTGCCCCTATACCACAGTGCTCCATACTGTACCCATGTTACTGTGCCCGTGTGCCATGCAGTGCCCATGTTACAGTGCCCATGTACCACAGTGCCCCTGTGTTACTGTACCTATACACACTCAGCAGCTGGCCGGGCATGCGGTACCCCAGAGACCGGGACAGCAGAGACAATGTGCCGCGTCTGGTACCTTGGTGAGCAGCGGTCTCATCTGGTCCCCGGCGCGGTCCTCGTCCATGGCTCCCGGGATGATGAGCAGTGGCTAGGAGGCGGGAGCTGTACACGTGTCCCCGCCGGGCACTCCCGGTGCTCACAACATGAGACAGGTCCTGCTGGCTGCTGCTGCTGCACTGTGCTTGCCTCCGCGTTTCTCCCACAGAGGAGAGGAATTGCTGCTGCTGCCGCGCCGCCCCCACACGTGCCGCCTGGGGCGGACCACCCCCTTCGCCCCCCCACGCTACGCCACTGCTATGGTATCTATGTACACTGCTGTCTTTTTGTACTCGGTGTGATGCAGTAACCCAATTACAGCTAGGGGGCGCTGTGTATGCGCTTCAGGATGCGCTTGGAGGCATAATTATGATGGTGAATTAGGGACTGGCATTATTGTAAATGGCCGGTATGTGTCGCAGAGGTTCTCTGCGCTGTAAGCCCAAAATGATATGGTTATGCTGGGACTTATAGTTCCACAAGTGTTTGTTGTGTATTACTTATAAAGGTGGCTTATAGGGTTAGTCAGAGAGCTGGGCGGGAATTGACTAACCACACATGTACTGCCCATCCATGGGGGTAGTTACATCCATATAATGTTACTGAGGTCTGGTCACATGGTCAGAGTGTGTGTACCTGAATGGTTTAGGGTGCAAGGTCCTGGAAGGTCCGTGTTGGAAGATCCTGGAAGTAAGATCGGATTCCTGGAGCACGTGGTTAAGACCTTGGACCTGGTGACCTGGGTGTTGGACAAGTGTCCTGAATAGCACCCGGTCAGGCCACATGTCTGTACAGAGCCTGGGACGGCCTCACACGGAGAAAGACGCCGTCCTGTTGAGGACCTTGGATGGAAGAGGAGTCAGCCTGTGGAGCAGGAGCTCCTGAGAGGTAACCCCGGGTATGGGGAAAGAACTATGTGCACTGGCAAAGGTCTGTTACTGAACTGTCCGGTCGCCCGGTGACTGGAGAGAGTCAGGCGTGACTAGTAAATGTTTTGTAAAGCAACACGTGATGAAGCAATGGACTGTGTGTAAGCTGGTGATGTGCAACCTGGCTTACGGTGCGGTTTATGATGTTTTAAATAAACCGTATGGACTGTTTTGTGTGAAAAACCGTGTCTGACTACATTAATCCGCTGCCAAGCGAGTGTTCACCAACACACATAGTAGGCACTACGCCACATTGGGAACAAATCGCAATACATTGGGGAACCAGCAGTTTTTAAAAGGATTGTTTGTTTCCATAAACTCTATTCATGTAGATGGGGGACCTCTTTTCAGGTTCACCATCTCCTGGGTAGAGATAACTTAGTTATAACGTTCATGTCCTGCTTTGGAGGACCTGTCTTCTTCTAATTTACACAACCTATTAATTTGAATGTAATCCTTAATTTCTCCTGTGGGGGAACTGCAGAGAAAGGATACCAATATTATTATTAGTGTATCATTGCTATTATTTTATTTGTATTATTATTGACAATAATAATTTTTAGGCGTCAGATTTCTGTCGCTGCACAGCAAGAATCCCAAGCCTTACTTCCAACGGTCTCCCATTCCTCCCCAACCACAGAGGAGGTTGCTCAGCAAACTCGTCAGTCCAGGCGCTCTGCCCAGACCAGCTCCGTGGGTCTGCTTGCTGCTGCCACCTCTGGCACAGCTATGGCAATACATGCTGCTCAGCAGCAAGATTCTCCAGGGACTAAGTCCCCATGTCGGGCCACTGAGCATGCCCATGGAGTGATCTCCCATTGGAGATCGAGGGTCACGTGCTCAGGTCCTGCTCCTGTTCGGATTGGCCCATCCGAAAAGCCAGGCAGGTCCCGGACGCTCGCGGCTATAAAAGGTTCGCATGGCCGCTTGGCCATGCGCTAGGATAAGACTGTATTTACAGACTATGTGGAGTGAGTGATGTATGCACGAATGAATGTCTCTGGTGACTGACTCATTATGAAACCCCTACCCTTGGTACGCATGTGTTGTGCAGCCTAGCCTGCTAGCCCCCAGGCTTAGGCGTAGGTAGGTCAGAGGTTGAGTCAGGCATCTGTCCTCACCAGGAACTCGGCACGCCTCAGTGCACGTGCTCCATAGCCAGCGTCTATAGCGGCGTTCGCGGCAGCAACGCCGCGCGCTCAGTGGGCCTAGAAGGACTCTAACCCCGTGTCCTTGGGGTAGAGTTCTGTGGCCGTACACTGTGCACTCTTTTGGCCGGGCTCTGTGAGCTTAACAGGCTCCGGCATCTACGTTCAGCGGTTGTGCGGCTCTGTGCATTAACAGAGTTCGCCCCTGTTCACATTGGGTGACGTAACCCATGTGTGACTGGTTTCACACCGCTAGATTCTCCCGCCATTATTTAGCAGCAGTGTACCACCTCTGCACGGTGGACCCCGGGCTGCGAACGCACCTACTATTATTTTATAATTTGGTGCGTTCCGCCAGCCCTAACATCCTAGCGCCAGGTTCTGGCTAATAATGGCGGACGAACAACGACTGCATAGATACATCCAGCAGCTGGAGGGTAGGTTGGCAGCGCTAGAGCGTTCCACCTCAGCTGCGGATGTTACTTCGGTCACTGTTCAAGCAGCTACAGAGGCTGTCGCCCGTGTCTCCACGGCTGGTCCTGCCCTGTCCTTGTCTTGCCTCCCGCTGCCCGAAAAGTTCGTGGGTGATAGTGCTTCATGCAGGGGTTTCGTGAGTCAGTGCTCCGTTCACCTGGAGTTGCTGGCCACACGATTTCCCTCTGAGCGGGCCAAGGTGGGATTTATCATCTCCCTTCTGTCGGGCAGGGCCTTGGAGTGGGCCACCCCGCTGTGGGAGCGTGGGGATCCCCTGGTACAGCGTGCCACCCATTTTCTGGTCACTTTGAAGCAGGTGTTGCTGGGGCCTCGGGTCACGCACGACACTGCACTACAGTTGCTGGCCCTAACCCAGGGTTCGTCTCTGGTCAGTCAGTATGCCATCCGCTTCAGAACTCTGGCCTCAGAGCTGAAGTGGCCAGACAAGGTTCTCATACCTATTTTCTGGATAAGCCTGGCTGACCATGTCAAAGACGCCCTGGCCACCAGGGAGGTGCCCACCACCTTGGAAGAGCTCATTATGGTCTCCACCAGGATAAACATTCGCTTCACTGAGCGAGGGCTGGAGCGCACCAAGTCCCGCCAACAATTTAGATTGGCTCCAAACTTTGTTAGGCCGCTGGAACCCCTCAGTCAGCCGCCTGAGCCTCCAGAGGCCATGGAGGTGTCTCGCACGGGGCCCAGGGCCCGGTCCACGCGGGTACCTTCAGTCTGCTTCCATTGTCGGCAGACTGGGCACCTAGCTAACCAGTGCCCACAGCGTCCGGGAAACGCTCCCGTCTTAGTGGTGATCGGAGGGGACCTACTAGACACAGCGACGTTCTCCTCCAAGCTCCTGTTTAAAGGGGCGTTAGAATTTAATTCTTCCTCTCTGGTGGTGGAGGTTTGTGTGGACTCTGGAGCGGAGGGCAATTTCAAGCCATCTGCCTTCACCCTACAACACACAATCCCCCTGGTCCTGCTACCTCAGCCAGTCACTATCAGAGTGGTGAATGGTGCGACTCTCCCATCTCAAATCACCCACCAGACGTCTCCACTGAGACTCTCACTGTCTCCTTCCCATCAGGAGATGCTATCTCTTCTGGTCATGCCCGAAGGTATCAACCAGGTCCTCCTAGGTGTTCCCTGGTTACGAGCTCACTCTCCTCACATAGAGTGGTCCTCGGGAAAAATCCTTGGTTGGAGCAAGTCCTGCGAGGGTAGGTGTTTGAGGGCCTGCTTACAGGTCGCTACCTCTGAGGTTCCCGCAGATCTCTCCTCGCTTCCCAAGCCTTACCAGCAGTATGCAGACGTTTTCTCCAAGAAGGCGGCGGAGACCCTTCCGCCACACCGCCCTTACGACTGTCCTATTGACCTCTTGCCCGGTGCTGAGCCTCCCCGGGGTCGAGTCTACCCCCTATCTCTCCCAGAGACAGAAGCCATGTCTCAGTATATCAGGGAGAATCTGGCAAGAAGATTCATTAGGAAGTAGGTGTCTCCGGCAGGAGCGGGATTCTTCTTTGTCCAAAAGAAGAATGGAGAATTACGTCTGTGCATCGATTAAAGGGGTCTTAACGCCATAACCGTTAAGAACAAGTATCCTCTACCCCTGATATCAGAACTGTTCGATAGGGTACGGGGAGCGAGAGTATTTACTAAGCTCGATCTGCGAGGAGCCTATAACCTGATTTGCATCCGTGAGGGGGACGAATGGAAGATGGCATTTAACACCAATGATGGGCACTATGAATACCTGGTGATGCCCTTCGGGCTATGTAATGCGCCAGCCGTCTTCCAAGACTTTGTGAACGATATCTTCCGGGATATGCTTACCACCTCGGTAGTAGTCTATCTGGACGATATGCTCATTTACTCTCCAGATATTGACTCCTACTGGAGAGATGTTCGGAAATTTTCGATCTCTTGCGGGCAAACTCCCTTTACGCCAAGTTGGAGAAATGTGTGTTTGAGCAGGAGTCCTTGCCTTTCCTGGGCTATATCATCTCGGCCCAGGGGTTGGCCATGGATCCTGCCAAACTACAGGCAGTGATGGATTGGCAGGAGCCCCATTCTCTCAAATTGGTGCAGCGCTTTATGGGGTTCATAAATTACTATCGCCAATTCATCCCCCATATCTCAACTTTGGTAGCGCCCTTGGTAGCCCTCAACAAGAAGGGTGCAAACCCCAAACTGTGGTCGGAAACTGTCTCCAAGGCCTTCGCCGCTATTAAATCCCACTTCGCTAGCGCACCCATTCTACATTGCCCCGATGTAGATAAGCCCTTCATTCTGGAGGTGGATGCCTCTTCCGTCGGTGCTGGAGCGGTCCTGTTCCAGAAGGACTTGCAAGGTCGGAAGCACCCATGCTTCTTCTCTAAGACCTTCACACCGGCGGAGAGGAATTATTCCATCGGGGACAGGGAGTTGCTAGCAATGAAGCTGGCCTTTTCAGAGTGGAGACACCTCCTGGAAGGAGCTCGCCATCCTTTCCAGGTGTTCACCGACCACAAAAATTTGGTCTATCTACAGACTGCCCAGCGCCTGAATTCTCGCCAGGCCGGATGGTCCTTGTTCTTCTCCCAATTCCATTTCACCCTGCATTTTCTCTCCGGGGAGAAGAACGTCCGGGCCGACGCTCTTTCTCGCTCCGTGGTGTCATCAGAGGAGGAGGAGGAGGAGCCTCGGTTGATAGTTCCATCGGAGAGTCTGAGGACTGTGGCTCCGGTTGCTCTCGAGTCGGTACCTCCGGGCAAGACTTTTGTTCCTGCCCATCTGCGACTGGAGGTCCTCTCTTGGGCTCATTCGTCCAGGGTGGGGGGACATTTTGGGACCAAACGAACCTCTGATCTCCTGGCGAGGACGTACTGGTGGCCGCATATGGCTCGTGACGTCAGGGACTATATTCAGGCGTGTGTCTCTTGCACCCAGAATCAGTCCTCTCGGCAGCGGCCCGCTGGGTTACTCTATCCGCTGCCGGTTGCGGACAGGCCCTGGGAGATGGTTGGTATGGACTTTGTGGTGGGTCTGCCCAAGTCCAGTGGCAGCACCGTCATTTGGGTGGTCACCGATCATTTCTCCAAGATGGTACATCTGGTACCACTCTCTCGGCTACATTCGGCACGGGGCCTGGCAGCATTGTTTATTAAACATGTTTTCCGCCTACACGGCATGCCGGACAAGATTGTCAGCGACCGGGGTCCTCAGTTTGCGTCTCGGTTCTGGAGAGAGCTCTGTTCTCTGCTCAGCATTGAGCTAAATCTCTCGTCGGTCTATTATCCCGAAACGAATGGGTTGGTTGAGAGAACCAACCAGACCCTGGTGACATACCTGTGACATTTTGTCTCGGCCAGGCAGGATGATTGGGCATCTTTGCTGCCGTGGGCGGAGTTTGCCTTGAACAACGCTGTGGCCGACTCCACCGGTCAGACCCCATTCCTCCTAAATTACGGTCAGCATCCGCGCGTCCCCGTGCCCATGCCCGTGTCGTCCACCAACTCTAGGGTGGCAGACTAGTCGATGGAGGCACGTGACCTTTGGGATCGCACGCAGGATGCTATCCGGGCCTCCAAGGGGAGAATGAGGTCCTCCGCTGATACTCGCCGGCGCCCTGCTCTGACCTTCGCCCCTGGCGACTTAGTGTGGCTCTCCGCTCGAAACATCAGGCTGCGGGCGGATTCCGCTAAGTTCGCTCCGCGCTATATTGGCCCTTTCAAGGTCCTCGAGCAGATTAACCCTGTGGTTTACCGTCTGGCCCTTCCACCACACTTGGCTATCTCGGACACGTTTCATGTGTCTCTCCTTAAGCCGGTTCACGTGTCCCGGTTTTCTGAGCCATCTGCCGGGACATCAGACCTGTCATCTGACGTGTTTGAGGTCAATGCCATCGTGGGATGTAAGGTGATGCGGGGCAAAAAGTTTTACTTGGTGGATTGGAAGAGTCATGGTCCACAGGCTCGGACCTGGGAGCCGGTGGACAACATCCACACTCCTCTTCTCATTGTGGAGTTTGAGCAGAGTGAGGCCCCTAGGAGGGGGGGTAATGTTAGGCGTCGGATTTCTGTCGCTGCACAGCGAGAATCCCGAGCCTTACTTCCAGCGGTCTCCCATTTCTCCCCAGCTGCAGAGGAGATTGCTCAGCAAACTTGTCAGTCCAGGCACTCTGCCCAGACCAGCTCCGTGGGTTTGCTTGCTGCTGCCACCTCTGGCACAGCTATGGCAATACATGCTGCTCAGCAGCGAGATTCTCCAGGGACTAAGTCCCCATGTCGGGCCACTGAGCATGCCCGTGGAGTGATCTCCCATTGGAGATCGAGGGTTACATGCTCAGGTCCTGCTCCTGTTCGGATTGGCCCATCCGAGAAGCCAGGCAGGTCCCGGACGCTCGTGGCTGTAAAAGGTTCGCATGGCCGCTCGGCCATGCGCTAGGATAAGACTGTATTTACAGACTATGTGGAGTGAGTGATGTATGCACGTATGATTGTCTCTGGTGAATGACTCATTAAGAAACCCCTACCCTTGGTACGCATGTGTTGTGCAGCCTAGCCTGCTAGCGCCCAGGCTTAGGCGGAGGTAGGTCAGAGGTTGAGTCAGGCATCAGTCCTCACCAGGGTCTCGGCACGCCTCAGTGCACGTGCTCCTTAGCCAGCGTCTATAGCAGTGTTTGCAGTAGCGACGCCGCGCGCTCAGTGGGCCTAGAAGGACTCTAACCCCGTGTCCTTGGGGTAGAGTTCTGTGGCCGTACACTGTGCACTCTTTTGGCCGGGCTCTGTGAGCTTAACAGGCTCCGGCATCTACGTTCAGCGGTTGTGCGGCTCTGTGCATTAACAGAGTTCGCTCCTGTTCACATTGGGTGACGTAACCCACGTGTGACTGGTTTCACACCGCTAGATTCTCCCGCCATTATTTAGCAGCAGTGTACCACCTCTGCACGGTGGACCCCGGGCTGCGAACGCACCTACTATTATTTTATAATTTGGTGCGTTCCGCCAGCCCTAACAATAATAATACCAGTACTACTACTTCTACTACTACTGCTGCTACTACTAATCCCTGTGAGGATCTGAAGTGTGGCTTGTAATAATCACCTAGGCGTGTTAATGATACAGCTATTTCTCATTCCTTACATCTTCGGTTTTACAACAAATCCAGGTAGATGGCCAAAATACGTTGCCCCCAGTCCACAAAATCCCCTCCCCGATAGTCCCACTGCCTTCATACCAGGTGATACTCACTATCTCCCAACTTTTGGTTGTCCCACAGATTTCGTATCTCCCACCAATATAGTCTGTAGTCCCAGTCCAAGCTCCTCCAGACGACAAATAACACAACTGAAGCCCATGTATCTGTGAGGGGAGCCAGGGTCGTAGTCATGGCTGACATATATTGCTCATGTGCGCCCTGGTCTCCCGCCACATGCATACAATGTCCCCTTTGTGGCATACCTTTTGTTACACCTTCTGCAGCATCAGGGTCCCATCTGGTCTGCTGAAGTTCTGCTGCTGGCTTTGTTATGCAGAAAGAGACAGAGTCCAGTTGCAACTAAACAACAAAGAATTTGCTTGCATCAGTACACAGTATGTCCATTTCAGATACAGCCACATCAAGAGGTTCCACACAATATACATCCTTCTCTTTCCCTGTGTCTTCCCTCTCTCCTCCCAGGGTGTCCCTGGGACGTACCAACCCGTTCAGTGCTGCAGCATCTCTCTTGTCCAGCTTCACTAACTTTAGGAGTTCCCCTGTCCGTTTCGCCCCAGACATAAGGGCGTCTGCCATGTAGTAGGCTGCCACATCCTGTTGCTGCCCTGCATCATCGTTCTGCTGCAACCTTCGGCCCCCTATCAGTCCCTGAACAAACTGGGCTCCTACTTGAACGTTGCAGGGTCACTGTTAGGTCCCGGGCTCTAAGGCCCTACAGGACTGTTTGGGCTCCCTGGCCCTACTGACTATATTCAGGAAATGCTCCTGGCTTACCCACAGTTGATTTCTCCTAAGTAAACTATGTACAGTACTGTAACCCCATCTAGTGTCCACACTGAGGTACAGCAACTACCCTAAGCTACAGTATAATATCACAGCAATAAATATAAAATACTATATACAGAGTAAGACATGAACCAACGGTCTACCGGGACAAGTGTGGGGGATCATACTGTCTTTGCAACCCCTTACATATCCAGCACCAACAGTCCTTAAAGTTTCAGAAATCCAGACGACAGATCCCTCAACTGTAGCACGTGTGTCCAGGCAAGTCAACCTATCTCCAAACTCTATAGTCCATCCATCAATGTGCTCCAGGACCTCAGCCTAGATCCTCTCCACTCAACATCACTCTAACAACATTTATTATAATGAGTCTCCTTCATACCCCAAGCCGCCCCCAAGAATTGAGCCCGGCCCTCGGGAAACATCCCCATCTCAAAACTAACTGTGCACTGGTGGGGGTGTCTAACTCAGGTTGAGCCCCATCACCTGGGACTGCATGTGAGAACCCTGGGTCTACTATCTCTATCCACACAATGGGCCTAGTTGCTGGAAGCACAATGGCTTGAGACCCCTGAGATACAGATGAGATTGATAGGATGATTGCTTTACATTTACCTTTAGCAATCTCATGTCTGGCCTTAGGTATACATAAGATCCATCCAGCCTGCCTTCCTCTGCTCGCTGTCACTGAATGGAAACATTGATTCCTGCGGCTGAACTAAAGAACAAGTGAATCTCTACTACAACACAACAATAATATCGACGTAACCTGTGGTCCGTGCTGGAAAAAGTCTGCATCCCATAGAGCCGTGGACTCCACTCTATGTGCATTGGTCCAATTGTCTTTAGTCCGTGGCCAGCTCCTCACACTACCAATAATAATAATGCCACCAATAATAATATTAATATTGTCAATAATAATATTAATGATACTACTACTACTAATAATATTGTTATTATTATTGCTTTTAATTTATTTTTTATTACTATTGATATTATTATTATTATTACTAGTAATAATAATTCCAATAATATCATCACTATTATTATTGATACTAATAATAATATAAATAATATTATCAATAATAGCAGTAATAATTCTATAAAAAATAATATTAATACTAATAATTTAAATAATAACAATAATAGTAATCATACTGCTAATAGTATAACCCATGTAGGCACTAATGATATTAGATCTGCCATTAATTCACGACGACGTTTGTCGCAGTGGCAGAATTATTACAGCTTCCGACAATATAAAAATTCCTAAATTATCTGCAACGAAAAATTCTATTTCATTTTGCTTGCGGTAAACAAGCAATCATCATATTTTGCTGATTTATAGTCATAGTTGTGCTTGCTGTATTACTATGGAAATATCCCGATTTCAGATCCCTGCCTTTCTAGGTGTTATAAAAGTCTGACAAAGTCCCTGTGAATTAACATACGAGGGAGCGGAATAGGAAAGTGAAGGCTGTTCTGAATTGTAAAAAAAAAACCAAGAAGATGCCCGGTAACAGCTTGCTGAGCAGATGAGCAGAAGGATTTATCTGTTCCACACCAAGGAAAACCTTGCAGCTTCATGCTGGTATTTTATTTCCTGACAAGGACCCTGTATATGTGAGACACAATCCAACCCCTTGGATCCAAAATCTCTCGTTATTATTTCCATTTTTATTAAATGCCTAAAAACATCCTCATCCTTACTACTAATATTTTTGAGCCATCGTGCTCGGTGATGCTCAGTTATTACTCGAGTATCACGGTGCTCGGATGTGCTCATCAAGGGGCGAGTAATGGGCGGCACTCGATCTAAAGCTCGATTCCCCGCCTCACATGTTTGGCGCCTGTTACACAGCCAATAAACATGCAGGGATTGCTTGCCAGTCACTGTAATACTGTAGCCATCTTGGTTGTGGCATTACTGTATGATTGGCAGCCCTTCTAAGGGTTAATGTTGTGTGTGGAGACACAAGGGAGGTCGGCAGGCGCTCCAGTCCACTAGGCGATACCGCATGGATCAGGGATCGTGCCACCAAACGCCCGCTCTCCCTTTAACATGGGCATAACGCTACTCAGACAACACAGGGTGAGGGTAAAACAGTGTGGCAATGCTTTATTGAACCATAAAACATAGAATCATAGAATCATAGAATCGTAGAGTTGGAAGGGACCTCCTGGGCCATCTGGTCCAACCCCCTGCTCAAAGCAGGATTCGCTAAATCATCCCAGTCAGATGTCTGTCCAGCCTCTGTTTGAAGACTTCCATTGAAGGAGAACTCACCACTTCTCGTGGCAGCCTGTTCCACTCATTGATCACTCTAACTGTCAAAAAGTTTTTCTAATATCTAATCTGTGTCTCCTCCCATTCAGTTTCATCCCATTGCTTCTAGTCTTTCCTTGTGCAAATGAGAATAAAGATGATCCTTCTACAATGTGACAGCCCTTGAGATATTTGTAGACAGCTATTAAGTCTCCTCTCAGTCTTCTCTTTTGCAAACTAAACAATCCCAAATCCTGCAACCTTTCCTCATAAGACAGGGTTTGCAGACCGGTCACCATTCTGGTTGCTCTTTTCTGAACTTGCTCCAGTTTGTTGATGTCTTTTTTAAAATGTGGTGCCCAAAACTGGACACAATATTCCAGATGAGGTCTGACCAAAGAGGAGTAGAGGGAAATAATGACTTCACGTGATCTAGACTGTATGCTTCTGTTAATACATCCTAGAATTGCATTTGCTTTTTTTGCTGCTGCATCACACTGTTGACTCATATTCAGTTTGTGATCTATTAGTATACCCAAGTCTTTTTCACATGTGCTGTTGCTTAGGCCTATTCCTCCCATTCTGTATATGCTTTTTTCATTTTTATTGCCCAGATGTAGTACTTTGCATTTGTCCCTGTTAAAAACCATTCTGTTAGTTGCTGCCCAGTTCTCCAGTTTATTTATATCTTTTTGAATCCTCTCTCTCTCTTCTCTAGTATTAGCTATCCCTCCTAGCTTTGTGTCATCAGCGAATTTAATCAGTTTACCCTCAATTCCTTCATCTAAATCGTTGATAAAGATGTTGAACAATACAGGGCCCAGGACAGAGCCCTGTGGTACCCCACTTGAGACATTCTTCCAACTGGATGTGCAGCCATTTACGACCACTCTTTGGGTCCGATCACTAAGCCAGTTATGAATCCACCTAACAGTTGCCTTGTCCATTCCATACTTAGTCATTTTTTCAATAAGGATTGTATGAGATACTTTGTCAAATGCTTTGCTGAAGTCAAGATATACTATATCTACAGCATTTCCTTGATCCACCCAATCAGTGATTCCGTCATAGAAGGAAATTAAGTTAGTCTGACATGACTTATTAGTTACAAACCCATGCTGACTCTGTTTAATCACTTCATTCTTATCCAGGTACTGACATACATGTTGTTTAATAATTTGTTCAAAGATCTTTCCTGGTATAGAAGTCAGACTCACCGGCCTATAGTTGCCTGGGTCCACCTTCTTCCCCTTTTTGAAGATAGGAACAACATTTGCTCTTCTCCAGTCTTCTGGGACTTCTCCTGTTCTCCAAGAATTTTCAAAGATTATGGAGAGGGGTTCAAAAATTTCTTCTGCTATCTCCTTCAGTACTCTGGGGTGTAATTCATCTGGACCTGGAGACTTGAATTCATTTAGGTTAGCTAAGTGTTTCCTCACTATCTTTCTGTTTATAGATATCCTGGATTCTTCTATACCCTTAATAGGACAGTGAAGAACAGTTGATGTCACATTTCCTTTCTGAGAGAAAACAGATGCAAAATAGGAATTTAAAAGTTCGGCCTTCTCAACATCCTGTCTTACCATTTCATCATTTTCATCCTGTAAAAATCCTATAGCATCTTTGACTTTTCTTTTACTTTTGACATATCCCCAAAATCCTTTATTATTGCTTTTGACATCTCTTGCAAGCCTCAATTCATTGTCAGCTTTAGTAATCTGATTTGTGCCCTGCAGGTTCTACAGACAGCATTATATTCTTCTTTAGATATGCCTCCCTCTTTCCATTTTATAAACATTTTTTTCTTCCTTTTTAGCATGTGCTTAAGTTCTGTGTTCATCCATCCTGGCTTCCTTAAATGCTTCCTATTCTTCCCTCTTTTCGGAATTGTTAACAATTGTGCTTTGAGAATTTCATTTTTCAAGATTTCCCATCCTTCCTGGACATTTTTGTCTTTAAGGATATCCAGCCATTGGATCCCTCCAATTCTCTTTCTGAATCCCTTAAAATCTGCCTTTCTGAAATCTAACCTTGACGTCTGAGTCTTCACAGGCAGATAACACGTAGAACAGTCCCAGCAAAATACCTAAGATGGTGCACATTACAGTCTCACCCTTCCACTGACAAGCCGGGATAATGGCAGCTGTTACTTCAGAGCTTCCAGGGTCGACTACCCCACCTGTGGTACGCACACAGCGAGGAGGTAACAACAACCATAGGAAGATGACAGTCCATTCAGGTACAAGGCCAGTTGACCCAAGGGTCATAACCTGGCTTCTCCGAGCATCTCCATGGAGCCAGGCAACCAGCGGGTCCCAATCCTGGCTTTCTCCAAACGTATCCATGGTTCAGCGATGGTCAATGGAACAGATCTGTATTCTTCCAACTGGTACCGAGTTCCCCTAGGTTGTTTACTGTAGAGTGATTGATAGATCTGTGCCCCTTGTGATGAAACCATGATGTACTGGCAGCAGTCCTGTAGGGTCCCTTAGGGCAACCATGGCCACAAGAAAATGATGGTGTGGAATGGCAAATTTTGTCTAAGGAAGAAGATGATGATGAGACACAGTTGTTAAGTCTTGTTGTTGTTAAGTCACGAAATCAGGAGGGCAAGATTGCAGCAGAGGAAGACGAGGTGGTGGATGGCAAAGTCGCTGACCCAACATGGGAATCTAGCATGCAGCACAAGTCCAGCAGTGCGGAGGGGAAGGGATTGGCAGCACCGAAACAGGTAGGAAGAGGTAGTGGGGTGACTAGAGGGCGAATGCAGGAAACTGTTCCACAGAGCACCAAGACTCCTGAGTGCCAAGATCAGCAGAGGCCTGACCACTAAGAGCCTAACCACCACCAGCATGATCAGTCTCTACCCAGGCCTTGGAACGTAAAAGAAAGTTTCCAGCCACCCACCCACAGGCCCAAAGGTTAAACGGGCACATTTCCACGCTGCTTGCCATGAGAATGTTGCCGTTTAGTCTTGCTGACATGGAGGATTTCTGCAGACTCAAGGGAGCAGCTGTCCCTCAGTACTCAGTCGCCAGCCGCCACTTTTCCTCCTAGTGTGGCATCCCACCAGCCCAACCTCATCTCATGTGTTCAGCGCGAATAGGGTAACAAGGAGGAGATGGAGGATGAGGAGAAGGAGGAACAGGAGCTGTTGGCTAGCTCAACAGCGGCTAGTACCCACACAACCTTTGTCCTGTCTCTCCTATGTGAATGGGCTGAGGATGAAAATGAGGAGGAAGAGGAGATGGAGAGTTGTCATGGTGGAGGGGACAAGGAAGTGTTGGCTTTAGGGAACTTGGAACATATGACCGACTTTATGTATCGCTGCCTTTCCCGTGATCATTGCGTTATATTCATCTTTGACAAAAAAGACTACTGGTTGTTCAACCTGCAAGACCCACACTAAACGGAGAACTTTGCATCTTCTTACTGAGGTGGAGAGGTCTACTAAAATGGTGTTATACAAGAAGGCCATTGTGGAAAATATGTTGGAAAAATTCCCATCAGACAATGCTAGCAGTAGGTGGCAAGCTTCCTTTAAGAGTCAAGCGTACACTTTCAAAGGCCTGGGACAATTTCATGACATCCTCCTAGCATCTAGGCCATGATGATCAAGTATTTTTGGCAAGTAGGGAAAAGTTTTTAAAGATGGTGAAGTAATAACTGGCTGACATAATCAGCGTACTACTTAATTCCTCAGCGACCTTCAGCTATTGGTTCACAAAGCTGGACACCTGGCATGAGCTGTCCCTCTATGCTTTGGAGGTGTTGTGCTACCTTGCTGCTAGTGTCTTGTCTGACTGAGTTTTTAGTGCCATTGGGGATCATAGCAGACAGGTGCTTTTGACTATCATCAGAAAGTGCTGTCAGTCTCACTCTGATAAAAATAAACAAAGCTTGGATTATCCCCAACTTTTCCACACCACCAGATGAGAGCAGCTCGTATAGTGTATTAAATCTTCAACATTTGAATGAGGCCCACCAGTTGCTGCTTTCAAAGGTCTATGGATGACTGGATGACCTTACTTACAATTTTTTCCTAACTTTACACTTTTTGCAAAGTCTTTATGAGTGTACATCAACTACACTTTTAACATATTGTCATGAGTGAGGCCCTCTAGTTTTTGCCTTCAATGGTCTATGTGTCATGATCCAAGGTGGATCTGACAGTTTAAATGCACAAAGTAATTTTTTTTTTCCTTTGGCTAGTTGCCAAAGTGGGTTGATTGCCCCCGGTGGCCATTAGAATTATTACACGTGGTGTCGTTCATTCTAAGTTGCCCCGGTGGTGGTGAGCGGTAGTGCACCTTAGGTTCTTTGGTTTAATGTGCACGTAATTATAAATCAGGTGTGTGGCTCTATAAAAGAGAGCCAGATGTGTTTGATCACGGTTGGTGATATTGTGTGTTCATTTGGCAAGTAAGGCTGGGGTGAGGAAGGAGCTGAGCATGAGTCCTGCTCAGCCCAGCCAGAGGGGACGAGTGGCAGCTATGTGGTCTGCAAGAAGGGCTGGCATGGCGTGGTGGAGTCACAGTTTATGGTGTCAGCAGGAAGTGCTTGCATGGCTTGGTGGAGTGGCAACTATGGAGAGAGTTGCACTCAGCATGTGGGACTTGGTTGCTGAGAGCTGGACTCAAGCATGCTTGACTTTTTGGGCAGGAGCTGAACTCATCTTTGGGACTCTGTTACTGGACTTCTGCAGTTGGTGGTGGACTCTGCTCCAAGACTGCACTATAGTGAAGGATCCAGTTATGGTGATGGATCCGGGTGGAGGAGAAGATGCATGCAGGTGGTGGGCTCTGTTGCTAGGAGCGTATGCAACAGAGCAAAGCTAAGTGGTGTTTCCCCTGTTTTGTCATCTTTCCTCATGTGTGTTTTAGTGCAGTGGTGGGATTAGTTTCCGCACCAACCAATTCCCTAGTGAGGGTTTAGGTCAGGGCGAGCTAGGGTTTTTAAGTTCCTGTTGCGCGCCCAGTGCGGAACCGGCATAGGGAACGTTAGGAGTGCAGGGACACTGGCTCAGGGGAGCTCAGGAGGTCTCCACTTCCCTATTCCCTATCGCAGGGCCCACCATTGTTAATGTTTCCCTTATTGTTTAAATTCGCCTTACTGGAGGCGGAGTTTCCAGACTTGTATATACATGTAATGTCTAAATTCGCCAGTTGGAGGCGGTGTATCCAGCTGCACATGTTTATTGTTTAAATTCGCCCCACTGGAGGCAGTGTATCCAGAGTCACGTGTGTCACATGGGTTCGCCTTGCGGTACTCGCTGCATCCAGACACACGTGACCGTGACACTATGGATGACTGTATTAGCCTCCTAATCATTTTTTCCATGGCTTTGGACTTTGTTCAGAGCCTTTATGAGTGTAGAAGCACAACAACTTCACTTTCTTAATATTTTAATGAGTGAGGCACTCCAGTTGTTGCCCTCAAAAGTCTATGGATGAGCCTGCTTATATTCTTTTTTTGGCTTTGCACTGTGTGTAGAGCCTTTCTGAGTCTATGAGTACCACAGCTAACAACTACACTTTGTTCAGAATATTTGAATGAGGTTCTACATTTGGTTCCTTGAAGGGTGTATGGATGACCCTGTTTCCATTTTTGGCAGGCTTTGCACTATGTGCACAGATTTTATGAGTGTAGGAGTACCACAACTATACTATGCTCACAATATTTGAATGAGGCAATACAGTTGGTGACTTCAAACGTGTATGGATGACCCTGCTCGTAATTTTTGGCAGGCTTTGCACTTAGTTCATAGCCTGCATGAGTCTAGGAGTACCAGAACATGACAATTTGAACAGAATGTGTATGAGGCCCTCCTTTATGTCTATTACAGGGTGTATCTGAGTCCCTCTTCCATCAAATGTTGGCAGTTCTTGCTTCCTTCAGAAATTACATTGAAATTTCCAATTTTTTAATAAAAATTTCAATTGTGGTTTACTTAAATTGTAATTTGTTTAAAAATTCTTTTTAAATGTATCCTTATATACAAGTCATTATACAGGAAATAATGTTTCTTCATACTTTTTTTCCTGTAAACTCCAATTTCTCATTGAAGTAAAAGTGTGACACCATTGTTCTCAGCAGAGTCAGAGATGCTTCCAGGGGTCTTTCCCATGCTGTTCTCCTTCCATTCAGCACGTTTTCCATCCATTTCAGCATTTTCACTGTCTCCCAGACCACCTTGTAGGGTCTCCTGGAAAAATGCTCAGATTTCCTATTGACTCCCATTATACTCGTTACTCGAAACGAGCATGCGAATATTAGGAATTGCTCAGTTCGAGTAACGAGCATCCGAGCATTTTATTGCTCGCTCATCTTTACTAATAATTAATTTTAGAATTTTGGGAAAATTTTACATTTGGCCACTAGGTGTCACTACTTCCAACGGAAAAAATGCAAAGTGTTAGCGGACCAGCAAAAACACTAGTGTACTGTTATACCAAATGTAGGGCCTAAAAGGGGGCGGTGCATGTCACAAATATAAATAAGCCATGTATCATGCTCCGCCACACTGGGCATAATACAGTATAATGGTGAGCACTTGTCTCCACCATTGATAATGAACCTCTCTCATCGTTTAAAGAAAGCCACATATTAAATAATACTGACATACAACGCATATGTAAAATCTCTATCTAATACAGAAGCAATGCTCCCATACAGTGCCCTTGTGTCACTGCCATACATTGCCAACATAATGCTGCCATTCAATGCCAAAATAATATAGTGATAAAGTGCCTAAGTTGTGCTGCCATCCAATGCCTAAAATAATACCCCCATACACAGTTCATAGAGCATCATTATACAATGCCTATAATAATATTCCGTACAGTTTCTAAATTACCTTTATACAATGCCTAAAATAATACTTCTATGTACTGTCTAAATAGCAATGCCATGAAATGCCTAAAATAAAGCTTCTAAATAGTGTCCAAATAGCAGCGCTATACAGTGCCTAAAATAATATGAAGATGGCCCGGGCCGGTGGTGCTTCTCTTGTGCCGATCCCGGAACCAAAGGGACTGCACCATTGTTGCAGGGGGGAAAACATTTAGACCTGGACCAACCTTTGCGCTGGGCTGAAGTGGGAATGTCAGTGATAAAAGGGGCTGTGCGCGGGAACAGGGGAGACTTGGCGGGAAGACAGAGTACGCAAAAGAGAAAGTTAACTCTCTCTCCGTGAGATGACTCCTCAACACCGTCCCTCACTGTCGTACGCTCCCCTGACTGTGAGGGAATTGACTGCGTGCCGTTCCTCAGTCTAACACGGGCGCGCGGCCTACTCCTGAACAGCGGTGTCAGTCGGAGCCGGCTAGCTTGCATCCTGCCTCCGCCACTGAACTCTGCGACACTCCGGTGGAACCAGAGACTGCTGCATGACTCACATGTTGCACCATCCTCGCAGGACCCCGCTCAAGGGAACCCGGACACGCCGCTTTCGTCAGGAGACAGTGCCTCGACTATCTTCAGGACCAAGCCAGAGACTTCACTCGCTTTCTTCGCCGCCACTGTGGAAGAACAAGCCTGCATTGCCCTGAGAACTTCAGACTGATAAGTTTGCCAGTTACTTAGATAACTGTTTTGTTTCCCCTGTTTTATGCATTTGGCTTTCCCCCTTCATCACCAATACTCTCCCTGCGTGCAGTATCCCCTGTAATAAACCCCCCATTTAACTCTTGATCTGCCTCCTGCTCATCACTGCATCCCGCGTCCCTGTGCTTTACTACAAATACACCCACACAATGTCCAAATAGCAGCCTCATACACAACCTACAATAATACTCCCATACAGTGTCCAAATAGCAGCTCCATACAGAGCCAACAATAATACTCCCATACAGTGTCCAAATAGCAGCTCCATACACAGCCAACAATAATACTCCCATACAGTGTCCAAATAGCAGCTCCATACATTGCCTACAATAATACTCCCATACAGTGTCCAAATAGCAGCTCCATACAGTGCCTACAATAATACTCCCATACAGTGTCCAAATAGCAGCTCCATACAGAGCCTACAATAATACTCCCATACAGTGTCCAAATAGCAGCTCCATACAGTGCCTACAATAATACTCCCATACAGTGTCCAAATAGCAGCTCCATACAGAGCCTACAATAATACTCCCATACAGTGTCCAGATAGCAGCTCCATACACAGCCTACAATAATACTCCCATACAGTGTCCAGATAGCAGCTCCATACACAGCCAACAATAATACTCCCATACAGTGTCCAGATAGCAGCTCCATACACAGCCAACAATAATACTCCCATACAGTGTTCAAATAGCAGCTCCATACACAACCTACAATAATACTCCCATACAGTGTCCAAATAGCAGCTCCATACACAGCCAACAATAATACTCCCATACAGTGTCCAAATAGCAGCTCCATACAGTGCCTACAATAATACTCCCATACAGTATCCAGATAGCAGCTCCATACACAGCCAACAATAATACTCCCATACAGTGTCCAGATAGCAGCTCCATACACAGCCAACAATAATACTCCCATACAGTGTCCAAATAGCAGCTCCATACAGTGCCTACAATAATACTCCCATACAGTGTCCAAATAGCAGCTCCATGCAGTGCCTAGAATAATAGGTAGGGGAGAAAACAAGGGGAACTGCTACCTTGGATCTAATCCTTATAAACAGGGAGGAAATGGTTGAGGAGGTAAAGGTGGCTGGGACCCTAGGAGGTAGCGACCATACTATTTTAGAATTTTGGATAACTAGAGGAGGAAGACCCGTGAAGACTCAGACGTCAAGGTTAGATTTCAGAAAGGCAGATTTTAAAGGATTCAGAAAGAGAATTGGAGGGATCCAATGGCTGGATATCCTTAAAGACAAAAATGTCCAGGAAGGATGGGAAATCTTGAAAAATGAAATTCTCAAAGCACAATTGTTAACAATTCCGAAAAGAGGAAAGAATAGGAAGCATTTAAGGAAACCAGGATGGATGAACACAGAACTTAAGCACATGCTAAAAAGGAAGAAAAAAATGTTTATAAAATGGAAAGAGGGAGGCATATCTAAAGAAGAATATAATGCTGTCTGCAGGGCACAAATCAGATTAGTTAAAGCTGACAATGAATTGAGGCTTGCAAGAGATGTCAAAAGCAACAATAAAGGAATTTGGGGATATGTCAAAAGTAAAAGAAAAGTCAAAGATGCTATAGGATTTTTACAGGATGAAAATGATGAAATGGTAAGACAGGATGTTGATAAGGCCGAACTTTTAAATTCCTATTTTGCATCTGTTTTCTCTCAGAAAGGAAATGTAACATCAACTGTTCTTCAATGTCCTATTAAGGGAATAGAAGAATCCAGGATATCTATAAACAGAAAGATAGTGAGGAAACATTTAGCTAACCTAAATGAATTCAAGCCTGCAGGTCCAGATGAATTACACCCCAGAGTACTGAAGGAGATAGCAGAAGAAATTTTTGAACCCCTCTCCATAATCTTTGAAAATTCTTGGAGAACAGGAGAAGTCCCAGAAGACTGGAGAAGAGCAAATGTTGTTCCTATCTTCAAAAAGGGGAAGAAGGTGGACCCAGGCAACTATAGGCCGGTGAGTCTGACTTCTATACCAGGAAAGATCTTTGAACAAATTATTAAACAACATGTATGTCAGTACCTGGATAAGAATGAAGTGATTAAACAGAGTCAGCATGGGTTTGTAACTAATAAGTCATGTCAGACTAACTTAATTTCCTTCTATGACAGAATCACTGATGACACAAAGCTAGGAGGGATAGCTAATACTAGAGAAGAGAGAGAGAGGATTCAAAAAGATATAAATAAACTGGAGCAGTGGGCAGCAACTAACAGAATGGTTTTTAACAGGGAAAAATGCAAAGTACTACATCTGGGCAATAAAAATGAAAAAGCATATACAGAATGGGAGGAATAGGGCTAAACAACAGCACATGTGAAAAAGACTTGGGTATACTAATAGATCACAGACTGAATATGAGTCAACAGTGTGATGCAGCAGCAAAAAAGGCAAATGCAATTCTAGGATGTATTAACAGAAGCATACAGTCTAGATCACGTGAAGTCATTATTTCCCTCTACTCCTCTTTGGTCAGACCTCATCTGGAATATTGTGTCCAGTTTTGGGCACCACATTTTAAAAAAGACATCAACAAGTTCAGAAAAGAGCGACCAGTATGGTGACCGGACTGCAAACCCTGTCCTATGAGGAAAGGTTGCAGGATTTGGTAATGTTTAGTTTGCAAAAGAGAAGACTGAGAGGAGACTTAATAGCTGTCTACAAATATCTAAAGGGCTGTCACATTGTAGAAGGATCATCTTTATTCTCATTTGCACAAGGAAAGACTAGAAGCAATGGGATGAAACTGAATGGGAGGAGACACAGATTAGATATTAGAAAAAACTTTTTGACAGAGTGATCAATGAGTGGAACAGGCTGCCACGAGAGGTGGTGTGTTCTCCTTCAATAGAAGTCTTCAAACAGAGGCTGGACAGACATCTGACTGGGATGATTTAGCGAATCCTGCTTTGAGCAGGGGGTTGGACCAGATGGCCCAGGAGGTCCCTTCCAACTCTACGATTCTATGATTCTATAATACTCCCATATACAGTGTCCAAATAGCAGCTCCATACAGAACCTACAGAGGAATGGAAACATGTGACCCAGAGAAGCAGGAGGATCAGGAGGCAGTCACCACCCATACTTCTCAGGAACCAGTACCAGGCTCTCACGCAGGAAAACGACGAAGAAATACATCAGGATAAGACTTTGCCCACAAACAGCAACCTTGTACGCCTTCAGAGTCCTCCTGGACAGAGAAAGAAAACTGTTGTGAAGAAGAAACGGAGAGTGGTGGTCATGGGGGATTCCCTGTTGAGAGGAACAGAGGCCGCTATCTGCAGACCGGATATAACTTCAAGAGAAATGTGCTGTCTTCCAGGTGCAAAAATTAAAGATGTGTCTGACAGGATATCAGGACTCTTCAGACCTACAGATGACTACCCATTCCTGCTACTACATGTGGGGACAAATGACACCGCAAGAAACGACCTGGAAACCATCTGCAGAGACTTTGAAGACTTAGGCAAAAAAGTGAAAGAACAGGGAGCGCAGGTGGTCTTCTCTTCCATCCTCCCAGTGGATGGCCATGGAACAAGGAGGTGGAATAAGATTCTGCAGGTGAACAACTGGCTACGTCGATGGTGCCGTCAGCAACGGTTTGGATTTATGGATCACGGAGTGAATTACCTTTACGATGGACTACTTGCTAGAGATGGGGTGCACCTTACGAAGACTGGAAAGCAGGTATTAGGAAGTCGCCTTGCTACACTTGTAAGGAGAGCTTTAAACTAGAACAACGTGGGAAGGGAAGCAAAAGGCCAGTAAAAGTCACACACCTGACAAATGCTATTGAGAACTCTGCTATTAAAAGTGGAAAGGAAGAACAAAGACAAAAGAATCTAATTAATAAAAATATTGGAGAAAGAGAAACCAATCACAAACTAAAATGTTTCTATACTAACGCACAAAGCATGGGCAACAAACAAGGAGAATTGGAACTACTAACACAGGAAAAGAAATATGATGTCATTGGAATCACTGAAACTTGGTGGGACAATACACATGATTGGAATACAAGACTAGAAGGATACAACTTATTTGCAAGAAACAGACTTGATAAACGAGGAGGGGGTGTCGCATTGTATGTTAGAAACGCGTATATCTGCACAGAGATTGAAGCTTCAGAGACTGGAAGTTCTGTGGAAACTGTTTGGGTAAGAATACAAGGACAGAACAATGGAAAGGACACCATTGTAGGCATTTACTACAGGCCGCCTGTGCAAGCTGAAGATATGGATGAACTCTTTATGCATCATATGGCCAAGTTCTCCAAAAAATATGACATAGTTGTCATGGGAGATTTCAACTATCCTGACATTTGTTGGGAATCTCTCTCAGGCAAAACTAACAGGTCAAGGAAATTCTTATCCTCTCTTGCTGACAACTTTATCTTCCAAAAGGTAGGGGAGAAAACAAGGGGAACTGCTACCTTGGATCTAATCCTCATAAACAGGGAGGAAATGGTTAAGGAGGTAAAAGTGGCTGGGACCCTAGGAGGTAGCGACCATGCTATTTTAGAATTTTGGATAACTAGAGGAGGAAGACCTGTGAAGACTCAGACGTCAAGGTTAGATTTCAGAAAGGCAGATTTTAAGGGACCCAGAAAGAGAATTGGAGGGATCCAATGGCTGGATATCCTTAAGGACAAAAATGTCCAGGAAGGATGGGAAATCTTGAAAAATGAAATTCTCAAAGCACAATTGTTAACAATTCCGAAAAGAGGAAAGAATAGGAAGCATTTAAGGAAACTAGGATGGATGAACACAGAACTTAAGCACATGCTAAAAAGGAAGAAAAAAATGTTTATAAAATGGAAAGAGGGAGGCATATCTAAAGAAGAATATAATGCTGTCTGCAGAAACTGCAGGGCACAAATCAGATTAGCTAAAGCTGACAATGAATTGAGGCTTGCAAGAGATGTCAAAAGCAATAATAAAGGATTTTGGGGATACGTCAAAAGTAAAAGAAATGTCAAAGATGCTATAGGATTTTTACAGGATGAAAATGATGAAATGGTAAGACAGGATGTTGATAAGGCCGAACTTTTAAATTCCTATATTGCATCTGTTTTCTCTCAGAAAGGAAATGTAACATCAACTGTTCTTCACTGTCCTATTAAGGGAATAGAAGAATCCAGGATATCTATAAACAGAAATATAGTGAGGAAACACTTGCTAACCTAAATGAATTCAAGTCTCCAGGTCCAGATGAATTACACCCCAGAGTACTGAAGGAGATAGCAGAAGAAATTTTTGAACCCCTCTCCATAATCTTTGAAAATTCTTGGAGAACAGGAGAAGTCCCAGAAGACTGGAGAAGAGCAAATGTTGTTCCTATCTTCAAAAAGGGGAAGAAGGTGGACCCAGGCAACTATAGGCCGGTGAGTCTGACTTCTATACCAGGAAAGATCTTTGAACAAATTATTAAACAACATGTATGTCAGTACCTGGATAAGAATGAAGTGATTAAACAGAGTCAGCATGGGTTTGTAACTAATAAGTCATGTCAGACTAACTTAATTTCCTTCTATGACAGAATCACTGATTGGGTGGATCAAGGAAATGCTGTAGATATAGTATATCTTGACTTCAGCAAAGCATTTGACAAAGTATCTCATATAATCCTTATTGAAAAAATGACTAAGTATGGAATGAACAAGGCAACTGTTAGGTGGATTCATAACTGGCTTAGTGATCGGACCCAAAGAGTGGTCGTAAATGGCTGCACATCCAGTTGGAAGAATGTCTCAAGTAGGGTACCACAGGGCTCTGTCCTGGGCCCTGTATTGTTCAACATCTTTATCATCGATTTAGATGAAGGAATTGAGGGTAAACTGATTAAATTTGCTGCTGACACAAAGCTAGGAGGGATAGCTAATACTAGAGAAGAAAGAGAGAGGATTCAAAAAGATATAAATAAACTGGAGAAGTGGGCAGCAACTAACAGAATGGTTTTTAACAGGGAAAAATGCAAAGTACTCCATCTGGGCAATAAAAATGAAAAAAGCATATACAGAATGGGAGGAATAGGGCTAAGCAACAGCACATGTGAAAAAGACTTGGGTATACTAATAGATTACAGACTGAATATGAGTCAACAGTGTGATGCAGCAGCAAAAAAGGCAAATGCAATTCTAGGATGTATTAACAGAAGCATACAGTCTAGATCACGTGAAGTCATTATTTCCCTCTACTCCTCTTTGGTCAGACCTCATCTGGAATATTGTGTCCAGTTTTGGGCACCACATTTTAAAAAGACATCAACAAACTGGAGCAAGTTCAGAAAAGAGCGACCAGAATGGTGACCGGTCTGCAAACCCTGTCTTATGAGGAAAGGTTGCAGGATTTGGTAATGTTTAGTTTGCAAAAGAGAAGACTGAGAGGAGACTTAATAGCTGTCTACAAATATCTAAAGGGCTGTCACATTGTAGAAGGATCAACTTTATTCTCATTTGCACAAGGAAAGACTAGAAGCAATGGGATGAAACTGAATGGGAGGAGACACAGATTAGATATTAGAAAAAACTTTTTGACAGAGTGATCAATGAGTGGAACAAGCTGCCACGAGAAGTAGTAAGTTCTCCTTCAATGGAAGTCTTCAAAGAGAGGCTGGACAGACATCTGACTGGGATGATTTAGCAAATCCTGCTTTGAGCAGGGGGTTGGACCAGATGGCCCAGGAGGTCCCTTCCAACTCTACGATTCTATGATTCTATGATTCTAATACTCCCATACAGTGTACAAATAGCAGCTCCATACAGAGCCTACAATAATACTCCCATACAGTGTCCAAATAGCAGCTCCATACAGTGCCTACAATAATACTCCCATACAGTGTCCAAATAGCAGCTCCATACAGAGCCTACAATAATACTCCCATACAGTGTCCAAATAGCAGCTCCATACAGAGCCTACAATAATACTCCCATACAGTGTCCAAATAGCAGCTCCATACAGAGCCTACAGTAATACTCCCATACAGTGTCCTATAGCAGCTCCAAACAGAGCCTACAATAATACTCCCATAGTGTCCAAATAGCAGCTCCATACAGAGCCTACAATAATACTCCCATACAGTGTCCAAATAGCAGCTCCATACAGAGCCTACAGTAATACTCCCATACAGTGTCCAGATAGCAGCTCCATACAGAGCCTACAATAATACTCCCATACAGTGTCCAAATAGCAGCTCCATACAGAGCCTACAGTAATACTCCCATACAGTGTCCAAATAGCAGCTCCATACAGTGCCTACAGTAATACTCCCATACAGTGTCCAAATAGCAGCTCCATACAGAACCTACAGTAATACTCCCATACAGTGTCCAAATAGCAGCTCCATACAGTGCCTACAGTAATACTTCCATACAGTGTCCAAATAGCAGCTCCATACAGAGCCTACAGTAATACTTCCATACAGTGTCCAAATAGCAGCTCCATACAGTGCCTACAGTAATACTTCCATACAGTGTCCAAATAGCAGCTCCATACAGTGCCTACAGTAATACTCCCATACAGTGTCCAAATAGCAGCTCCATACAGTGCCTACAGTAATACTTCCATACAGTGTCCAAATAGCAGCTCCATACAGAGCCTACAGTAATACTTCCATACAGTGTCCAAATAGCAGCTCCATACAGTGCCTACAGTAATACTTCCATACAGTGTCCAAATAGCAGCTCCATACAGAGCCTACAGTAATACTTCCATACAGTGTCCAAATAGCAGCTCCATACAGTGCCTACAGTAATACTCCCATACAGTGTCCAAATAGCAGCGCCATACAGAACCTACAGTAATACTCCCATACAGTGTCCAAATAGCAGCTCCATACAGAACCTACAATAATACTCCCATACAGTGTCCAAATAGCAGCTCCATACAGAGCCTACAATAATACTCCCATACAGTGTCCAAATAGCAGCTCCATACAGTGCCTACAGTACAGTAATACTCCCATACAGTGTCCAAATAGCAGCTCCATACAGAGCCTACAATAATACTCCCATACAGTATCCAAATAGCAGCTCCATACAGTGCCTAGAGTAATACTCCCATACAGTGTCCAAATAGCAGCTCCATACACAGCCTACAGTAATACTCCCATACAGTGTCCAAATAGCAGATCCATACAGAGCCTACAATAATACTCCCATACAGTGTCCAAATAGTAGCTCCATACAGTGCCTACAGTAATACTCCCATACAGTATCCTAATAGCAGCTCCATACAGTGCCTACAATAATACTCCCATACAGTGTCCAAATAGCAGCTCCATACAGTGCCTAGAATAATACTCCCATACAGTGTCCAAATAGCAGCTCCATACAGTGCCTAGAATAATACTCTCATACAGTGTCCAAATAGCAGCTCCATACAGTGCCTAGAATAATACTCCCATACAGTGTCCAAATAGTAGCTCCATACAGTGCCTACAGTAATACTCCCATACAGTATCCTAATAGCAGCTCCATACAGTGCCTACAATAATACTCCCATACAGTGTCCAAATAGCAGCTCCATACAGTGCCTAGAATAATACTCCCATACAGTGTCCAAATAGCAGCTCCATACAGTGCCTAGAATAATACTCTCATACAGTGTCCAAATAGCAGCTCCATACAGAGCCTACAATAATACTCCCATACAGTGTCCAAATAGTAGCTCCATACAGTGCCTACAGTAATGCTCCCATACAGTATCCTAATAGCAGCTCCATACAGTGCCTACAATAATACTCCCATACAGTGTCCAAATAGCAGCTCCATACAGTGCCTAGAATAATACTCCCATACAGTGTCCAAATAGCAGCTCCATACAGTGCCTAGAATAATACTCTCATACAGTGTCCAAATAGCAGCTCCATACACAACCTACAATAATACTCCCATACAGTGTTCATATAGCAGCTCCATGCAGTGCCTACAGTAATACTCCCATACAGTGTCCAAATAGCAGCTCCATACAGAGCCTACAATA
Source organism: Dendrobates tinctorius (assembly GCF_039654945.1). NCBI lineage: Eukaryota > Metazoa > Chordata > Amphibia > Anura > Dendrobatidae > Dendrobates > Dendrobates tinctorius. Next base: position 11,574,378 of record NW_027361688.1, read on the forward strand.
ATACTCCCATACAGTGTCCAAATAGCAGCTCCTTACAGTGCCTACAGTAATACTCCCATACAGTGTCCAAATAGCAGCTCCATACAGAGCCTACAATAATACTCCCGTACAGTGTCCAAATAGCAGCTCCATACAGTGCCTACAGTAATACTCCCATACAGTGTCCAAATAGCAGCTCCATACAGAGCCTACAATAATACTCCCATACAGTGTCCAAATAGCAGCTCCATACAGTGCCTACAGTAATACTCCCATACAGTATCCAAATAGCAGCTCCATACAGTGCCTACAATAATACTCCCATACAGTGTCCAAATAGCAGCTCCATACAGTGCCTACAGTAATACTCCCATACAGTGTCCAAATAGCAGCTCCATACAGAGCCTACAATAATACTCCCATACAGTGTCCAAATAGCAGCTCCATACAGTGCCTACAGTAATACTCCCATACAGTGTCCAAATAGCAGCTCCATATAGAGCCTACAATAATAATCCCATACAGTGTCCAAATAGCAGCTCCATACAGTGCCTACAGTAATACTCCCATACAGTATCCAAATAGCAGCTCCATACAGAGCCTACAATAATACTCCCATACAGTGTCCAAATAGCAGCTCCATACAGTGCCTACAGTAATACTCCCATACAGTGTCCAAATAGCAGCTCCATGCAGTGCCTACAATAATACTCCCATACAGTGTCCAAATAGCAGCTCCATACACAACCTACAATAATACTCCCATACAGTGTCCAAATAGCAGCTCCATACACAACCTACAATAATACTCCCATACAGTGTCCAAATAGCAGCTCCATACACAACCTACAATAATACTCCCATACAGTGTCCAAATAGCAGCTCCATACACAGCCTACAATAATACTCCCATACAGTGTTCATATAGCAGCTCAATACAGTGCCTAAAGTAATACTTCCAACTTTCTTAAAGGAGGCATGACCAATATAAGCCAAATACTGACTGATCCCATTACCTAAGGCTCCATCCGGGTTCTGCTGCTTTTGATCCTCTTTTTTTTTTAACTCTACGTCTGCCTGATTTTACGCTTAGGGGTCCTTTCTCTTAATACATAATAACTAATATATCGTACCGCACATATACAAAGAAGAAAAAGATGATGAGTTTATGGTGTAAGAACTGAGAGCTGGTGCCCACTGCATTCAACCCACTGTAAGTCCCCGGTAATGTCATATACTTAGAAGGTAATGACTATGTTGGATATGTCACTCTGTGGACTCCAGGGTCATTTATGGCTAATGGCCACTGCATGAAGACACTTGCTACCCCACCCCCACCCCTGTATATCTCATCTCTTCAACTGCTGAGGTCCATAATCACACAACCATAAAGTTTGCAATCGGTAGAGCAGAATTTATTGCAATAGTCATCCTCTGCACTAAGCAGGTCATAAACATTGAAAAAAAGAATAGTAGATCATCATAGACTATGGGGACAAATGGTTTTTCAGCTGATACCTCATTAACAGTTTGGGGAACTTAGAACAAGCAATTGATTGTGGCCATACAATTTACTGTACATAGCAGCAGGCAGAAGACTAACCGTGTAAATGGAGATAGAGATTCAAGCCTACAGTATGGCCAACGATTGCCAGATGAATTTTTGTGAGCGGTCTTATAACCACCAAGTTATGTGCTGAAGAGTGCAAAGAGTGTAACTGCCAAACTATGTACCAAAGACTTTAACCTGCAAGCACCTGTGCCAAAGAATGTAACCTGCAAGCACCTGTCCCAAAGATTGTCACCGACAAGTATCTATGCCAAAGATTGTCACTGACAAGTATCTGTGCCAAAGATTGTCACCAACAAGCACCTGTTCCAAAGATGGTCACCGACAAGTATCTATGCCGAAGATTGTCATTGACAAGTATCTATGCCGAAGATTGTCACTGACAAGCATCTGTGTCAAAGATTGTCACCCACAAGCATCTGTGCCAAAGATTGTCACCGACAAGTATCTATGCCAAAGATTGTCACTGACAAACATCTGTGTCAAAGATTGTCACCGACAAGCATCTGTGCCAAAGATTGTCACCGACAAGTATCTATGCCAAAGATTGTCACTGACAAACATCTGTGTCAAAGATTGTCACCGACAAGCATCTGTGCCAAAGATTGTCACAGACAAGCATCTGTGCCAAAGATTGTCACTGACAAGCATCTGTGCTAAAGATTGTCACCAACAAGCATCTGATCTGTGCCAAAGATTGTCACCGACAAGCATCTGTGCCAAAGATTGTCACAGACAAGCATCTGTGCCAAAGACTATGACCGACAAGCATCTATGCCAAAGACTGTCACCGACAAGCATCTGTGCTAAAAATTGTCACTGACAAGCATCTGTGCCAAAGATTGTCACCGACAAGCATCTGTGCTAAAGATTGTCACCAACAAGTATCTGATCTGTGCCAAAGATTGTCACCGACAAGCATCTGTGCCAAAGATTGTCACAGACAAGCATCTATGCCAAAGACTATGACCGACAAGCATCTATGCCAAAGACTGTCACCGACAAGCATCTGTGCTAAAAATTGTCACTGACAAGCATCTGTGCCAAAGATTGTCACTGACAAGCATCTGTGCCAAAGATTGTCACCGACAAGCATCTGTGCCAAAGATTGTCACCGACAAGTATCTATGCCAAAGATTGTCACTGACAAAAATCTGTGTCAAAGATTGTCACCGACAAGCATCTGTGCCAAAGATTGTCACTGACAAACATCTGTGTCAAAGATTGTCACCGACAAGCATCTGTGCCAAAGATTGTCACCGACAAGCATCTGTGCTAAAGATTGTCACCGACAAGCATCTGATCTGTGCCAAAGATTGTCACCGACAAGCATCTGTGCCAAAGATTGTCACAGACAAGCATCTGTGCCAAAGACTATGACCGACAAGCATCTATGCCAAAGACTGTCACCGACAAGCATCTGTGCTAAAGATTGTCACCGACAAGCATCTGATCTGTGCCAAAGATTGTCACCGACAAGCATCTGTGCTAAAAATTGTCATCAACAAGCATCTGTGCCAAAGATTGTCACCGACAAGCATCTGTGTCAAAGACACTAAGAACATGTAATATCTGTCTGAAACGCGTAAGGTAGCCTTGCCTGTTATGGTGGCTTATTAATATGATTTTAAAACCTTCCTAATAAATGTGAGTTTTATCTTTTTTCACTAATTTTGGTGCTGGAGACCCCCCCTTTTTTCTTTTGGATTTGCATTTGAGCGTCAGTTGAACCGCACTGGACATCTCCTGGCATCAGACCGCTCATGGACTATATAGACACTGAAACATGGTAGGCTGAATTATTTTTTCCTTTTTGCTGTGTCAAAGACTGTCACTGACAAGCATCTGTGTCAAAGATTGTAACCGACAAGCACCTGTGCCAAAAACTGTCACCGACAAGCACCTGTGCCAGAAACTTTCACCGACATGCACCTGTGCCAAAAACTGTAACCTGAAAGCATCTGTCCCAAAAAGGTAACCGAGAAGCATCTATGTCAAGGAATGTAGCAGTAAAGCAATGTATTAAACATTGTAGCCTCTAGACTGCGTGCCAAACAATGTAACCAGAGACTGTAGCCACCAAGCTGTGTTCCTCACCACCAAGCCGTGTCAAACACTGTAACAACCAAGCTGTGTGCCAGAGACTGTAACCACCAAGCTGTGTTCCAGAGACTGTAACCACCAAGCTGTGTTCCAGAGACTGTAACCACCATGCTGTGTACCAGAGACTGTAACCACCAAGCTGTGTACCTCAAGCACTGTAACCACCAAGTTGTGTGCCAGACACTGTAACCACCAAGCTGTGTTCCTCAAACACTGTAATCAAGTTGTGTGCCAGACACTGTAACCACCAAGCTGTGTTCCTCGAACACTGTAATCAAGTTGTGTGCCAGACACTGTAACCACCAAGCTGTGTTCCTCAAACACTGTAATCAAGTTGTGTGCCAGACACTAACCACCAAGCTGTGTTCCAGAGACTGTAACCACCAAGCTGTGTGCCAGACACTGTAACCACCAAGCTGTGTGCCAGACACTGTGACCACCAAGCTGTGTGCCAGACACTAACCACCAAGCTGTGTGCCGGACACTGTAACCACCAAGCTGTGTGCCAGACATTGTAACCACCAAGCTGTGTGCCAGACATTGTAACCACCAAGCTGTGTGCCAGAGACTTTAACCACCAAGCTGTGTGCCAGACACTGTGACCACCAAGCTGTGTGCCAGACACTAACCACCAAGCTGTGTGCCGGACATTGTAACCACCAAGCTGTGTGCCAGACATTGTAACCACCAAGCTGTGTGCCAGACATTGTAACCACCAAGCTGTGTGCCAGAGACTTTAACCACCAAGCTGTGTGCCAGACACTGTGACCACCAAGCTGTGTGCCAGAGACTGTAACCACCAAGCTGTGTGCCAGAGACTGTAACCACCAAGCTGTGTGCCAGACACTGTAACCACCAAGCTGTGTGCCAGACATTGTAACCACCAAGCTGTGTGCCAGACACTAACCACCAAGCTGTGTGCCAGACACTGTAACCACCAAGCTGTGTGCCAGACACTGTAACCACCAAGCTGTGTGACAGACACTGTAACCACCAAGCTGTGTGCCAGACACTAACCACCAAGCTGTGTGCCAGACACTGTAACCACCAAGCTGTGTGCCAGACACTGTAACCACCAAGCTGTGTGCCAGAGACTGTAACCACCAAGCTGTGTGCCAGACACTAACCACCAAGCTGTGTGCCAGACACTGTAACCACCAAGCTGTGTGCCAGACACTGTAACCACCAAGCTGTGTGCCAGACACTGTAACCACCAAGCTGTGTGCCAGTGACTGTAACCACCAAGCTGTGTGCCAGAGACTGTAACCACCAAGCTGTGTTCCTCAAACACAGTAATCACCAAGCTGTGTGTCAGACACTGTGACCACCAAGTTGTGTGCCAGACACTGTAACCACCAAGCTGTGTGCCAGACACTGTAACCACCAAGTTGTGTGCCAGAGACTGTAACCACCGAGCTGTGTTCCTCAAACACTGTAACCACCAAGCTGTGTTCCTCAAACACTGTAACCACCAAGCTGTGTCAGACACTGTAACCACCAAGCTGTGTGCCAGACACTGTAACCACCAAGCTGTGTGCCAGAGACTGTAACCACCAAGCTGTGTGCCAGACACTGTAACCACCAAGCTGTGTTCCTCAAACACTGTAACCACCAAGCTGTGTGCCAGACACTGTAACCACCAAGCTGTGTGCCAGAGACTGTAACCACCAAGCTGTGTGCCAGACACTGTAACCACCAAGCTGTGTTCCTCAAACACTGTAACCACCAAGCTGTGTGCCAGACACTGTAACCACCAAGCTGTGTGCCAGTGACTGTAACCACCAAGCTGTGTGCCAGAGACTGTAACCACCAAGCTGTGTTCCTCAAACACAGTAATCACCAAGCTGTGTGTCAGACACTGTGACCACCAAGTTGTGTGCCAGACACTGTAACCACCAAGCTGTGTGCCAGACACTGTAACCACCAAGTTGTGTGCCAGAGACTGTAACCACCGAGCTGTGTTCCTCAAAC